>NW_026000221.1:10794804-10834285 GCF_001458135.2 Marmota marmota marmota
TTTTTTTTTTTTTTTTTTTTTTTTTTTTTTTTTTTTTTTTGTCTTACAATGTTCAATATGTGTTTTCAGGAAAAAAAAAAATTGCTCCTTGGCGCACATGGCGCACACCTGTAATCCCATCGGCAAGGGAGGCTGAGGCAGGGGAATATCAAGTTCAAAGCCAGCCTCAGCAATGGCAAGGCATTAAGCAAGTCAATGAGATCCTGTCTCTAAATAAAATACAAAATAGGGCTGGGGATGTCACTCAGTGGTTGAGTGCCCCTGAGTTCAATCCTCTATACCCCCCCCCCAAAAAAAAAAAAAGATGAAAAAAAGAACAGGAACTTTTAGGCATCTTTAAGAGCATGGAATTTAAATATGAGGTTTAAACAAAAGTGATACTAATCAATTTTTCTCTTTATCTGGAGAATTGACAAAATATTTTTTTAATCCTATCATTCTACTGACTTATGAATACTAATACAAAAAAAGTATATTTGTTATAATCAACTTCTGCTGTTTGGGAGTATGATTGCATTCATATATATTCTAGTTTTTCTATCCCTCACCAGTTCTGCTGACCTAGTAGTCTCTTTTCTTCCTACCAACTCCTCATCTTCTATACAGATTTCAAGCTAATTGAACAATTTAATAGACCAAAGCTCAACAACAAAAAATCTACCTGAGACTTAGAATATCATGTAACTATAATTATGATGCAGTACAAGTAAGAAGTAGTCTACAAATTAAAAATTTCCCTTTAATTTTGTGTATTTTTAAAATTCTTATTTAACAAGCTAGTTAAATCATTCAAAGCATGATTTTTAAATGAGTTAATAGCTGGGTGTGGTGGCACATGACTTAATCCCAGCAGCTGGGAAGGCTGAGGCAGGAGGATTGCAAGTGTGAAGCAATTTAGCTAGTCCTAAGCAACTTAGCGAAACCCTGTCTCAAATATAAAGTAAAACAGGGCTGGGGATGTGACTCAGTGGTTAAGCGCCTCTGGGTTCAATTTCTGGTACTATAAATAAATAAATAAATAAATAATAAGATGAGTTAATTGTCCCAAACTATCAAAGTTAACTTGAATTTCTATTTATCTCTTTTATTTTCACATGCTTCTGTCTTTTTAACTTTATGTTATTCATGAATATTCCAGTAAATTTAGTACAATCAGAGAATTGGCAGGAGCACCATTAAACAACTTAATATTAATCTTAATGTTAATATGTTTAGTAAGTTTAGTATTCATAATGGAAGTTGTAAAGTCACATAAAAATAAATAATTGACTTTCCTGTCACTATTTTACTTTTTTATCTTATTCTATTTATTATCTTTTTTTTTTTTTGGTGTTGGATATTAAAACCAGGACTGCACATATGCTAGGCAAGAGCTCTACCACTGAGCTACACCCCCAGCCCTATATTTGAAATTCTTAATCTTTTTATTGAAACTATAAAATAATTTTTTTTTTTGCCAGATGATTAAGAAAGCCATTAATAATGTCAGAAGAATGACTTCACATCCAACTCTTCCTTACTGTAAGTTGACAATAATTAGCATTGATTCTTAATTTTATATGTACTTTGGACAATTTTTATTATAAGAAATTTATGGAAAACTTTTAGTTTCAATTGAAAGACATTTATTCTACTTTGATGGAGAATATTTTCTAGTAAATAAAATCTTCACTTGAAAATTGGATAAAAACAGAAAAAAGGTATTTTAATGAATTAATAGAGAAAGCGAGCTTAGTGCAGTAAATTGGGACACTTTGTCTTTTTAACATTTTTTGGGTTCCTTAGTGTTAAATTGTAGTTGATAATTATTGTTTTAATAAATAAGATTACTGCCGTCTTTCATTACACACATCTTTACCAGACCTTGGCCATTTATTGCATGATTATAATCAGTTTGTAATTTATTAACTTTTATAGTAAACATAGAAAATGGTTATTAGTCAACTCCTATATGGTAAGGTAGCATATGTATTTTTTTTTCATTTTTTTCTTCCTAGGTATCTCAAAATTTCTCTTTCATTAGCCAAGAACTTAATTTATGGGGAACTTTTTGGAGGTATTAACTGGTGGGTTGGAATTAATACTCATATTGTTATGTGAGTAACATAACATAACTCCTTTTTCTTCTGCTCCAGAGAATTTTTCAGAAATTAAACTAATGCATTCATTGTTTCCTGAATTGGAAAGCAACTGTTTCTCTACATATGAATTTTTTTTCCAACCTGAGCAATTATACAACTCTTTTAATACCAGTGGGACGTCTTTTAACTCATCTCAATTAATGACACTCTCTACTTAGAGTCAGATTCTACCAGTTAGGGACTTGGCCCAACAAGACTGCACTCAGTTACAGATACCCATCACAAGTATTGGCTTTTTGCCTATACTCTTCACATACTGGCTATAAGTTGGGAGTCCTATGACTCCCTCCTTGGGTTTGATTAATTTGCCAAAACAATTCATAGAACTCAGGAAAATACTTTATTTAAATTTGCTGGTTGTTTATTGTGTTAGTTAGGTTTTCATTGCTGTGACCAGAATACCTAACAAGAACAACTTAGAGGAGGAAAATTTTATTTTGGTTTATGGTTTCAGAGGTTCAGTCTATAGTGGGCCAATTCCATTACCCTGGCCCAAGGTGAGGCATAACATCATGGCAGAAGGCACGATGAAACCTACTCAGCTCATGGTGACTGGGAAGCAGAAAGAAAAAGAGGAAGAGGCTGCAGGGAGGAGGTCTCCAGTGATGCACCTCCCCAGACCATCCCCCCACCTGCCTACAGTTATTGTCTAGTTAGTCCATTCAAAGTAGGATGGACCGATTATGTTATAGCTCTCATAATCTAGTCATTTCACGTCTAAATATTCCTGCATTAGAGCTTTTGGGAGACACTCCCAAATTCATAGCATTTTGCCCCTGGCCCCCCCCCAAATTCATGTCCATCTCACAGTGCAAAATGCATTCAGTTCCTCTCCAAGAGTCCCTATAGTTTTAACAGTTCCAGCATTGCCCAAAAGTCTAACTCTAAATTCTCATCTGAGACTCAAGCTAAATTCCAAATCCCTTTACAAATTATAAGCAAGTTACATATATGCATGTGCAGTAGACAATGGCACAGAGTAAACATGCTCATTCCAAAATGGAGGAGTGGCAACATACACAGGAGGGATAGGGCAAAAGCAAGACCAAAACCCACCCAGGCAAACAGGCCAGGTAATTCTGCATATAGCTTCTAGGACACATGGCAACAAGGTATTCTCTGCACTGGACTGGGACGGCCCTGTCCTTTTGGCCTTGCTGTTTGCAGGGCACATGTGCTGTCTTTTAGACTGGTTCTTTCTTCAGCCAGCAGCTTTTCTCATTAAGCAGTTCATATGGCATCTCTTAATTCCTGGAGTCTCCATTGACTTTACTTTAACACCTTCATATATCACACTCTTAGGGACAGGTGCAGGGACACAGACACTGCTATACTTTGCCTGGCTTCTCACTGCCTTTGAAATCTGGTAGAAGCCTCCACGTTCCCTTAACTTAACTTTAGTATCCTGCATTCCTGCAGAACCAGCATCATGTAAATGATGCCAAAGTTTGCCTCCAGCTTGGAGCTGTAGCTTGGTGCCCTGGAATCACAGCTGCAGCAGCCTCTGAGTACCTGGGCAGCTGAGCATGGAGAAACAACTCCCTAGGACCCCAAGTGTAAGCAGGTTGCCCCTAGAATCTGTTCTCAAAGGAGATTTTCCTTTACAACCTTGAGCCTGCAGTGGGTGCGATCTTGCAAATTCCTAAATTGCCCTCAAGCCATTTTTTTCCTATTGTGTCTTTGTAAAGTTCTTAACGTCTCTTTAGTAGCTATGATCTCTTCAACACTCACAACTTTCTTGACTTAAGTTTTCTTTCACTGTTCTGGACAAAAGGATTTTTTAAAAACCCTTGGGCTCTTCTTTCTGCTCCTGATTCTCACAGTAAACCTAGCAAGAAGCTACCAGCAAAATCTGTGCTACTACCTTAATGCTGCGCTGCCTTGAAATTTCTTCTACTGGATTTCTTCTATCACCTTTAAATTTGGCCTCACCTAACATCTCAAGACACTAGCAAAATGTGGACAAGTTCTTTGCCAGAATATAATACAGATGGCCTCTAGTCTGATTCCTAGTAGAATCCTCATTGAAACCTCAGAAGTACAATCTTTATTGTGTGCATTCTTACCATATTCTGTTCTGAGCTTCCACTGGAATCTCCCAGTATGCTCTGTTTACAACATTGACTTCTCCAACCTCCATCTCCAAACATATGCAAACCTCTCCTGCAAACCAGGTCCAAAGATTCTGAACCACATGGTTAGGTTAGGCATAGCAACTATGCCACTCATGATACTAATTTCTGTATTAGTTTGGTTTTTGTCACTGTGACCAGAATACCTCACAAGAACAACTTAAAGGAGGAAAAGTTTATTTTGGCTCACAATTTTAGGGATTCAGTTCATTGTGGGCCAACTCCACTGCTCCAAAGTGAGGTATAACATCATGGCAGAAGAGTGCAGTGGAGGAAAGCTACTTAGCTCACAGAAGCCATGAAGCAGAGAAAGAGGAAGGGGCCACAGGAAATATGAACCCTTCCAGGGCACACCCCCTAGTGAACCATCCCTCCAGCCATGTCCCACCTGCCAATAGTTACTACCAAGTTTGTCCATTCAAAGTAGGATGGAGTAATTAGGTTACACCTCTCATAATCTAGTTATTTCACTTCTGAATATTCCTGTATTAACTTAGGAACATTTGGGAGACACCTCATATTCAAATCACAATGATTTTAAAAGAATATTATAAAGTATACTAAGGAAGAAATATGTAGAGCAAGATACAGAAGAGTCCCGAGGGCAGGGACTTCTATTTCCCTGGAGTTGGGGTAGAAAGTACCACCTTCCTAGCATTTGGATACATTTACCAACCAAGTAGCTCATCAGGTCTTGTTCAGGAGTTTTTTATAGAGTTTAGTCTTCATATAAGGACTACAGCTTATCACTCTAACAGCTACTTCCATTTTTTCAAACAATAATTAGGACCAATTTATTTGCAAAATAAGCCTAGTGTCATTAAACTTGACCTGATTATTTATATAAGTACAGCAAGAATAGACTGATTGCACATACTTTTTTTGAAGTCTGCTTTGTGGGAACACTAACAAGGAATCTTGGGGCTGGAGATACAGCTCATAGGTATTGCACTTGCTTAGCATGTGGAAGGCCCTATGTTTGATCCCCAGCACCACACACAAACACTAAAGTACAGTAAGGCATCTCATATGAGACTTCAAAAACCTTTAGAGGTTAGAAAACCAACCCAAGGACTTTGCCTTCAGTTGTATACATTTGGATGAATCCCTCTCTTCTCAAGGTCTGAAATATCCTGGGATTCCTACCCAGAAGTGGTAATCCTTACTTACCTGTAAGGCAACCATGTCAATGAACTATGTACACACAGTAGTAAGCCTGTGTGTGTGTGTGTTATTTCAAATTGCTTTAAAATTATCTAATCATCTGATTCTATGCATTCTCAATGACTTGTTAATGTAACGAATGCTTTCAGTTTTGTACTGTTACAAAAAGACATCTTTTTTCCCAGTGCTAGGGATCAAAAACCCAAGGCCTCACTAAGCAAGCACTCTGCCAATGAACCAGCCTCAGCCCCAGAAAGAAAATTCTTATTGAACCTGTGCAAATATCTATATTGCTATGAAGATAAGAATACTCAATAATACCTTTCAAATTCTGGAGGGATCAAGTAGGGAGAAAACATGACTTTTCTTCTTCATTCACAAAAGTGTACTATACAAAATTTCTATAAACTGTTATTACCCTAAAGAAAAGAAAGTATTCCTGAAAACAAAACATTAAAGAAGAAGCAGTGTTTCAAACAAAATAAATCTTTAAAAAACAAAATTTTTTTATTTGATTTTTCAGTCCCATGTCATAAATTCTTGATCTTCATTAGCAATTTCCTGAATCTTCAGTTTTTCCTATTAGAGTTCTGGACATTCTCATCTACTCTAGTGGTATGATCTTAAAGTTACCAGGAATATGTATGTTTGAGAAACTTCCATGAATCTCCTTGAAGATAGACTACTTAAAAGTTGTAATTGTTTGTAAAAGCTTTCAGGAAAGCATCAGGGTAAAATGATTAACTGTTTCTCAATGACAAAAATCATGACCATCATTAAAAATTTGATGATAATCAATTTATTATATTAATAACACAGTTGACAAGGAGATTATTTCTATGGCATAAAACATTTTAATATTACTGAAAATATGAATGAAAACATTATACCAGGTCATATCAGGTTTCTAGAAATTTCATAAAATTTCTGGAATACTTTGTAACATTTACCCAAGCATAAGCTAAGATTAAATATCATCTTTACTTGACAGTGCTTCTCGAGCAATTTCACATAGTAAATCAGCCTAATTATTTTAATATCACTCTTTTTATAGGTCTAGGGAACAAATCTTTCAAGGTGTTCCAGGGACCCTCAAAATTTCTAAAGATACTTTGAGGCCAAAAGATTTAATTTAGGGTTTTATTTGGAAAAGATTGTCAAGAATATCAATTTAAAACACATAATTAAAATAGTATCACAGGTTGCTATGAGATAAATATTCATTTAGACAAAGTAGTAACTAAAAGATTTCAAAGGCAAATACAAAAAATTACATAGATGTAGAAAAACACCTCAGCTTTTTAATATTGAGAAGTTGTAGTCTTACTAATCAAAGACCTAATAAAGACAACATTCTGAAGCACAGGAGATTATCTTGATAAAACACACAATCTTAATTTAGCTAGGTTTCTAAAATTTAAAAAAGAATCTTTCACAATCTCATCAAGAATAAACCAAGGGCTGGGGTTGTGGCTTAGTGGTAGAGTGCTTGCCTAGCACGAGTGGGTGGGTTCCATCCTCAGCACCACATGAAAATAGATGAATGAGGGGCTGGGGTTGTAGCTCAGTGGTAGAGAACTTGCCTAGCATGTGTGAGGCCCTGGGTTTGAGTCTAAGCACCACATATAAATAAGTAAAACAAAGGTTCATTTATAACTAAAATAAATATATATTTTTAAAAGTAGATGAATAAAGGTATGGTGTCCATATACAACATAAAAATATGTTTAAAAAAAAAAAGAATAAACCAAGCCAGGCACCATGGTGCACACCTGTAAACCCAGCAGCTTGGGAGGCTGAGGCAGGAGGATTTCAAGTTCAAAGCTAGCCTCAGAAAAAGCAAGACACTAAGTAACTCATTGAGACTTTGTCTCAAAATAAAATACATACAAAACAGTGCTGGGGAATGTGTCTGGGTGGCTGAGTACCTCAGAGTTCAATCCCCAGTGCCGGAAGAAAGAAAAAGAGGGAGAGAGAAGGGGAGGGGAGGGGAGGGAACAATAAACCAAAAATAATTAAGAAAGCATTGCACTAATAGACTTTTTAATCTCATTATTCCTTTAATAAGATAAAATAGGGGCAGAAGCTGTGGCTCAGCGGAAATGCACTTGCCCGGCATGTGTGAGGCACTGGGTTCCATTCTCAGCACTGCATAAAAATAAATAAAATAAAGGCCTATCAACAAGTTAAAAAAAAAAAGATTTTAAAAGAAGATAAATAATGTATATAAATACACTCAAATCTTAGCCAATTTGACCATACTTAAATTCCTTTCAAATTCCTCTTCCCCAAACTTTTATACAGTGTTCTTTTATATATCTGAATATGTACCCTATATGCCTCCTTTTTTTCTAATGTTTTCCCAACTTTAAGATAAAAGTTATTCTCTCCTTTAGCAAAAACATACTTGTCATAAATCAGAGCTTCATCTACCAAAAACATGTCATACTTTCTTTTCACACAGAATTGTTGCTTTTATTTTTCTTGGTAGTTTTAATTACAAATTAGAATTCTTAATTTTTTCCAGTAAGTTCTGGTAAAAACTAGGAAGAACATATTTTTGTACAGTCACAGAAGCATTTTATAGTTTGGTAAATCTGTAAACCACCCTTTCATACTGTACAGAAGCACGTTCTTTCTCATAGTACAACTTTTCAGTATGGCACAGGACATATTTACTAAAACCTCAATATCTGTAGTTCTGTAATAAGAACCCAAAAATTATATAAGCCTAGGTAAAGCGGTAAAGCAATTAATGTTTTAGTATTTCACCTTATATAGATGATCCAGATATTCAGTAAATATTCAGCAATTAATTTCACTTAAAGGGCGTAAGTTGCCAAAGGATTTTGGGAAACTCATTGGGGTAGTTTTAACACCAGACAAGGACAGCTATTACCAAGTTATTTTTCTTGCTGACAAATTTTGTAACAATGATAACATGAACTTATTTGACTAATAAACCCAGGTAAAATAAAAATTGAATATCAGATTACATGTAAGGTTGACAACCTTGAAGATGAGTTTTTAATCTACACACTTAAATTATCTTTTATTTGCCAAAGATTATCTATGGTCATGTGACTTTGAAGAACACTTGAGTCAGTCTTTTTTTCTTTTTTTTGTAGTTGCTGATAGACCTTTATTTTATTAATTTATATGCAGTGCTGAGAATCAAGCCCAGTGCCTCATACATGCCAGGCAAGTGTGCTACCAAGGAGCCACAGCTCCAGCCCATTGAGTCAGTCTTTTTTTAAGAGTTTAAGGAATATTTAATTTTTATAAGAGCTGACTTTTATTAAAGGCACTATTACAGATTAATTTTGGGAAGATTATCATCTGAAGGTAGAAAAAATAACACAATTTATGAAATACCTCCAGATTTACATACACATAAAGGAAGAACAGATCCTATAGCATTCATTCCAAAATTTTACCCATTTGCCAGATACAGACCCACTAAAAATTTATGAAAAAAAAAGTAGTTCATATAAAGAATAACTGGGGACTGGGATATGCTCAGTGGTAGAGCACATTCTTAGTACATAAGGGCCTTGGTTTGATTTCCTATACAAAATTAGAAAAAAGATGTCTCCTTTGCTTTTTTGCCTTTTATAAGGAATTTTTTTTTCGAAAAGCAATCTCTTATTCATTCCTTTCAGTGGTTTCTGTGTTCCAACCAAAAGGTACATCCCTCTGTTTCTAAGGCATCAGGGATCCCCTTTTTTCCAGTGTATCCTATAGATGAACAGTTTTGTCTTTGTTAAAACTTACCCATTATGGCCACCATAATTCTAAATTGTCTTTCATAAGGTTTATGCATTTTTCTAGAAAAACATAGGTTCTCAGTTAATTTTTCTTCTACATAAAAGTAACTAGAATTTGAAGTGGAGGAGTTCTAGACTCCTGAATTCACATGAACACACAATTCCCTGTCTTACAACTTTATCAACCTGAGGCCTCCTACTGGACCAGAACAGTTTATATCACACTCCATCTGTCTTATAGACCTTGTCTAGAATAGAAGTGCTTAAATTGGAGAGCCCATGATGAAAGTTGCAGAGCTCAGATCCAAGAGGGCTGTTTTAGTCAGCTTTTTCACCACTGTGACTAAAGGACTTGACCAGAAAAACTATAGGGAAGAAAAAGTTTATTTGGGGGCTCACAGTTTCAGGGGTCTCAATCCAAAGACAGCAGACTTCATTCCTCAGGGCTCATGGCAAAGAGTGTGGCAGAGGGAAGCAACTCACATGTTGATCAGGAAACAGAGAGGTCTCCACTTGCCAGATAGAAATATATAGCCCAATTACCACTTCCTCCAGCCACATCCTACCACTTCAATTACTCTATCCCTATCAGGGGACTAATTCACTGATTCGGTTAAGACTTTTATAACCCAGTCATTTCTCCTCTGAACCGTCTTGCATTGTCTCACACATGAGCTTTTGGGGGACACCACATCTAAATCATAACAAGTGCCTACAAATGTGCAGCAAGAAGCAGTGAGCAAAAGGAGCTCAGTAGAATCTGTGCCTCAGTAGAATTCATTGTCCCTGGGGGTCATGATCAGGGAATCTCCCTGGTATCTCCCTTTTGACACCAGAACTAGTAAAAGATAAACTTAGGCACATTAAAATGCTAACAAGTTTACTTGAGCATTCGGCTTAAATTCATGAATCAGACAGAACCAAACCACAGGTGGCTCAGGGCTTCACTGAGATGAAGGGAAATTTTTAAAGTATTTGAGGAAGCAAAGCAAAAATAAATTTGGTTGATTAAAATGCAGAGTCCTTGAGGTTAGGTGGCAGTTTTTATTTGTAAAGCCTATGGTTAGAGATTTATTTGAGTTTTGTTTAATTAAGCTTAAGTTTTATTTTATTGTTGTATATTGAGTTGGGTTTCAGTTGGCTCATTCAGGAACTCAAGGCCCTACCGCCATCTCAGCATGTACGTTGTTTATTTTTTCAACACTATAAATAATGCTAGAAAAATGTAAGTGCTTTTTAAACATAGCTAGTCCAATTTTTTAAATTAAGTTAATCAAAACTATTAGAGAAACAGGGAAGAGTTAATATTACCAGTCTCAAGAAATTCTGTCTATGCAAATTAAAACTACACTCAGATTTCATCTTAATCTAGTCAGAATGGCAATTATCAAAAATATAAGTAACAATAAATGTTGGCAAGAATGTGAGGGGAAAGGTACATTCATACATGGCTGGTAGAACTACAAATTGGTGCAACCACTCTGGAAAGCAACATGGAGATTCCTCAAAAACTTGGAATGGAATCACCATTTGACCCAGTTATCTCACTTGTTGACATATACCCAATGGACTTTAAAATCAGCATCACTATAGTGACGCAACCACATCAATGCTTATAGCATGCATTTCTCAATGGCTAAACTATGAAACTAACCTAGGTGACCTTCAGTAGATGAATGGATAACAAAAATGTGATTATATATATACACACACACACATATATACACACACACACATATATGTATAAAGAAAATGTGATATATATATATACACACACACACATACATATACATATGTGCACACACAATGAATATTACTCAGCCATAAAGAAGAATGAAATCATGGCATTTGCCAGAGAAATTGATGGAACTGGAGACTATTACACTAAGTGAAATAAGCCCATCCCAAAAACACAAAGGCCAAATGTTCTTTCTGATATACAGATGCTAACACACTTTAAGGGGGGTGGGTGGTTCATTGGACTAGACAAAGGGGAATAAAGGAAAGGGATAGGGGTGAGAAAGATAGTAGGATGAATCCAAAATAACTTTCCTATGTTCATATATGAATACATAACCAGTGTAACTCCACATCATGTGCAACCATAATAATAGGAAGTTATATTCCGTGTATGTATAGTATGTCAAAATACACTCTACTGTCATGAATATCTGAAAAGAACTAATAAAAAATTTCCTCAAAACTAAAAAAAAATAATTCTTTGTATTTCTATTGTTAAAAATTCTTTTTTTTTTCTCCACCCTACCACCCCTTCCTGATGGCAAAACATTTCAAACCAGTTGAAGTTTATTTATTTTAAATGCTTGGTAAAGAATTAAAGAAAGTTAGCTAATAAATGTGACTAGCAAAGTGCTGGATGTCTTTATATACATTAACATAATTTATTACCCTCCCGTACCACATTAATACTGATAATTACAATTAACATAAATTGGGTTTGATAATGTATATTTCTGAGTGCTTTATATAAATGATCTCATTTACTTCTCATTATCCAATTAATTCTGTGAATTAAACTTCATATGAAGATAAATTTATATAAATTGATTATGATTTGCTTCCTAAGTTTTTCTTTGATAAAGATTTCTTGTACTGGATAAAAATAAATAAATTTTTCCAAAGATTCTTAAAATGAACTTGAAATTTTTGTCATCTTATAATACAGATCTGACAGGTGCTCAAGATGGGAGTGTCAGAATGTTTGAATGGGGCCATTCTCAACAAATAACCTGTTTTCGATCTGGCGGCAATTCAAGAGTTACAAGAATGAGATTTAACTATCAGGGAAATAAGGTAGTGTGTAAAATGGAAATGGGAAAAGAGGCTTGATTGTGTTGGGGGTTTATAAATATCACTAGTTTGAGTTTCTGAAGAGAATAACTCAGTAAATCAATAATAATGCTTTAATCTTATATGAATTCTTTGTTTTTTAAATTCTAGCCAAAAAGTACATTTAAATTTATTTGGTTCTTCCTGGATATATGCTGTAAATATGTCGACTAAAATTAAAAGTTGCCTTAGGACCAATGATTATAGGCCTATCGTATATTACACATTTTTTTATTTATTAAATGTTGATTTCTTTATCCCTGGTAATCTACTTCAACTATGATCCAGCACCAAACAGCAAGTTGCATTTGGGAACTTGGTAGAAGTACATTTTACAGGCTTCTCTTCAAACTTACTGAATCACCATCTGCATTTTAAATAGATACTTTTGTGATTTGTATACTTATTTAAGTTTTGAAAAACACTGCTCTAGAACCAAGATATTAGCAAACTGTGATCTAGCCATCTATTTAGTAAATAATCTTATCACAGTTAATCCAACTATTGTTTGTTTTCTTTGGCTATTTTCCACTGTAACAGCGGAGTTCAGGAGGACAAAGACCTTATAGTGGGCAAGCTAAAATATTTATTTTGTAACCTTTAAAGAAAAAGTTTGCTGAACCTGCCTCCTCTAGAACATCCCTTACCTTCATTTCCCCCTTTCTCTGCTTTCTTCAAATTGCCTCTCTGCTCCTCATATCTCAGTTGCACTTTAAATAATCATTATAAAGCAAATCAGCCTCTTCTTTGTCTTCAAGTCCGTAATCCACTAAAAATTACTCATGTAGACCCTAGCTGATGGTATATCTACTTTTCTTTCCCCTAAGTCTCTCAGTCTTTAACCTTCCTCACATGTTGCTTGTATAATTATGTGCTACAACCTTTTGTTTACTCTTTGTCACATAGCTTTATTTCCATTTTACAAAAGTCAGTATTGTTTAATTTAGTTGTGAAATCATATTTGGAGAGTTTATTTCTTAATGCCAATTAGCAACATTTTTTGTTCCCTAGTGGGAAATTAAAAATCTATTGTAGAAACCAGTATAATTTGTATCAGTTAAGCATTGCTAATCTGAAATCTGAAATGTTCCTAAATCTCAAACGTAATTAGCAACAAATGAGCATTCCTAATCTGAAAATCTAAAAATGTGAAATGCTCTGAAAGTACTTTTGAGCACTTTAGGTTGCTGGTAAAGTTTTGGACTTAGGAGCATTTTGGATGTCAGATTTTCAGATTAAGGTTACTCAGCTAGCATAATCTATGCAAATATTCCAAAATCTGAAATACTTCTGGTCCAAAGCATTTTTGATAAGGCATACTCAACCTGTATTCTCGTTTGTGTTCCTTATCATTATCCTTTATATATTCATAATTTTCCAATTTGTTGTCAATACTGCATTATTCCTAATAGTCTCTATAAATAGATCATCTTGTCAACAAAATTGCATAACAAGCAGCATAGTTACCTAGCTGCAATATAGGTAAGATCATATTTTTTTTTAAGAATCCTTCAAGACAACTTCATGTCAAAATTTTTAGCATGATATTTAAGACCTTCTAAAATCTTATTTTTCAGCTTTAATTCTCAGTACAGTCTTCCACATGAGCTATTTTAAGGCTTGACAGGCAGAGAACTTACTGTACATTTACCTCCATCATGAATCCCAAATACCTAAGCATCCTCTCCATTTGATTGTCGTCTACCGATAGAAATAGACAGCAAAACTTCAACAAGGACAGTAGAACAGGGAAGAATTCTTGGAAAATTAAAAACATGATTCCAAAAAATTGTGTTCAGTCATTGAACTGAATCTAAAGTATTAAGTGTAAGAATGTTTAAAGCAGCACTTTTTTTCTTTTTTTAAATTTATTCTCTTTAGATACATAACACTGGAGTGTATTTTGATATGTACATACATGGAGTATAACTTCCCAATCTTATGGTTGTACATGATGTTGAGTTACCCTGGTGGTGTGTTCACATATGAACATAGGAAAATTATGTCCAATTCATTCTATTGTCTTTCCTGTTCCCCTCCCCCATACCTTTCCTTCATTCCACTTTGTCTAATCCATTGTACACCGTCCCATTTATTGTGGGGCATCTGCATATCAGAGAAAATAATCGGCCTTTGTTTTGGGGGGATTGGCTTATTTCACCTAGCATGATAGTCTCCAGTTCCATCCATTTACCAGCAAATGCCATAATTTCATTTTTCTTTATCCGTTGCATCTTTGAAGGTCATCTAGGTTGGTTTCATAGCGTGGCCATTGTGAACTGAGATGCTATAAACAGTGATGTGGCTAAAGCACTACTTTTTGTAATGGGATAAATTGAAAACTGTTTATAAGAGAAAAAAGCAACACAGTTCATTGGAAGAACTGAATAGCACAACAGAAATAGTTAAAAATCATGTTTATGGGTCTGGGGTTGTAGCTCAGTAATAGAGCATCTGCCTAGCATGTGTGAGGCACTGAATTCGATCCTCAGCACCACATAAAAATAAATAAATAAAATAAAGGTATTGTGCCAATCTACAATTAAATATATTTTTTTAAAAAAATTATGTTTATGGGGCTGGGGTTGTGGCTCAGCGGTAGAGCACTTGCTTCGCACATGCAAGTCACTGGGTTCGATCCTCGCCACCACATAAAAATAAATAAGTGAAATAAAGGTATTGTGTCCAACTATAACTAAAAAATAAATATTTTTAAAAAATCATGTTTATGATTGGGAAGCACAAATTAATAAATTATCCTATGATAAAAATGTCTCAGGAAATATTCTAGAAGAAGAAGAAAAAAACAAAATAATGAAGGAAAAGCAATATTCAAAGAAATAAAGAATAATTCCCCAAAGCAAAGAACAGAACGTTGTAGGAGAAAGAGCCTGATAAGTACTATGTGGGGGGGAAGTATTGAAAAACAACATATATTCACATACATCCTGGTTGTTTTGTTATTGGATTTTTAAATTGAAGGATGAAGAAAAATACTATAAGCTCCTATGACAGAGTAGTGGTATGCATAGTTATTTACAACCTCCACCTTTCAAACTAATGGCATCAATTCACTCAAAGATTAATTTGACCATAGAGCATTATCCACAGAATTCTCTGATAAACAAGAATGGGACCTGAATTGAAGTCCATCCAAATTATCAAAGTTGATGACTAATAATACATGTGTCCTCTCTCTAAAGAACATACTTTATTTATTCAGAAAGTAGAAAAAAATAAGAAATATAAATCCTGGAAAAATACTTGTAAAATACCTGTATTCTATGGGTTAATATTCCTAATTTTAGCCCTATTAATTTTTTAATGGACCAATAATTTAGTAGAGATATAGACTAACAATAGTAATAATTTATGAAAAGTCTGTGCATAGTCAGTAACCTTCACTAATAATTGAACTCAAAATTAAAGTTTTTTTGTACAAAATTGACAAATATTTCAAATTTTAATACTATTTAGTGTTACCTAAGAAAAAAAATTGGTGTGAATTCATATTTCCACTTAGGATTTAATTTTGCCTTCATCTCTCAATTTTAAATGACAATTTTTGACCAAGCCTTCCCAATTCTGAATATCTATCACATAGTTATGAAAAGGCATATCTGATTGATTGTATATTATCTTCTGAAAAGTGTTCAGTTCCTTGGCCCATTTGTTGATTGGCTTATTTTTTTTTTGGTGTTAAGTTTTTTATATTTCCTAGATGATGGGCATGTGGTAAAAAATTTGCTCCCCTTCTGTAGGCTCTCTATTCACCTCGCTGATTGGTTGTTTTTCTGAGAAGAAGCTTTTCAGTTTGAATCCATCCCATTTGTTGATTTTTAAATTTATTTCTTGTACTATAGGAGTCTTATTAAGGAAGTCGGGGCCTAATCTGACATGGTAAAGATTTGGGCCTACTTTTTCTTCAGTTAGGTGCAGGGACTCTGGTTCAATTCCTAGGTCCTTGATCACTTTGAGTTGAGGTTGTGCATGGTGAGAGATAGGGGCTTAGTTCCATTTAGCTGCATATCGATTTCCAGTTTTCTCAGCACCATTTGTTGAAGAGGCTGTCTTTTCTCCAATATATGTTTTATAAACTATAAGGGGAAAACACAGAGCTAGATTTGTCTTGACATAGAAATATAATAAATGAAAATGGAACTGTGGAACTATATATTACAATCCCATTTGTTATTTTAAAATGCTGTATGTAAATGTTTAAATATTCATAGAAAGAAATCTTAAACAACATCAAATGGTCGTAGTAGGTATTAGATCTGGAAGGAGGAGAGGACAAGGGTCCAAAATAAACATGTGTTTTACTTATATACTTTACATAAGCATACACAATTTTTACAATTTAAATAAAAAATATTTTAGCTGTCTTACTCATCCTGGAAGATCTTTACATACTCCTTTATTGAATTATGTTAATGTCTTCCTAATTATAATTAGTCCTAAGCTCCCGTAGTAGAATTCTTTTAATGTGACAATCCTTATTTCACTTTCTACTCTTAACATGTTTTCCTTGTTTTATGTTTCTGAAAGTTCTTATTTTGTCCTTTTCAGAAATGTTTTCTGTCTTACATATGACTTAAACTTGGTCATATGTAAGTTTAGTAGTAATGTACTTTTTTGGAGTATTTATAGAGAATATATAGGTGATGCTTTAGATTACTATAATTAAAGGGGTATCTGGTGTTTGTTTCCTTTTTGTCTACCCTGGCATATTGTTTAAGCAGAAGCTAAATGTTATTTTTGAGCTAGATTCATGCATAGGTGAAGTAAAATTTTGAACAATATTTCAGTTTAATATTTAAGCAAAAGTATGACTGTCACAGTGAAGATAAGTTTAAATATGTGCTTTTGTATTAAACATTTAAAATTTTTTAAATATTTTTTCTCCAAGTTTGGAATAGTTGATGCTGATGGATATTTAAGTTTGTATCAAACAAACTGGAAATGTTGTCCAGTTACTGGGAGCATGCCTAAGCCATACCTGGTAAGCCAAGATTTCCTACCTATATAATAAATTTGAATTTTTATTTTAAAGAAACCAAGAATGTATTTGAGACAAGATATATTCAAGTAAAATCTGTGCAGTGTTATGTACTCCCAGTCACTTTATATAGGCTCCTGTCCTTGTATTATGTTTAAATTGTTCTGTGAAACATAAAAATCCTTCATCTCTGATAATTTGGAAAGTTAATATGTACAGAACTAACATGGTACCTCCAGAGACCCATGCAATGTATATATTACCTACATGGAATGATTGTCATATCAGTGCATCTGATTTTTCCCTGCAGTCCTGCTTCTCCACAAAGTAGAAAGATTATATTGTAACTTGTTTTTCTATTTCCCCTCCTTTTTTTTTTTCGTGTGTGTGTGTGTGTGTGTGCACGCGCGCTGCGGAATAAACACAGGCCTCATACATGCTAGACTAGTGCTCTGCCACTGAGCTAAACCCATGGCCCATTTGTCTGTCTCTTTTTAAATGAAATATTGAGGTATCTCTATTCAGTGCTATGTAGACTTAACCTTCTGTGGCTTCAAAGAACACTGTATTAATATTTAATACATTCTTCAGTAAAGCCCTTTACAGAAGTAAACAATACGTATCTGGAAGAAGTTAAGAATATAGCTAGGATTCCAGTAATTCATTCAAGGTTAAGTGCTAGAATACAATATTAAGTAAAAGTATGCAAGTGACAGTTGGTTAGGATACATTAAAAGAACTTTAGTTTTGTTTGTTTTTTTTCTTTATGTTTTTACTAAGCCAACAGATTTAAATTTTGGTCCTCAAAGAGTCTGCCTTTTTTTTTAATTGATTAAACTTTTATAATTTATCAAGTTATTAGTTGATGGAATATTGAGAACTACTGTAAATTTTCTAGTTTTGGTGATTTAGTAATTTTTATTCATAGATTTGAACAATTTCTTATAAGTTTAAATGTTTCTGAAAAATATGTGATGTCAGGTTAACAAAGGTTAATTCAAAGCTAATCTAAAATCCTGCTTTCTATCTTTTCCTAAGACAGAAAAATTCACTAAATATACCAGAGGAAATATTTAAAGTTTAACATCCTTATGTTTACCTTTGAAGTTTTGGTCAAACAAAAGTGAAGGGCTTGGGCTTTCAGTGTAGCTCAGTGCTAGAGTGTTTGCCTAACATGCATGATGTACTGGGTTCATTCGTTAGCACCACAGGAAAAGTAAAAAAGTGAAGGGCTTCATAAAGTATCATGACATACAGTCTAGTTAAATGGTGCAGGAAAAGTGTGCATGTGTCTGTGTGTATCTGCATCTGTGAAAGAGTAGAAGGTCTAGAGGGTGTAGCTCAGTAGTGGAACACTTACTTGCCCTGCACAAAACCCTGGGTTTGATCTCCAGCACCAAAAAGAGAGAGAGAGAGAGAGATAAGAAACAAATGTGATAAAATGTTTAAAAATGCTGAATCTGAGAGAAGGATATGTGAAAGTTCTCTGGGCTACTTTTACAACTTTTCTAAAGTTCAGAGGATAAAAAGAAAAGGTTTAAGAAAGTCATAAACTGTATGATCACTTTTTGAATAATACATCTACCTGGTTATGAAATTTTTAGTGACAACAGTAACATTTATTGTTTATAACCATTCCAGACTTGGCAGTGTCATAACAAAACAGCCAATGATTTTGTCTTCGTTAGTTCCTCTTCTCTGATAGCCACAGCTGGTCTTTCAACTGATAATCGGTAAGAGATGATAGCTGAAACTGAATCGTATATGTATAGCTGATTTTTTTTATTGCTCTATGTCCTTGTTCCTCAAGAATAATTATGCCTTTAGATATTTTTTTATTAAAAAGACAATTACTTAGAACATTTTTAATGTCCTACTTGTAAAGTTAGGGAGAAAATAATTTGGTTATTAGTAGGATGTACTTTGTATTATTTTCTATGTATTTAAAAAGCTTGAGACAAAAATAGACTCATTATTTATTGGTCATGTCATTTAGTTAACTTAGTTAATCCACCGTGGTCCTATTTGGTAGATAGATATGACTTTCACAACAAGAAAATAGGACTCAAAAAGACTCAGTTTTCTAATATCTAATCCATAGCAGCCCACTTCCCTTCACCCCGCCTCTGCAAAAAGCTAAATTCTCTCCTTTTCATCTAGAACAACTGAATTCTGAGGTCAAGGCACACTGAGGTTACTGAGCTTTTTATATTTATCTGAAAGGCCTCAGTTTTCACTAGAAACTAGTTTTTAGGACTGTAGAGTCTTCAGCCTATCTTCCATAGAAATTCCTTACATATATTGATGCCTCTTTATATCAGAAATTTTTCTTTGTGTTCAAGAAAGTTCAGTGTCTTTTTGCCATTTGTTTATGTCATTTCACCTGATAATCAAAGTAGTTTCTATATTCACCCTTTATTTGATATTAATGTAACTACCTGTTAAGCTGAAGTTACGCAGTTTTATAAAATAATAGTTTTTAGTTTTTTTGTAAAATGATTATGTAAGCTTGTTGGTTTGTGTTTGATACTTTTATAAATTTAAGAACATTCTTTGAGAGAGTCATGTTATTTCATTTACATGAGACATACTTATTTTTTATTCTGTTAACTTTCTATGTCACTCAAAAAGTAATCTTTTTTTTCCAGAAACATATGTTTGTGGGATACTCTCGTAGCACCTGCCAATAGTTTAGTCCATGGTAAGTTTTTTAGTTGTGGGGGGTTTTGTTTTGTTTTGTTTTGTTGTTGTTTGTTTGTTTGTTTTGTGATGCTGGGGATTGAACCCAAGGCCTTTTGCATGCAAGGCAAATACTCTACCAACTGAGCTAGATCATGTGTTTTACAACTTTTAAGGTTTATTTTGCTCATGATATCAGGGTTTGAAAACAAAAAGATATACATAATTAACTCTACCTGATACCTTGATGCAGAACAGTAGGATACAGAAAATATAAAAAGCATTTGTCCTTATTTTGAATCTGATAGCCATAGGTCATTATTATGAATATCAATTATACCTAGTATTATGTTCCCTCTCACCACTCCTATTCAGCATTGTACAGGAAGTCTGAACAGTAACACAAGAAAAAAATAAAAGGTATATAGATGTCATGATTCTGTAGAAAATCTCAGTCTATAAAAGAAACTTCTAGAACTAATGTGGGAATGTAGCAAGAATACAAGGTCAATATACTAAAGTTAGTTGCTGTAAAAATAGTTCCTTAGGGCTGGGGTTGTAGCTTGGTAGCAAAACACTTACCTAGCATGTGTGAGGTCCTGTGTTCAGTTCTCAGCACAGTATATAAAATAAATGTCCATTAACAACTAAAAAAAAAATTTTTTTTTAAATAGTTACTTAGATCATGGAACAGACATACATACACAGTAGACAGAACTTTGATGAAAGCAGAAAGGCAACTTAATGAAGAAAGAATAATTCTTTCAACGGGTAGTGCTAGAACAATTGAATGTTGAAATGTTTTAAAAAATGAACCTAGAGACCTCACATTTTACAAAATTTAATTCAGAATGGATCATAGGACCTACATGTAAAATGCAAACAATTAAACACGTGCAAAAAAATCTAGGTGTCATGGGTTTGATGATGAGTTTTTAGATACATCACTAAATACACAATCCATGAGAGAAATGCTGAATACAGGACTTTTTAAAATTAACCTCTTCTCAATATCTGAATGGCAAAAAAGTATACAAAAAGGTGATCATCATAAATAATCATCAAGGAAATGCATGCTGAATTTGCTGTAAGGCGCCACTCTATACACAAATGGCCAAAATTAACTAACTTGAGAATATTAAGTGTTGACGAGGAGGTAGAGAAACTAGTAACTTTTCTACGAGTATGTTGCTGATAGAAGTATATAATGAAACAACCACTTTGGAAAACTGGCAGTTTATAATAAAGTTAAATACCTAGCATGTCCCAGCTGTGGATACTATTGCATATATACCCAAGAGAAATGACAATGCATATCTGTAAAAAGCTTGTACATTAACGTTTTTAGCAGCTTTCCTTATATAATAGGTGAGAATTGGAGACAATTTTTCCAATTGGATGTCCATGAGGAAACTTTATATAATAGAGTACTATTCATCCACTATGACTGGTTAGATCAGATCAACTTAGGTTCCCTCTCATTGTGCCATGGCCAGAAAACTTTCTCTAGGAAATAAGCTGGGGCAGTTGTATGGCTTGTTTCCCATCTTTCAGAGATGGGAATGCCCAATGATGTCCAATCTCTCAAGTCATTTCTTTTCCTTATATTTCATTTGGCTTTTAAATTGTTTCAGGCAAGAAAGCAAATCTGGTCTTATGCCATCTTAGCCATATTATTAAATGGTTTTAACATTTTTCTTTTAACTTTCAGCTTTTACCTGCCATGATAGTGGAGCCACAGTTTTAGCATATGCTCCTAAACATCAACTACTAATATCAGGTGGCAGAAAAGGTTTCACATGTGTATTTGACCTTCTCCAACGACAACAAAGGCAACTTTTTCAGAGCCATGATTCCCCTGTTAAAGCCATTGCTATTGATCCAACTGAAGAGTACTTCGTTACAGGATCTGCAGAAGGCAATATAAAGGTAAACATGAAAAAAATAAAAATTAAAAAAATAAAGGTAAACATGATTGATACCACAATATCTACAAAATGAAAAAAAAATATTTAAGAAATCTTAAGTCTTTAATCACTTTGACAATACCAGTCTTAAGTAATAGTAGTATTATTTCAACAGTGCTAATTACTTTTTAAGAAATCCTTTGATAAATTACATTTGAAATTTTTTTATTGCCTTAAAATATGCTTAACTCATGCTTAAGAAGTAACTTTTCTACAAGTATAAACATATCTCAGACATTAGAACTAGTCTTGCCTCTATATTCTTGAGTTGTTTAATTTACTGGATTCAATTTTCAGGTACTGAGTAATATACTGACATTTTCTTTTATCCCACATTTGTCCCATTTTTTTAATATAATAAAAGTATCCAACCACTCAGTGCCTGAGTGAAGAATTCTGAATGTACCTGGATAAGCCCTGTGCCTAGTTGTCCTTTCAAACTTAGGTTGTTTAAAATGTTAAGCAGCCTTGTTAAAAATGTTAAGGAGATTTATTAAAGGTACAAATTGCAGAAATACTCAGTTGTGAAGTCCAAGGTTCAGGAAAGTGCATACTTACTGGGTTTTTTTTGAGGGTCCTGTGGCCCCATTTGGAAATGGATAAATCAGTTTAGACTAGTCTCCATGTAAAATAAGTGGTCAGCAACCCTACACCAGGGATCTGGTGTTTTAGAATTCATTAAGCAATTAGCATATTTAGTGCAATAAGATGGACTTCTAATGCACTAAAAAATGACAAAATCATGGAATTTGCAGGGAAATGGATGGCATTAGAGCAGATTATGCTAAGTGAAGATAGCCAATCCCTAAAAAACAAATGCCAAATGTCTTCTTTGATATAATGAGAGCAACTAAGAACAGAGCAGGGAGGAAGAGCAGGAGGAAAAGATTAACATTAAACAGAGACATGAGGTGGGAGGGAAAGGGAGAGAAAAGGGAAATTGCATGGAAATGGAAGGAGACCCTCATTGTTATACAAAATTACATATAAGAGGTTGTGAGGGGAATGGGAAAAAAAAAAAACAAGGAGAGAAGTGAATTACAGTAGATGGGGTAGAGAGAGAAGATGGGAGGGGAGGGGGGATAGTAGAGGATAGGAAAGGTAGCAGAATACAACAGTTACTAATATGGCATTATGTAAAAATGTGGATGTGTAACCGATGTGATTCTGCAATCTGTATTTGGGGTAAAAATGGGAGTTCATAACCCACTTGAATCTAATGTATGAAATATGATATGTCAAGAGCTTTGTAATGTTTTGAACAACCAATAAAAAAAAGAATCTTAAAAAAAAGACTTCTAATTATTAAAACTGGTAATTTTCATAACTCTCAGCTAGAAAAAAAACAGAACTATAGAAATTTGAAAAGGTTTTTCTTAGAATCAAAGTAAAAAATTAAAAATATAAATTGCATTCAGAAACCATAATTTAATAAATTCATGTACAGAGTAGTAAGTTTTTTTTTCTAATGATGACAGTAAAATCAGGAAATAAATTAGTTTTCTAAATCTAAAATTGATGTTCTATAGCTTGGGAGGCTAAAGCAGGGGGATCACGAATTCAAAGCCAGCCTCTGCAAAAGCGAGGCACTAAGCAACTCAGGGAGACCCTGTCTCTAATAAAATACAAAATAGGGCTGGGGATGTGGCTTAGTGGTTGAGTACCCCTGAGTTCAATCGCCAGTACCAAAAAAAAAAGTAAAAATAATAAATAACATAGATGATAGATGTTCTAAAACTATATAAGTAATTCACATAAATAAAGATACTTATAATTTAAAAAAAAAATTTTAGTTGCACATGGACACAATATCTTTATTTTGTTTATTTATTTTTACATGTACTGAGGATTGAAACCAGTGCTTTATATGTGCGAGGCAAGCGCTCTGCCACTGAGCCACAACTCCAGCCCTGATACTTATAATTTGCTTTAGAAATAAACACATTTATTTTGATATGGGCTGAAAATAGAAAATCTAAGTAAGTATTCTGAAGTTTTAAGAGCTGATGTTTGTCTTGTAGTTAAAGCATAGCTTTACCAGGATGGAGAGCCTCTAGGTGTTTTCCTCTTTTCAGCATTCTGATAGCTAGGTACTCAGTAGTACAAAAACAGGAGTAGAGTATTCCACTATACATCTAGAGAGCAAAAGCTCAGCTAAGAAATAGAAAATTTTTATATTTTAGTCTCTGTAATACTAAAAGTTTCTGTGGCATTGTACACTTAACCTTCATATAATTAGGTTTTCTCATCTCCTATGCAGGGTTAATACTACCTTATTAAAAGATACTATCAACCCAATTTTCATTTTGTTCATAATGTTTTTCAGATTTGGAGTCTTTCTACTTTCAGTCTTCTCCACACTTTTATCAATGAACATGCTCGGCAGTCCATTTTTAGAAATATTGGAACCGGAGTGATGCAAATTGAGACAGGACCAGCAAATCACATTTTCTCTTGTGGAGCTGATGGAACAATGAAAATGAGGATATTGCCAGATCAATTTAGCCCTTTAAATGAAGTGTTAAAAAATGATGTGAAATTTATGCTGTAATATTTTTACAAAAAAGATGTATAATTTATTACCTGTTTGGTGGAAGTTACCAATAGATGTCATGTACAGTAATCATTCTCTATACCACAAATAAGCTCTTGCTTTATTATTTTAATGTTTATTTTATGGAGCTTTGCCCTTGATGCACTGATGCCTTAAAAATTAACAGAATCATTCAGAATTAGATTATATTGCCTAAAGTAGAATGTGTAAGTAATGCTATAATAATACATATTTATAGTATGGTGTAGTGAGTATGTCATAGAGTTGAAGGAGTTTTGTTTTCTTATTGTTGATAAACTCTTCTGCAGATCTCTCTGCATGAATTTGAGAGTAAAAATACCCTTTAAGTAATGGCAGTTGCACATAATAACTCATCACTTAATCCACTCTTACTTCCTCTATCAGGCATATGCATCTCGGACTCTTTTCCTCTTAATGATAGATTGATATTTGAGTAAGAACTCAATAACATCTCTTTTAAAACTGTCATTGGAACATAAATGATAAATAAGCCAAATGGCTCATATGTTAAGTTTTCATCAATTTCCCCCTAAAGCCCAAATTGTGTGTATGTAGATGTATTTGTGTGTATGTATATGTGTATATATGTGTATATATATATCTTACGCATCTTAGTTGAACTTCATTTGTATGTATATAAGAAAAAACTACATATCTTTTCTTGTGTTTTGTGCCATAACAACTACTGCCACCAGAATAATAACTTTTTTTGCAACTGTTTTCTTCATTTAAGAAAATTTTTTTGAATTCCATTCTAATTTTCAGATAAATTTCCAGGTGACTTCTAAGATTATTTTAAAGATTACATAGAGTCAAGTAAGTCTTAGCAGGCAATAAAGATTCTGTGTTGGCACATGTAAAACACTTAAAAGTTTATCATTTTGTCAGAAGATATTTGAGTATCTACAGAAATTTTACTTAAATTTTATCTTTATTTCTTATTTTTTAGGTGCTTTTTAATCTTAATATTCTGAAAACCTTATAGCAGTGTTTTTAGAAATAAATGTGAAAAGAGTCAAATTAGTATTTACAAATGTAAAATACCCTCCAGACCTACCATTAATAGAAAATAAACTAAACCTTATTATTTTATTATTTTTGCCAAAATACATTATTTTATTATAAGATATGACCAAAATATTTAAAATGCACTATACTTATGTATGCTAATCCTATTTGTTTCATGCTATACCTTTTCTGACTCAGAATTATAGAAAACTTGATAAATACTTGATTTTAACCAGTGAGACAGGAGGCAAAGGGGACTAAGTGTTTAAGGGACAACTGTATAATATTTAGCTTAAATTTATTTTGTTCATTAGGAACTATAAATTAAGAGCATTTTTATTTAATGAGATATGGACAACTATTATCTTGGAAATTAAACAGTCAAAGCAAAGAAATGAAGGGCTGGTAAAATGAATTTTGTAATATCCTCAGGATACTTTTATCATAAAAGTATATTGTTAAAGATTTTGTAAATTGTATTTCATAATTTTAAATGTATTGAGCAAGTTGCAGTGAAACACTGTTATTATGTAGCGAGAGTTTATAAACCTGTTCCTATAAATTGTGCAATAACAATATATTACTATTTTGCCATGGAGAAATCTGTGACAGCCATTGCAAATAATATTATTGTTTGGTGTAGTTAAGCATAAGTTATTTTTCAGTCATTTCTTCACAAATCAAGATTCAAAAGGCTATAAACACTTTCAGTGAGATAGAAAATTTACTGTTGTGCTTATTAGAACAAAAGGCATTGGGGATGAACTATTAATAGTATTTTAATTGAGGGTTTATATGAATAACCATAAATTATGTAAGCCCATATGTATTTACAACCAGAGTCATAATATTTTAAATAAACAATCATGCAGTGACTTTTTTGGCATGCTATTGTTTTAAGTAATATTTGTGCCAATTTAGTTGACTTTAAATATGTGACATTTTAAAATGGAGGATTTATATATTTACATGTGATTAATGTAGGGAGGATTGAATAACCTTCTCAAATACCCTGTTCTTCCTTTTCTACAACGTTTTCATCTAATAGGAAAGCATTTATCAAGAAAGATGGGAGGGCTGGGGATGTAGCTCAGTGGTAGAACAGTTACCTTGAATGTGTAAGGCCCTGTGTTCAAACTGCAGTATGAAAAAGAGAAGAAGAAGAAGAAGAAGGAAAGAATATGGGAATAAAAATAGTTAAAAGGGACATATGTATATGTAAAATTTTATTATCCGTATATGTGAAATGAGAACCCCAAATACATTGTTTAATTCTGTTTTATGAGAATTTGGTTCTAACATTTCACAATACTGCAAGTCTCATTTTCTGGAAGGTAGGACTTTTCTTATCTAGCACCATGAGATAGTCACCTTCATCCTCCATTTTGGCCACCCACTTTTTTAAAATATTTTTTTTCTTAATAAAAGAAAGTTTGCAGAAATTTCTCAAATTGGTCTCAGCAATTGAAATGATACAAAGATACACATTAAAAGAAAAGCCTTATACAAACTTAGGGCAGGAATGATGTTTTAACAGGATTACAAACCCAGGCAGACATGTTTTACTAAACAAAAAAATGTCATAGGACAGGAGATCATAGTCCAACTTAAAAGAAAAGTGGACCAGAAGAAATATTTTAGAGTGATAGGAAATGTCAGTGGTCCTGTATACAAAGTAACTCGAATTTTTTGGAGAAGGGTCAAACTGTGAATAAGTATTCCCCAAAACAGGACATTGAAAACAATTAACAGTCATAAAGTATGTTCATTCTCATTAGTGGTTAATAGAATGTTAGGGGGGAAAAGCAACAATGAAAAGGCGTATATTACTTTATTGTACTTTGCAAATAGTGTGCAAAAATTTTTACAAACTAAAGTTTTGTGGTAAGCGTGCATTGAGCAAAACTATTGAGGTAATTTTTCTAATAATTTGTGTTCAATTCATCTCTCACATTTTAGTAATTTTGTAATATTTCATACTTTTTTATTATATCATGGTTATTAGTAATCTTTGATGTTAATATTATAATTGTTTTGGTACACTACAAACTACACGCATATAAGACTGCAAACTTAGTCAACAAATGCATTTCTTCTGATGTTCTACCAACTCTATTCCGTTGTCTCTCTCCTTGTCTTCAGGCGTCTCTGTTCACTGAGCCACAAGAGTATTAGGTCAGTAAGTAAACATGCAGTAGCCTTTTTAGTGTTAAAGGAACAGTCACTCACCTTTTCCTTTAAGTCAAAAGCTAAAAGTTATTAAACTTATTGAAGAAAGCATAAAAAAAAAAGTGGAGCTAACCCAACAGCTAGGCTACTTGTGCCAAACATCCAACTTGTGAATGCAGAAGAAAACCTCGTAAAGGAAATAAAAAATGCTACTCCAGTGAACGCATGAATTTTAAGTAAAACAGCCTTATTACTGATACAGAAAAAGTTGTTTTTCTGAATAGAAGATCAAACCAGCCACAGCATTCCTCTAAACCAAAATGTAATCTAGAACAAGGCCCAGACTTCAATTTTATGAAGGCTCAGAGAGTTGAGAAAGCTGCAAAAGAAAAGTTTGAAACCAGCAAGGGTTGCTCTGTGAACTTTAAGGAAGCCATCTCTAGCAAAGTGCAAAGCAAAGCAACAATTGCTGATAATAGAAACCGCAGCAAGTTATCCAAAACATTTTGCCAAGATTCATGAAGGTGGCTTCACTAAACAGATTTGCACTGTTGATAAAACAGCCTTATATTGGAAAAAAAGATTTCATCTAGAACTTTGAAAGCAAGAGAGAAGAAATCAAATGCTTGTCTTCAAAGCCCATCCTGATTTTCCTGTTAAAGAATAATGCATCTGGTGGCTTTAAATTTAAGCCAGCGCTCATTTACTATTCTGAAAATCCTAGATGGAACCCTTAAAAATTATACCAAATCTACTCTGCCTATGCTCTATAAATAGTACAAGGAAGCTTGGCTACAGCTCATCTGCTTACAATATGATTTACTGAATATATTAATCCCATTGTTGAGATTTACTGGTCTGAAAAAAAAAATAGTCTTTTCAAAATGTTGCTGCTATGCACCTAATCACCTAGGAGCTCTGACAGAGTTGTATAATGCTTTAATGTTGTTTTCATGCCTGCTAACATTATATTAATTCTGTGGCCATGGATCAAGGAGTAGTTTTGACTTTGGAAGGCTTATTATTTTATAAAACACATTTGTAAGACTATAGCCTCCGTAGGTAGTGATTCCTCTGATGGATTTGGACTGGGCAAAGTAAATTGGGAATCTTCTAGAAAGTCTTCACCATTTTAGATGTCATTAAGAATATTTGTGATAAGAGGTCAAATGTCAACATCAATAGGAGTTTAGAAGTGGATTCCAACCCTCATGAATGACAGTGGTTCAAGACTTCAGTGGAGGAAGTAACTAGGTATAGTAAAAATAGCAAGAGAATTAGAAGTGAAGCCTAAAAAAAAAAAAAAAGTGGGTGAATTGCTGTAGTCTCATAGTAAAATTTAACAGATGAAAAGTTGCTGCTTATAGAAGAGGAAAGTGGTTTCCTGAGGTGGAATCCAGTTCTGGTGAAAATGCTATGAATGTTGTTGAAATAAAAATGGATTTGAATATTACACAAATTGAGTTAATGGAGCCAGTGGCAGGGTCTGAGAGGATTGACTCTGATTTTGACCCCCAGGTTCTAGTGTGGATAAAATACTATCAAACAGCATCACATGTAACAGAAATCATTCATGAAAGAAAGAGTTAATTGACACAGAAAACTTTATTTTTGTCTTAAGAAATTCATGTCAGATATGGTAGCTCTTGCCTTTAATCCCAATATCTCAGGAGGCTGAGGCAATAGTGTTGCAAGTTCAAAGCCAGCTTCAGCAACTTAGCAAGGCCTTAAGCAACTTAGCCAGTCCAAAATTCCTACAGCTACCTTAGCCTTCAGTAGCTGCTACTGTGATCAGTCAGTAGCCACTGACTTCACGGCAAGACTCTATCAGTGAAAAAATTACAACTCACTGAAGAAGCAGGTAATTATTAACACTTTGAAATTTTGGAAATGTTTTAAGATTCATGCATTTTTATACAATGCTACTACACAATGAATAGACCCCGTTATAGTATAAACATAACTTACAGGCATTGGGAAACCAAAACATTTCATGTGACTGGCTCTTTTGTGGTCTGGAGCCAAACCTGCAGTTTATCTTAAGTATGCCTGTAATACCGTTTTTCATTACACTGGTATATGGTCCTAACAATGACAGCATTCATTTTGGTGAAGATGCAGGGAAATGGGCACACTCAATACTGCTGGCAGAACTACAAAGTGGTACAAAATTACATGGATGTGTATTAAAATTGAATACACATCTGTCAGTGGACAGCCTTCTTTTGAGAAATTATACTATAAAAAAGCACTCATTCACAAAATTATATACACAGATATTTATTGAAACATCTGAGGGAAAACTAGATATAAACTAAATGATTACCAGTAGGTAAATGATTGAATAAATTGTGGTACATCCATATAATGGAATATTGTCTCAACACTAAATGACCTGAGAAAAGTTTGGTAAGAAAAATAGATTACAGCACAAAGTAAAAGCTGTAATATCCCATAATTTTAGAGGATTTTTGGTGTATATTTATGTTGAACAGAGAAATGTGTCTGGAAAAATACAACACTTATTTTTGTGTTGTTTTGTGTTTTTTCTAGTACTGGGGATTGAACCCAGGGATGCTTAACCACTAAACAACATCCTCAGTCCTATTTTGTATTTTATTTAGGAAAGGGTCTCACTGAGTTGCTGAGTGTCTCACCATTGGTGAGGCCAGCTTTTAATTCCTAATCCTCCTGCCTCAGCCTCCAGAGCCGCTGGGATTACAGGTGTTTCCCACCATCCCAGGCCAAAATACAATTTTTTTTTAAGAGAGAGAGAATTTTTAATATATTTTTTTTTTTTTTTTTTACTTTTCGGCGGACACAACATCTTTGTTTGTATGTGGTGCTGAGGACCGAACCCGGGCCGCACGCATGCCAGGCGAGCGCACTACCACTTGATCCACATCCCAGCCCCCAAAATACAATATTTTTAACAAGTGATGGAGGGAACATATTTCTAAATTCCTTTTAGCCTGTCTCAGTAAAGCAACACCAAAGACAGTTTGTGAGTATATGATAGGGGGAAAAACTTATTTTTTATATCAAATAGAATTGAATGACTTTGGAAACTGTTCAGTTGACTAAAATGGTCTTGGGTCAGAAACACTTTTGGATTGTTGAAATATGTTCAATGCTTGAATTTAAGCTGAAAGTTTAAAAAAATATTGCTCTTGAGTAATTGTAAAAAAATTATCATAAATTATGTAAATGTGTTGGTTAGTCTTTTAGAAATATAGATTTCAATACCTGTTTTCAAAGCAAAATCTTACCTTTGAACTTTTCAAGACATCATTTTCTGCTTGGTTTTCTCTACTATGTTTTGATGTATAATTCAGTGAGCTGGATGCTGAGTTAGAGCATTGCAGGGGTTTTATAAGACTCTTTCAAACAAAAACACTTTCTTAAGTTCTCCTACTGCAAATACAGATGAGTCATAGAAATGATTGTCAGCAGGGTGTGGTGGCGAATTCCTGTAATCCCAGTGGCTCCAGAGACTGAAGCAGGAGAATCGAAAGTTCAAAGCCAGCCTCAGCAAATTAGCAAAGCCCTAAGCAACTTAGTGAGACCCTGGCTCAAGATAAAAAAATAAAATGGGCTGGGGATATGGGTCAGTGGTTAAGTGCCCTTGGGTTCAATCTCTTGTACAAAGGAAGAATTGAAATGATTGTCTATTCAATGACCTATGTAACAATACTCAACTAGTGTATTGTATTGGCCCTGGACATGTGCTAAATATTTCTTTTTAATTGTTTGTAATCTACTCGGTACCATATCTAAAGATATTTTCTTTTTGAAGCCATACCTCATTTTCAGTTTATTCTGTACATGAGGAAAAATAATTTTTTTTTTCAGAACTTGGAACTGAACTCATGAATGTTCTACTACTGAGCTCCATTCCCAGCCCATTTTTATATTTTGAGAGGTCTTACTAGGTTGCCCAGGTTGGCATCAAACTGTTGATCCTCTTGCCTCAGCTTCCCGAATTGCTGGGATTAAGACATGCATCACTGTGCCCAGCTAAGAAAGATAATTCTTAAAATAGCATCTAGTTCTGTGTATTTTTGTTTTAGTCTGTTTTCCAGAAAATGCACCAAGTTATTATGGTCATTCAGACATGAAGATAACTTATATAATTACAATATTTTTTAAGACTCCAAAAGGACTCTCCTAATGAGAACCTTGATGGGAATAAATTGATGGGAATAAAATGCTCCAATATTTACCCTAGAGAAAACTTCATGTGTAGGTGGTAGAGCTCTACAAATGAGGAACCTCTTTTGAGAATAAGTTCCACCATAGAGCACAGCTTAGCAAGGGAATTTAGAGCTAGATTTTAGCCCACACATTCCATTTTACTATGTGTGGTACATAAATTGCACAATCATTTACCATTGCCCTGAATCTTATAGTCAAGTCTTAAGATTCTTGCAGAATAAAGAGAGCCACCTAAATTTCAGATATTTTACACATCACTACCCTCAGAAAGAATTATTCAAAGACCATTTCTAAGCATATTAGTTGACAGAGAATGCAATAAGCCCTAAATTGCACATATTTAGGAAATAAAGATCTATAACCCCCAAACCTCACACTTCAAAAGAAAAAGATTGTTTGGAAGTGGGATACACAGTAGTGCTGACAGGTTCTACTGTAGTGATACAATATGAACTTGAATTCAGCAGAGGGTCTCATTTTGAATGGTGAAACACAAGAGGTCATAACTCTGGCTACTGTAGAAAATAAGGACTTGGGGGCTGGAGTTGTAGCTCAGTGGGAGAGCACTTGCCTAGCACATGTGAGACACTGGGTTCCATTCTCAACACTGCATATAAATAAATAAAATAAAGGCCCATCAACAACTAAAAAGATATATATTTTTTAAAATGGGCTGGGGCTGGGGGCTCAGTGGTAGAGAGGCACTGGGTTCGATCCTCAGCACCACATAATAAAAAATAAATAGGGGCTGGAGTTGTGGCTCAGTGGTAGAGAGCTCACCTAGCATGCATGAGGCACTGGGTTCAATCCTCAGCACCATATAAATGTAAAATAAAGATATTGTGTCCACCTAAAACTAAAAAAATAAATATTTAAAAAATAAATAAATAAAGATACTGTGTGTTCATCTACAACTAAAAAATATTTTAAAAACAGAAGGGCTTGGGAATTTTACATCTTTATACATGAAAGTTGAGAAATTAGCTCTGGGGAAAAGGGAGGCATCAAAGGAAGAGATAATGTCCCTTAGAGGCTTATTGATAAAGGGGAAAAAAGTGAATATAAATAAGGGCCCTATTTATCAAGTCAAACCCAAAAGAGACAATTATCCCTTCAAAGGCACTTTTTAAAAAAAATAAATTGATCTTTATATTACAAATAAAACATTGTGCTCCTGAACTCAAAATCAGTAACATCCCCCCAACTCATCTTCTTGTGTATAGGAATACATACTACTGTGATTATATGTATAGGGTTTGCACTGTGGTGGTGGGGATTCATCTCTATACAAATTTACTATACAAACATACAAATATACATTTATTATACAAATATACATCTCTATACAAATTTTTTAAACATTTAGAGCCACTCCATAAATAACATAATGAAATAGGAAAATGGTAACTCAATGCATTCCAACTTGGATTAATATTAATGAAACTAGCAACTGCATTAATGAAAGACAGGAATTGGAAATTTAAAAATTTGTAGGAATGGACAGTTCGAAGATGTATAACAGGACCTGCATGAATTCAGGAATGACACTGAAACAGGTAAACATCTCATAAATTAACAATTATAACAGGCCCAAGGGAAAATAGATATACTAGAAGTACATATTGAAGAAAGAGGATAAGAAAAGAGAAAAACCCTTTAAAATATTGTAAAGAAAGTGACAGGTATAGAAAAAGAAAAAAAAAACTGTTTATTGAAGGGCAGATCTCTACATAAAACCCAAGAGCTACAAGTGAGGGAAACATAACTTTGAGCCAGGATTATGCTCAGGCCTTGAAACTGAATGGAATTTGCTCTGCTGATTTTTGAAATTGCTTTTGACAATATCTAGCACTAGAAAATAACTGGACATGAGAACACAGAAAATGTCACTCATACTCAGAGGAATATCAGTCAAAAGAAACAGACTCAATAATGACAGGCATGATTGAATTAATTTTAAAGGGTGTGGTACTTAAAACAGTAATTATTATAGAGGAACTAAAGGGGGGAAAACAGTAAAAGGAGATGCTAAAAAAAAAAAAAAAAAACTATAGGCAGTCCCAGACTTACTGCTGGGAGTCATTAGCCAAGTAGGTATGACAATTTCCTTGCCAGCGTACCCCATGTTGCTTAGTGGAAGGACTCATGGAAATAGGACATTTTGCAGTGACATTGCATGTAGGTGACCTTGCTCAAGGACCAGGGTGGATCCGGGTTTAGGGCGTTCCCGGTTTAGGTTCCAGGTTTAAGGTTTAAGATTATTCCTGCTGGGAATAGGGCGTATCCTGCTGCCTGAGTTCCCCTTGAGTTCTCAGGGATTCAGACAGTATTTTTTGGGAGATAGAAGCCCAGTGGATGTGGATTTGGGCAGAGAACGTGAATTTCCCCAGAACGTGATTGTAGAAGGCTGGTGTGAGTTCGGGAATAAAGAGTTGCTGTTTGAATCTACACACTGTGTGGTGGCTCGTGATTGTGTGCCCAGCCAGACTGCGGCAACTTACCATGATTCAACTTGTAAGTTTTCCTCTTTAAAATATGTATTCAGTAGAAACCATGCTTTGAAATGTGAACTTGATCTTTTCCCAGTCTAATGATATGTGACACATTACTCCCTCAAGATTCCCAGTTGTAAGCTAATCAAAGTGTCCTGAAGCATGTTTCAGGAAGGCTGAGTTAAGCTATGATATTCAGTAGGAGACATGTATTTAATATGTTCTTTTTTAGTTGTTGATAGACCTTTATTTTATTTATGTATTTATATGTGATGCTGAGAATCAAACCCAGTGCTTCACATATGCCAGGCAAGTGTGCTACTGCTGAGCCAGGCCACAGCCCATTTAATGTGTTTTTGATTTATGGTATTTTCAACATAAGATGGGTACAGCAGAATTTAAACTTATCAAGTTGAGGTGCAACTGTATATTGAATTTATAGAGCTGAAAATATATGAAATTAAAAGTTTGCGGATAGGGTAAATACTAACTTAGGCATTCTGGAAGACAAGATCAGAGAATGTAAAGACATGGCAACTGAAGCTATCCAAGATAAGCAAAGAGGCAAAGATTAGAGGAAAAAATACAACACAAAGTAACATTGATCTGTTAATGGTGCTATAATAGCTAGTGGTATGAGTCATATAGTTTGAATTGCAGAAGAGTAAGAAGGGGAAGAAAAAAACAGGTGAAGCTTAAAATTTTCAAAATGTGATGAAAACTAAAAACCTGGAAATACAAGAAGCTCAAAACCCCTAATACATACATCATGACCAAGGCATATTATAATCAAGTTGCTGAAAATCAGTGTTTAAAAAAAAATGAGAAAAGCTTAAATGCAGCCAGAGGGGCAGGGGAAGTCACTGCCTGGGGGGCGGGAGGAAACACCAGTTTCTCTGAAACTATGAAAGCAGGAAACAACGGAAAAACTGTCAAACAAAAATCCATATTCTGCAAAANTATATATATTTTTTTTTTTTTTTTCCCCCTGTTCTCTACCTTGGCCTGCATGCAATGGTATATACCTGCTATAGTATACAATCTTAAGATTCTTGGAAATCCTAAGCTGCATGTGGAGCATGACTATAGATCCAGAAACTTGGGAAGCTGAGACAAGAGGAGCACTTGAGCCTAAGAGTTTGAGGCCAGCATTGTCAACATAGTAAGACCCCTATCTCAAAAATATATGTAACATATATTCTTAAAAAGCTTTGGCATCTCACTTAGAGGATACACCTGATACAACTTTAAATCTTTTGGAGATCTTTTAAAAGTAGGAAACATAATTTGGATTATAAAATTCTTGCTTTAATAAAAATTCCTTAAACAGTGAAAAAAAAAAGTAGGGGATGGGACTAAATAACCACCATATTAACTGTATCTTTACTCCAAAATGAGTTTTAGTCCATGACGAATTAAATAATTTAAATTTAAAAAATAAACTTCAAAAGCCCATTGCTATGGAGAGAGCTCAGACATGAAAGTAACTACTACACTCACATTTCACTCTGAAGATTATTAATCAGAGTAAAAGAAGTGAGGCTACTAAAGGAGAACATACCAGGTGAGCATGCTGTGCTTAGAGAAACACAGGATAAAGATGGGAGCCTGGCTTGCTTAAAATCAAGTAAAGCATTTCCAATTTGGACTAGCATTTTTATGCATCAAAATACAAAAAAAAATCTTTCAACAGACTCAAGAGTTTAGGCCATATTTATAAAAAAAAATCTTAGGAGATGAAATTGTGCATTCAAAGATAACACCAGTCTGAACTCTATAGTATTTAGAATAGATTCATGTGAGGCTTGAGATAGTCAAAAGGACAAAATAGTTCAGGAAGGAAAGAACCTATGTAGAGTCCATTGGTGCAGTGGTAAAACAAAGGTTCTACCTGGGGCAACTCTGTTTTTGTGAAAGAATCACTTAAAGGCTGGCCATCTGAAAATACACAGAGAACCTAGGTGGCTGACCCAACTGAGGTCAAAGTGCATAAAGTCACCCTTTGATGCAGACAATAGTTCTAGCAAGTTGTCTTGGGAAGAGGTGTGTTTTAGTAACTGTGTTACCATAGGAGGTAGTAACTCTGCATAATAAGTGAAAAATACTCCATGATGGACGTATAGCCACTTTGTGATGTGCAATAGCCAGGACTGGGTGTTGCTGTCAATTAAATAGGAAAATACCATTGACCTTAAAACCTTGATTCTTACTCTATCCCAGAGTTTCTAGTTTGTAAGACATTGGACAATTCTATCCTACCTGATCAGTACCTTGACTTCTCCTAGGAAATATATCTGTACTTTACCTCATCCATATGGTTAGTTTCAGGACAAGATTATATGTTATGATGATTCTTTAAACCTAAGTAAGGCTAGAAAGAAAGAGTTGAAGCTTTGAACAATCAGATCATTATTTTAGACGATAAAGTTACAGCCACGCTTTAAATCAGGCTTGTTCATCTCCACACTCCCACAAAAAAATGTAGCTGAAATAAGAAATGCCACATGGACATTTCTGTGGGCTGTGCATATTGCACATCCTTGTTTTAGTACTTTGCACCCTGCCAGAAAGTGTTAAACCATATCTTTTTGTCTCTTCTCCCTTCACCTGGAGTGCTGTTCTCTCTGCCTGGCAAAGTCTAGTTTAACCTTTGTAACTAAGTTGGATGGATCCTCCTTTGTGAAGTCTTTCCTGTTCCCACAGAGAACATGAGTCACTTCCTTTCTCCTTTCAGAGAATGTGTCCATACATTTTTTAACGCTCATATCATGGTGCCATGCAGTTATTTTTATACTCAAAAAGGTTGTCATTACTGTCATTGAGGAAGCAAAGTAGAGGCTTGAAGCAAGAGAGAGAAATACACTAAAAAACTAGAGGAGAGAAGTGCCGGGAAGCTACAGACACTACAAGTTTACAGGGTAAAGACTCTGCTGCTGAATTAGACTCAGCCAAAAGATAGTGCACCTTGCTCAACATTCAAATTAATGACACCTAATCTCCAGCTATACTTTAATAGAACAAAAGAGACAAAACCCAAGCTAATGACCAGGCTTCCAAGTAGAAACACTAGGGTTGGGCCACCAGGTTCCACCTACAGAGAGCTTTGCTATAGCAAAAACAGAGAAATAACACAAAGCCAGTGGATACCACACCTGTAGGGAAGTCTCAATTTAGATTACTCTAAGACACTTTGGCAAAGTGAGGACTGTGCTTTACAAAGGTCTGCACAAAATAGTGGAAGATAAGTCCCTTTCAACAAATGCATAAAACCCAACACATGAATACAAGAAATATAAAAAAGCGAGCTAACAGGATACTTCCTAAAGGTCATAATTCACCAGCAAATGACCCCCAAAATATTGAAGTAGATTAAATATCAGATAAGAAATTCCAAAGAATAATTATAAAAATAATCAATGAATTCCAAGAGAACACTGTTGGAGTCCAGCTCTGGCAGGGGGTCTCAGGTGAGGAGTCATCGAAAGACTGCAGAGAAACAACACAGACACAAGAGTGAAGGTGCTGAATCTGATTCTTTACTTGTGAAGTTAATCATATATACTTTTTATTTTGGCAGGCTCACAGTATTTTGTGGTTACAAAACAGGAATCATTATTCAAAGAAACAAAATTTTATGTAGCTACAATTAGATAAGAAGAATGTATCTTGGCTTATGCATAAGCAAGCATTTTTACTTTCAGTTCGCGTTTTGCTTTGAGCTGTTTCTGCTTAGATAGCTTTTAATAATCGTTAGAAATGTCCCAGACTATTGGCCTATACCTTGACTATTCTTTCTTGACTTACTGACTAGAACCTGCACTGTGGTTATGGCAAGTGGTTAACTTGAAAAGAGAGGCTACTAATTTTAATCAAACAAGAGTAAGAGCACCAAACCATTGTGCACAGGAACGAGAACAAGTTGCCCAGTACCAAGCACTAATCTACCTTTTTAATATTAATTTTTCTTTTCTAGATTTTTAATTTAATTTCTCAAAAACTTCCTTGACTGTTTTTCCTACAGGGGGTTTCTCATTAAACATTAACAATTTACATTCCACAGCTGAATCATTGCATTTAGAGTAAACAGATTTATTCTTTAGAAGTAGTTGCATTAATTGGGAAAGTCATGTTTTTTCCTTCATACTTAATGGTTATATGAGAAGGCACAACTATACTTATTAACATGAATACAAAAACAAACCAGCCCATTCCCAGAAATATGCTGTGCTCCTCCAGAGGATGGATGCCTTGCGCCATCCACCTGAGTAGGGTCTTGCCTTTGCCTGAGTCAGGGGAGTGGCACAGCAGAACACAGAAAAACAACTGAATGAATTAAGAAAGTCAGCTCAAAATATGAATGAAAAATTCAATAAAAAGGTAGAAGCATTGAAAATAAATCAAACAGAAGTCTTGGAAATGAAAGACAAAAGAAATCAAATAAAATGTTCAATTGAAAGTCTCTCTAATAGAGTAGACAATACGAAGACAGAATCTCAGAGCTGGAAGACAAGGGGGCCAGATTTGAACAGTCAGACAATATTTAAAAAAAAAAAAAAAAAGGAATGATGAGCAGAATACACAAGAACTCTGGAGCAATGTGTAGAGACCAAATATAAGAATCATTGGAATTGAGTGGTGTTAAGGAGATAAACTCTTTTTTTAAAAAAATTTTTTAAATTTGTTCTAATTAGTTATACATGACAGTAGAATGCACTTTTGACACATTGTACACAAATGGAGCACAACTTTTCACTCCTCTGGTTGTACATGGCGCAGAGTCATACCAATAATGTAATCATACATGTATATAGGGTAATAATGTCTGTCTTATTCCACCATCCTTCCCATCTCCACAGGCCCGCCCCCTTCTCCTCATTCCCCTCTACACAATTCAAAGTATGGATAAACTCTTCAAGAAAATTTTCCAAAGCTTAAGAGTGAGATGGATATCCAGATGCAGTTGGCGTTTAGAACACCAAGTAGACAAAAATCAAAAAAGAAACTCTCGTTACACATTACAGTTAAAATGCCTAACATACAAAAGAAGAATAGAATTTTAAAAGCCTCAAGAGAAAAATGTCAGGTCATAGATAGAGGCAAGCCAATCAGAATCACTTCTTTTTTTTTTTTTAATTTTTATTGTTGATTGTTCAAAACATTACATAGTTCTTGATATATCATATTTCACACTTTGATTCAAGTGGGTTATGAACTCCCATTTTTACCCCGTATACAGATTGCAGAATCACATCGGTTACACATCCACTGATTTACATATTGCCATACTAGTGTCTGTTGTATTCTGCTGCCTTTCCTATCCTCC
>NW_026000221.1:10836874-10842323 GCF_001458135.2 Marmota marmota marmota
TTATTGAGTTCTATAATTTCTTTATTCAACTTTTGTTTGGAAGATCTGTCCAGTGGTGAGAGAGATGTGTTGAAGTCTCCCATAATTATTGTATGGTGGTCTATTAGACTCTTGAACTTGAGAAGAGTTTTTTTGATGAACATAGCTGCACCATTGTTTGGAGCATATATATTTATGATTGTTATGTCTTGTTGGTGTATGGTTCCCTTGAGCAGTATGTAGTGTCCTTCTTTATCCATTTTGATGAACTTTGGCTTGAAATCTATTTTATTTGATATGAGTATGGACACTCCTGCTTGTTTCCGAAGTCCATATGAGTGACATGATTTTTCCCAACCTTTCACCTTCAGTCTATGTATGTCTTTTCCTATCAAGTGCGTCTCCTATAGGCAGCATATTGTTGGATCTTTTTTTTTTTTTTGATCCATTCTACTAGCCTTTGTCTCTTAATTGGTGAGTTTAAGCCATTAACATTTAGTGAATTCAGAAAGAAAAAGATTACTTCAATAAGGAGATAGAGATTCTGAAAAAAACAAACAGAAATCCTTGAAATTAAAGAAACAATAAACTTAATTAAAAGCTCAATAGAAAGCATCACCAACAATTTAGACCACTTGGAAGACAGGACTTCAGACAATGAAGACAAAATATATAATCTTGAAAAGAATGTTGACCGCACAGTGAAGATAGTAAGAAACCATGAGCAGAACATTCAAGAATTATGGATAACATAAAAGATCAAATTTAAGAATAATTGGGATAGAGGAAGGAATACACTTCCAAACAAAAGGAATTAACAATCTATTCAATGAAATAATATCAGCCACAATGTGGCTGTAAAACCAATTTGATCCTGAAATCTATACACATGGAAAAATGAGAATTCATACCCCATTTGAATCAAATGTAGGATATGTCAAGATCATTGTATTGTCATGAGCAACTAATAAAAAAATGATAAATTCCTACTTGAATTCTAAAAAAAAAAAATAATATCAGAAAAATTTCCAAACATGAAGAATGACTTGGAAAATCAAAAACAAGAGGCGTATAGGACACCAAATATACAAAATCACAACAGATTCACACCAAGCCCTATTATAATGAAAATGCCTAACATACAGAATAAGGAGAGAATATTAAAAACCATGAGAGAAAGAAATCAGATTACATATAGAAGGAAACCAATTAGATTATGTGGACATTTTTCAACCCAGACCCTGAAAACTAGAAGATCCTGGAACAACATATACCAAGCTCTGAAAGAAAATGGATGCCAACTAAGAATCTTATATGCAGCAAAATTAGGCTTTAGATTTGATGATGAAATAAAAACCATCCACAGTAAACAAAAGTTAAAAGAATTTACAACTAGAAAGCCTGCACTACAGAACATCCTGTAGTCAATAAAATCAATACCCATAAATCAAAGGTATTTCTTTACATCAGTGACAAATCCTCTGAAAGAGAAACTAGAAAAACTACCCCATTTACAATAGACTCAAAAAAATAAATAAATAAAATACTTGGGAATCAACTTAACAAAAAAGGTGAAAGACCTCTACAATGAAAATTAAAAAACACTAAAGAAAGAAATTTAAAAATACCTTAGAAGATAGAAAGATCTCCCTTGTTTTTGGATAGGCAGAATTAATATTGTCAAAATGATCATACTACCAAAAGCACTATTCAGATTTAATGCAATCCAAATTAAAATCCCAAGACATTCCTCACAGAAATAAAAAAAGCAGTCAGAAAAGTCATCTGGAAAAATAAGAGACTCAGAATAGCTAAAGCATCCTTAGCATGAAGAGTGAAGCAGGTGGCATCACTATACCAGACCTTAAACTATAATACAGAGTAATAGTAACAAAAATGTCATGGTATTGGCACCAAAATAGATGTGTAGATTAATGGTACAGAATAGAGGATACAGAGACAAACACACATAAATACAATTATCTCATTGATATCAAACATATATATATTGGAGAAAGGATAGACTCTTCAACAAATGGTGCTGGGGAAACTGGAAATACATATGCAACAAAATGAAGTTAAGCCCCTATCTCTCACCATGCACAAAACGCAACTCAAAATGGATCAAGGACCTAGGAATTAAACCAGAGACTCTGTGCTTAATATATGAAAAAGTAGGCCCAAATCTTCATTATGTCAGATTAGGCCCCAACTTCCTTAATAAGACACCTATAGCACAAGAAGTAAAATCATTAATCATTAAATGGGATGTATTCAAACTAAAAAGCTTCTTCTCAGCAAAAGAAACAATCAGTGAGGTAAATAGAGAGCCTACAGAATGGAAGCAAATTTTTACCACATGCACATCAGATAGAACACTAATCTCTAGAATATATAAAGAACTCAAAAATCTTAACACCAAAAAACCAAATAACCCAATCAATAAATGGGCCAAGGAACTGAACAGACACTTCTCAGAAGATGATATCCAATCAATCAACAAATATAAGAAAAAATGTTCATTATCTCTAGCAACTAGAGAATGCAAATTAAAACTGCCCTTTCTTCTCACTCCAGTCAGAATGGCAGCAATTAAGAATACAAACAACAATAAGTGTTGGCAAGTATGTGGGGAGAAAGGTACACACATACATTGCTTGTGGGACTACAAACGCGTGCAACCAATATGAAAAGTAGTATGGAGATTTCTTGGAAAACTTGGAATGGAACATCATTTGACCCAGCTATCCCACTCCCAGTTTATACCCAAAGGACTTAAAAACAGCATGCTATAGTAATGCAGCTGCACCAGTATTTATAGCAGCTCAATTCCCAATAGCTAAATTGTGGAACCAATCTAGATGCCATTCAGTAGATAAATGGATAAAGAAACTGTGGTATATATACACAATGGAATATTTACTCAGCATTAAAAGAGAATAAAATCATGGCATATGCAGGTAAATGGATGGAGTTGAAGAATATTATGCTAAGTGAAGTTAGACAATCCCAAAAAAACAAATGCCAAATGTTTTCTCTGATATGTGGATGCTGATCCATAATGGGGACACGCTGGAGAGCATGAGAGAAATGGAGGGACTTTAGATAGGGGAAAGGAGAGGAAGTGGAAAGGAGGGGACATAGGGATTAGAAGTGGAATGAGATGAACATCATTACCCTAAGTACTTGTATGAAGACACGAATTGTGGGACTCTACTTTGTGTCCAACCAGAGACACGAAAAATTGTGTTCTAAAAAAAAATCAATAAAAAATTAAAATACATTGTGTTCTATATGTGTAGTAAAAATTGAAATGCATTCTGCTGTCATGTATAACAAATTAGAATAAATAAATAAATTTTAAAAAAAGAAAAAGAGAGAAGACCCAAATCAATAAAATTTGAGGTAAAAAAATAGAAATCATCACAGACATCTTAAAAACCCAGCAGATCATTAGGAACTATTTTGAAAATCTTTACTCCAATAAATTGGAAAACCTAGAAGAAATGGATACATTTCTAGACAAACACAATCTGCCAAAACCTAATTAAGAGAATTTATAATGATATACAGGCAGTAATAAAAAAGACTTCCAACAGAAAAGCCCCAGGACCAAATGGATTCTCAACTGAATCCTATCAAACCTTTAAAGAAGAACTAATGCCAATATTTCTCAAATTATTTCATGAAGTAGAAAGGGATGGAACACTTCTAAATTCAGCTAGTATGACACTCATACCAAAACCAGATAAGGACACATCAAGGAAAGAAAATGATAGAATAATAATGACAGAACCACCATATGTTAGATGGAAAAATACTTAGTAAAATATTATTGAATCATGTTCAACAGCATATCACAAAGATTGTACACCATGACCAAGTTGGTTTTATTTCAGAGATGCAAGGATGGTTTAATATATGCAAATCAATAAATGTATTTATCACATTAACAGAACCGAGGACAAAAATCACTTACTAACCTCAATAGATGCAGAGAAGGCCTCAACAAAATTCAGCACCAATTCATGATTAAAAACACTGAAGAAACTAAGGATAGAAGACACCTCAACATCATAAAGGACATATCTGAAAAACTCAGAGCCAACCTCATAGTAAATGAGGAAAAACTTAAAGCATTTCCTTTAAAAGCTGGAATAAGATAAGGACCTCCACTCTCACTACAATTTAGTGCAGTGTTAGAAATTCTAGCCAGATCAACTGGGAAAGAGAAGGAAATAAAAGGGATTAAAAATAGAAAGGAAAAAGTCAAATTATCACTGTTTGCAGATGATATGATCCTATATCTAGAAGATAAAAAAAAACTACACCAAAAGAATGCTAGAGCTAATAATCAAATTTGGCAAAGTAGCAGGTTACAAAATCAACATACAAAAAAAATCTACACCTTTTCTATGTACCAACAATTAATTAGCTGATAAAAAAGTTAGGAAAACAATTCCATTCACAATAGCCTCAGAAAAGAAATATACTGAGGAATAAATCTAACCAAGGAGGTGAAAGGCCTCTACAATCAAAAGTGTATAACATTGAAGAGAGACATCAAAGACAGCCTCAGAAGATGGAAAGACCTCCCATGTTCATGGATAGGCAGAATTAATGTTGTTAAAATGGCTATACTACCAAAAACAAGATACAGATTCAATAAAATTTCCATCAAAATACCAATGATATTCCTCACTGAACTAGAAAAACTGTTGCGTTGTTGCGCGCGACTTCTTGCCCGCAAGAAAGACGCAACCCAAGAATCTTCTTTCAACAACTTTATTCAGGCCCCTGATAGTTCTTCTTCTTTCTCGGATGCCCCTCCCAGCCTTAATAAAGCATCTCAAGCCCCAATGCAAAGTAGCCACGTGGAGCTTTTTCATAGAGTGATGAAAAGTCATGCGCCAACTCTCCCAAACAAGGAGTTGTTTGTCACAGACCACAGCGGAGCCAGCGCCATCATGTAATGGTGACCATAATTTGCATAAACGGCAGAAGCGGCTCACCACAGTTCCCCCTTTCTGTTTTCTTAAAACAATACAGGCGAGAGTAGAGGTCCTATCCCACTGTGCAGAAGTGGCTGCATAGTATGGCTCAGTCCTAAGGAGGGCCCTTCCCCAGATCCGAGACCATATCAGCCGACGCCTTTTTTCGTGGGGCAGGGAGTGGACGCGTCTAACCCGCATGCAATAGGACATGCTCTCCTTGAGGTCCATGTCAAGGATCACTCAAGTGCAGTGCTTTGCCTCGCATCCTGTATCGTGGCGATGGTGGACGAAGGGGGATAACTGAGGCTGAATTGTGGCTGTTTATAATGACAAACAAGTTGACAGCACCCTGAAAGAAAGGCACGGACTTTAAGACGATAGAAAAGCACTAGTGTGGAAACCCATCTGCGTGCAATGGCAGTAAAACCGGCAGAGTGCAAGGGCTTTCCAACACTAAGAGAATAGCAAGGAAGGTC
>NW_026000221.1:10846535-10928606 GCF_001458135.2 Marmota marmota marmota
AATGACACAACAAGAGAAAGTAAAAGCGAAAGTACACAATGCAGCTGCTGCCCCGCTTTAGTCGCGGATCCCACTTACTTGGGACGATTTCCCGCTTTGATTGCGGGTCCCACTTACCTGGGACTACGGTGCACCCCCCTGACTGCTGAAAGTTCTGACTCCCGGGTTTTCCGGCACCACTTGTTGCGTTGTTGCGCGCGACTTCTTGCCCGCAAGAAAGACGCAACCCAAGAATCTTCTTTCAACAACTTTATTCAGGCCCCTGATAGTTCTTCTTCTTTCTCGGATGCCCCTCCCAGCCTTAATAAAGCATCTCAAGCCCCAATGCAAAGTAGCCACGTGGAGCTTTTTCATAGAGTGATGAAAAGTCATGCGCCAACTCTCCCAAACAAGGAGTTGTTTGTCACAGACCACAGCGGAGCCAGCGCCATCATGTAATGGTGACCATAATTTGCATAAACGGCAGAAGCGGCTCACCACAAAAAACAGTCCTAAAATTCACTTGGAAGAATAAAAGACCAGAATAGCCAAAGTGATTTTAAGCCAAAAAAGCATTGTTGGAGACATCACAATACCTTTTCTCAAGTTATACTACAAAGTTATAGTAACAAAAACTGCATGGCACTGGCATAAAAACAGACACATAGACAAATGGTATAGAATAGAAGACACTAAACAAACCCATACAGATCCAGCCAGCTGATCCTTGACAAAGGGGCCAAAAACATACATGGAAGAAAAGACAGCCTTTTAAACAAATGGTGCTGGCACAACAATGTAGGAGAATGACACTAGACCTTTATCTCTCACCCTGCATAAAAATTAACTCAAAATGTGAGTTCATTTCACACCAGTGAGAATGGCAGTCTTCAAGAATACAAATAATAATAAATGCTGCAGAGAATGCAGAGAAAAAGGAACATTTTTACACTGTTGATTCATTGGACTGTAAATTAGTACAACCACTATGGAAATCAATATGGAGGCTCCACAAGAGACTAGGCATGGAACCACCATATGATCCAGCTATACCTCTCTTCAGTATTTACCATGAAGAATTAAAGTCATCATACTTCAGTGATAACATGCATAACAATGTTTATAGCAGCACAATTCACAATAACCAAACTATGGAAACAACCTAGGTGTCCATCAATGGATGAACGGATAAATAAAATGTGGTATATGTACACAATGGAGTTTTATTCAGTCATAAAAAAGTGGAAATGTTGTTTTCAGGAAAATAGATGGAAATAGAGACCATTGTGTTAAGTGAAATAAGACCAATTCAAAAGTTTAAGGGGTTGTGTGTTTTCTCTCATATGTGGAAGATAGAGAAGAAAAAGGATAACTAAGGAGGGGTGGATCTCCTAAAAATCAAAGTGAGATCCTTACTGAGAGGTAAGGGACAAAAGAGTAGGATATTGATCAAATTATATTGTTATATTGTGTGCATGTGTGAATATGTAATAGTAAATCCCATGAATATGCAGAACTATAATGTATCAATAAAAGAATATGAGAAAAAAGAATACTAGAAATTTTTAAAAACTTCATGACTTTGTCTAGAGTGAGTTCTTTTACATTCAACTGGGCAGAAGTAATAATAGAAGGCACACACAGAGTCATTTTTGGCATGCATCTATAGTAACAGCTATCTCTACTTCATGTGATTTATGGGGCCTGTTCCCCCTCCCCACCCTGGGTCAAAGGATTCATCAGTCCAGATATAGCTACAATTATTTAAAAAATTTATTTCACCACTGAATATTGAACTCATTGTTAAGAGCTTCTATATTCTAATATTTTTATGGCCCCAAATTGTAAACATGCAAGCGCTAGTTTAAAAACAAAATGGACCAAATATCTATTGATTCAAGTAAGACAGGAAAGTGAGCTATTCTGCTAATTTCTAAACCTATGTGATAATGAAATATCACATACATATGTGATACACACTATGAAATAAAGTCCTATGTTTTTACCCACATAAGGGCACTCTCCATCTGCCACTCTCCATGCCCCTCATAAAGTAGATACTGAGGGACTGGGGTTGTGGCTCAGTGGTAAAGCACTTGCCTGGCATGTGTGAGGCCCTGGGTTTGCTCTTCAGCACCGCATATAAATACATAAATAAAATAAAAGATCCATTTTTACAACTAAAAATGTTTTTGAAAGAGTAGACACTGAGGGATGAATTCTCTTAAAATATACAAATATATTAAACACCTGTGGTTTTGCAGGTCTAAATGGTCCTGCTAAAGTGGGTCTAGCTGAGAAAAGGTATTAGAGTCTATAAAGAATTTTAAGTTTTGTATTTTTAAAATTTTGACATGTTTATGTCCTGCAGGAAAAGTATAGGAACCAAAAGATTAAGGATAAAAGGGAAAGAATAATTAATGAAGTATGGTCCCTGTAGGTAGGAGGGAGAGGGCTTGCTGGAGGGCCCAGAGAAGTCTTGGACTGGTTTATTCTGAGTCATCTAGGTAAAAGGAAGGGAATTCAAGATTAGCATGGAGATAGATGGTATTTTGGGTGGGTGAGGCAGGTCATTGGGAAAATCCTCTATAGATGGTTTCTATATTTTTTATGAACTAGGAGGTGAGATCGTCTCTCAAGGGCCAAAGGATGAGGGGGATGGGAAAGAAGTCTTGAGGACCTGGTAAAAGTTAACCCGCCCCCTTTCCCTCTCACTATGCAAGAAGATATCTAGGGCTGCATCAAAATGTTGATGTAACATCTTGATGTAGATAAGGTATTGACAAATATCCTCACTTTTAGGCATTCAGAGATGGTTTCTAATTATTTGGGGGAGGGGAAGCTGGAAATGCACAAATACTTTATTCCTAGTTTAATTGCATCATTGTAGACTCCAGAGATGTTTAGAAAGTATTTGTCTTTGTTCCTGCCTCCTCAGGGTGGCACTACTGGGGAAAAAGGAGACTGAAGTCAAACCATAGTGAAAATTACTAGAACTGAGTTTTCAGACAATAGGACATCCTGGGTGAGTCACAACAACCATGCACATAGGGCTCCTTCTGTCTCACACAGAAGCAGCCAGGTATCTTTAAGTCATTGTGTTTTGTCCACAGTCACTCAGCTTACACTGGGCAGATCCATTGCTATAACTCTCAATTATTGTTGACAAATATCCTCACGAGAATTCAGAGATGGTTTTAATTATTTGTGCTGGGAATGCACAAATAATTAAAACCCTTTCAATCCTGATTTAATTGCATCACTGATAGACTCCAGAGGTGTTTAGAAAGTATCTGTCTTTGTTCCTCCCTCCTCAGGGTGGCACCACTGATGATATCTGCCAATCCAGAAACCTTGAAAAGAACCTAGATGACTCCCCTGGCCCCCACTCCATCAGTAACCTTTGTTACATCTTAAATCCATCTTCTTTCCTTCCACTTAATTTAGCCTCTCAGCATCTGTATTAGTTTCCTATTACTACTATAACAAATCACCACAAATTTAGGTGTTTAAAATAACACAAATTTTATAGTTCCATGGGTCATAAGTCCAGTGCTGGTCTCTCTAGGATAAAATTGTCAGGAGAACTGAGTTTCTTCCTGGAGGCTCCCAGGGAAGGTCCATTTCACTTGGGTTATTGGTGGGATTCAATTCTTGTGGTTGAGGAATTCAATTCTTGTAGGATTGAGATTCCTTTTGTTGTTGTTTTTGGCTGTTAGTGGAGGCCCATTCCTAACTTCTAGAGGCCCAGGTTGAGTCCCTGCCACACTTTGAATCTCTCTGTCCCACCAGGCTTCCACTTTAGGGGACAGGGCCCACTTAAATAATCCAAGGTAATATTCCCATCTGAACAGCCTTAACCTTAATCACACCTGCAAAATGCCTTTTGCCATGTTAACAGGGTCACAAGATTTGGGGATTAGGGAATGAACATCTTTCAGGGGATCTTTATTCTGCCCACCCAAGTAGCTCACCCTGACATATTTCCATAATTTCTAAAATACTTACCTGGCCTTGGGATCTTCTGTGTTGGTTCCAAATTAGCCTTTCTAAAACAACATTTGATACATCTCCCATGCTTATAAGCCTTCTGTTTTCCTCTCAACCAAAGATCAAATTAATGTCCTTAGCTCCTATAAGAAGAAAGCCCTTGGGTTTGGTTCTGTTCTACTGTTTAAGCTTCATTCCAACAAGCACTCCACTTCTCCAATCCTTCTTAGTGCTGGGAAATGTTTACTATGACTTTTCTCTACCTGTAGCTGTTTGTAAGCTCCCAATCCTTCTTCCAAATTCACCCTCTCCAGGAGAATCTCCCTGGCACCTTCTCCCTATATTATAATCACAGGACATTGTCATCTTTTAAAATATCCCGTACTTTGTGTATGGTCCTATCTTTGGTATTAAACCTAGATGTGTTGTGACTTTGTCTATTCCACCTATCCAGGGCTAACTTTCCTGTCTCCCAGACAGGCTCTGCCATTTCCTCAGATTCCTGCATACAGATACCACATAGCAGGTGTGTAATTAATGTTTTTAGTACGATGGATTCAACTTAACTCCCACAAACTTCCGTCGCCCATGTAAATAGGTGCTAGGGTAAGGGCTCTTGAACGGAAGGAAGCCCAGATTCTGTCTCATCCTTGTGGTCTCTCTGGATCTGGAGAACCCTGGTTCCTTAGGTAAGGACCATCACAGTGAGGTTCGCAGGGTGGTTGACATCTGCTGGCTTTCCAAGAACCCATGAGCCTTTGGCTGCGTGAGGAAGCCTGGCATCCTTCGCTAATGGAATCCATGAATCCGGAGCGCTTTGGCTATCTCTGGGTAGTCTTCAGGCCATTAGAGGCCGAAAACAAACAAATATATAAAAGCAGATAGCATTTAGGGACTTTCTCGGATCTTCATCATAATAATAACAATGGCAGCAGACGCTAACATTCAGGTACACTGTTATTTGCCAGGAAAGATGCAAGTAAGTAGAGTCCCACTAAACCATTTCATCGCCACTTGGTTGCTATCTCTCTTTTACAACTGACGCGGAATCCGAGAGGCCTAAGGGATAGCAACTTTCCTGTGTTGTCTTCCAACAAGTCTTGACCCCTAGCGCCCAGAAGTCTGTGCCTCCCTGATCCGGTACAGGGAGGGTCCTGGCGGCTGACCCGTGCCCTCTCCCCCGAGGGACCACTTCCAGCCGTCTCCGCCCCGCCCCGCGGCGGCCCTCGGCTCCTCCTTCCCGTCCCCCCCTCCCGACCAGCTCCGCCCCTCCGCCCCTGCCAGTCGCGCTCCGCCCCCAGCTCCCGGACTCCTCCCCGGCCCGGCCCGCCACGCCCCTGGTCTCCTCCTCCTCGCCCCGCCCCCTGCCCCTGGCTCCTCTTCTCCCGCCCGCTGTGGCCCGCGTTTGGTTGTTAAGGTCCGCAGGCGCGCGCGAGCAGTGCAGCGACTAGGGGAGTCCCCATCGCCAGACCGCCCACCTCGCATCTCAGCGTCCGGCGCCGCCGCGCCCCGTCCTCCGAGTAAGTGCCTCCCGGGAGCGCCCAACCCGCGTGCCCCCCTCCTGGGCTCTCCCGATCGCTGGGGTTAAAATAAATAAACAAATAAAGCAGTCGGCATTTAGGAACTTTAAAAAGTGTTCCTGGGGTCGCGCTTCCAGTCCACTGAGAGTTTCCGGAGAGAGAGTGGGAGAGAGTGGATGCGTAGGAACGAGTGTGTGTAAGTGGGTGTGCGTAAGAGTGGGTGCAAGAGCGCACAGCCTCGCAACTTCCCCTAGTTTCACCCTGTTTCTGCGTTGTAAGGAGAATTCTAGATCCCGGACTAGGAACCTTTACAGATTGGGCCAGCTTCTTAACTTCCACCTCCAGCGCTGAGCCCCACTTGCCATTCCTTCCTTCCTTCTGTGGAATGGCTCCCGCTACGTGTCACGTCCTCTCGGTAACCAAACGCACATGCTGGGATAGATCGGATTGCAAGGGTTATCAGGATGCCCCAGATTGCAGACTGAGTTGCTGGTCTGAGATTGTAGTCCAATTCTGCATTGTAAAACGGGCAAGGACCAAAGTTTTGCTTTGAGATTTTTCAGTGGAGATTTCCTTTGGAGAGTCAAGTTGTGTGCACGTGTCTGTTTGTGTACAAGAGCGTACTTGTGTCATTCCAGCCCTCAGCACCTGCTGCAAGAACACCTGATGAGTTCCCAGGCCCTCTGGGCCCCGGGCTGCTTATATTTAAGACCAATCTGCCTGACCAGGCTTGAGCACCTAAAAGATGTTCATGGATTCAGCAACATCATGTTTCTAGATCAACTGACACCTAGCACTAAGGAACAGTAGTTCAGTTTCCAGTGTTGAAACAAAAATGTTTAAATTGCTTAAAACTGATCATTCCACTCTCCATAAATTAATTTTATTGGGCAGGGGGCATTTTTCCATATTTTAAAAATTGATAGCTTTGCTATCATAACAGTATTGTACTTCAATCAATCTACAAATTAGTCTTTCATCTATAAAAGGATTGCCTGGTTTCTCAGGTCCCATTAAAGTTCTAGTTGTAATAGTCTTTGAGTTCTTCCACATCTCAGTTTATTCTTGCTGTGTTCTTGCCATGAAAATAGAATACCCATAACATTTTCCCCACTTTATTGACAAGAATTTATTTAAGAGATGCTGCTAGGGAAATGACATTTTTGAGTAGAAAGTGTTCCCTGAGGTATCAGTATAACAAAACTATGTGGCTAAAGGAAATAACCAAGACAGGGTAGTCTTTAAGAAGCCTTTGTGCATTGGCATATGAAAAGTTAAGAGCTGATAAATCACTTTAAGTGCTGCTTATCTTAGAAGATATTTTTATCTGGTTTGAATCCTGTGTTACACAAAAGTATTTCCACACTGTTTTAACTAAGGAAACATTATACTTTGCAATGTAAACATATGACTCCATCTCTCTTTAAGAAAGAAATAATTATCACACTTAATTAAACACCTGGAAACATTTATTGCCACCTTCTAATTAGATCTGTCATGAGTAATTAAGTCAGCAATTTATTGTTAATATTCTAGCTAGTAACATAATTATCTTTTTTGTAGATTTTTTGGATGCATATTTTCCTCCATATACATTAATCATGGCCCACGTTTTGAGTTTTAACCTCTAATTTCAATAAGGAAAGTTTAGGGAAGTGCACCACCTCTTATTTCTCTGTAAAACCTTAGATATTCAATGTTTTGCATTAAGCTCTTTGCATTGACAAATGTAGGCTTTACAAGCTATTAAATTCTTCTGGATTACCTGAAGATCTAAAAATAATAAGTCATCAAATATAAGATGGTTCCACCAAAAGTATAATAATCATGCACAAATGGGCATTTTAAACATTTTCTTTAAGAGATTTTTACTCTATGATGCCTTTTGTTCTGATGAGTTTAAATTTAGTGAGAAGTATTGTGTGATTTGGGAATCTTCTCACCTTCATTGTCTTAATATTCCATTTCTGATTACATTGCTAGACTTAGTCTCCAGCTGGGTATAGAGATGTCATGAGGACAGGCTGTTCTGGATCCTAAGCAGAATGGCAGAAACCAGGGTCGACACCCTGCATGGGCCAAGAAGAGAGTATTTTGTGATGCCTTATTTTTTGCAATTTTCATTCTGTTGAAATTGGAGGAAAGGGTGTGTGGTGAGAAGCGATTACATCCAAACAGTACTCATTAGGAAATGCCAAGTTGGGGGAGGAGCAAATTTCTACATGGTTTATGACTTGGAGAACTTCAAATAATTAATCTTTGGAGTTGAGTCACCCCAGTGCCAGGCACTGCAGCAGTCTCAGAGTTAATGGATCCAGTTAATTTACTTCTACTGGAAGTAGCCCTAGTTGAAAATAACACTTTTTTCTTCTTGGAGATTTCATTAGTACTCAGAATCCAGCTTTGCTCCTCACCATGTAGCATGTAGTCCATTCCCCACCCTCCTCATTTTTGCTTGGTACAGTTGAAGGGATTGAACATATGGTAATTTCCAGGAGGTAGGGGAGAAATAACAGTGACCAGAAAGTGCCACCTGTTTCCTTATGGAAGGGAAAGGGAGGAGGACAGGAGTGTTAGTGGAACCCCAGTACCAGGGGCACTGATTTGGGCAATGAGGACGTGAAGGGAAGTGAAGGGAAGGCACTGCATGGTGCTAGATTAACTTTTATTGCCTCACCCATCCTCATACTGCCCACATCCTGCACTTAATACCAAATGCACACAGTAAGAATTCAACCAATACCAAAAAGGTGCTCTGAACGCCCCACCTTTTATGTTTCTCTCTAGCTGGGAGTTCACTTCCTGCTCTTACCATCTCTGGTTTTGATGACTGTGGCTTGGAGTCTGAAATGACTGCAGTTTCTTGACTTTTGTCTTTCAGTGGTGCTGCCCAACAGCTGAAAATGAGTGATTTGTGGAGGATCAAAAAAAAAAAAAAATTAGAGAAACTTGTTGCAAAATATAAATCATGTCCAAAATGTAAATCAGGAAGTCAGTTGCTTTTTAGTTATCTTCTGACCTGACAAGGAGGAAATGAGTTAAAAGTGAAGGGTGGATACTAGTAGAATGTCACGGGCAAGAGGCACCAAAGAAACAATCTGGCCCATGGTCTTAGACCATTACATTTGGGGTCATTTAAGTTTGGAGGCATCCAGTTCCCCAATCCAACTTTCAGGAAGAGAGCACTATTCCTTCCTGCAGTGGGTATTTATTGGGCACCTACCATGTCCCTGGCATTGCACAACTTTCTCATATTTACATGAAGGCCTGGAATCTGAGCGGGCAAGTTATTTATGCAAAGAAGAATGATGGTATGAAAGGGTCCCTTGAAGGTAAGCTTATAATGGCAAAAATGCATTTGGCAAAAAAGCTTATAATGGCAAAAATGCATTTGGAATTTCCTTGTGTTTCACAAAGAAAAGGTGCTTACTTAGGATGGTAGAACCATTTTCAAAGTATTTTTATTTTCCATTAATTAAAAACTGAAATAAGCATATTTCTTTTGGTGTCTGTTAAAATTATCAGTGGTGTAGCAGCAATAAACTTTATTCCGTAGGATTTTGTTTTCTTGGACTTTCACATCAGACATGGAAGCTACCTGAGAAATTTATTACACATATCATTGTCCAGAGCAATCAAATAATACTTATCCCATCCTTTCAGAGAACAGTTGCTTTTTCTCTAGAAGCACATTTATGGTACACAAGCAGAGTAGCTAAAGTTCAGAACTAGCTGCAAAACTAGATGGATGTCTCTGCTTGTTTCTCATATGGGATTGAACCCAGAGTTCACATATTGCTAGGCAAGCACTCTACCACTAACCTATATCCCCAGATACATCCCCAGGTTGGACACAAACTTGGGATCCTCCTGCCTCAGCTTCCTGAGTAGCTGGGATTACAGGAGTATGCCACCATGCCCAATATTGCCCTTTTTAATACAGAATAAGGAGGGTTATAGACCAGTCTGATAGTATTTCTGTAGAGGGACTGGAGACTGACTAGACAAATAGCTCTTCTCTACTAAAAAGAAAAATAGAAGTGTGAGGAGGTCACAAGAATGGGTCTCACCCCAAGCTGGCTTGTGAACAAATTTAGGTTAGTTTTCTTTTTTTTTTCCTTTCTTTCTTTCTTTCTTTATTTATTTTTAGTCATACATGACAGAAGAATAAATTTTGGCATATAATACATACATGGAATGTACATACTAGGTTAGTTTTCTTTAATAGAGAATGGTATTCATTTCAGATTTTCACTTGTAAGTTTTCTTAACATTGAGAATAAAGATGACTTTGATCAAGAAGAGGTGGGTTCAGATGACTTTACTGAAATCAGCTGCTCATGTCTCAGCTACCACTGGCTGGCTGTGACTTTGAACAGTCTACTTCAGCTCTTTGATACTGTTTATTCAAGTTTGAGGAGACTATTTACATTATAGGATTGCTGTGTGGATGAAACCAAAACATTCCTCTCCTGTTGTCAGTGGGTGGAAAGTGCCCAGCCAGTGGTGGACTTTGCTGATTTGGCCAAATAGGTCTCATTACAAGAAGGTGGTGTTAGCACTGAGTATAGTGGAGCAGAGGGAGAGTGGTAACTTGTACCATATGTGCTTTTAGTATGAACTTTTTTTTTTTTCTCTAATGATGCCAGAGGAGCCCAGAGACTAGGTTGAATATAACACAGTTTTAATGATTCCCAGCTGCAGGGTCACATGATTATATAAGGGAAATGCTGCTGCCACTACTCCTAGAGATAAATGAGCCAGAACAGGGCATTTGGGTTTTAAGTGTCTGAACACAGAGAAGAGCTGTGGTACCCAGTAAGCCTCCCTGTACATGAGGGAAACTTTGAAAGACCTATTCCAATTAAGCTGTGAATAGTTGGTTGACTCTTCATAGCTCCCGTGTTTAAAATAGGTAATGGATGAAACCAGATTATCCAAGACATGCAGCTGCCTTTGGTGTCACAAAGAGACTTGGGCTGGCAAGTCTCACGGAGGTTGTGTGTTCTGGGAGGTAGGGGTGGGGATGCATCCATAGGGTTGTCCGTAGCCGGCTCTTCTGGAGACATGGTACTCAGCAAGGCACATAGTAATTCTTGAATGTTTGAAAGGAGCCAAAGAAGAGGAGACCAGCCCAGCTGGCCCATCCTGGCTCTTACTGCTTTAAAACAAGTTCATTTGGCTCAAGCTTTTTCACTCCCAATCTTATTTAAACTAACTAAAAAAAAAATGAGATTCTTATAACACACCTGTCAGAAAAAAAAGGTGGGGGCGCGGGATACAGAGGCTGTGGTGTGTGCTGTGGAGACCTGATGGCTCTCATGCTGTTCTGTGTTAGGCTTTTCATTTGACTGTGTTCAGACCCACACAGATGCCAACATACCAGGCATGGCCCTAGGGGGAAATGCAGGTACAGTTCTGGCAACAGATTTCAAAGTTCAGGACAAGTTTTGATGACTCAGATCTTAAAGAGGTAAGCCCAGTACCTGATGCCATCATTCTGCAATCAGGAAATGACTCCTTTATTTTTCCTTCTTTCTTTAAGGAAATGAGAGAGTTTTTGGGGGGAGATGACTAGTGTTTGGTTAAATACTGCTTTTTATCTTTTTAGTGAAGAGATAGGTCCCCCAGTGACTCATGGAGTGTACTGGGAGAGGTGAATGAGCTTAAGCCTCCCCAGCTTCCGGTGATGACCTCTGTTTGCACATACGTTGGCCATTTGCTCCTTTGGTTTTATGGCCAGGAATGACTGATAGTATCTGAAGGAATGGCTGTTATTATTTGCCAAAGTAAGAGACCCGGTATAAATGGGGATCTTCTAAGGAAGTAGGGAATTCCCTGCCTTGTGTACTTGTAATTCTTATTGCCTACCCAGAAGGAAGGCTCTGCCCAGGTGGGGCAGTTTGAGAACATGATTACCTGGGCAGCCACAAAGGTGATACACTTTGAATTTGTCCAGTGTGCTGTCTTTTAGGGATCATCTGGGGCTGCAAAGTTCCAGCCTGACTACAATTTATTCACCTGGGGAGCTTGATTTGAAATGTGCAGATTCTTGGGCTCCCACCTACTGTAGTATCACCAAAGGCCTGGCCTGGGAATCTGTATTTCTACACCCAACCTCACCCCCTAAGTGATCAATGCACAGAAATTTAGAATCTGTAGCCTGAGAGACATTTTCATGTCTTGTGATATAAAGAAGTTTTATTCAGGCAGTGGATAACTGTAGGGATTTTTTTTTCTTTTTCTTTAATTTTTTTTTTTTTTTCAGCAGAAAGAGCAAATCTTTTGAAAGTACAGACATACTCACAAAATGCACTCCGATGAACCCATTTGGGACATAACGAATGGTTTTTCTGGGTCTTCAGTGCATTGAAAAATGTTGACAAGCAATCAGGTCAAGAACAACAACAAAAAAAATGACTACTGAAACTAATAGTGATATCCCACAAATAGATCCAGGAATCGAAAGCCCATGAAATGGAAACATTGAAGAATCTTAGTTGAGAATCTAGATTTCAGTCACGGGCAGTGCTGACATTATAAAGCTAGGGTTCCAGCTGCCTTGAGGACACCTCAGGTTGCTCTATAGATTACTGATCTGGAATGGCACCCTTTTCTCAAGCATGGCACAGGTTGGGAAGAACCCAGGCTTAGCCCAAGACTTGGCGTTGCCAAGGGGCCTTTTTTCCCTACTCCAGTGCTGCTCTGTTCTCCTGAGGTCCTGGAAACTCCAAGAATAATCTGACTCCTTCTGAGAGTGCCCCTCTCATTTCATAATGGTAGACAACAGGAAAATGGAAAACACATTTTTTTTTTCCTTCTTGCTGTAACTTCCTCCTTCTTCATCTTCTTCTTTTTGCGGGGGTGGGGTGGGGAAGGAGAGGTTGTGCCAGTTCTTGAGGATTTCTTCCTGCTACTGAAATTTTGGTCGGTTTTAAATTTATCATTCTAACAGGAGTTGTGGAAATTATGAATAATAAAGGTCTGCTACCGATGATATATGGTACCAATTTTAGTAGAACTATTGCGTCTCCCCCTGTAGGCTTAAATATTTGATCAGGGACCAAGAAATATGAAAACAGACAAATTTGTGTCTTTGCTTCAACCTTCCTCTATAGCCACCCATATTCTGGGTTTGCTGCCTCAGAGTCCAATACATCAGGCCTTCCATTGTCACCCTTTGGAATTGAGGCAGAGGGCAGGGCCAGAGATTTAACCACCTCACTCTTGCTGGTGCAGGCCTTGATTCTGAGTACCCTGCGAGTATATCCACTCCTAGTTTTACCCTTTTACTAGTCTTTTTTAAAGTTTGATTCTCTTTTATGGTTGCCATTAGTATTTGTACAGTCATGATAATAGTCTATCAGTATCTTAGTTTGTCAGGACTGTTATAAAAGAAATATCACAGATTCTGTGACTTCAACACAGAACTTTTTTTTCAGTTTTGGAGGCTGGAAGTTCAAGATCAGGATGTCAGCAGGTCTGGTTTCTCGGTGGCTTGCAGATGGCCACTTTCCCTCTGTGTTCTCCAATGGAATTTTTTTTCGGTGTCTGAACTTCCCTGATGCCTTTCCCTCTTCTTAGGCATCAGTCGTATTGGATTAGGGTCTCACCCTTGTGACCTCACTTAACCTTAATTATCTCTTTATTAAAGGCTTATTTCCAAACACAATTGCACTAGAGGCTGAAACTTTCATATGTGAGTCTAGAGGGGACACAATTGAGTCCTTAACAGTCCCTTTTGTAAAGGGTATTTAAAATATCCTTTGTATTATGATTGTCTTATGGTTTATATCTTTTCTTTTTTTTTTCTATACACTTTTTAAATTGAACATTATAATTGTACATAATGATGAGATTTGTTATGTATTTGTGCATATCACAATATAATGATATAATTTGATCAGTATCACCCCCAAGCACTTCCCCGCTTCCTCTTGCTTCTCAACCCTGGTCACTTTCCTCTACTGATTTCCCTTTAATTTTCAGAAGACACTACTTCCCACAGAGAAACCAGATCTGCTGTGTTTTTTTTTTTCTCCCCTCTCTAGCTTCCATATATGAGAGAAAATATGACCCTTAAACTTCTGAGTTTGGATTATTTCACTTAACAGAATAGTTTCTGGTTCCATCCATTTTCCTGCAAACGACATTTCAGTTTTCTTCATGGCTGAATAAAACTCCATTGTGTATCTACACCACATTTTCTTATCCATTCATCCGTTGATGGACACCTAGACTAGTTCCGTAGTTTAGCTATTGTGAATTGTGCTGCTATAAACGTGGATATTCACATATCATGGTAGTATGACAAATACTAAGAAGTGGTAGAGTTGGGTCCTATGGTAGTTTCATGCCTAGTCTTTTGAGGAGCCTCCATACTTATTTGCATAGTGGTTGTCCTAATTTACAGCTTCACCAACAGTATAAAAGTGTATCTTTTTGTCTATATCCTCTCCAGCTTTTATTATTATTTGTATTCTTAATGACTGCCATCTGAGTAGTGTGAGATGAAATCTCAGTGTAGTTTTGTTTTGCATTTCCCTACGTGTTAATGATGCAGAACATTTTAATATATTTGTTGGCCATTTGTATTTTTTCTTTTGAGAAGCACCTGTTTAATTCATCTGCCCATTTATTAATAGGGTTATTTGTGGGTTTTTTGGTGTTAATTCTACACGTGTAGCCAGCACAGATCACAGTTATTATTTTTTGCCTTAAATAATTACCTTTTGAAGAAAATTAAAACAGGAGTTAAAAAGTTTTTTTATATTTGCCTACTTATTAACTAAATTTGGGGCTCATCTTTCCCCTCCACCTCATGTTCTTCAATATAAAACTTGTCTACATGTTCATCATCATTTTTAATGTAGACCCAAGGTTTACATATGGTATTATTTTGTCATTCAGCATGAACTTCTTTAATATCTCTTGTAGATCAGATCAGATTCTCTCAACTTCTCTGTTGTCTCTGCATGTCTTAATTTCCTCTTCTTATAAGGTCACCAGACATACTGGAATAGGGCCTACTGGAATGGCCTCATTTTAACTGAATCATATCTTTAAATGTCCTGTTTTCAAATGTATCTACATTCTGAGATACTGAGGGTAAGGCTTCAACATATGAATTTTGGGGAGTGGCTTAGTCTATTCATGCTGCTCTAACAAAATACCTGACACTGGGTAATTTATCAAGAAAAGAAAATTTATTTGTCACAGTTCTGGAAGCTAGAAAATCTAGGATCAAGGTGCCCTATTCAGTGTCTGATGTGAGCTGTTCTTTGCTTCCAATATACCTTTTTTATGTCCTCACATGGCAGAAAGGGACAAAAAGGAATGAACAATATGTCCTCACATAGCAGAAGAGATGGAAGATGGGAGGGCATGGTACTTCTTTCAGCATTATCTATAGGACAGGAATCCAGAGGCAGAGTCTTGTGACTCAATCACTTCTCCAAAGATCCCAGTTTTGTGGGATTTGAATTCTAACATAGGAATTTTGGAGGGATATATACATTCAGACCATAGCTGGGAAGAATCATTTTATTCTGTGACTGTCAGGATGCTTTAGATGCAGGTAAGAGAATGCCCAACTAACAATGGTCTAAATCAAAAAGACATTTAATTATCTTATATGAAGGGTAATCTGGGGTTGGGTCAGTGGCTTGAACTATGTCCTCTGGGATCAGGTTCTTTCTATCCTGTTGCCTTCCCATTCATAGCACGTTACCTTTTATCTGTAGAACTGCCACCTCATGGGCAGGAAATGGCTTCCTCAGCAACGGGTAGCACCCACCAAGCTCATTCAAAGTCAGGAAGTGTGTGTATGTATGTGGAGGGCGGAACACAGAAGGTGGCAGTGATAAATTGGTTTTCTTGCATTTATCTCCTTTCATCAGAGGATCATTCTTTCCTGAAACCTTTGTGGACCTCATTGGTTAGTACCAAGTCATAGCTTTAGGGGAAGCTATGAAAGTGGGAGCGGGCCTTGAGGGAGAACCCTATTGTGGGAACCTCTCCTGGCTGTGCCTCTAACATGAAGGGAGAGGGATATGGTTATTGGGTAGATAAATAGCATCTGCTTTAGTCCAGGATTCCATGCCTAGAGGCTGCCTGCTAAGGCCACACTATTCCTGATTATAATAATTCCAGGTTTTATGGGAATTAAAACTAAACACCCATGATAGTAATTGGGAGGCGAAAAAACCCCAATGGTTTGGAGGTGTTGAAAGTCACATATACTTAATTACTACTGGCAGTGAATTTTATGTTCAAGATCATGGGTTTATAAAAATAGTACTACTTACTTTGGAAAAAGTATCCCACGTTCAAACCCAGAAAATGTCTATAAAATAGAGTTCCTTTTGTTTCTGGAAATGTTTATCACCCCAGTGATCAAGGCAAACACTTATCCAGTACTTATGATGGGTCAGGCACTGTGCTAAGTGCTTTGTACACATAATTTTCATCTTCAGAATGGATCTATGAGAAAAGCACTGTTGTCAAACCTCATTTACAGATGAGGAATTGAAGTGGAGGAGATTAAACATCCTGCTGCGAGTGCCTGGTCAGCCTGAGATTCACACCCTGGCAGCTCAGCCGCCTCTCATACTTGTGCTGTGAATAGCTACAAGGTGTTGCCCCTCAGTAAAACTGCCACAGACCACCTCATTTTCTGGATTCTCAAAGGCTGTTACTTCTCCACCCAATCCAGTTGTACTCCATAGGTTGCCTCCATGTTTCAATCTTGACAATTTGTTGATTTCAACAGTAGAAGGATGAACCACATGCTGTGTGGAACTGGTCACCCCACATCTCACCGAGTGTGAGATATGTAATCTTATGTGTGAGAGCACCCAATGCCCCAAAGCTTCTGCAATTCCATAGATGTCCAAGAGGTGGTAATTTTGAATTGAGATTACCCTTGAGATATTATGGATATTATTTGTTATATGCCTCTGAAAATATGTTGAAATGTTGTGTTAAGTTTTAACCCAAACTGCATATGAAATCATTTCCCTTCAACACAAGAAGGACATTGAAACAGAATCCAGAAGATGCTGGCTCCTGGCGGATTCTGCTGGATCCTGAAGCTACTCTATCCAATATATGGCAGTTCTTTCTATCCGTTGCCTATTGTTGTGCTGACAAGCCTAGAATTTAACACCTTTTTAAAACCTTTTTATTATAAAGTAAAACACAAATATAAAATATCCACATGAATAAATGTGAATTATTATAAGGCAAAACCCACAACGATAGCACTGAGGTCAGGAGATAGAACTTTACTTGCCCCCGCCTCCCCAAGCCCCTTGGCCCCTTCCAATCACATTTCCCTCTGTCCTCACAAAACTGAACACCATCTGACTTTTATAGTAATCAGTCCTTGCATCTGTTTATGATTTTTATACCCCAAGTGCATAACCTAACCCACTATAGTTTAGTCTTGTTCATTTAAAAAAATAAAACAAAAACATAATGTGTCTTTTACTCTACATATTCCCTTACCACCTTCTTTTCTTAAAAAAAAGAAAAGAAAAGAAAGAAAGAATGCAGATTATTTGAGGAATGACCTGGACTCTGATCTGTAGAGTTTCCCACAGTCTTGATGATAAGAGGCATGCTCTTGGCAAAGCTCCACCTGTTCCTTTGCTCTTTGTCTCCTGTATCTGGATCTAGAGGTTGATCAGACTCAGGTCCTATCCCTTTGGCAAGATTTTAGGTACTGGTATGTTTTTTCACTGGAAGGCATGAGGCCTGGTTTTTCTGCTCTTTTTTGAGGTAAGCAAGCTGTTCATCTTCGGTGTCTAGGTCTCTGAATTCATCCGGGATTGCAGAATGGTGATATTCAAATTCTGTCATTTTAATTTTATTGGTTAGCTGGAATAATTTTACAAGGCTAGACCGTCCTTTTATTTGTTATTTGATGTGGACTTTTTTCCCTTTCCTTATTAGCCTGTTAGGAATTGCCTGATCCCTTTTGACTCTTCTCCTATTAGGTTGAGATTTTTGCTTCAGTCACAGTTCTGCTCACTGGGGCAGGCTCGTCCCCTGAGCAGGTGTGTGGGTGCAGCACCAACGGGTCCCAGGTTGTCCTGTGGACTCATAGAGGTCATGTGGTACAGTTCACACAGGAAAAGCAATATAAACGTTTATTTCCTTTGATTTACCTAGCTTACAAAAATTGATTTCCTGTCATTCTCAGAAGGTTGATCATTAGAGTTGTTTTTCTTTGGTTTTTTAAATAATCATTATGAGTTTATGGAATTGAATATTTTTGGTGGGTTGCAACCCATGGAAATTTTGATTTTTATTAAGATTCAAATTATTCCATCCTTGGCTGATGGACCAGTGGGAGCCTCTTCTACTTGGTTCCTGAGGTCTTGGGACATGACCTTAGTAATCTTGAGAACTTCCTGCTATTTGGTTATGTTAAGGTGATCCTGGCTATCTTGTATATCTCCCGCCCAGACCAGGAACTAGCCATTTCTCCAAGAACCTCTTGTTTCTTTAGTGAGAAATGGTATTTCAGTACCATAATCTAGGCACTAGGGATGCTCATTCACTGCAATGGCTATTCTTTGCAGTCCTTTTCACTGGTCACAGCTGGGAAAAATAGACACATTTACATACAAACACATACACTCTTGTAAAGATACAGTACTTCTTGAGTTCATATTGATATATCTGATTCAATTTCAAGACTACAGAGTTTTTATTTAATCTCTTATATGTACTTTTCTATTTCCTTTCTCCCATGCTTAGAATCCTGAGTTTTTAAGTCATAGAAGAGAGAAAATGGCAGTCATATAATTACCCATTTGGTTGTCCCATGTTACACATACAACAGTTTCTGAATAACAACATAAATACTATAATTACTAGCTGTGACTACTGAAAAACAGTACAAGTAATTGTTTTGGCGTATGCCATACTCATTCTTCCCCAGTTTTTTTTTTTTTTTTAATGGTTGATCCTATCTACATTGTCAGATCAGACAGCCATTACTTACTGAAGTATCTACCCTTTAATATTCACTTAGTTTTATTTCTACAAATAGCTGTATGCATCACACTTATCACCAGTCTTCATGTCAGTGACTCTAGAGATTTCAATTAAAGCTCTTTCTCTAGTATATCTAGTAAGTTGGAGTCATGGAAATAATGTTCCCTAATTTCTTTATACAGTGTGTGTGTGTGTGTGTGTGTGTGTGTGTGTGTGTATTAGTTGTAGATGGACACAATATCTTTATTTTATTTGCTTTTATTTTTATGTGGTTTCTGGGATGGAACCCAGTGCCTCATGCATGCCAGGCAAGTGCTCTACCACTGAGCCACAACTCCGGCCCCCCTAATTTCTTGATTATATTTGTGACCTTTATAATTAAAGCCAGGTTTTTTTTTTTTTTTAGATATAAAAACCTTTAGCTCACGTTTCTTTCCTTGAGAATTTTCAATGTTACTCTATTTTCTTTTAATTTTTTTTTTAGTTGTAGATGGACATAATACCTTTGTTTTATTTATTTATTTTTATGTGATGCTGAGGCTCAAACCCAGTGCCTCATACATGCTAGGCAAGTGTTCTACCACTGAGCTACAACCCCAGTCCCTCCATTTTCTTTTGACATAAAGTGTTGTTGTCAAAAGGTCTGATGATGACTATCTCATTTTATTTCCATCTATATGATCTACTCAGCACTTTTGAGAGTATCGACTCTATATCTGTTATATTCAATCTGCTGTGTACCTAGCCTTCCAATACTTGAATTAGCAAGTGACTACGTTATCAATTCTGAGTTTATGATGGTCAGTCCTGGTACTAAATAATCTCTTCTTCCTGTTAACCCGGAATGGGCCACGTACTCTCAGTAACTAGCTTTTTTGTTTTTTATCTTTGTAAACACAGCTGAACCTTGTAAAGTGTACCTAGCACTAAATATATGCTTATTTTTGTTGTGGGAGGATGAGGGCTTTTTTCCTTTCCTCATTAGCCGGTCAGGAACTGCCCCATCCCTTTTCACTCTTCTTCCATTGGGCAAGGCTTTTGCCTCAGACACAGCTGTGCTCACTGAGGCCATCTCTTCCCTGAGCAGGTGTGTGGGTGCAGCATCCATGGGTCCTGGGTTGTCCTGTGGGCTCACTGTCAGCTTGCCAGAATTTTTAGTGTATTTTCAGGACTTGCACATAGGGAACCCATCACTCCTCCAGAACATTCCATACCATGGTGAATACCAGTGGGGTGCCTGTGCCTATTTGCTGTCCCTTTGTCCGTACTTTTGCCTCTTACCTCCCGGGTTTTAGGGCCCAGAACTTGGTCTTTGTGTGACCTTTCTTTTCTGAACACTACTGTGTCGTTGGATGCCTTCTCAGACAGACCCTTGTTGCCCCTGTCCTCTCCTTTCGTGGCTGATCTTTTTGCTTGTTGCTTGGCTGTCAGAACCTATGGCAAGTATTACAAAATGGGGACCTTTGGCCCAGATGCATTTTGTTCCACTTACACACTGTGTTTAGCTTTTAAAATTTAAATGTCAGTAGGACCTGTGCCAATTTGGCCAAAGTCTCTGTTCCTCCCTCTTGTATTGCCCTGGTCAGTGGCAAACTTCATTTACCTACTCTGATTCTTTGGATTGATGAATTGGTGGCCTCTGAATGTCTGTATCTCATTCGCCTCACGGGTGCAACCTTGGGCTGCCAGGTTGCACGCCTGACTTGCACTAGTTCAGTGAGTGTTGTTGACCTGGTTCTGCCTGTTAGGTCCTGGCCTGTGGGCCATGTAGACCTTTTTCTTTCTTCCATTTGAGTACCCATCACATGTAATAACAGGAAACAAAAACCAGTCTAGTGATAAGTAGCTTTTAAAAACATTCAACCTACAGAAGTAACAGTGAGAATAATCAAGAAGTGATGGAATCATGGATCTTACCTGATGGATGTGAATGCTGAAGTGATCCCTTAATTCAAGAATCAAGAAAAGGGAACCTCATAATCTTAATTGCACCAGGGAGATCTCACTTATAACAGGGAGGTGGAGATGTGGAAAAGCCACTGTGACTTGAGAACTTGCACTGATGCCCCACTTTCCTGTTCCTGGTTAGTGCACTGAGGAAGGAGCTGTGGAGTGGGGCTCTGTGTGCCCGTGGCTGGTGGCTAGGACTGTGGGAGGCAGCTCAGGAGCCTGACCCACCCAGGCGAGTTTTTCCCCAGATCTGATTCAGATCTCAATCTAAACAAACTGTGATCGTTTTTTTTTTTCTTTTTTTAATTCTGTTTTTATTAATTCTGCAGAAGTCATACTGAAGATTTTTTTCTATTTTTCCTGTTATCAGCTGCCCAGATTTTTGCCTTTTGCCTCTGCTTTGCCTGTGCAAGAATGACATGTGTTCATAGCGACTCAGTATTTATTATGCACTAATATGTGCCAGGCACTGTACTAAGGCCTCTATACACATTGCCAAACTCGTCAATAACAGTTTAAATAGATTTTAGCATTGCTATCCCTATTTTCAAGATGAGGAAACAGACCCTAAGCATTGCTATCCCCATTTTAAAGATGAGGAAACAGACCCTAAGAGCCTTAGTTGTTACCTAAGGTCAGAGGCAAATCTGAAATTCAAATCTATTGGTTCTTCACCATAGTGCTGTACTTCCTCTTGCAGAAACTATCTCTAACTTTATCCAGCCAATGGGCAGGTGCTTTCTATAGGTATGAAACAGATGAGCTCCAGGGGTTAGAGGCAAAGCTGACTTCCTCTGTAAGATTTAGCTCTTGAACAGACTTTCCTCAGAGCTGCACAAAATCCCTGATTAAGACCCTGCAGCATGAATGGGCAGGGAGGGGGAGTAATACAGATGGAGCTGGGAAATCTCACAGCCTCAGTAGCCCCAGGCTTGCAAACTCATTGGCAGGGCTGCAGACAACTTAAGAGTGGCAAATCTTGCTGATAACAAGTCAGCAATGTTACCCATACTTGCTTGTTATCACCTCAACAAAAGGATAGGAAAAGTGGCGTGAAACAAATGTGCCAATTATAAAACTTGTTAGGCATTCTAATTTGGTAGAGAAAGAATTTCAAAGTATCTAAAAATAAGGGTTTTGAATTTCTTACTATCTATACTATTTCTACATATGTTCTCAGAGTTTTTTCCTTTCTTTCTTTCTTTTTTTTTTTTTTTTTCTTCTTTTGGTACTTTGTAATTGGAAAGGCCATGGACAGTTTTGTACAAAATGGCTGTCCAGTGACAAGCTGGGTAATCTTGCTGAGATGTTCAGCCCCTCTGGGCCAGAATTTCTACATCTAAGAAATATGAGATATGAACTATATAATCTCTAATCCTTTCCAGCTCTGAATTCAATGGTTCTGATATTTATAACCTGTACTTTTCATTATTGTTTTAAGCATAGAAACCATGGGAGGCTAAAGTCACTGGCAGAACCAGAGAGTAGTGCCCTGGGTCCCCTTGGAAGGAAAGCTATTCTACCTCAGTGTGACTGAGGAATTCTGCACAAGGGGTTGGTGTGGGAAGCCAGAACTCTGGTCCTGAGTCTCCCCAGGAGGCCCCGGGACTACAAAACATCCTGAGATACTCCTGTGAATGATTTATTTTTAGAACTATCTTTGTGTTCCCCTTCATTGCTAAGTGACGGTTAGCTATACTTACATATGAGGAAATCTTGCTAAATTATGTCTTAGCCATCTGTGACAATATCCAAGAAGCAGATACAAGTGACCACAAGTGAATTCATTTTTCAGGATGAGCAATGGCTGGGGGTATATTTCAGTAGTATAGCACTTGCCGTGTATATATGAGGCCCTGAGTTTGAAGGGCTGAAGGAAAAAACAAACAAACAAAAAAAGGAACAAAACCTCTAAATGACTTAAAATATACATCAACTGCTTATATATATATATACAATTATGCTTATGTATAGAATGGTGTTTCCTTGAAGTGAAATGCTATGCAACTTTAGAACAAAGTTGGTCTCTGTACACTGATTTGGAATGATCTCCAAGAGAGATTAAGTTGAAAAACTAAATAATGATCTCATTACATTAAAAAGGCATATTATATTTTGATGAGTGCATAAGCATTTTTTTTTGAAGAATGAACAATATACTGTTAGTAGTGGTACTATGAGTTGGAAAAGGGGAAAGGAGTTTATATTTTCATTCTATATTATATTATCTGCAGTTCTTAAATTTCATAATAAAAATATATTTGGCAAAGGAGGGAATTTAGATTTCAGTTGCAGTTTTGAGACATTCTAATACTTCCTTGGAAAAATCTGTATAAAAATAGCATGCTGAGAAAAGGCAAAGCATATATAAACACTGCAGGCTCCCAATATTAGAACTCCCCACTTTACACTCCTGGGCTTTATAGTGCCCTCTTTACAGAACACAGCTCTTTGATGAGTACATTCTTCTATCCCAGAATAGTCAGTGGATCGATCCCCAATGTCTATTTAAAAAGCCCTGAGGACAGCTGGGGATGTAGTTCAGTGTAGAGTGCTTGCCTACGTATGTGTGAGGCCCTGGGTTCGATCCCCAACACTAAAGCCTTGAGGAGCAGTATGGCAGGGTGAACAGAGAGTGTGGCATGTCCTATTGGTTTGTTATTCTGCATAGTGGTCATGGAAGTCTGCCATGCACCAGGTACAGTGCTGGTGTAGGGATGCAGAGGTGTACTGTGCATCTATCAGAAACTGCATTTGACTCTCCAAGTCTCAGTCTTCTCACTGGTAGAGCAACCTGTCAGGATCAAATAGAACAACAAACACAAGGCTCCTTGGAGAGGCCCAAAGGACAATATTTGCTCACTTGCCCTCAGCCTTCTGTCCATTTCCAGAGCTGGGTCTGATCCCATCCCTCTTCCTCTGCTTGTTTCCTTTGGTTCCCATTGCTAAACCCATCAAACCAGCCAGGACACACCCATTCTTCTCTGCCTGGGTATATATACCTCAGGTGAGATGTCTCTCTCGCTTCCTTGTGCTGGACCTCAGCCTGTCCTTCCAGAGCTGGTTCAGATGCTGCATCCTCATTAAACCCTTCTGAGCCCACATGTGCTCTCTTGCTCTTCAGAGTTTTGAAGAACTCCTTCCAGCTCCCTGTCTTGACGTCCGTAACTTTCTGCCTTAGTTGCACTGTGTCCTACCTGAATAACTTCCTGTGGGCAGTAACTAAGGTTGTTTTTGTTTTTCCAGCTTTATTGAGGTATCATTGGCAAATAAGAATTGCATACAATTCTTATATGTATATATACAGTGTAAACGTGATGATTTGGTATATGTATACATTGGGTGGTGGTTGCCATGTTCAAATTAAGTACACACCCTTCACCACAGATAGTTACCGTTTGTGTAATGTGGTGAGAACACTTAAGACCTGCTGTCCTTTAAATTTGAAGTCAATAATACAGTATTATTAACTATATTCACCCCAGCTGTACATAAAATCCTCAGAACTTTTCATCTTATACCTGAAGGTTTGTGCCCTCTAACCAATCTCTGCCCATTCCCCATACCCTCCAACCAAGCCCTGGCAACCAACCACTGGTCTGATTCTGTGAGGTAAATAATGAAGTTTTGGTTTTCTTTAGAATGCATCTTTTTACTCATGTTCTCAGTAAATATGCATTAATGAGTGACTTCATTTTTATGATTGCTTAAATTTCGTTTTTACTTTAAGGGATTATTTTAGTTTCACACTAATAAAAGTAAGAACTTTCCTTAGAATCTGCTCTGATCAGAAGATTAGGTAGTTTCCTTTCTCTTACAGAGACTAATCTTGACCATTATGGAATTGCTAACCCTGAAGAATTTTTAGGAGACCAGCAGGTTTCTGTCTGGGGTGGTCATTCTGTGCATGAATGATGGTCTCATTAGTTTCTAAGAGATAAGGTGAGATCTCATTCTGATAATGTGAAAAAGCAAACATGCTGCACCCACTGTTGAGACAGCTCCCAACAAAAGCAAGAGAAATTGAGAAAGAAAAACAGTAAAGTTGTGGATGTGTGTGAAAATATCTTGTTTCATTTCTCATATTTCTTTCTGTCGTTATATATAGTTGTGACCATAAAATATACACAGTTGAATGTTCTGGTTTTTTTTTTTTTTGAGATTGTTTCCTACAGAGTTTTCCATGTTTTTATGGACATTTTACTCTGTTTCTAAACGAAACTGTCTGAGTTCAGTCGATTATTGCCTTTCTTGAGAAAGAAATAGAGACCTGGAGGGTGGTACAAAGATGCAGCCTGGTACACAGCACGTATTTTAAAAAGACATGATCTTATTCAGATTGCTGAGGGGTACTGGAGCTAAAATGTTAACAAATGATTTGAAGCTTGCAGCAAAATCAGTGAGATTAAGATCTTGAAGTGCTTTTAAAAGTTTTTTTTAATTAAATATTCATCTTTAAGAGATTAGAGTTTTTGCTCAAGCAGTGGCTTTTTATTTACAAAGGCGGTTAAAAGCAGCTGGACAGCAGCTTTTCCTTTTCAGCAGGTTTCTATTACTAGCCTCTAGTTGTTTGCTAATAAATTTCAGGTCTCTAACACTAATAGGATGGAATAATTTACATAGAAGAATCTAGCTTCCTTTGTCAGAAGAAACTAATCTGGCTGGTGCCTATAGGCAATAAGGTGTGTTTAACATATGGACAGAATTAGGTTAAATACCAGAATCTCTTTGAGGTCTGTGGATATAGGCTCCAAAGAGAAAGAGAGGGGCATTCAAAATGGAATTGCAGAGAATTTTAACAAGCACTAAATACTCATTCTTGGAACTAATCTTGTTTTGGCCTGAGGCTCAGTTGACTAGATTTATGCTCCATTTCTTGACTTAAAGCCACAATTGCTCCTTCTTACCAGGAGAACCCACTGTCTTCTGACATGATTTTGTAGTGTTCCTTTATGGAGATTCTCACTTATTTTGCATTTCTTTCATCTCGCAGAGTCATTAATGCAAATGTTGATTCAAAGTAAATTTGCCTTTTGGGCTACTTACCTATTAGGAATTAGTATAATTTTATAATGCTCTCACCTTACCATGTTTATCATGTCTAATCTATAATTTTATGAAGGAATGATTGTCAGATTTCACTGTGTTTCTCAATGGGGATGACTGTGTCTTTGCCCACATGACATCTGTGGTTTTATTTATGAAAAGACACACAAAATATGGGTCCTTTTTTTTTAAGGACTTAATAAGGGTATTCAGTCTTACTAGTCATCCAAACCAGCCTCACTGGGTCCCAAGAAGATCCATGAGAAGGACTCTGTTAAACTGTAATTTAGCCCCAAGTTTAAGAGAGGATATGCATTGCACTGGACTCAGTTAAAGTATGTTCTAGGATTTAGAAGAAATCTTCTCAAGTAGAAATCTTTGAAATGCCTTCAGTTCCTGGGATTGGGGCCAGGGTGCCTGAAATCGGGATTCTGCCAGTTTCATATTTGGACTTTACTGACACAAAACTCAAAGTGGTTGGGGTTCATTATTGCCAGTCTCTTCTGACCATCCTCATCACTAACTCTTGCCCTGCCCTAGTGCTTAGTTACCATCTGTGACATTTTAAAGCTGCTCTTGCCCTTGTATAAGATAGGAATGTCAGGTGGGAGACAAGTCTTGAGGTAGACATGAGGTGAGGTCCTTCTGTATCCTTGGTGTATTTCCTTAAAAAACCAGGTCTAGGATCAGAACCCAAACTTCTAGCTGTTACTATTTTCATACTGCCAAGATGTTAAAAGTTTTAAAAAATTGATAGAATCATCCCAAACCCATATGATGGTCAGCCCAAGGTACCACTTTACCAATTATTTCATTTAGTTCTTAATCATTCAGTCAGCTAATGATTATTAAATGTCTTAATAATGTATGCAGAGAATTGAAAAATTAAAGAGAAAGTTCCTCTCCTCTGGGAAATGTTCATTTAGTTCTAAGGATAAGGTTAGGATGGAAATAATTAGAACACTATGCACAATACATAGGTGGGATGAATTAGTTACCCATTGCTACATAACAAGCACCTACAAAAACTTAGGTTAAAAAAATAATAAACATTTATTACTATACACAATTTCTATGGGTCATGGATTTGGGAGTAGAACTGGGCAGTTCTGACTTGAGGTTTCCCATGAAGTTGAAGTCAGGGAGTGGGCCAGGTCTGCAGACATCAGAAGGTTTTTCTAGAGCTGGAGGATCCAGTTCCAACATGGTTCATTTATATACCAGGGTCTAGGCTGGAGGTCTCAGTTCCTCACTCTGCAGACCTCTCCACAGGTTTACTGCCTAAACCACGACATGGTGGATGGCTTTCTCAGAGTGGGTGATAAGAAGAGCATGAAGTGGAAGCCTCATACATCTTTTGCCTCAAGCTTTGGAAGTCATACACCATCCCTTCCATTAGACCCTGTTAGTGACATGGGTCATGTGGGAGTGGTTACACAGAGAATGAATACTAAAAGGTGAGAATCACTGGGACTTCTTAGAGACCAGCTATTTCAAGATCTGCATAGTAATGAACAAAAGAGTGTTGAGATGCCACAAAAGAAGGAGTGGAATGTAGAAGGGAAGGCTTTTCAGTAGCTGAGGTTGAGGGGAAGGTATTGAGTAGGATAGGACATCAGTGGCAAAGGGGTGGTGGACATCAACAGGAGTCAGTGTGTTCAGGGGCCATTAATGGAGGAGTTTGCTATGAATAAAATCTGGCAAAGTAGAAAGGGGCCAGGACCAGTGAGGTCTGAAGGCCAAGCAAGGGATCTTGGATTTTCCTTGATTGTCAGTCACCAGTCATTGAAGGCTTTGCAGCTGGCCAGTGAAATAAACATCGGCATACTTTAGTTTTATTGGTATCTGAACTTTAGAGATTGGGTGCCTTCTTTTTTGTTCTCAGTATTATCTAGGGAGTCAGATTCCTAATTTCTAAAACTCTAAAACACTTGTATCCCTTGACCACAAACTTCCTTATACTGTTTAACTTTTCATGTATTTGTCCTCTTATCACAGGTAGATTACAAGGGCCACAGGACCATATCTTTATCTGTTTCTATTTCCTCTGCTGTGCCTAGCACACTGGGTATCCAATGAACACTTGCTAACTGGTTGGATAACAGCAACCTGTTACGGTATGTGTGTACAGCCACCGTTTCCAGCCTGTGGTGCATAATTCACAGTTAATTTTTTTTTAAAGAAAGGGCAATTGCAGTAGATTTGATTTATGGAAGTGGAAAAAAAAATGTTCAGAATCAAATTCTGTGCTTGGCGTTTTCCAAAATATTTACAGGAAACTTAAAATGGTAATTTTTATTTTAAAAACTCAAGTATATTATTTTCAGCTCCAAAGAAATTTCTTATTTTGCTTAAATTAGTCTAATAGAGGAATAACCAGCCACAGTATGAAATAAGGGCTGCTTTCATCCTGTATAGTAAAGGGCAGCTTCTTTCAATACACACAGGACATTTCTGAAATAAGACTCCTGTTTAGGAACTGGGGCAGGATTGTGACCCCCTCTTTCCTTTTTTTTTTTTTTTTGAGAGAATATTTTAAAATATTTATTTATTTTTTTAGTTTTCGGCAGACACAACATCTTTGTTTGTATGTGGTACTGAGGATCGAACCGGGGCCGCACGCATGCCAGGCGAGCGTGCTACCGCTTGAGCCACATCCCAGCCCCTTTCCTTTTGTTTTGAATGAAATGATCATTGACCACGTATTTTCATTAACTACATATTTAACTCAAGAGACAGTTTCAAAAAAGTTGGGTACTTTTGGTCTCAAGTTAGCAAAGACATTTTTGCTTTCTTCTCTCGAAAATTTCCCTCAAACTTGATTAGTAAGAATCAGGAATGCAGACCATATCCTCATAAACCTTGAGGACATCTGAATCTCCTGAACTACTACATAGGACTTAAAGGTAGAGAGCAGATAAAGGAAGATAAATGAGTTCGTTGAGAGATGGGGAAGGGTCAAAAATGAAAAGCCTGTGAGCCGGGGGAGGGGACAAGGGGAGAAAACTAGAAGTGATTGATTTGCTCACAGAATCCCAGGAAAGCTCTGAATGAAAGTTCCCAGGTTCCATGGAGGCAGAGGTGAGGCAGATGGCTTTGTCCTGGGAGTGAAGAATGAAAGCCTGCAAGAGGTGAAGAGCCTCCCAGGATGACTAGGGAGGAAAGTTACCCTTTGCAGCCATGACCCAGGAGCAGCCAGTCCAGGATGAGGCTGAGGGAAGAGTGGACCCCTCTTCTGGCAGGGTTTCTGGAAGAAAAAAACAAAATAGATTTTAAAAGAAGAGAAAAGGAAAATGGGAAGTCCTGGGGTTTGAATTCTGTCTCTGTCACCAATGAACTGTGAATTTGGGCCAATCAATTAATGTGTTTTGATTTTAGTTTCTGTATTTGTTAAATGAAATGTTGGATGGGTCGTATGATGTTTAAAATCTGTGCAAATTCTTGTGCTTTATGATTCTGTTGGGTAAAAGGCAATCAGAAACCCAGCAATTCTACTTCTAGCTATTTACCTAAGAGCCATGAAAGCATGTGTCCACACTAGTATTTATATGCAAGTGTTCATAGAAGCACTATCCATAAAATCCAAAAGCTGGAAACAGCACCACTACCTATAGTTAGTGAACAGATAGCAAAAGGTGATATGTTTATGCTGTGGAGTGCTATTCAACAATAAAAAAGAACAAAGTACTTTGTGTAATACAACATGATGGATTTCAAAAACATTATGCTAAATGAAAAAACAAAAAAAACAGATGGAAAAGACCACATGTGGTATGATAGAAAAGGTGAATCTATGAAGTCAGCAAATAGATTACTGGCTGCCTGAGGTAGTGAGAATGGGGTACATGGGTACTTTGGGGGGTGATGAAATGTTGAAATGATCTTTTTTTTCTCCTAACACTATGTCTTTCTCTAACTTATTTCACTTAGCATCCTACAGGTTCATCCCTGTTGTTAGAAATGGCAGAATTTCCTTCTTTTTAATTTTATTTTAATTGACAAATAAGCATTTTATGTATTCATGGTGTACAACATGAGGCTTATATATGTATATCTACACATATACTTATAGGCATATACATACAGTTATATACAAACACTGATGGTGGAATAGCTAAATCAAGATATTTAACATTTGTATTATCTTCATACTTTTTTTTGTGTGTGTGGTGAGAACACTTAAGATTTACTATCTTAGCAATTATACAATATATTGTTACTAAATGTTGCCACCATGATGTATAATAGATGTCTTGAACTTATTCCTCCGTTGTAGCTGCAATTTTGTATCCTTTGGCCAACATCTTTCCAACCCCCTTATCCCCCAGACTCTGGTAACCATTATTTTCCTCTGTGTCTATGAGTTCAACTTTTTAACACTACAGTAATAAGTGAGATCATTCAGTATTTATCTTTCTGTGCCTGGCTTATTTCACTTAATTCAAAACTCACCAAGTTCATCTGTATCATTACAAATGAAAGAATTTTTTTCAAAGGCTGAATAATATTCATCTGTGGACGTAAACCACATTTTCTTTATTCATTTGGGATAATGAAACATTTTAAAACTTGGATTGTGGTATTGGTTGCACAACTCCCTTAATTTACCAAAAATCATTCGATTAGGCTGTGGCTGTGGCTCAGTGGTACAGCGCTCAACTGGCATGTTTGAGGTACTGGATTCAATCCTCAGCACTACATAAAAATTAAAAAAATAAAGGCATTGTGTCCATCTACAACTACACTTACAGTGGTAAATTATACCTCAACAAAGTTGTGAGTAGAAAAGGTAACAAACAAGGGATGGAGAGAGAGAATTGTAAATGAAACAAAACTGGTAATGTATTGATTATTGTTAAAGGTGGGTGTCAGATGAGAGTTTATCATGCTCTTCTTTCTACTTTCATGTATACTTGAAAATTTGCATGACAAAAAATTTTCATAGGCATTCACAAGCCTATGATGATGATGATGATGATGATGATTTTGTAGATGTCATATATCACTTGCAATGTAAGTTCTACATTTTACAGTGATAGATGTTCTAGATACTCTTGGACATAATTCAGTCTCCGTTGAAACCTTGTCCCTAATATATGAAATCACTTTTAATGTGTCAGCTCTTCCTGATGCCTGAGCAAGAACTTGAGAAAGTCATGGTGATCATATTATCAGAAAGAAGGTTAAATTTTGTTATATTATTATTTATATGTTAGAAAGGATAAATTTAACATAAGCTTTATAGGGGAACCCTTGATCTTAGAAAAGTAAACCATCCAAAACAATGCCATTTGGAGTAACTCTGAAAAACTGATTTTTTTTTTTTTTTTTTTGTACTTGAAACCTAGAAGTAGTATTCCATTCCAGACTCCGGCTATTGTCGAAGTGAGTATAAGAGTGATAGTTACCATTTTTCTTGTTTTCTATATACTTATCTAAGGATCTATTTTCAAACCTTGTAATTAACATTCTAAAGAAGGTAGTTTTTTGGTCCTATTTTACAGTGAAGAGAGTCGAGGCACAGAAAGGCTGAATAACTCGCTGAAGGTTCGGCAGCTAGTTAACTGTGAATGTGGGGCCTGTCCGACTCTGCGCTGTTCCCATTCTACTCTTCTGGATGCCTAGGAGCATATTTCCCATCAAAGGCCTTTTTCTCATAAACTTCATTTTAACCTATATGATATGATCCCTTCATGGAATCCATATAGGGTAGGTGAGAAAGAGGAGGTGACGTGTTCCTAGGGCGGGGAATGGGGAAATCACAGGTGTAGATACTAGTCAAGGCAGTAACCATCTCTGAGGCACAGTTTTTGGGCTGCTTCATGCTGAAAACATTTCAGGTGGGCCCCGAGCTTTGATTTAAAGGTAATGGAGACAGTTGTTAGGAGAGGAGAATTCAGATCCTCATTTATTGGCAGGATTATTATTTTTTAGTACATATTAATAGTTTGGGTGTGATATTTCAACACATGTATACAGCATACATTGACCAAATATAGCCTCTCTTTATCCACCTTCCCCCACCCCACCCTTCCCAACCTCTAGTTATCACCATTTCATGACCTGTAGCTTCCACTCATGAGAGAGAACATGTAGTGCTTGTTTTTCTGTGTCTGTCTTCACTTAACAGGATGTCCTCCAGTTCCATCCCTTTTGCTACCAAAGGCAGATTTTATTCTTTTTTATGACTGAATAATATTTTGTTCTAAACATACGCCACATTTGCTACATTTTTTTATTCATTCACCTATTGATGGGCACCTAGGTTGATTCCATATCTTAGCTATTGTACATAGTGCTGCAAGTAATCCTGTTGCTGCTTTCCAATTTATTGTGGATCTATACCTGAAAGTGGGATGGCTGAATTATATGGTAGACTTATTTTTAGTTTTTTTTTTGAGGAACTTCCATACTGTTTTCCATAACAGATGTACTAATTTACATTCCTAAAAGTGTATGAGTTTCTTTTTGTCCATTAGTATTGCAGCCCTATTTTATAGTTTATTTATAGACAGGGCCTTACTGAATTGCTTAGCATCTCACTGTTGCCGAGGCTGGCTTTGAACCCCGTGGTCCCCCTGCCTCAGTCTCCCGAGTTGCTGGGATTATAGACATGTACCATTGTGCCTGGCTGACCAGATATTTTGAATCATAGAACCAAATTTAGTTGTCCTATTTGGGGTCAGGCTGGCCAGTGCATTGAACTTGACCTACAGACCACCTGTTGTGGGCAAGTCATTAGGTTCTAAGGCATAGCTTTCCTGCAGCTGCTCACTCATATTTTACAATGAATATGAGTGAGAATTGGAGAATCCCTGTGCTCTTAGGTAATCACCTAGAAAATACTTACATTCCAAGGGAGATAATTCAGAAATCTGGGCATGCTTTTATTAGAGAAGATAATTTCCAGAGAACACTTAATAATCCCCCCACCCCTATTTTTTTTTTTTTTCCTCTCCTGTGCTTTTTAGTGTGTTTCTTGCTAGTCACTGGGTAAAATGCTGAAAGTAAAAACTGTCCTCTGAATAGTCTAGGTTGAAAGTGACTTATTTTTTTCTTGAGTGTTGGTTCTGCTGAACCGTCAAATTATTTGCTTATAACGTGTGAGACAGCATGTGGTTTTCCATAGTCTTCTCCCGGTCTACCCCACCCCCACGGTAGTCTTTTTGTGGACATTTGGTGAGCTCATTTGAAGGGTGTTGCTCACTTGACCATCTTTTCATCAGGGTTAGCTGGATTAGTACATTAATTTCCATTCTTAATTAACACTTAAAGCTTATGATCTAAGATGATTCACCTGCAAAAGCAAACAAACCCCCAAAATAGCAAAGCAAAGCAATTCATGATATGCCACTTGCTATATGCTGAGGAGATAGGGGAAAGGTTTTAAAATACTCTTAGCATTTTTTCTGTCCTGATTTTTGCATCTGTATTGAAGGAGGAATGCTTCCTCTTTGGGAATTCCCACTCCTGGGTGGACACTTGGTATTTTGAATTGTTCTACTTTAAGCCAATGCAAATGTAATTTCTGCCTTTGATCATTTGATTTTATTATGTTTTATAACTTTGTTTGGAAAGACCCACCTGTCTTGTGTGTCATTCTGTCCTTAGGTCTTCTTCTCTCTTAGAAAGTCTTCTGTCTTGTGCCCTAGTGCCCACCAGAGCAAAAGCCACACACTGGCAAATTAGGAAACTAGAGCCTGGTTTCCCCATGGATTCCTTTAGGGGAGCAGCTATGCAGCCAGTGTAAACATTCCAATTCAGTTAGAGATAACTTCTTGATTTTCCATTACCCACGCCAGTGAGGTCATGAGGAATATACTCATTTTAATGAGCATTGTTTTGTTTCAAGTGTGTGTCGTCTGGTGGAAAATGAGCAGTTTGGAAGCCAGAGGCTTGGGTGCCAGTTAATGTTTTGCCACTGACAACATATTATGCACAAGACATTTGTCTCCTCTGTCCTGTGCCTGAAGTGGGGGCCATGCTGCGTGCTCTGGGATGGGCTCAGATGAGTAAATACATTTACATATCTTGATTTGCCTCTCAGAGCCTTCTAAAACTGGGGACAGGGCTTTCTGTCCTCTATTACATGGGTGGAAGTGGGTGGAGTAAATTCAAAGAAACATATAAGGTATAGAAATCAGCAAAGGTGAATTCTTGCTTCAGACCAGTAGAACAGAAAAGAAAAGCAGATTGCAGTCAAGTAGACATTCCTTGAGATAACTACTGGCAGCAGTAGAATAATAAGGGAGAAAAAAAGTGGGGGGACTCTTCCCGGCAAGTCCACACTGTTTGAGTGTACCTGATAGTATGAAGTAAACACAAAGCAGCCACCTTTAGTTTCTTGAACCTTGTGCAAGAGTTTCCCACTATTGTTAGGGGGTGGAATATTTCACCTAAGTAAATTTACCAGGTAAGTGGGTTCCAGGTGCCAGCTCTTAGACCAGTTTGAATGGAAATTTTTACAATCTCCCTCTCCCCTTTTCTGAATATTATGGAGATACCACCTCCCTCTGTGTCTTCCTCCCTCCAGCTTCAGTTATCTTTCTAAGAGAGAAATCCTGTTGTTCTTCTGCTTGAACATCTCAAAAGGGCTCCCCCACTTTCAAGATCAATTTCAAACCTCTTTAACTAACATATTAGAATTGGTTTCTATCCAAGTTTCCAGATTCATTTCCTCCCTCTCTTCTAAAGGGACACTGTTTCAGCCATCCTAAACTGCTTTCTACCTCCTGATTTTTGTACAAATTGTTCCTTCTGCTTAGAGCTCCTCACCTGCTTCATCTGACTAATTCCTCTTTGAGATGCTCCCAAGCTTGACTTCCTCCTATCAGTGCCCTCATATCAGTTAGATACTGCCCTCCTGAATCTCCCCCCCCACCCCCCCCCAATCAGGCCTCCAACAGGTCCTACTGTGGTGTAAACTTTCACACTATTGAGCTGCTTGCTTCACACATCATAATAGCTTGTGTGCATTGATCATTTACTAAATGCCAGGCTCTTTTCTAAGGGTTTTTATTTGTATTATTTAATCCTTACAGCAACTTTTTACAGTAAATGCTATTATGGTCTCGATTTTAAAGATGAGTATACTGAGTCATGAGCCAATTGTACAGATCTTGCTGTTACTAGTAGGTAGAAGTAGGATTTGATCCACAGCATTAACCCAACACACACTGTCTTATTGGCAGGGACTGGGTCCCTAGTTTGGGCTCACAGTGGGCACAGTGGGTTTCAGAGAATGAATGAGTGGTTGAGAATGGTGATGAGGCACAGGAGCTTCCTGAGGCCAGTTGTTCCAAAAACAAGGGACATACCAGAGTGGCCTTTAACAGTCTTCTGTTCAGCTTCACCAGGGCTTCCTCATTGTTAGTTGTCAGTTTTTTATACAATCTTGGCTAATCTCTTCTTGATGAGTAAGAACATTTCTATTGTCATGTTTAAGCAGAGTGAATTGCCTGGGGAAGGAGCAGTGAAGGGCAAGAAGTCTCCTGCAGATGGTGGAGATGGCTTTGTGGACTCTCAGTGACCCACAACCTGAGCCCTTTCTTTACTATACAGAAGGGAAGGTGATTAAACAGAATTCTTATCTGAATATGATGCATCATCCTCATGGTTCCTGTCTTGTTGGGATTTTGTGCAATCTGAGACCATGATTACTGAACTCACTTCTGTCAGATAAAAGGAGCATAATTGTCCCTGTTTTTTTTTTTTTTTTTTTTTTTTTTAAAGGGGATAATTTCCTGTCAATGAAACTTGGTAGAATCCTTCTAGAAATTACTTTCAGGTATCTTCTATGCAATTATTGTAGCACAGGTTTCCCCTTTGGATGCATCAGGAAGCAATCAATGCATCAGTGTATCTCTGCTTGATACACATTGATTTAAGTTATAAAATTTCCTAAATTCTAACTATGCATTTGAGGCAGCACCGTATCAAAACAGAAAATTCCCCAATGAATGATGAGGTGAAATTATCTTTGAAAAATGACATATAATTAAATCATTATAAGTGAGTCAATACAACCAGTGTTATGATATAAGGAAAAAAAATAATGCCACGTGGCTTGGAGGGAGGAGGGAGGAGGGAGGCAAACTTAAATCTGTAAACTCCAAGCTGAAGCAACAGAGAAAGAGCCATTTGAATCATAAGCTCTAGTGCTGTGAGCTCCCAGTCACAGAGCAGAATCAAAATAAAGTGATTGACAAATGAAAATAGGTTTCAGAAAATATGTAGTTATCTTTAAAAATCTGTTTCATAGGCATTTTAAGGGTTTCTCCCTTCAAAAATGAAATGATATTTCAAATGGCCATTTTCTAAATTGAATATGTTGGGGAAGGTACATATTTTCTAGTCTCAAGGAGGACGTGGAATTTCCAAGTGTTTGTCTCAGTATCTAATCAATATTAAAAATATAAAGGATTTAGATCTCAGAATTCTCAGAATTTTCCCTCTGAATTCTCAGAAGATCTGAATCCTTCCTGATTGAATAGTAGTTTCAGTTTTAACTTTAAAAGTCATTTGGAACAAAATTTGTTAAATCCAGTGGCCTCAAATCTACTTTTTATGTATTATAAAGATTCCCCCAATTCTTGGCTTACCTTATAAGTATAACAAATTATAAATACTGAAATCATATCATAACTCAGACCACTATGAAATATTTGTGGAAATTACTTTGCCTTTAGCCTAGAGAGGCTCGAGGAATCTCCATTTTAACAAGGACCTTTTGGTGGTTGCTGGGTGGAGGACCACAGGGTAACCTAAGCCTTGTCAGGGCTCCAGCTTACCTGTGCTTAGGACCTGACTCCTCGTTGCTCTGATCTCCCTCTGGTGCTGGTCATGGTCAGTCTTGGCAGCAGGACTATCTTCCTTCACCCCATGACCCTCCTCCTTGAGAGAAGGAGAATACCTTGCTCTGTTTTGCTGCTCCCTCCTCCCAGAGGACTGGATTTCCTTAGAATTCTCAACCCCTTCTACCCACAGCCTGAGGCCAGGCTCTATCTAACCTTTGGCAAAAGTTGCCTGAATAACCAGGAAACAGGAAGCTAACTGGCTAGCTACTTGGAATCTCTCAGCAAAATTTTCCCCTTCTTTGATCCTTGCTTTTCATTTCTATGAAATAATTTTTTTTTAATGAATTAAAAAAAATTAAAAAAAAACAAAAAACAAAACAAAAAAACTCACTTGGGAGCGATTTTCCCAAAAAGAATAGCCTGGCCCAGAGGTTGTTCAAACCATTCCTTTTTTTAGGAGCCTGGAACCACTTATACTTGGTTTGTTATGGAAGTACATATTTCACAGAAACACCTCAAACCCTAAGAAAGGATATAGGGAAAAGTAAAATAAAACAAAAAAGACATCTTTCTCTTTCTCTGCAGTTAGAAATAGCTTTCTGGAAATTTGCTATGCATATTTTATACATGTATTTACAAACACTACTCATACTCCTGTATTTCATGAACTCTTACGATGATGCACCCCAATTTCAAACGTGTTAAGATGAAGAAATGTTCATTTGATGATGTATAGAATAATTATTCTTCTGGTACTCACTTTTTTTTCCATATTAAATACCTTGAATCAGCTGGGGGCTGTAGTATGCGCCTGTAATCCCAGCTGTTTGGGATTACAAAAGGATTGCAAGTTCAAGTCCAGCCTTAGCAATTTAGGCCCTAAGCAAGTTAATGAGACACTGTCTCGGAATGAAAAACAGAAAAGGTTGGGGATGTGGCTCAGTGGTAAAGTGCCCCTGGGTTAAATGCCTGGTACCAAACCAAATAAACAAACAAACAAACAAACTCCAACAAAACCCAAAAAAACTCTTGAATCAGTTCATTATTAAGAAGAAGATTTGCTTTATTCTTTTTACTTCATGGTATCGCATATTCCAAATCCATATTCAACTACACATTCTATATTTCAAATCTATGATCCATCTATTTGTTTAAGAATTCCTTTATTGTTGAATGTTCTTGTTGTCTAATAGTTCTTATAGTACAAATAATGCTGCAATAAACATGTCCCCATGTCATTTTATATGAATAATTATATTTATAAAGTACATTTGTGGAAGTAGAATAGCTAGGTCAAATGGTGAGGACACAATACTTTTTTTTTTTTTGGTACAATATTTATAAAAATTTTTTGCTAAAGTGCTAGCCTAGTGTGCACAAGGTCCTGGGTTTGATCCCCAGCACACACATATAAAATTACTAGCTTCTGTATTTTTCAGTGTCGGAAAGAATCCAAACCCAGAGATGCACAGATGATAGCTTCTGCCAGGGGACATTGTAGAGAAAGTTTTCTGGAAAGATGTGTGGACACATCCAATTAATCATCTGTATTATAGCCATCTACTCATACTATAGTCTTTCCATTCTAAAATGCATATTTCTCTGTTTTTTTTTAACAATTCTCAATTGCGGATACATTGTAGAATGGATGTGTATAGAAAATGTCATTGTTCTTTCCCAAAATAACCTGTTATGGAATTGTGCATCTTACAATTAATGGCATTTTGGAAACGAGTATATTTAGTATGTATAAATATGCCTTTCAAGCTTTATTTGAAAATTAATTTAATGATGAAAGTATAGTTTTAATTATTTTTCCTTGAAGCAATCTTGGAAATAAGCCAGAGTTTTGAGAACACCCCATGTTTATCAGCAGCTACTACTTTCCTTTGGAGTCAGCACATGTGATTTAAAAGTGTACTTTCAGGTCTAAGGTTGTGACTCAGTGGTAAGAGTGCTAGCCTATCACATGGGAGGCACTGGTTTCCATCCTCAGCACCACATAAAAATACGGAGATAAATAAAAGTATTGTGTCCATCTACAACTTGAAAAAAAAAAGTATACTTTCAGTATGGGGATGCAGTATAGTGGTGGATTGTGTATCTAACACATGCAAGGTCCGGGGTTCAATCCCCAGTACTGTAAAAAGCAAAAAAGGAAACTTGCATTTACTAAAGAGTCCCATTTTAAGGAAAAATCAAGTCCAAGATAGCACCTTGGGAAACACTAATGTCATGTTACTTAGAGTTATAGAATTTAGAAGTTGATTCTAACCCCTTGTTACTTAGAGATGAGCACACTTCTTATGGCTCAATACTTGGTATCTCATGCATCTTGCCCAATGATGTTAATAACTGATTATTAACATTAAATAATATTGTTCACTGAACTTTGCAAGGCGGTAGGCACACTTGAGTCATGAAATGATAGCTGTAGTACAAATGACAGTGTTCCCACCTTGGCTGTGGACATTCCAGCAGTCTTCCACCTGTGAACTCCCATAGAGTCTGGCATTGGCAAGTCTGGCCCCTCAAATCTGTTCTGCTTTTCTGTTTAATTAGGTTTGAAATCTGTATTCTTCTCTCCTCCACTCCTCCTCCATTTTTGATTTCCCAGCGGTGCGTACAGCGCATGATGTGTCCATACTTATCCAACTCTTGGTGGGGAGGGACTTCTATAGCATTAGGGATGGCTTTGGAGGAGGTCTTAAACAGCTGGCACTTATGAAGCGTTCTTGGCTGCATAAACTCTTTAGTCTTTCTTAAGACTTCTGATATTGCACTGCAAGAGTTTCAGGGCTGGTGCTCCTCATTGCCCCATTTGACTCATTCTCTCTCCTGGTATCTATCACACGCCTTGTATAAAGGCAAACTCAGTTTGTGCACATGTGTGATAAAGTTGTTAAACTGTTCCTTGTTAACTGTCAACTGGTATTGAAGGAGACAGTTATTTACATTTTCAGTTGTTTTTTGTGAAATACCAAGATCAAAGATCTTTTCTGCAAGTTTCCTCTACTCAAACCACAGCTTCCTTCCTCTGTATTAAGTGCAGATCGTGTGCCTCAGTATTCTACTCTCTCCCCGAGTGGCAAGAAGCAGTCTCACGGGACCAAGATGAAGTGTGGTCATTTGAGAGCTTATCTGGGTGCCTTGCTAGCTCTGAATGGAGACCTTTGTCAGACATTTAGTGGAAGTTTCAGAAGCTATTTTTGTTTTTATTTCTTAAAGGAGAAAAAAACTTTATAGAGGTGCTCTGCATTGTATTTCAACCCTTGTTTGGTTCTGGACCCTTTTGGAAATCCAGTGAAAGCTTGAATGGCCAATGAGGCTTGGTAGCCAGGGGCAGCACGTTCTCTGAAAGGGATGGCCTCTCCACAGTTGTTTCAATGTGTTCACAAGACCACTCCCAAGGCTACAATGAATGAATAGCAGCAGAGGAAGTAGCAGACACGGGGTGGGGGGGGGGACGACAGTTCTGCCTGTGTTTGAAGCCGGGGTTAGCAAGATGGAGAAGACACAGGGCACACTGAGTGACCTCCATATATAATAGCACTGACCCCATGTCGTGAGGATTCAAATGAGAAAAAAATACATATAAAATACTTGATTCAGCACAGAATAAATACTAAGTACTCAGCGTGTTTGAATTTTCATATAGAACATGTCTTACTCTTTATTAGAAAAAAAGAGAAAGGAAACCTGTTTCAGTGGGGTTTAGGTCAAGAAGCTTAGTGACATTCTCAGGAACTAAAATGCCACTGCCAGAGTGGGTGTATTTGTTTATAGGGAAGTGTGTGAACTTATAAAGTTTGGGAAATAAGAATATGAAGACAAGTGAAAGAATATCAAAGATCAGGACAACCTGTCAGATCATGCAGAGAAGGCAATGTGGCTATTAGAAATTATGTAGACACTGAATAGGGTTCAGATCTTTAAGAGAGAAAAGGAAGTGAGGACAATTTGTACTTGGAAAAAGGCTATCTAATAAAAACCAGGACAAATACTTATTCTGATTTCTATACTTCTTATATTGGCTTCAATCTTAAGAGAGGTTAAATCATAGTTAAAGAACCTCGATGAAGATGGGGAAAATTTACATTGAGCAGATATTATATAAGAATAACTGGGTACACATGGAGAGGTTTGTCTTTGTCATTTTTCTTACAGATGATTAGTTCAATGCTGAGAATTAATACCTGATTGCAGGACTCATTAAAAGTTGCAAACAAATTATTTTTTCTGCTTGTTTGAAAAGCCCACTTTTTTAAAATCAATTACGTATTTAAAGGAGTTTTACAGAAGTCTTTAACTGGGAGTCTGAGAGCACTCAGCTCATAAATGATACATGGCTTGGAGTGCTGGCTTTATCTGGCCAGGGCAGGGGTGGAGGGAGAGAGGGAAAGTGGGAGGTTTGCTCCCACTGCCTGGAGACCATGGTGGCCAGAGCTGCCAAACCCCAAAGCCATAATTCTGATACTGTTCCTAAGGGTCTCACAGTAATAAGCATAGGTTTCAACAGTTTCTTTTATTCTAAAGGTGGCCAAAACAGGGAAGGGTGTAACATTAAAGTTTAGAATTTTATAGAACAGCCATTTTATTAACATGTGATGTTAATAGATTTCTCTGCACCTTTAATAACTTTTAAATAATACGGATGATGTATGCTTCTTTTAAATTCTGAGATAGGTATATTACGAAGCAGCCTTAAGAAGGAGTGGTTTTAGTTGGCGTGTGTAGTAAACACAGGGTGATCCTTATGCTTCAGGAGTTAAACTCTAGTTGGAGATGTGAGGCTCAAGTGCATGAAACATTTTTCATGCATCTAGCCTAGCTTGTAAATTCAGTGTTTAAGTGACTGGTTCATTTATTTAGCAAATAGTAAAGTACTTACTATGCACTAGGCATTCATGTGTTAGATTTTGGGGTTAAAGGAATAAACAAACTAAGTTTTCCACACTAGTGAGAGTAATTGTTCAAAACACTGCTAGCATAAAATGTAGTAGAGGCTGCTGAATGTAGTGTTTAAAATGACCTGAATGGTCTGTTGTTTATTCATGAATGCCCAGTACATGGGACAGGATCTGGCCAATAGTAACCTCTCTTTAGTGGTAGCCTGAATAAATGCTGATTGGAATAGTCCGTGGCCTTTTGGAACCCATAATCTAGTGGTAATACCAGGTTTTCCAGATGTGTTCTATGTTTTCCTTTCTCTTTTTCACACACACAAAAACCCATGCACACACATGAAGAGATGAGTATAATGATTGTGCTCTGTGGTCTCACTGGTGGAGTCTAGAGCAAATTCTGGACATCATACATCCTCTCCATGAGTAGGAAATCTTCTCCAAACCTAGTCCAACCCAACAGTGAGATGGAAACATTCAATGGGTGAGAGGGTTTACATCACTGATTTTATTTTATTTGTTTGAGAACCAGAGAGGCGGTATGGCATGATGATTAAAAGCATGGGCTTTAGAGCCCGGGAAACATAGGACCAAGTCTTGGCTTTGCCTTGGATAAGTTTTTTAAAGCTTCAGTTACTTTGTCTGTGAATTGCGGACATCAAGAGCACCTACTCTACAGTGCTCCTTTGCAGAAAGGAGACAGTAGGATAACTCATATGTGGTGCTTGGCAGAGTCCTATATGCATTGGAAGCACTCAATACAGGTTACAGATTATTATTGTTTCTGAAGTGGGACAAGATTCCCTATCGTGTGGATCCAGGTATGTGTGTGCGTGCTTTTTTATTAATGAAACAACAAACAATCTGTTTTAGCACAACCAGTTAGACTGGCACATAATGGACAAGAACATCACCACAGACTAGCTCTGGGGGGAACACTGCCCCCAGAGCCAGGCCACACCATTCTGTACAAAAATTGGACCCTGGCAGAGGATGCAGAGTGTGCCTGGGAAGAGGGAGGCTTGTGGGCTGTTTGTGGCCATAGAGCTTTCATCCAGGAGTCAAGCTTCACTGTAGGCTCCAGACAGGTCCCTGGTAGTGCCATCTACCAGAGGATGAACCCCCCCAGCTGAAGTCTTGATTGTGGTTCTTGTGTATGTCACTGGATGTCTTCCCAGCCCACGGGTTGTTTGTTTATTATTTTTGTGAACTGGGCATTCCTCTAAGGCTGATTTAGTGGTGCCCATAAAAGAGATGGAAGCCCAAAGCTGTCTCCATTGTACAGTTGGCAGTTTCACCCTGGGAAGAAATAGAGCTGTTTCTTCTCCCCGTGAGACTTGGTTTTTAAATCTCCCCAACCATGTTGGAGTGTTTTGGGATGCAGCATTAAAATCCAAATAGATCTTTATTCACTAGGTCTTGCCCAACTGAAAGGTAAAATAAGTTTACAGATCAGAGCTATGGTTGACCCTTTTCCATTTCCTCTACTTTTCCCTATTTCCTCTAGTCATGTTGATTCTGATATCAAGCTAAGGAAGGCCCTCATTTGGAAGGATGTAATGCACCATTGTATTAAATTGATTATGTCACTGATATACTTTGGAGCAGAGATTTTTATACTTGGCTGCATATTAGAATGTGTGACTTTCAAAAATCCAGATGTGTAGAGCCTACTCCAAATGAGTTCAATCAAGTAAGGGAAAGTCAGACCCAGGTATTAGCAGTTTTAAAAACTCCTCAGGTGCTTCCAATGTCTCTAGCCAAGTTTAAAAGCCAGGGCTCTTGAACATGGCTCTCAAGTGGGGGTGGTTTTTTCCTCCCAGGAGACATTTGACAATATCCAATGATGGTTTTGGCTGTCACCACAGAGGGAAGGCATAATACTGGTACTAGTGGGTGGAAGGCAGAGATGGTACAAAGCTTCCTACAATATGCAGGACATCTCCTTGGGAAAAACAGTTACATGACCTAGAATATCAATACAACCAAAGATTGAGAGACATGTCCTAGAAAAATCAGGTTTAAGAAATGCCAGAGTGGGCTGGGGAAGTGGCTCAAGCGGTAGTGGGCTCGCCTGGCATGCGTGCTGCCCGGGTTCGATCCTCAGCACCACATACAAAAACAAAGATGTTGTGTCCGCCGAAAACTAAAAAATTAATATTAAAAAATTCTCTCTCTCTCCTTAAAAAAAAAAGAAATGCCAGAGTAATGTACATGCTTGCTGTGAAAAATATCATGGTGTAGAAATTTCCATTTTTTGTCTTCTCAGCAAGATAATAAAAAGGAAGTGACTTTGCTTCTGTCCTTTGTGTCTCTTCTGTACTTGCCATCGATGGCCTGTCTTTGTGGATGGTGTATCTCCTGGTTCTGATTTCTTGAGCAGGATCTCTTTCTGTGGTTCTAGAAGTTTATTGAATTGAATGACTTGGAAGAAGACCCAAAGTTAAGGCAACTAAACCCATAGAAATTAGCCAAGAAAAATAATTTTTAAATTCACTTTTGAATTAGTTGGCCTGATAGAAAGCTTTCTAAAATTAGAGAGTGAACTGTTCGAGAGTGATTATATGTGACCTATAAGAAATCTGATTTTAGCCAGGGGTGGTGGCACATGCCTGTAATCCCAGCTGCTTGGAGGCTGAGAGAGGAGGATCACAAGTTCAAGGCCAGCCTGAGTAATTTGGTGAGACCTTGTTTCAAAATAAAATTAAAAAGGTCTGAGGATATAGCTCAGTTTACAGAGCACTTGCCAATATGTGTGCGGCCATGGGTTCAGTCTCCAATACTGCACAAAGAGAGAGAAAGGAAAATCTGATTTTATGTGCTATAGAATTCATTCTCTTAATTTCATCACAGTTTTTTTTTTAATGTGAAGTGTGACATTGAGGAATACTTTCATAGCAAGCTAATAATAATTATTCTCCTCCTCCTCCTTGTCCTCCTTCTCTTTTTTTGTGGTGCTGAGGATCAAACCCAGTGCCTCGTGCAAGCACTCTACTACTGGCTCTATCCACAGCCTCATAACAAGTTAATTGTAACCTATATTTATCACATCATATAATCAATATTAAGACCTTCATCTCCTCTGGACACACCCAATTTTTCAGAGTATGCACACGTAAAAGAGCTTTATCAGATGTAAGTTTTCTTGTAAGTTGTCAAGGTTAGAATGTTTAATCAAGATGGTAAATTTAGTTGAAAGCATATATTAAATAAACTCAAAACTGTTTGTTCCCTAAAACTGATAAAAGTAAATGGTCATAGCTCTTGAAGTTGCTCTAAATTAATTGATCTTATGTAGGTGGTTGATTGCCAGTTACTATTTTTTCAATTTGTTCCTTTACAAAGAGATTTCCAGTGGTGCCTTCAATGCTCTACAACAGCCTTTATGAATCTGGGTGTTACACCTGTGGTAGTTTTTCAGCCCCATTCTTCTTCTTGGCCCCTGTTCCAGCCCCTAAGAAGATGGCATTGGCTGTAGCCAGCATTTACTTCCAAGTTCATTCAGAACCTACCCTCTTCCTGCTGCCTCCCATCTGGCCCCCGACTGCTCTGGAAATGTACAGCCAGGGAAAGAAACCGAGCAACGTCCAGCATTTTAGTGATAAGTGGACACCCCTCAGTTTTTCTCTTCCTGACTGCTCAGGGCAAGCCCACATTCCTCCTGTGTGGGACACACAGACTTATCCTGGATCATCCGCTCTCCTGATTTCCCTCCTCCCTCTCTCAGCTCTTCCTTGGTTGGGGATCCCCTATGGACTTCTTCCTCTGTCTTGTCTTTCCCTTAAACAGTGTGACTTCTTAGGCTCTGTCTGGGTTCTCTGACCTTCCTATTCCACTCTGTCTCTTGTAATCCTGTTTGTATCTAAAATTTCACATTCTCTAAATGCCACTGACTTCCTCCTGCATGTATATTTCAAGTCCAGGCTCTTATCTGAGTTTAAATTCATGTTTCCAGAAGGTGTTAACTACCACTTCACGGGCAACTCAAATTCCATGTGAAGAAAATTGAACTCACCTTCTCTTCTGGTTTTCCCCTCAGCAAGTGATCCAGATGACTATTTGGAAACCTGGAAGACGTCTTCCTCTCCCATTCCCCTGTTCCCAATAATACTGTCTCTCTTGTGAAATAGCTATAGAACCAGCACACCGCTTGCCACTACCACTGCCGCTGGTGAAGACCAGCCACAGCCCTCGTCCCTTATCTAGAGAGGGCTGTGGCTGGTCTTCACCAGCGGCAGTGGTAGTGGCAAGCGCGGCGTGCTGGTTCTACAGCTATTTCATGAGAGAGCCCGTAGTCTGCAGCCTGACTTCCTGGGCTGCTTGGTTTTCATAAATGTCCATCTGATTGTGTCATGGCCCTGTTTATGATGCCTCTTTTGGGGTTTTAATTAAGTCCCAACCCTTTTGATAGGCCTTATAAGATCTCGAATCACTTTTTCTCAAATTGGCTATACTACTTGGAGTTTCTTAGAAGTATTTGCTTCTCTTAACCCACCCCTAGTGTATACATGTACCATCTCTGGCTCTCTTGTTGATCATTTATCCTAAAGTCTAGCACAGGTCACGCCAAAGCCTTAGTAAATATTGGTTGAATGAATGTGGGAAGGCAGTGAGTGGCCCTGGATTGTCGTTATCAGTGTCCTCAAATTCTAATTTAATTTGCCTTAAAATGCAGAGGATCCAGAGTTAAAACTTTGTATTTGGTTTTATAGCTCTGTGTATATGTTTCCCTTGGCTCTGTATTTTCCAGAGGGTTATTCAAAATGGAACTAAAGGAAGTACATGGGATTCTGTCAGCAAATCATTTTCAATGTGTGTCCTTTGGCCATCAGAGATTGAGTTTAGGAAGCTGCTGGGGAAAATGGCATTTAGGAATCAAATCACCTGTGTTTCCCAGTGGAGAGCCAGAGATAACTTGACTGAATGGGCCTCTGGGAAGATTTTTCAACTTGCGCTTGTCTAAGCCAGGATCAGAATACCTAGAACTTGCTGTGACTTGTCTGAACTGTTTACTGAATTTTCAAACCTGTTTGGGAAGAAGGCTTGAAACCAAAGTGTTTGAGTCTTGTGCAGTAAGTCTCATTTCTAAGAAATAAACAAGAACTTAATCATGTTTTACTTGTAACAATGAAGGTGAGAATGCTGGTCTCTGTTGTAATGAATCTAAAAAGAACAGGGGTAGGCAAGTTTTTTTTCCTTGAAAGGATCCAGGTCTGACATTTCAAGCTTTGCCCTCAGGGCTGTGAGCTTCTGGGTGAGGTTCCAAGTCTCAGTCCTCTCAGAACTCCTATCTCTAACTTCACAACTAGGATCAGAGGCCTCACCATCAGTGCTGAGTCAGAGGGATCAGAGTAGGGAATGACACACTTCCTGCCCTCCCTAAGTTCTGGGGAGTTTTTATGGTTTGTTTTTCTGTTTTGCTTTGAAGATTCCCTGAAAGGAGAGAAGATTGCCCAGACTGTCTCCTGAACAGCAGCCTCTGATTATTTTTTATGATATCCTAGGATATCCTTCCTTCTATACTTTCTTCTTAACTCACGTTTTTTTTTTTTGAAATTTTTTTCTTATTACAAAAATATCACATTTATTAACTATAGTTTGACAAAAAAAAGTACTCCTTATTTTTACTAGCTAGAAAAAACATATTGTAAACATTGTTTTCACTCATCTTTTTTCTTCATGCCCGTAGTTTTGCTTAATATAATTTATTTCCTTTTATATATTGCTTTGTAGCCTTTGTAAAGAGTTCTCATGTTATTAATTATAAGGTTATTTTTAAAGACTGCATTACATGCCATTATATCGATGTGCCCAAATGCACTTAACTAGTCTTCACTTGGATAGCTGGTCTCTTCTCAGTTCTCACCGATGTCATAATCCTACACAATTTCCTTGCACTACAGCTGCCCACACTTGTCTCTGTTTCATTGGATGTATTCCTGGAAGTGGTTGAAAGGGCCTGTGGAGTTTTAGGGTTTTTTGATCTTTATTGCCACTTTGCCTTCCAGACATTTGTCCTGTTTTACATTCCCATCATCTGATGTAAACTCCTTACCATGTCCTATATGGCCTGCAGATTCTGGCCTGTGCCTAACTCTCAACTGCTTCTCACACTCTTGCTTCTGACACTGTAGTTGTGCCAGCACCCTCTCTTGTCCCCTGGAGTGTGTTATCCTTGTCCTGTCTTAGGCTATAGCCCAACTCTTCCTGTTGCCCACACTGCTATTCAGAGCCCACCTACAATGCCTCTGCCCTTTTAGAGGCTCCAGCCAAACTCCTCACTCATGTCTATCCTAGCACCTCTCACAGTCAGTCCTTTATTTATTTGTTTCCTTATCTGCCACCCCTACCACCCCATGAATGGTAGTTTTGTAAGACAGGTGACCTCTTGTATTTCATTCTCTACCGGGTCCCCAGTATCTAGGCAGAGCCTAGCATTCAGTAGACGTTGGGTAAATGCAAGTGGATCTTGGTGAGTGAATGAAGGACTGTCCTGTAGTCCAGGAATGTGTAGTGTAATAGGGCTGATGAGATGTGTATAGTGAGGGCTATCAATTGGAACAGCACATAGTAAATGCTGTAAGAAATTTTGAAGTGGTGCAGGGAAACAGGAGTAGGTTGATGACTGGCCACAGGGGTCATGAAAAGCCTTGTCTGAGCTGAGCCTTGGACTGGCTGCATTTTGCAGCTGATGATGGTGGAAAGGATCTGAGAGGCTGGAACAGATTAGCAGAGGCCCAGAGACAGAGCAGTGCTTAGCCTAGCTGGGGCAGGGTTGGGAACCGTGCTAAATCCTATGCTGACTTGCATCCTGAGCAGGAGGGAAGCATTGCCTGTTCCTTATCAGAGAGTGGTGTGATTAAGTGAAGAGGGGGAAGCATTTTTTAAACTCAATTCTAGGCACTGTTCCTGAGGTTGTGGTGATATAGCTGTGCTTTGAGAAGATGCACCGTAAGGGCAACAGCCATAGAATGAGCCGATAGTAGGATGGGGCAGTGGCACTGGAAACAAAGGGGAAGACAGAAGGGTCACTTTGGAGGTGAGAGGCATCAGAACTTGGTAGCAGTCAGGGAGAGGGGAGATTTCAGATCTGAATGACGGATAGGAAGATAAGATGCAAAGTTCAGAAGAGAAGCTGTTTTAAGGCAAGGTAGATTGTGAGCCTCGTTTTAGCTCGTGCCTTTACTGTGTGAATGAATATTTTCCAGATTTAACTATCCTTTGAACCCTCCTTTTCCTGAGGGCCTTGGGTGATAAGAAAGTAGAGGTGAGGACATAGAAGTATATACTGCTGGACGGGAGACTCAGAGCGCCCATGGCCCCTTCCTCATCTGTAAGAGTAGGACTGTATTTGCAGAAGGGGAAATTGGGCTCCTAACATTTTCCAGGGGATGAGGTGTTGTTTGCCGGAAATGTCTGTTCCCAGATCCCATGGGAAACACTATGTTCGAGTCTGTTGATAGGTAAATTTGTTTATGCTGTTAGGTGAAGGAGGGCAGGGGGTGGAGGCTCTGGGTACAAAAGGGGGTAGGCCCGGAACTGGGTGACACAACATCCTTCCCCTACAAATGTTCAAGAATGAAGTAGTTTTCATGGGGAGGAAATTCAAAGAGAACCTTAATTCAGGACATGGTGGAATTTCTTATCACTGTCTACATTAAGAAGTTTCTGAAAATTATAATATTTTTTTAAATTTACATTTGGAAATGGCCACATGGTTAAAACCACACAATTACAGAGCTCTCTGACATCTAGCAAGGGAATCAAGAACTGCTCTCTCTGAGGTTGTCTTTTCAAGAAATAACCTTCTGCCATCTTAAAAGCAAAGTGTTTAACAGAATTTGAATGGAAATGAAAATGGGTGAGAAGACATTGGAACCACCCAAACAGACAGGGGAATTGGAGTGAGTGAGAAGATGGTGCTGGTACCCAGAGAAGTTGAAACAAGACCAAAAAAAAAAAAAAAAAAAAAGCAGGTTAACCTGGTTAAGGGGATACATTCCCGCAATCCCCAATATTTACAAGGCTGAGGCAATAGGATCACAGGTTGGAGGCCAGCCTTAGCAACTTAGTGAGACCCTCTCTCAAAAAACAAAAACAAAAAAAACCTTAGCATGTGCAAGGCTCTAGGTTCAATCTCTAGTACTGTGATAACAGGAATTAAGAATATTATATGTTTGTGATAGAGGGAGTTTGGAAATGGATGGATTTTAGTTTGGGAAATATCTTGTGGTACCTCATTAACCAGAAATTCTAGAAATTTACATTTGGAAGTGGCCACCTGGTCTACAACTGGATAGTTTTTCTTGGCAAATTGAGAGTTGACTAAGTTTAGTATTTTATTACTGGAGATCATATTCAGTTTTACACGAAGGTTTGCAGTGGAAGAATGCTATAAAACCTCAGGACTCTGTTTATATTCAGTTCAGTGGAGAATAAACCACATTCAAGTGCCAGCGTACTTCTTGCAGCCAGCACTCAGTGTTGCTTTGCTTTCTGAATGCTGAGGCAGTGCTTTCGCTGTGGTGCAGGTGTGAAGAGAGGCTTGAGCATGAATCACAGGAATCTGTGGAGCCCTGCGACCAGCGATGTGATTTTCAGCTTCCTTGTGTGCCCCATTTTTTTCACTTATGAAATGAGGTTAGATGATATCAGAGGTCTATTACCTGATTCTGAGAGAGAAACTAGAAGACAGTTTTATTGAACTTATACTTAAGCCTTGGAAATGCATACTACACAATAGAAAGGCCCACCTTCCCATAGTTATTTTTTTCTGCAGCTCTTTGGGTGGAAGGCCCTGAATGGCAGCGGCCATGATGACAGACTTGGGAACTCTCTGCTGCAGCCAGGTCCGTCATGCTTGCACTGACCACCAGCAGCACCCATTTACACTGTTTCAGGCCGCTCTACTTGGCTGTGGAGGGTGGGTTGCTGAGTGTTCTTTTTTAGTTTTTTAAAGTCAGTTCTCTTTTTTTGTTTGTTTGTTTGTTTTCTGTTTGGTGGACCAAGGACACTTTCAGGGTATGATATAAAGAGAAAACAAAAATAATAGATTTGGAGTGAGATAGACCTAGGTTCATATCCCAGCATTCCAACTGAACAGATATGATAATTTTATGGACCCCAGGTGACTCATCTGTAACCTGGGGATAATTATGCATACCTTTCAGGGTTTCGGTCAGGACTGAGTAAACCACAGGGAAAGCACTGTGTGCACTGTGATAGCTCCTGTAGGCACAGACTACGCCTTGCCTGGGCCTCCCTTAGGGGAGAGGAAGAGTCTGACCATCTGCTATCTCTGGTAGAACATCTGGAAAACACTTATGGGCATGATGCTAATCTCAGGCAGTCTCCTGGAATAATTCCCTCTCAGCCTGCCTTCCTCCCCACTTCACCAAGGACTCCTTTCCCCTTGAAAAAGAGGAGAGACAAGAGGAGCAAGTTGAATAGAGGAAAGGGCTCTGATTGTGGCCATGGTTTTTAGGAGGCCATTGACAGAGTTGGCATGAAACTTAAGCATAAGAGGAGGATCCAGAGAGGACCAATGGGAAGAGAGGAGGGTTGAGCAGAAGGACAGAAAAGGAAATTAATCTTGGAAGTCATAGTACTGTGCACTAGGGATTAGAGAGCATCTTGGGAATGCCATACCAAAGGTCAAGGTGTTTTGTGGAAGTTTCCAGTTCTCTATTGGGCTACAAAATCAGGTGAAGTAAATGAAGATATCTTTTTCATGCAGGCACAAATTTAATCACTCCTGTGGTAATTTTGTTGAATGTACTGCTGATAAGGATGTGGGTGGCTATAGAGGAAATACTTTTCTTAGGGTGTGTAATAAGCAGTCAGTGAAATGAGGCCAGCAAAAGAGAATGTGGCTGGAGATTGTTCTGGGAGGGTACGGGTTAGGCCTCATGGCTTCTCTCCTTAGCCCTGCCCCATCTTGCAGGGTCCTTTAGAATGTGCTGCTTAACCTCTTGTTATGACACTCTTTGGAAATTGGATTTGCCACCCACTTTCCCTGGGTGTGGGGAGAATGATTTAAATGCCTTGCTCTGAGATGTTAGATAGCAGGGTATACATGCACACAGAAGAGTATCTGGTTTTCTAAAGGCCACTGCCCTGTGATTGCAGATAGATGGAGAAGAAACACCTGATAAGAAACCTCTGAACTTCCCTAACAATACTTACCTAGTGTCACTGTGAAGCTCTGGAGTACCTCTGCTACTGGCAGTGCCATTTGCCCTCCCTGGGCTGGAGTGACAAGCAGCTCTGTGTTCCCACTGCAGAGCTGTGCTCACCAGGAAAAGGACCAAGACTCACCTGTGTTCCCCAGCACAGATTACCTTAACAAAGCCAAGTCTGGACAGATTCTTTGACCACTAACCTATCTGGCAGAAGTTTTAGGACTAGAGGTCCCAGCTACCTGCTCTCTTCTTGCCACAGAGCATGGCTGGTATATCTGCACTGGGTGGCTATCACAATTGTTGATCCTTGAGCCTATCCAGGGTGTCTTAATTTGCAAGTCCTAGGGAAGCTTGGAAGTTCTGTATTCCTATCTACTAAGGCAACTAAAGAAGTTAGATTTTTTTTTTTTTTAAATATAACACTGTTCTGTAAGGTTTGACTACTCCACAAATAGTAACTTGAGAGTCTCCCTGCTTAGACTCTGTCTGTGACTCTTCCCAAATGAAATGGGATGAGCAGAATATAATTCCAAATGCAGGGGCTGCTCTATACAATCAACTAATTTGATCTGAGCCTGAAGGACTGAGCATTCTGATCTCAAGTGAGAAAAGAGGTGTGTCTTAAGAGAATGCCCATCCAGAGACCTTGCTTTTTATCCTCCTGCTGTTGGAGATCTCTTTCTGAAGTCAGGAATGTGTTGCTGGACGGGAAGGCGCCCTTGATACCTGAGGCCACAATGCTTGCAGCCTTTTCTGCCCTACCTGCTGCAGACCTTCCTAGGGCCTCCCTGTGTGGGCCTGGAGCCTGTATGAGGCCTCTGCCAATATGCTGTCAGGTGTTTTGATGTGGGGCTGCAGGATTCTTCCTTCAGCCTCCCCTTCCTACAGCTTTACTGTGCTGCTCAGTCTTCCCCCAGCGACAGTTGACAGAGCAGTTGTTGGTAACTACCTAGCTAGGCAGCTCCACCTACATCACATTTTAGGGCAATGCGAGACCTGTTCCTCTGTTTAGATGGAACATTTTTGCCCATGGTAAGTTACCCTTGAAATAACCAATGAATAAAAGTTTGGGCAATCCTTAATTTTAAAATCCTACACTTCCAGGAAGAGATTTCTCTTGACATGATGAAGTTTTCATAAAGGCTAGCCAGAACTTGGGGAGATAACACTTTTGTGAACACACAACAAAATGATTGGTTGCTTGGTTTGTGGTACGGGCAATGGAACACAAGGCCTTGTGCATGGTAGGCAAGCACTCTACCACAAAGCTACATCCAGCCCAGATGGTTTCTAAGGTATAAATTTCAAGCCTCCTCATACATGGATGAGTTTGTCACCTGATAATGTAGGCTAAAGAAAATAAGAAATGTATAGATATGTTTGTTTGTAAGTTGATAGTGATTTGGTATCTCTTTTAGCTTTTAAAAAAAATTTGGTTTTAAATGGATTCAATTCAATACCTTTATTTTATTTATGTATTTATATGTGGTGCTGAAGACTGAACCCAGTGCCTCACACATGCTAGGCAAGCACTCTACCACTGAGCCACAACCACAGCCCCAATAGTAGGCTTTTGATTTTAATTCAGGCCAATAATAATGGTCATTACTAGTTAAAAACTCACAGTGCATAAGCCAATACATTATTTGCATGATTCAGTTTCAGTCTTGATAATAATTCTATGATGTAGATGGTATTATTCTCATTTTATAGAAGTGCAAAAATTGCTCAGAAGGTTAAATAACTTTCAAGTCTACAAAACTGAAAAGCATCATAAATAGAATTTGAATCAGGTCTTTCAGAATTCAGAGAACCTGTCTGTATATTCCACTTGGTATCATTTTTGTTGGGTTGCCTTGTAGGCTCAGGAAGAGTGTTATTGCTGCACATGGTAAAAATAAAAACAAGTATCCAATTTTGTGGGGAACAAGATAGATATATAACCAAGGATTATATAGAGACAACTGTGTTAAGTACCAAAAAATGTTACCAATAAAGTTCAAATGAGGTGTTGTGGGGATTGAAAGAAGAGTCTGAGATTGTGTATACTTAATTGGGGTCATCAGGAAAAGGCTTCATAGAGGTGGTGCTCTTGAAGTGGTCTTATAGGGTGGGCAGAATCTGACCTGGGGTGGTGGGATGGATAAGGAAAAGATTTGTGGGTGTTGATGACTGCCAAATGCCCAGGTAGATAAATGAGCTCCTAAAGAGACTCTTAGATTGCCTATGTGGGTATGTGTGTTGTGCACATACGTATATTGTGAGCATCTAAATACTTCACACTTAACATGCTTTGTAATTCTCTTCAAATATAAAAGGCTAATGATTCTAAGTAGCAAAATTGTCCAAACTGTGTTCCCTAGTTCTCCTGAGAACAAGAACACCTCTAAGCAACACTTACTATTAATAGATATTCATGTTTATACTGGCCAGGTAGGAATGAGGTTTTTTTGTTTTTGTTTTTTTTAATTTTATTTTTCCAGGCATCTGTGAATGGAGCTACTCCTATTTTTTTTCTTTTTTCCTCTTCAAGTATCTGTTTTCTAGCATGTTTAAACATTAGACTTCCTGTTCTGCTTGATTTTGAAAGCATTTCCCATTCACCTATCACAGGTAATAGCATTTCTGTGTAGCTGTAGTTTACAGGTAGCAAGTTCAGACAGCCACCAGTTTGCCCCATTGTGAACACGGAGACCTCTCTGGACTCACAATTAAAGGCTACATAATGCATTCCACTACAAGTGACGAAATCCAGCGCCCAGAATAACAAGCAAGACAACTTTTTAAAGTGACTCTTGTTGACCAGTGTCTCCTGTGCATTTGTTTGGTAAGCTTCTGGTGGATTTTTCAAGAGGCTAGTATGAATTCTTCTGAATTATTCTCAAGGAAGAGTGACTCTTCCTGATGGCAAAGCAGATACCCTAGCATACACACCAGCAGGTGACTGCCATGTTCCTCGAGTCAGTGTGACTCTGTTAAGGACGTTGAAGTTGTCCTTCTGCTCGAGTCCAGGGCGAGAATGCTGAAGCTAGGTGAGTGAAAACTGCTCTCCGATGATCTTGGGTGTGATGTCTTTGTCGGAATCTGGCAGAAAGTTCAGATGACTAAGTGACATGGTGTCGCTGTGTACTGGGGGAAATGATGTTTGTCATGGCTTTAGAAGGGTCGTGTTCAACACATCCTTGCTTTTCTTCTGCTGTGGCTCTGGATGTGGAGAGCCAGTGGTAAGCTGAGGGGAATATGAGTATTGTGGGTGAAGAAAATGGCATTTGAAGTTTGCATACCGTTTCATTTTTAAACAAAATGAACAATTGAAATGTTTCAGAAATGGAACTCTGAAAAACATTGAATAGATTTGTTTTACCTAAAGTTTCTGCATTACATTTCCACTCATGTCTTAACTGTAAGACACCTCTGGTCCTCAGTGGTCTGGCTACAGTGGTAATACTGTGGGTGTACTATAAACACGAGGGAGTTTATTTCTGTTTTCCCCTTGGGCCATTGTCAGAATATTACTGTTGCCATTTTCTCTCATAGTCAGAGAGCAATTTCACCTTATATATAAAGCCTTTCGTACTTTTAAAATAACATCTTGGACTTGGTTTTAGTCATACTAATGCTTCTACAAGTAGACTTAATTGTACTTTCAAAGAAAATGGGAAACCTTACCAAGAATCAAAATAGAGTTTTTAAACAGCATTTGAAATTATATTGGCATTTACACACTTTTGTTCAAGTGAAGGCATAGTATTTGCTTAGGTTTATCTAAACATTTTTTCTGCTCAAAAGGCTTTCTGGAGCTTAAATTGAATACTAGGGAAAATCTACAAACTGGAAGACATAGGTGGGTGTTGGAATATCTAGTCTCTCTGCTCATTAATTAAACCTTTGGCAGCTGGTACTATTTTGTGGAGTCATGACTACTTCTCTTGGATGGAATGTGGTCACCTGCACATCATTTATATAAAATAAACATTTGTCTACCAGACACCCAGAATTGTGCATGTCTGTCTAGTGTGTGTATGTGCGTGTGTTTTCTACCTAATATACAAACATGGTTATGTGTCTGTGACTGTACATCACGGTGTATATACAGTCAGGACCAGAGCCCCGTTTGCTTGGGAAGGTTTTATGGAAGAAGTGAGTTTGGGGTAGAGTTTCAGAGGGTGGGTTAGTAATGAACTTTGGCAGAAAGAAATATACATAAAATGTCCAAGGTTAGAGTGATTAAGTCATATGTGTTCATGGGTAAGCATGAACTGCTTGAGAGCAGATTGTAAATCAGTGGTTGAAATAGACCAAAGTGAAGAGGGAGCAAGCCGGTGAGAGCCAAGCAGAGAGCCAGAGGGGCAGGGAGGTGGGTGAATTCACTGCTGCTGTGAATTTCCCCCGTGGGCAGCACGTCCTGCCCATGTCGCCATCTAGTGGAGCTGGCTGAAATGTACATGGGAGCGCCACCACCTTTTCTCATTTCAGGATAAATTGTGTGATATTTTGGCAGTAAAGAAACGTTTCTCTTTTCTCCAGGGGTTTTAAGTGAAGAATAGAGAGATAAAATGGATGTAGTTATGTCCCCCCCAAATGATATTCATTTAGACTCTAAAAATATGGAACCAGATGTCAACCAAGAATTTCTCATAGACAAAAGTTTTATGAGAATGCTGGGTGTACAGGGCTCCGCAGCCAGGGCATGCATTTAAGCAGTTGTGTAGCAGAGAGAAGCATACCACAGCTGGCCCTGGGCCCTTGGGGTTTTCACTTGGGTCAGCTTGTTTTTTTTCATGTGGTTAGAGTTCATCCTGGTGGCAGAGAGCACTCTTTCCGTAGGCACCACAGTCCACAGATCTCAGAGCCAAAGACACCATGGAGGTCGGTACTCCTTCTGCCCTCCTTTCACCCATCCATGTGTGTATCCATTCTGCAAATGGTTGCTGAATTTCTGTTAGGTTCTAGGCACTCTTCCAGGCACTGGGGAAGCACCAGTGAAAAAATTGCAACTCTTGGAGAGCTGGCATTCTATTTGAGGGATACTGACAATTAACAAAGTAAATAGTAAAATAAATAGTAAGTAGGATACTACATACTAATGAGAAAAAAATGAAGTTGAATAGAGAAATGGTGTGTGTGTGTGTGTGTGTGTGTGTGTGTGTGTTGGGGTGGTGGTGATGGGATGGCAGTGGTTGCAATTGGGAAAAAATCCTCACTGGGAGTGTAATATTAGACACATCTGAAAGGTATGAGGAAGCCAGACAGGGATATCCTGGGGCAGAACATTACAGGCAGAGGACAAGCAGCTGCAAAGGCCCTGAGGCCCGGATGGCCTGAAGTGTTTCAGAAACAGCTCATGGGAGGAGATATGAGTCTGAGAGCTGGTGGAGGCCAGCTTAGAGGGGGCTTTCTTGACAGTTGTAATGAATTTGACTTGTATTGGGCATGAGATGAGAAGACATTTGATCTAGTCTAATCTTCTTTTATAAATGAAACTTAGGCCAAAGAAACCAAGTCAGGTGTCCGTTGTCATCCAGCTTTGTAGTGTCAGAACTGGGATAGAAACCTGACTCTCTACTCCAGCATTCTTCCCTCCAGGCTGCCTGCCCAGCTGGGGATGTGTGACTACACACTGGCTCAGACGTCCAGGTGCAGTGGTCTGAGAGGAAGCAGAGTTCTGTGGGCTCCTCTAGCAGCTGTTTCTGTAAGGTTCTTCTTGGTCATTCCCTCAGTGTGTCCTTTACTACCTGTAGAGGCTCCAAAGCAAACCAGAGCACAGGTGAGACCTTTTCCCCCACAGGAATATTATGCCAGATACTGCTTTCCTCAATTTTGACATGGAGATAAATTCTTTGGGTTTTCCCCCATAGTTCTCTCCCAATCAAGTGGTGAGTTCAAGCACCTACAGTCTGATGATGACTACCCTATTCCTTATCTGCATTCATGTTTAAGTTATTTGGATATAGTTAATATGTGACAAGGTTTCCACAATCCTAAAGGGTTCAGTCATAGTTCCCTGGATGACACCATCCTCATCAAAATGAGGTTGAGCATTAAACACATTGAAAATTAATCTGAAAACAGAATTACTAGTTGAGGAGGGAGTGTGAACTCATTGTCTCCAAGTACAGCTTAACGGGGACAGTTTGTGTCCATTACTCTGTTGTCTTCTTGCTGTGCATTTGAGTCCTCCTTCTTCACTGCTATGACTAAAAGACCTGACAAGAACAATTTTAGAGGAGGAAAAGTTTATTTGGGGCTCCTGGTTTTAGAGATTCAGTCTGCAGACAGCAGTCTCCATTCCGTGGGGCTTGAGGTGAGGCAGAACACCATGGTGGAAGAGTGTGGCAAAGAGAAGCAGTTCATGTGGTGATCAGGAAGCAGAGAGAGATTTTACTCACCAGATACAAAATATATACCCCAAAGGCATGCCCCCCACATTAACACCTCCTCCAGCCACACCCTACCCACCTTCAGTTACCACTCAGTTAGTCCTGTCAGAGGATTAATTCACTGATTGGGTTAAGACTCTTATAACCCAGTCATTTCTCCTCTAAACCATCTTGCATTGTCTCTTTTGGGGGACGCCTCACATCCAAACTATAATACTGTGCTTTGAACAAGCTCAAGCCTTTTTTCCCTTCTTCTATCTCCTGTATATTTTATGACTGTTTTCCTCTGGACATGGGCCAAATCCTCTAATATCATTCTCTGATGAAGGTCAGACCAGTGCTAAGAATAGAAAATGACTTTGAGCTATCACCTGCATTGTCTCCTCTTGTTTAATCATCCTCTGCCCTGTATCCAGTAGATGAAGTGATATGAGGAATTTGCACATTCTAAGCTCTCTTGCATTGTTCAGTCCTTTTCTCTTAAAGTAGAGCTCCCACTATAATGTGAGATTTATACAATCACCATATCTTTTTTTTTTTTTGCCAACCAAGGTGATTTCATATGTTCATTCATGTTGTCTATAAATGACCTCTGAAATCCCACTAACTTGAACCATTAAGTTGAGCATTGGTTTGCATCCTTTGGAATCAATTCTTTCAGTAAAGCTTTTTGGCCACCAGTGGAGCCTGAGGACACAGAATTCTGTGGTCTTTTGGTTTATTTGTTTTTAAGAGAGTGATGCTTCCAGGGAGAGCTCTCTGAACTGAACTTGGTAAGAAGGAAAGAATGAGCGCTTGCTGAGGAAATCCCATGATCAAAAACTTAGGGCCAAAAGGACAGTAGAAATCCAGGTATTTATGTGGGGGCTGCTGTGAGCAATAGAAATAAGAAAGTCTGACAAGAAAAATTTCTGCAATTCCATCTTCTCATCTAAGCAGGAATGTCGCAAATATTTTTTGTGTGTGGGAGATGGAGAATGAAAGGGCTTAGTTCAAGGTCACCAAAGACAGTCTAATGAAAACCCTAGATAATTTTCTGCTTTTGGGATTCAGTGTTTTAGCTACAAGACCATAGAGTGAAAGTGCCAAAATATAACTAGCTGTGTGCAATGTGCCCTGTTAAAAGCAGCACCAAGTGGACTTTGAATACTTTCTAAGGCAAAAATCAGGCCTGACTTGAACAGACTAGTGCTTTCCACTGTTGATTTGCCTCTTCTGCTAACTACTTAATGATGTTTCTGTTCTTTGCCATGTGTGCCTCTGAGGTTCTCACTATATCTCAGCTCCTGGGAGAAATCCCAGGCAGATCTGACCTCGCTCCTGGTGATTTACTTCAGATTGGAAGAATATGGAGCTTTCACACATACACACCTTCCTAGCACCTTCTCTCATCTTCTAAGTCTTGCCCTTTCTGTCCCAGCAGGGAGTCAGCCACCCCAATATGACAAGGATATTCCCATGTAGGGTCCATCAGGAAGCCCCTTAGGGTTGGTGGGCACACCAGCCTGTGCATGGAGGAGAAACGCTAGGGATCCAGTGATGTCAGGAACTCATGTCCTCTTCAGTCTACCTTTGGTGGTTGAGCTTCATCCTGAACTGGCTTCTCTCACAGTAATAAGACTCTGCAGGAATTCTAGACTTCACATCACAACACACCATCCAGGAGGAGACAGGGAACTGGCTCCTGGTGGCTGTCAGAGTAGTGAGCAACCTTTTCCAGAAGCCCCATGCAAATTTCTGACATCTCAGTGGCCAGTTCGTTGGTGACAGCATCTGCTGTGGTGATTGGCTTGGGCGTGGATTGCCTACCAGTTGCTCTGTAGCAGAGGGGTATGGGATTGCTACAATGGAGTTAAAATGGTCAGGCTGCTATCCAGAGAGGGAGTAATGGAGGTGACATGGAGTCTGCTACACAGGTGTCCTGTCATGGTGTTTCTTTACTGAATTGCTTCTTATTTGGTGACTGGCTATGGTATGGTATGATATAGGGGATGGAACCTTGCATATGGGATTATTGGCTCCTGATGACAAATGGCAGATGCTCTTAGGGTGAGCAAGGACACAAGTTTCATGAACCATGGTAATGCTGCAGATCACAAAGGGAAATTCTCAAAAGGCCAATAAAGCATCTCCAGGGTACCACAGATCTGGTCAGGTAGGCATCAAACAATTAGAATAAGAAGTAGAGAAAGTTGCTGATAACTCTTCAACCTATGGTAATTACATGTCACCATAGAACACTGAAGTCCCACAGAATTTTTCTTTAAAAGCCGTATAAGGCAGCTGTATATTCCTGTGGCCTTACATCTTAAAGATAAGACCTTAATCACTGTATTTGACTAATTGTTTTATTTATTTAAATTTCAATAACTGGGCTCTGCACACGAAGAAATAAAGCAAGGCAATCAGTCCTGGAGGATTTCATTTAGTTTGTTCTAGATAGTTCCTGCAGGGCAACATTCTGAGGGCTATGAAGGAGGGAAGGGCAGAGTGATACAGGAAAGCATTTTTGTGGTGAGTCAGTTGGAGCAGGAGAGGTGTCAGTGTATCTTTTATATAAACCTATGGCTGCTGTCTAGAATTACAAACTTCAGAGCCTTGTTCCCAGCTAGCCAGCATTCCCTGTCACATCCCTGAGGGAAACAGATGCACAGAGGGCCAACTAGAACAAAGAACCTTTTATCAGGGGGCTTTGATCCAAACACTAATGAGGAACTAGAGTGAGATAGGCCATCCATGTGATTCCTAGAAATCAAATGCAGGAGTACTGGGTTGGACTTCAGGGGACCAAGGGTGTAGAAGGCTTGCTGAGCCCCCAGGAGGCTGAATTCAGGAGGAGCGCTGAGCTCCTGAGGCCACAGTCGATTTAGTTCTAGTTCCTGTTAAGACACTTGTGTGATGAGCCTTTGGAAATGTTGCATCAACTTGCTGGGCCTGTTTTCTCATTTGTAACCATGTTTGAAGAATGAGGAAATTGAATCAGAACCTCAAAACCTTCTTTTGAGCATCAGCTCTCTGATTCTTGGGTTCTCTGCAGCCTGTGGTTGGAAGTATCACAAGGAACAAAGATCAGGGGAGGAATGGGGATGATCTCCATGTCAGGACATACAAACAGACAGATGACAACATCATTTCTACATTTGTGCTACAGATGTCTCAAGTAGCTACCAAGTAAGTGGCTCAACTGGCTGTGTGCCAGGCATGAATTGCTCCAAGTTGAATGTTGTTCGTTGGAGATAACAGATAGTGCCTTTATGGCTACAGTTCACTGAATGGAAGGGTTATTTCCTTTCCATGCCAGAATGGGGTTCTGGCTGCCAGGCTTGTGTTCTTAGACATCCAGATGTCAGGAGTAGAGCCAGAACCCCTGAGTACCTGAGTCTAGATCAGGTGGTGACTCACAGTAGGTGCTTCTGTTAAAAAGTGGTTGCAGAGCCACAGTCACATTCATCCAGAGACTGGTGAGCCTCGCTGTTGTTTTGCATTGCTGTTTTGTTGAGAGTCTTATTATAGTACTAGTGCATGCTGTGGCTTACTGTTAGTGATTCTGTTGCTCAGTGACTCACTCACCTGTGCTAAAAACGCTCACTGCTGGAGCTCCACCTCTGTAGGACAGGGTGTTTGTTTTAATGTTAGTCTGTATCAACCAGTGGTCCCCTTAAATCAAATGCCTATAAGAACCAAGCAAGTACTACAAAGGTATACATAGTCCTCTGTGTGAAATGGGGATCTTGCGGCTTGAGGCAAACTTAGAATAGATCGTCTTTAAAGGTGTTGAAGTTCAGATGAAAAATAAAACTTACCTGGCCAAAGAAAAGTCCACCTTGAACTGGATTAGCCCTAAGGCTACCAGTTTGTGATTCTTGGGCTATAAGCCAAGTGACTTCAGCTGTCATGGCTGTTTTCTCAGTGTCAGAGATACCAGATTTTCTAACCCTTTTATGGTTACTTTCTTTTGTGTGTGTGGTGCTAGGGTTTGAACCCAGGGCCTTGTGCATGTGAGGCAAGCACTGTATCACTTGAGCTATATCCTGACTTCAAATTCCTCCTTTGGATTAGAAAACTGGCTGTCTTTGGGAAAGACAGCCATCATAATTTTCACCCACAATTGGAAATACCTCAAAAGAAATCATTCCAGTGAAAGTCATTTTTAGCCCTTGGAGCCTGCATCAGTTTAGAGCAGAGGAGATGGAAATCTCAATCAAAATAGTTCTGAGTCTTTTACAGCATTTAAAAAATTTGCATTACAAAAAATAAGGAGCCCCAAGTTTTTGAGATTCACACTCCTGCTTTGTAAGTTGTTTACTGGTGTAGTCATTCCTCTTTGTTTTTACTTGGGATTAGACAGCAATGGGGTTAGTGATTAGGGCAGAGCTGGGAGTGGGACATGCTTGTATTCATTCTCTTCCCAACCTTCCTCATTTTCTTAATTTTTGCATCTCTACTTCCTACCCACAGTGCCCTGTAGTCACATCACACTTGCTAGGAAAGTATAAAGAAACTAGTGAATTCATTTACTGTGAGATGTTATCACAGGCCTTTCTTCCATGGATACTTGTATTTTTCGAAGAACTCAGTGATGAAACAGAGAACAGGACAGAGAAAATAGGGTGGTACCAAAGTACTGCCTCCCTATTGAGAGTATTTCCTGTATGCTAAGATTATAATTTGGGGGTTCAGGAGCCTCTCCAGGTGCCTCAGAGATGACACTGTATTGTACCCTTTGGGTCAGATCTACCTGCAACAGGGAACTTGGAGGGAATTTGGAGTTGCTTTTTTTTTTTTTTTTTTAATTTACATTATTCAAACTCCTGTCAGAGTCCATGCAAATTTTAAAGGTATTTTTATAAGAGATGGTGGCACTCAACTTCCTTGTGGCTGGTGTTGACGGGTGGCAGAGTTGTGGATACTTAAATATTTCTTTCTCAAAGCCGCTCAAACTTGTGCCAAATTGTGCTCTTTTGATGGTGCTTTCTCTGGAGGGTACTCTCTTCAGGGAAACTTTCTTATTGAATGGTCCACCAAGGCTTTTTCTACTTACTTAACACAGGTTTATTCTGCAACTCCTTGCAATTTGGCTTCTACCTCTAATCATATTACTAAATTCCCTTTCTCAAAGGATCCCCAGTGGCTGCCTGATTATCCTAGCCATTGATTTTTTCTTCAGCCTTCCTTTCCCACTAGATATTCCTTCACCTGTGGATCTTTTTGCATACTGTCTTCCTTCTTTTCTCCTCTTCCTTTGCTGGTATTACTTTTTTTTTTTTTTTTTTCAAGCTGCTCTTGATGATTCGCTGCCCCAGGTCTGATTTAGGTTCTTCTATGAATTGTCCCAGAACCTCATGCTTTTCTGCTATTGTATTTATCATACTGGATTCTAATTAGTAAGTGGTTAGTGACCTTTCCAAAACTTTCCTGCTCCGGCCCCCTAACTCAGTCTTCTGCAAGAACAGATAAGAAGGCTGTTGTATTTATGACTTTTGCCAAGTGCCCGCACATGGTAGGTCCTCCACAGATACTTGCGCAATGGAAAAACATCCGAATGCTGACACCTACACCTTGTTCTGGAGCAGACAGTGCGTCTCTGGTTTCCTCCAGAACTTTTACTTCTCCCTTGGTCCCTTGTATATCCAATTATGAGTTGTAGAGGGCACATTAGAGGCTGTCAATAAAGTGAAACCTCACCCTGATGAAGACAGTTGTGAGGAAATCCTGGACCTTCACATGCAGCTCCTTCATTACCAGGCAGTAACTCTCTGCATTGCTTGTGTTGACCACCTTCTGATGGAAGTTATGGAGTGGATAAATTTAAGGGTTCAGACCACCAACAGAATGGGAAACACTTTGTTCAGGAGACCAGGCAAATGGGTGTCATGAATTGATCATTATTATGGAGGAAGAACTTGAATATTTGACAAGTGAAGAGAGCCATAGACTAAAAGTTAGAATCGATACAGTATTACGTATACACAAAATCATGTAGATGGTACTGAAATTTCTGGGCTATTTAAGGAATTTTCAAGGTAATTTTAACCATATGTGATTTCACTTTGTGGATGTTAGAACCCAGTCTCGCTCCTCTCCTCTGAAAGCATGACTGTAATATATTAAGGGAGTTACATGATTTTGTAGAATCTGTGTATTGGGACAGGCTTTCTAGAGCATTTAAAAAGAATGTGAAATCCTAATCACTTGCATATTCTTGTCTCTTGAAATTGGGCAGAAATTGTTGACTGAGTGTAAATACAATGAAAAATAACTTTATAAGGCTTAGTGAGCAAAAGTAGGTTTCTATCTATATTATAAAACAGTGTGGTTAACAGTGATAATCTACTTCTTAAAAAAAACTGTTCTATAGCCTCTGATAAGTAAAGACTAAATATTTTATGTAATCTGTTCTAGAAATAATTTTACTGACTGAGCTGTATAGGAGCCCCCCACTCCTGGAGAGAGCTCTAGTATATGGGAAATCAGTTTGAGAGAAGAGGCTCAAGTTCATACCATGTCAGTTTCCCTACTTAGACCTCAATCAGACTCACTCAGTGTGTGAAGTGGAATTCCTCGTGTCCCTCATGGCCACACCTGTTCCTCCTCTGGGCTACCAACACCCAGCCACTTTTTAAAAAATTATTATCTGGCTCCCTTTCCCTAGGGTCAGTCAAGTTCTAAGCCTCCAAGTCAGCTTTGCCCTTGACCTTCCTTACTGCCCCGTACCTCTTCTCCTGGTGATGTGGCAGATTTGCCTTTTAGTGTTGTAATTTGTGTTTTGCTCAATCAGAGAGACACCATAGTGTAGAGAAAAAATAGCAAGCAATGAGGTCAGAAGACCAACATTCTAGTCTCAGCTTACGCTCAGCCTGAGCTAAGTGGCTATGGGCCAGCCACTTAATATCTCTGAGGTTCTGTATCATCAGAAGCAAATGTTCTCAGTGATACTCAAGATTCCTTCCTTACATGCTTGTTATGGGGATCAGTGGCAAAGTACGCCAAAGTATTTCATGGACTAGAAAGCACTACCACACTGAGATGCATAAGAGAAAAGATATGTTCTATAATGTGTCTAGTATAACACTAGCATGTAGTAGATGCTTGATAAATCATACTTATTATTGCTGATGGTAACATAGCTTAATTTAACACATAAATTATTTTTGTTATAAACTGGGTTATTGATTTGGGGCTATGGCCAAGTGACATACTTTTTATTTCTCTAGTCCAAAAATAAGATCTTTTGGATAAAGTCTTACCATTTTTTTAAAAAAATAACTAAAAATTTTTAATTGACACATAATATTTGTATATATTTATTGGGTATAGTGTGATAATTTGATACATGTGTATAATGTATGATGATCTAATCAGGATGGTTCTCATTTCTAGCTCCTTAAACATTTTTTTGTGTGTGTATGTTGGGAAGCTTTGAATTCCTCTCTTCTATTTCTTCATAAGCATATAATAAATTGTGAACTATGGTCACCCATCTGTGCTATAGAACATTAGAACTTATTCCACCTAATTGTATTTCAGTGTCCTTTCCAATCTTCCTATCTCACTTCCCTCTCTCCTTCTTAGCCTCTGGTGGAAGGTCCACTTCCACTAGAAAAACTGAGATCCACCTTTTGAAGGTACTACCTTTTTATATTTGCTGATTGATTTCATCCATTGAGAAAAGAGATGGCAAAATTAATTACATGTTGTGCAATTATCCCAAATTGGCTTTAGAAAGCACAGCATCTTGTGAATGGAAGCAGTCTCTGAAAAAGAGTTTGTTCCTTGGAGACTTGCTTAATAGAATGTTTATTGCCAAAAAGAAATGCATGCCTTGAGTAAAGAGGTGTCTGGAATTCCCATCTGGGATTTATTAGTATATATATATTCAGGTGGCCAGTGCCGGATGTTAGTTCTTAACTTAAAGGAAACAAAGTTTCCAATCTGAGGATGGAGAAGTTGCTGCTTTTTAAAAGTGGGCAGCTGCTGCCGGTATCTTGCTGGCCCTGGAAATTCCATTAACTGAAATGGAATTTTGTCCAATCCATCTTATTAATGGTCTCTATGGTAAAATGCAGTCAGTTGGATAGGTGGCTAGTAAGGTTGCTTCTCTAAAGATAAGCACAATCCATTAGTTCAAATCTAGAGTCCAGTGGACATCTACTGGGGAGGCTTGCATCTGCTCAGCCCTCTCTGTTATGAGGATGTTAAAGGAAGTGTGTCCATTCTGTGCATGTTGTAAAACAGAAGGTTTGCAGCTGTCAGAATTATTTTCTTCTTGGCTCCTTTTCTGAAAGAATTTTTGGAAACTTGTTGGATTTATGGATGATTACAGAGTGTTAGCCTCAGTTTTCCAAAGCAATGCATATGTCCTTTTCATTCTTTCTTTTGAAGGTAACAGATATATATGAACATAGTTCCTCATAATGTACTTTTTGGGCATGGGGAAATTCAATTTATTTTTGTATGTTGTCATAACTCAGTATTATGAAATGATAAAACTATTATTTTGTTAGTTGTATAGAGCCTTTAAAGTATCCAATATGCACTGTGCTTTCTAGAAAGGGGAAAAGGCAAACACACACAAGGTATAATCTTGTATTTTAAATAGCCAAGCTTACAGATCTGCCTCAGAAGACAACTGACATCAAGATGGTCAACTTTAAGTATAATAGATGTTTACTGTAGATGTGTAAGTTCACTTTGGGCTTCAGTAGACTTTGTAGAGGAGTTGGGACCTGAAAGGAGCACTGGAAGGGTGTAACAGCAGGAAAATTAGACAGGCAGCAGCTGCTCCCACGGTGTGGCTGCACAGGGTATCATGATTCATCCTAAGGTTTCTTTTAGGTCATTTCCAGTTAATGAAAGTGAGCATCAAAAGTTTCTGAATGATTACTTACTCTTTAAACCACCCAAATCTACAAGTGTGTGGGTGCACATTCATAACTTTGTCTCTGGTGATGCGTTTCATGCTCACTTGCATTGCACTGGCTTCTTTGGGAGCGACAGGAATAGTGTCTTACCCACAGCCTGCCTTATCAGTGTGCCTTCATGGGTACAGGGATTTAGGCAGCCTATAGTTGTGATAGGTAGAAAATAGTGTATTCTACCTTTAGTGGGCATTTTAATTTTCAACTCATGGTCTTGTTGATGAGAAAACAGCTTAAAAATCATAGGTAATGCAAACTAGAGATGATGGCCTTTTTGATTGATGTAGGAATGGAGACCCATCTAGGAAATATTTTGATTGTGGGACTTAGATTAGAAACAAGGAAAGACAGAAGAATATAAGTAATGATAATCATAAGGTTTCTTGGCACCATTGCTTAAATGGGAAGAAATTTCACAATTTGTATAAAAAAAATCAAGATGCTGTGTTGGGGGTGGAAGTGAGAGGCTGTCTGTGCCTTCAGGGATAAGGATGTGTCTAGGTATAGTAACTCTAAGGAAACTCCAAGCATACAGGTCCTAAGGGCAGTAGGAAATGTGTGGGCTGGAGCAGAGGTTCTCAGGTGATCCTGGCTCATGGCACCCTTAGTGTCTCTGTAATTTTTTTTTCATGGCATTTCTAGGACAAAAGAAGTACTTAGTAGTTAACATTTATCAAGTGCTAAGGTCCAAATAACTTAATAACTGTGTAGTCCTGTGAAATAATAATTGAAAGATAAAAAGGATTTTACTTTCTTCTTTATTTACTAATGCACATGTACACCTATTGGGTACTGCATGTATCAGTCAGGGTCCATTCAGGAGACAAACCACACAGCAATTTGAACAAGAAAGTTTAAAATAAAGAAATGTTAACTAGGAAACCACTATGGTAGTTCTTAAAAAAATTAAAAATAGGATTGCCATATGCTGTCACAATTTTACTTCTAGATAGAGTCCCCAAATAATTAAAAAGTATCTTGAAGAGATATTTGTGAATCCACATTCATATTAGCATTATTCACAAGAGCCAAAAGGTGAAGGGAACCCAAGTGTCCATCTGTGGAAGAGTGGATCAACCAAATGTGATGTACAGATGAAATGAAATACCATTGAGCCTTTAAAAGGGAGGAAATTCTAACATATATGACCCTTGAGGACACTATGCTAAGTGAAATGAGCCAATCACAAAAGAGAGATACTTTACAATTCCACCTAGATGAGCTGCCTAGAGCAGCAGTCAAATTCTTAAAGACAGAACAGCCCAGTTAAGAGTTTTGCAAGATGCAAAAGTTGTGGAGATAGATGTTGGGGATGGTTGTACAAAAATGTGAATATACTCATTGCTGTTGAACTATACACTTAAAAATGCTTAAAATGGTAAATTTTATGTTATGTATATTTTACCACAATTAATAATAATACTATTACAAAAAGAAATATGAACTATAATGGGGGTTGGCTAATAGGAAATAAAGAGAACTCTAAAGAATAGACAAGTAGCAGGTATCAGGAGCAGCTACCACCCCAGGTGATGTGAACACTCAGGCACAGGCTTCCCTCCACCCCAGATCTTGTAGGAGGGGGATGACTGACTATGGCTCCCTGAGTGGTAGAGAAATTGCTGTAGTGCTGTGTTGACAGAACTTGCTGGAATAAGGTTCTGAGGAAAGCTGTTTACAGGAAGGTTTCCACTGGAAGCATTCTGCTGCAAATCACCTCAGAGAGAGGCCAGGGAAGCCACTGGGGGCTGTGTGGTGCTGACCATGGTGCACAGCAAGATCCAGCTGCTGAAGAAGGCGTCCACACTCAGGAACTGGGTGCTGGAGAAGCCATACTTGCTTACAGGAGCTTGCAGAAGAAAGCACCAGAACCAGGAAGAAAACTTCTTCCTGTAAAATCTCTGCAATGCCCTCCACTGATGAAACAGAATCATACCAGCAGGCAAAAGAAAAGATATATAAAGGTCCCTTCTTAATTTTTTCACGGCAAGTAATGAACTTGAATGTGGAATGTGAAATAATAAATTTATCACTAGCCACTCCATGATTTCTCAAACCTTCAGATCTGACTGGAACCTTCTACCCTCATTTCCTGTTCCACATCACTTTTTACATAATACTTGCTTTTTATCACAGCAGCCTACCTTTGGAAAGAAATGATGTCATTGAGAGGAAAATAGCAGAGGCTTATGTTAAACTGTGAACTAGCTAGAATGAGTAGCTTATGCCGTGTCTGGGGTGTTGAATATTGCTCTGTTTCCCTCAAAATTTAAATCATGCTGTAACACCCTCGTGTTGGCTGTGGTGCTCTGAGGTACACTGGCACACAATTGGGAGATCCCAAAGTTAAGATCAGGAGTCTTTTTTTCACGACTCTTGGCCACACCACTCTAACTTATGAAGTTCTAAGGTACCAATTTAGTTCAGAGTACAGCAGAATTATGTAAAGTAAAAATTGTGTGGGTTCAATATTATTTTTTGAAAACCTCTTAGAAGGCTAAGAAGTTTTAAAGACTGATATTCCGTCTACCAGTAAGTATAAGACTTACTGTGTATGTGCTTCCTATAGCACTGGAACAGGTTGTTGTTTCTTTGGGACCAAATGATATGGTTGGCTTGTCTTCATAGGCATTTTGCTATGAAAAGGTACCTAACTCAAAAAAGCTGGAAAAGAGAGTTTTGAAAGTTCTTTTTTATGGTGCAATGGTAGCTGACTTTCCATTGTATTTGTTCTTTATAGTTATACATGACAGTAGAATGTATTTTGGACATATTATACATACATGGAATATAACTTCCCATTCTTGTGGTTGTACATGATGTGGAGTTACAATGGTTGTGTATTCACATATGAACATAGGGAAGTTATTTGAACTTATTATGAGGAAATGATTAATGTTTGAGACAATGGATGATGTAAATATCCCAGGTTGATCAATACACAGTGTATAAATGTTCCAAAGCATTACATGGCATCCTCAAAAGATGTACAATTACTATTTCAGTTTCTTAAAAAGACACATGGCCTTGGACACAGTATTCACTCACCATCACTGTGTGAGCCACTCACAGTATGAGAGGGCATGCATCGATGCAGAGACTAGAGCCAGGAGGGAAACAGCAAATTGTCAGCTCCATGTCATGCTTTTACTTTGCTGCATAAAATTAGAATGGTGCAATAGTGGCTGACTTTCCATTTCATTGTTATTTCTTCTTGGGCTGACTGTACATGGCTGAAATGGAGAAAATTAAATGACATGTGATGGGACTTTGCTGAATTCATATGAGGTTAAAAAAATATCTTTGGAAATATATATCAGATTGAGAAAGTGATTTTTTGAAGCTTTCTTCTGTTGCTACTAGGAAATGTATGGACAATATATTACCTTGTCTTTAGTAGGCAAGCACAGTGTTCAGATTAGCTGTGTCTTAGAAAATGCATTCATTTGGTGAGATCTACAATTTTATGAATCTTAACTAATACATATTTCTATAGCTCTTCTTTTAAGGACAGGCTGAATAAACCTAAGTTTTGTAACCAGACCTATTCAAGTGGAACAAACTTCTGATCCATGCCTTTCAGTGCTACCTGAAAATACATAAATAAATAAATAACCTCCCTTTCCCAGAACCCTGTTTTGGTAAGTTCTGCTTCAGTGCACATTTCACCACCTGCTGAGTTTGTCTGCTGAGTGTCAGCCTTGGCCACCCACACCTGGCAAGCCTCTTGCAGCCCTGTAGCTTCCCTGCCAGCCTTTTCTGTCTCTTAAACTGTGACTACTTGGCACACTGTTTACTTCCTAGAGTCTGCCCATGTCAGAAACTCAATGTGAAAATCAAATCATGACAACCGGAAATAGGTTAGACTTCCAAACAGATCTTGGACCAAGAATCTGTGATCCAAATTCCACGTATGGAGTACCACCTCTGTTTTCTTTGTGGATTTCAATTTTCAGAATTTTGTTCAGAAACCTGGAGAAAGCTCTTCACTGCTCAGATACAATCAAATAGGACTCATTACTTAACCTGCCTTGGCATTGTGTTCTAACCACATAGAGTGAGCACACTGAGGAAAGGAGATTATCACTGGACATCTTAAGCAGAGCTGCTTGCTTCCGAATGTTTCACAATAATCGATAGCAGATGTGTAGCTGACACTAGAAGGTTGCATAACTGTCTCATATTGCATGCAGCTGCATCAGCCAGTCATTGTGATGGGGTCTCCACTACGTTGTTGAAAAAGAAAATCCAGTTAAAAACCTGTTTATCTCATCACAAAATTATTTCCTTACTCTAAAGTGTAAAGACAGTGGTTAGAGTGAAAATGACTTGACAATTACTGCCCTTAGACTTGAATTTCAGATCACAGTAAAGAGGAAACTTCTAACAGAAATGAAATGGGACTGTCTCTTGTAGGAGGTTGCCTCTGCTATGTAGGTAATAGAGGAGATTCCAGAAGACAGAGTGCATGTTGACATTGATGTGTCTAGGAGGTTGCTTCACCAGACAAGTAGAGGATTAGAGATGACCACTCAGTTTGCTTCCAGGCCTGAGTTTCTATAGATGTGATTGATCATTGAAAATTTTTGTGAAGGAAAACCCAGAATGTGTTGGTTGGTTGTGACTGATGTATCTCTGTTGAATTCTTTCTGTGGCCCCTCTTTTGCCATCCCCATGTTGACCCCATGAACCTGAGCATGGTAAAGAATTTCACTTTCTATCATTTTGCCATACCTATAAGGAGGATCTGGAGGATCAACATTTAGGGCCTCTGAATAAATACTCTTTTTTTTTTCTTCTGGTGGTTCTGGGGATTGAACCCAGGGCCTTATTCATGTGAGGCAAGCACTCTATCAACTGAGCTATATCCCAACCCTCTGAATAGACACCCTTAAACAACCTAAAACAGCCTGGTCTTATTCACAAAAATTAAGCCTGACATCATCACATTTTACAAAACTGCAAACAGATACTCAGAGAGGTTTAATGACTTGCCCATGTTTAAAGGACAAAGGACTGAAGAACAAGTAGGAGAAAACCCTTCTCATGCAAATGAGGCACCATCTGGGCTGGCTGTGCTTGTGGTAGTGTCAGTCGTCATGCGCCCCTGGTCTCCCAGATTTTCTGTCTCCAGTCTGCGCCCCTGGTCTCCCAGATTTTCTGTCTCCAGTCTCCCCACTTGTGTTCCTGGTAGCCTTATATCCAAGGAAGCTTAGTTAGGGTCCTGACTGAATTTTTAATTTAAAAGAATATAGTCTCATGTTACTAAATAAATAGAAGTGGCTAAATTTATAGCTTATTTAAAGCATTAAATATCAAGAATGGAATGACCTTAGTTTGAGGCTGCGATCTAAGCATTTTAACAGAGCAGTTTGAGCAGTGTGTGCTAGAATCATGTCCAGCCTTAAACTCTTAGCTAAGCTCACAATACAGCAAGCTTTGAGGCATTCCTCTGCAAAATAAAGAGCATGAATCTTAGATGAATACTTCAGTAGAGAAAAACATTTGAATATACAAGACAGGAGGCCTAGCCTGCTTTCATTGTGACCTAAGAACATAATTACTTAGTTTGGTGACCTTGAGCAAATAATCTTTTCTTTAATTGCATGTCTTTAAAATGGGTATGATGACCCAAAGAAGCTTATTTAGGAGACTAAGTCAAACCTTTAAAAAATGCAAGGCATCATTGCTAAGTATTATAAAAGAAGGAACATGGGTCATAAATTCTTCAAGTGAGAGTTTCAGACCTGATGCATTTATGTGTGTGTGTGTGTGTGTTGTTTGTGTGTGTTGTGTGTGTGTTTGCAAGTTCTTTAATGAGGACTATTTCTTAGGAGAGAAATAAAAGCAAACAATGAAATCTTAGGAAACAAATGTACCCCAGGTGAATTGCTGTCTCCCTGTGTGTGCTCCCCTCTGAGGTCAGCACTCTTTTATTGTCTCAGAAGTATTCACTCACATTCAGAGTGTTACTGATTACAAGGAATTTCCTGAAAATGTCATGGGATTCTGAGGAAACAGTTTTCCCTTAACTGAAAACTCCCAGAATCTGGTCACCAGTAACTTTTCCCCTTCCCCATCTCCACATTCTTCCTCAGTTTTCTTCCTTGATTCTCGTAGTTCTGCCCCATCTCACCTCAACTCCCCAGCCTTGCCCCATTTCTCAACAACACATAAACTAAGGCCACTTGGAGCTCAGAGTTTGACTCCCTAGAAGGTACATAAGTGACCTCTGTCATTTGAGCACCCTTTCTCAATTTCTGATAGATAAAATGTTCTTAAGGCAAGGAGAGCCAGATCACCTAGATCATGTAGGGGCTGTACAGAGAGATATCCATTTAGGGGCCTCACTAAATTGCTGAGGCTAGCTTTGAACTTTCCATCCTCCTGCCTCAGCCTCTTGAGCTACTTGGATTATAGGCATGTGCCATTCTGCTTGGCCCTAGGCTTACCTGTTTTAGAAGGTTAAAATGTATGTGAAACCTGCAGCCCCAGCCAAGTGAGACCAAAAGCAAAGATCTTTCCCACATATGAGGAGAGAAAGGGAAATTCAATTTTATATATAGATCATAGAAATCCTTAAAGGCATAAATAATAGAAAAAAACTGAGGAAAGCCTCAAAGTTGAACAGAAGAAAGCTGCTTTTTATATTAAATAAACTATTTTGTGACCTAAAATTTTGTATGTTCAGATTTAGCATTGTGTCAGGAGGATAGAATGAAAAATACTGATGAAATGACCTGAAGTTCTTATGACTTAGAAGCTGTAGGCACATAATTTCCAGAGAATACTTAGAATACTTTTGCATGTGAACAAAGTATATGACACTCCTGAATATCTCTACTCCCTCTACCTAGTTCTGCTAGTTTTCTCATCTCTGCCTCTCTCAACTTGCTGATCTCCCCTATTTTTAAGAGGTATCTAGGCAGCTATAAGCAAAAAACACCAAAGCCTTGACCTTTTATTTTATTTTTTTAAACATCTTTTCTTTTTTATCTATGTATGGTTTAGGAGAAGACTTTTCTGTTGCTCTGTGATAAAAGTTCAGTTGACCACTTTCTTAGAACCAAGGTGACTTGTAAGCTTGACTTCATTTGATCTGTGCGCAAAATTATACTTGGAAGTTCCAGGGAGGTCGGACCCATATATAGGTGACATATGTAAATATTTGATAATGAATGAATGAAGGATATACCATCATAATCTTAGCCAGGATTTTAATTCTTTTATGTTGACAGAGAAGATGAAAGATCCATTATTGGACATGTGTTGGAATTCACCATAATATTTAAATGCACTTTGTTACTAAATGAGAAGTGTTGCTAACTTAGTTGCTATTTTATATCAGATTGTCTGTAATAGATTGTTGATGGAACTTCCCGATTTCCAAGCTAAGGATGTTGGAGTGTTTCTTATACATATATACAAAAGTAAACAAGTCCCATGTACAGGAGGTAATAAATCATTATGCTGAACTGGAGTATTAGTCACTGAGGCTAAAAAAGTGCTAATCCTCTTTTGAATAAAAGCCTGGGAAAATCAAGAGTACTTAGTATATATTTGGAAGCAGCAGAAGACCAAGGGATCCCTAGAGAGTCTGCTGTCCTTTGTCACCAATTTTGCAAGATATGGGCATGGGGCAGGCAGTAAGTTACCCAGGGCAGATGGCTTTGAGGTCATATAGGCGACAGAGGAAGGTCCTTATCACATACAATCTTTTTGTTGTTGTTGTTGTTATTGTTCTAATTAGTTGTACATGACAGTAGAATGCATTTTGACACATGGTACACAAATTGAGTACAACTTTTCATTCCTCTGGCTGTACATGGTGCAGAGTCATACCAGTAGTGTAATCATAAATGTATATAGAGTAATAATGTAATAATGACTGTCTCATTCTACCGTTCGTCCTTCCCATCCCCACCACTCCACCCCTCCCTCACTCCCTGCTCTGCACAATCCAAAGTTCCTTGGTTCTTTCCTACCCCACTCCCCCACTATGGATCAGCATCCGCTTATCTGAGAAGACATTTGGCCTTTGGTTTTGGGGGATTGGCTTATTTCACTTAGCATCACATACAGTCTAAAAGCTGAGCATCAATTGCTCTTGAGCTAGATCAGGACATTCTTCCCCAAGGTGACTGCTTCACTGCATTTAAATACAAAAGAAGTTTCTCTCAAGGTTTCCGAGGATCTTGGTGAATGTTCAGAGATCAGCAGAGCTGTTAACATGACTAAATTGAATTACAAGGCTGCCTTGGCAAGCCCGAACTGTTCGTTCAGCAGTTGTTCTCCTTGGCTAACCTGAGCTGGGCAGAAAACCTTTTCCTGAACCAGTGTAAAAAACAAGCAGGACATTAAGGACATGTGCTTTAACATACCTAATGTGGTTAAAAGACATTTACCTACTATTTCTTATGGGACCACTTTCTAAAAGAAGAGTGAAAGTAATTCTGCTGGGGATAGACTGGGCTTGGCGTTTCAATTGTCTGAATTTACATAATCATCACCTTGAAAAGGTATTGCTTTACCCCAATTATAGATCAGTGGAAACTCTCTCATTTGTGTAGCACATAGCCTTGGCGGGAGTCTTCAGAACCCCTGGTGGACATCTGTGGACATCTGGGCTGCAGTGGGGCAAAGACGGATGGTATAGGAGGAGAGAGGGGACTGAATGATTCCTTGGGCAGGACAGAAAAGGCCACTTGTGATTGCTGAGGGAGCATTTCTTTGGTTTGGAATTGTCTTCATCTCAGGTTGTTTCTCCCAAAAGTCTAGGGTACTGAGTATAAGGTACATATTTCAGCAACTTCTGATGCAGAATGTGTGGCACAAGGGACCATGAGGTTAACTAACTTTCAGAATGGTGCAGCCTTTTACCCTTTGGGGGGCAAGGCCAGTTTCTGAGTCTCCACAACTGATATTTTCCAGGTGTTTCACTTCTCTCCTCTCCAACTGGCTTTTATATCTTTGTTTCTTCATCTTGTCCTTTCAGTGAGATTGTGATAAAATTCTGCCAGGGTCCTAGGTATGTTAAAATTATTTAGCAGTAGGAAGTAATTTAACACCTAAGCCTCATATTAATATTTAGCAACGTCTCCCTCCTTGCTTGTGAAGAACACACTCTTTCTGTTTGAACCCAATACTAAAATAAAACCCAAGAGTATGTTTTACAAAAGTTTACTTTTAATTAGTTACAATATGTAGTACTTATGGTTTTCAAATCACTTTTTACTATCATTACCTATGTAATACTAGACATAAATACTATTTTTATACTCACTTAATAAATTAGGAAATGGAGGCTCCAAGAGGTTAAATAATTTGCTTAAGGTCATACAAAAAATAAATAGCAGAATTAATTTAAACTCAGACTTCTTAAATCCAGGTCTTTTATATATTCTTTTCATTAAATTTAAATTTACCACAGTGCCTCTATTTTCCCCTGTATAAAATGGAAAATGAAATAAAGGAAAGCAGCTGGAAAGTAAATTTATTAAAGAATATAACTTTTCTCACAATTTCCAAATGGATCTTTCAGATATGTTATTCTCTGAGGACTTTTTTTTTTTTTTTTGGCCAAAAGTTGGTGATAAAACAAGTGCTCTGTAATCTACCCCAGTAAGACAGGTATATGGGTGGCAGCTCATGTCCCCACTTCTCATAAGGGAAAAGCAAGACTCTATAGAGATAAGGTGACTTACTCTGCCAACTTTAGGAACCTGTGGGTCAGATCTGGGGTCAGAACTGAGCAAAAGCAGTTAGTGAGCCAGCCATTCTGGGGTTTGAATAAGAACCTCCTTGCCCAGATGAGTAAGTGGTGAAGGCCACCTCCAATTTCTTCCAGAGGCCCTGCTCTGGGGTTTGTGATTTCATACCTGAGGATGACATGGACAGTATCTGTATTTTTTTTTTCCTGAAAAAAAATGTACAGAACCCAGCAGCTTTATAATTCATAATTTTGGACATATAAAACCACAAGACATGGAAAGTAAAGTGGGTGTGGAAAAATGTAACTCTTAAGTGTAGGTTTGCTTATATGCATTTGTTATTTATATAAAACTGCAGCGCTCCCTGAGATGACTTTTTTCTTTATTGCACATTTATTTTATGTTCCCAGCTTCTTTGAGTGGGTTTGCCCTGGGCACCCCTAACCCTGCCTCCGCCTGGTCCTCCGCCCCACCTGCGGTGAGCCAGCGGGGCCAGGCCGCCTTGCCTCCGCCCCACAGCCTGGCCTGCGGGCCTGGGCGCTCGCCGCTCGGGGGCGGACTCCTGCCGCCCAGCTGAGATGCAATTCGTCACTCTTGCAGAAGTTTCCCCCTGAAAATCCCTGCACCAGAACCAGCCCTCCCGCCCCGGGGAGGTTTGGATTTTAGTGGTTTTCGTTCCTTTTTATGTTCCGTTGTGTGCAGATCTTTCTGCTGAGCGAACTTGCAGCTCGACAGAGTACATGTCAGCTGCGATCGTGCCTGCAGCCGGTTACCCTGACACTATGCACTCGGAAACAGAAGAATCTAAGGAAGGTATGATTTTGATTTCTCTGGGGACTGGCTAACTTCTGCTGAGGAATGTGGAGGAAGACAGTAGTCTGCGCTAATGGGAGTTTTTACGTGAGCCTTGGGTACTTTGTCTACTTTCTGAGCCCAGTGGGAGCAGAATATGCGGAGCCGGGTACCCATCTCTGACTCCCTTCTCACCGGACAGAGAGGGAGGGGAACTAGGGGACCTAGCTCAGACTGCCCTCTAAGTGGAGACTTCTCTAGAAATGAAACCCCACTATGATTTCAAGAATGCAAAATGTGCTTGAGAAAGGGCTGCCTGCATCAGGACAGCCCAAAGCCAAATCCCTGGGACAAGCCTAGGAGTGGAGAGGGCCCAGGGTCCCTTGAAAAGAGGTTTTAGAAATTGAAAACGACGTGCATTTCCGGCTAAAAGGGGAAGCTGAATGAGGGGAAGAAGTGAAAGATCTTTATTTGAGGAATAGGTTGGTGTATTAAAAAAAAAAATTAAACTGGCTTTTCAGCAGTGAGTTAATTTTGTTGGGGGTCTGAAAGATATGAGGGGGGCCTTGTTCAGCTTGAAACTGAGGAGAGTTTGTTTCTAACTTTGCAAAAGCAAAGAGTTTCATTTACTTCTAACAGAGAACGGGTGACAGAGCTGGAAAAACTCCAACCAAAACACAATTATGCACTGGTGTTAGTTTGGGGAGTTTATTTGTGTGTGAGCGTTTGTATGCTTTGTTTCTGAAACTTTGTATATATAAGTCTTCTTGTAAGTGGGAGTGGTTGGGGAAAAGTAGAAAGTAAGAGGGGAGAGTGTTCAAGATTGTGAAATTCCCTTTTCTTTTCAAGTAGCTCTTGGGAAACTGGTAAATTTGAAGTCAGTCACAGCAGCCCTGGCAGCCTGAGGAGCAGGCAAAGGCTCCATTTGGTAGACATCAGTTAGAGAGAGCCCTTGAAACTTGTCCTCTTCTGCCTTTTCCTGATTCCTTTCCCAAAGTAAAGCTCTCTGTGGGCTGACATTTGTCTTATTATGCTCTGAGAGGGAAAAGGTCAATAAAAAAATAAAAAGTCTTGTTTATTAGAAATACAGGGCTGTCCTAAATGAAAAATGACAGCCAGGAGCATTGTTTTTGAGCTTGATGTGGAACTTGGGGGATTAATGTTTCCTTGCGGTGGCCTCTATTCTAATGGAGCCATGTGTTGATAGATGCTTTTCTTTTTTTATGTCTTGTTATTATTATAATAGCAGTTTATTTTAACTCAAAAGTAGTCAAAAGCAAGTAGGAATTGGGCTGAAAAAAAAACATTGGTGAATTTTTGTATGAATTACATAGCATTTAAATTGGCATTTTCCCCTAGGCCTCTTTTCCCTCTCTTTTGGAAAAAGAGTGAGGAGAAAGTGGAAAACCAGTCTTCTGAAGAATGTATTGTACATTCCTCTAGCAACATCCATGCCTCCTTTCTGAGTTCTCTGGTTGTGTTTGGAAGCAGCATGCAAACTGGAGTGTTAGTGAGCTCCCTTGAACTTGCTTCTCACCTGCCTTCTACTTGCAGTCCTGGACTTTGTGCAAATGTGCTACAATCACTCAGAATGTTTCTTTTAAAATAATCTGAGATGCTAGAATTTTAAATCAATGGTCCTTAGGGTGAGAATTTTGAATAAGACTTTAGGGAAATTGATCAAATACTTTGTTAACCAGATAGAATCATTGTAGCTTCTGCCAGGAAATAAAAGATGAGTATCTGTGTGGTTTTCATGTAGTGTCCTGGGTATTTCCTGTAAGGGCGATTATTGACTGTGATCTAGAACTTTCCCTCTGCTACCATCACTCCGACATCTACCAAAGCTAAATTGGAAATAACTCAGTTATTTTCTCTGTTCTCACTAATCCTAATTCCCCTTATAGATACTTGTTTTTTTTTTCTACCAGCTGCTGGCAGACTTATGTATCCCACTTAGTGTGAGGTCACTACTAGCTCTTCACAATGTCTGCACTGCAAGAAAATTGCCTTTGGATGCTTCATGCCTGATTTGTTGTAATGGGAGATACTTTTAAGTCATTATTCTGAGCTGCAGTCAGAGACTAATATAATTTCTTGGGAGTGGACTCCAAAAAAAAAAAAAAATCAAGTCGGATTCAGAAATCCTTGGAGGCCAACATATTTCTGTATGTACATGAATGTAGAAACAAATGACTGGGGATATTGTTAAGCCATCATGGCTTAGAATGTATTTGACTCCATGCCAGGGGTGCTGAACCTTCAGCCTCAGCCTATAGCCACCTTCTAAAGAAATGGTTTAACTTTGCCTGCTTGTAAATGAATAGATGATTGTGCCTAAGTATTAAACTGAGAAAAAGAATGGAGGACTTGCTTTATTAAAAGCTGAATGAGTTTAAGACATCTAGACATAAAATGAATAGGAAAGCAAGGGAAATGAAGGAAGAAACCCACTTTATTAAAAAGGGGAGTGCTGTTGAAAAGAGCATGTCAAGTTTCCAGTGGATGAGTGTTTCATGAGCTGATGGCTTCTTATTTGGCTACAGTTGCTTCCTGTTACGTAAATTAGGTATTATGAAGTAGTAACAGTGAATGGTAGCTGAGATTTCTGAGGATCATTTTAGACCTAAGTATCAAGGAATCCAAGAATCCTTTGCCCTAGTTATCAGTTTTGGTACCAGAAATTGAGAAAACCATTTCTAAGGGGGGTTACTTTGTAAGGACTTGAAGAATAATGGTTGAGTGGTGAGCAAGCTGAGCTCCCTCTTCCATTGACCAGATTCCCATTTGCTACCACCTTACCCAGTTCTCATGTGCCTCATTAGTCTTGCTATTTCACAAAGAAAACAGTAGCCATCAGACAACTCCCTTAACTTCCTGCTCCCAGACTGACAGACTCACCTCACCCACACCTTCCCTCCCAGTGACGGTGGAATGGGTGTTGCTCCTACTCCAGAATATCATTCCTTCATCTTGGGCTGCTACACCAGTCAGCTCCAGGTCTTTCCTGACTCCTTCCCTTCTCAAGCTCCCCTGAGGACATTGGCGCTTGGCTGGTCTTTCTGACCAAAATATCCTTGTCTTCACCCAACCCCCTTTTCTTGGCCAGCTTCTTGGAGAGGCTTTTTCTGAACCTCAGCCAAAACTAGGGTCCTCTGTTGCCTTCTCTCAAAGCCACCTGTTGCTTTCCTTGCTGGCACTTACCAGACTGGTTAGCATTCCTTCTTTTCTAGTCCACAAGTTCTTGAAGACCGTGTCTGTTTTCTCTGTTTTATTCCCAGGACCTACACAGCAAGCGGTATGTATTAAATATTGTAGAATGAATGAATGACCTCTATTGAAAGTTAATTTTCAGCATCACAGGGTACAGTGGCATATGCCTGCAGTCCCAGCTACTTGGGAGGCCAAGGCAGAAGAATCAGAAGTTTGAGGCCAGCTTACCAAGACCGTGTCTCAAAAAGAGGGAGGGGTGCTGGAGATGTAGCACTATGGTAGGGTAGAGTATCCCTGGGTTCAATCCCCAGTCCTGGGAGGTGGGGAGTTAATTCTTAACACTTTTTCCAGTTTTAAGCACTGCTTTTTTTCTCCTTTAAAATAAACTTAAAATTTTTTTTCATAGTTCCTCATTTCTCACTTTTTGTCATCCTTCATCCTACTGAAGTCTGTCTTTTTCTCCTCCACTCCAGAAAAATCATATTTGCCAAAATCACCAGTGACTTCCCAGGTGCTAAAGTTACCACTTACCCTGCATTCATATGTTTTTGCTCTGATGACTTTTAAAATTCTTTAACTGCATTTGACACCAGGAGATAAACATCCTTGTTTCCTATGACAGTACCATCTCCTGGTTTTCCTTTCTTCCTTTATTTTTCTAGCTATTTATTCTAATCTCCTAGTCCTCCTTCCTGGGCTGTTCTAAGATCCACCTGTCCAATCAGCTTCCTGGTAGAAATCATGTTTGACTGTCAGGCAGGCACCTTAAATCCAGTAGGCCTAAACTGAGCTCATTCTCTTTAGCTACCCACAAATATGACCTTCCTTCTATATTTTCACTGAATATCATTGCCCACCCCTGCCTTTGTTTGTTTGTTTGTTTGTTTGCTTGTTTTCAATACAGACCTGGAAGTTGTCCTTAACTTTGCCCTCTTCTTTATCTTCTGCTTCCAGCTGGTCCCAAGAACTGGTGCTTTATCTCCCTCATTATCTGTTAAAAGCATCTCCTTCCCTTTATCTCCCCTGTTCCTGTCCCTGACTTGATTCAGACCCTTAGTATTTATACCTTCAATTATTATAATAATTACTTCTGTTATCAGGTTTTTAGTTTCAAGAAATGGAACTGATTCCCACTATCATAAGCAGGAAAAAAATTTTGGAAAGATTTTGGGAAGTTTACACATCTCCTGTGTTAGTCAATTTCCACCTCTATAACAAATTACTTGAGATAATTGACTTATAAGAGAAGAGGTTTATTTTGGCTCACACATTTGGAGGTTTCATTCCATGGTCCATTGGCCTTGTTGCTTTGTGCCTGTGGTGAGGGCAGCACATCATGGTGAGAACATGTGGTAGAGTAAAACCTCTAACTTCATGGCCAGGAAATAAAAGAGAGCAGGGAGCGGGCCAGGGTCTCTCATCGCCAGTGACTGAAAACCTCCCATTTGGTTGAACCTCTCAAGGATTCCACCATCTCCCAGTTGCACCACTCTGGAGACCAGCCTTTCAACACTGGATCTTTGGGGGACATTTAAGATCTAAACTATAGCATCCACTGCAAAGCTGTAAAACTAGCCTCTGAAAATGCAGCAAGATGTACAGGCAGGGACATTCCCGAGAAACGTCGGTTAGGACATCACCATTGCTTTCACTGACTTGTTTTTTTTTTTTTTTTTTTTTTTTTTTT
>NW_026000221.1:10928628-10931556 GCF_001458135.2 Marmota marmota marmota
TATATATATATATATATATATATATATATATATATATATATATATATATAAAGAACATGTGCTACCTATCTGTGCCTGCCTTATTTCACTTAACACAATATCCTCCAAATTCTTCCATGTTGCTGCAAATGACAGGATTTAATTCTTTTTAAGGATTAATTAGTATTCCATTCTGTATTTTGCAGTACTGACAATTGAATCCACGGGTGCTTCACAACCAACTGAGGTATATCTCCAGACCTTTTCTTTAATTTTGAGATAGGGTTTCACTTAAGTTTGCCAGCTTTGGCCTTGAACTTGACATTGTCCTTTCTCAGGCTCCCTAAATTGCTGGGATTACAGGCATGCATCACTACCTGGCTATCCTTTCTTTGTCACAATTTCTTTACCCATTCATCCATCAATTAACACCTAGGTCAATTTCAAAACTTGGTTAATGTGAATAGCACTGTAGTAAACATGGGAGTGTAGGTATCTCTTTGATATATTGATTTTATTTCCTTTGGATATATACCTAGTAGTGGGATTGCTGAATCATGATAAATCTATTTTTAATTTTTTGAGGAACCTTTATCCTGTTTTCCATGATGGCTGTACTAATATTAATTTACATTACCACCAATCATGTATAAATTCCTCTTTTTCCACATAATGTCAGAATGTCTTTGTCTTTTTGATAACATTCTAACAGGTTTGAGATGCCATTTCATTGTAATTTTGAATAGCGTTTCCATACTGACTAGTGTTGAGCATTCTTTCATATACCTGTTGACTATTTGTATGTCTTCTTTTGTGAGATATCTATTCAGATCACTTCCCCAATTTTTAAGTAGGTTACTTTTGTGTTTGCAGTTGAGTTCCTTATTAATTCTGGATATTAATCTTTTATCAGATGAATAGTTTGCAGATATTTTCTCCTACTAAGGTTAAGTCTGTATTGATTGTTTCCATTGCTGTGCAGAATTTGTTTATTTTGATATAAACCATTTGTCTGTTTTTGCATTTGTTTCCTGTGCTTTACCCCCCAACTCCCCCCGCCCTTTTTTTTTTTTTTTTTTTTTTTTTTTTTAATTCTGCCACTCCTGGGACTCAGATGTGGCTACGTGTTCCACCATCCTCAATGTTAAAAATCTGAGATAGTGGTCATCTGACTGGTCAAGGCTGGGCGGTGTGCCTGCCCTTTTGCTGCTGTGGGAGAGAGGACTTCTGGTTCCAGGGACTTCTGGTCCCACAACCAATTGCAAAATGAGGTCTTCTGCACAAAAATATGAAGAGAGTTCTTATGTGTATCTGCAAAATAGCAACAATCTACCACCCTACATAATTGGCCTAAACATTTCCCACACCCCTTACTAGTGTTGCCCTGTTTATTTACTTCCTCATTCCTCCAACAAATGCTATTTCCTTTGGTGGGCTTACTCTCTTACCCTTCCTCCAGAGGTGAATATCTCCAACGAGACCCAGTCCTGGGTAGAAGCTCTTCCAGGATCTTGCCCTAGCACCCTGTACTTCCTTACAGTGTACCATGTTTTCATCTGTATTATGATTATTTATTTTTGTTGGCCTTCACTTCACTATGAACTTTTTGACAGAAACGTTTGTGCCCCCATCCATCCCCTAGCATTCCTAGTACTAGATCAAAGCCCTCATGTGTAGGAAATTCTAATAAAGTTTTATTGAAGTAATTAGTTAATTTTAAATAAGCTTTGGTGATAGGGTGTAACCTTTTAGAGCATTGCTAAGAAATTGTCTAGCTTCTTTGTAGAAATTGGAATAGAGCCTTCTAAACCTAGACAACAAACCTATTTTGGGTTTCTTAAATTTTCCACTAACTCTTAATAGCAGAGACAGAATAAGCATGTGTCTTTGATCACTGGGGTCAGGGCCCTAAGTAGCTTGCCAGCATCTCAGATTTCCTTGAAGACTGAAGAAACAATATTGAAACTAAAAATATTGAGCTGAAAAAAAAAATTATTGCGCTGTTTCACATACTAGACATGGTGCTGTGTATCTTTGTATGTATATCATTTAATACGTGTATAAATGATACAGTTGATAGCTAAGAAAACTGAGTGTCAGAGAAGTTAAAAATTGTACCTAAAACCACAAAGCTAGAAAAGGCAGATCAGAATTTAAACTGAGGCGGACTAACAATAATCGAGCCTGTTCTTTCAATCTTTATACATAGTACTTACAGGAATGCCCTCCCTATCCTCAAATAAGCTTGGCACCCAGGAAGATGCTCTGTAGACCCTGTGTCTGCAGGTACCCCAGAGAAACAAGGAGTGGACAGACCAGGTGTCTTAGAGGAGAAAGAAGAGGCCAGGTGTTAATGTTCTCTGCTGTCTCTAGGCAGCCAAGAACACAGGCAGGGATTCTCAAATGCATCCTTTCAACTTCTGATACAGGAGATCTAGAAGATACCTGGGTAGGAAGGAGATATCTGGAGCTTACTGAAGTGAGAAGGACCCAAATTCAGGGAGCATTCAAAATCCTTTCTTCTAGCTATTTTGAAATATTAAATAAATCACTATTAATTGTGGTCACTCTATTGTGCCATAGAATACTAGAACTGACCTCTCCTAACTGTATTTTTGTACTCAGTCACTAATCTCTTTCTATCTCCTCCTCCCCTTCCCCTTGCCAGCCTGGGGCAACCACTAATCTACTCTATGGCTATGAGATGAACTTACTTAGCTTCTGCATATGAGTAAGAACATGTGCTAGGATTGAGGTTGTGGCTCAGTGGTAGAACGCTTGCCTTATATGTGTGAGGCACTGGGTTCGATCCTCAGCACCACATTAAATAAATAAATAGATAGATAGATAAATAAATGTATTGTGTGTGTGTGTGTGTGTGTGTGTGTGTGTATATATATATATATATATATAAAGAACATGTGCTACCTATCTGTGCCTGCCTTATTT
>NW_026000221.1:10931565-10965186 GCF_001458135.2 Marmota marmota marmota
CCCCCCCCCCCCTTTTTTTTTTTTTTTTTTTTTTTTTTTTTTGCTCAAACCAGTGTCCTGAACTGTTTCTCCATATTTTCTTCTGGTAGTTTCTTCTGGTAGTTTCAAAGTTTTACTGGCCAAGTAGTTATAGAGAAGAAAAGTTCATTTGTTTTATGGTGGTGCTTTGTTAATATCCTCTTCTAGTATTCTGCATTAGAATCCTAGTGATATTGTATAGCTGTCACATCATGTGCTGTTCTCACTGTTTTAATTTTGTGTGGTGTGGCAGCTTGTGTAATCACTAAGCACTGCATTACAGTTTTCTCCTCTGTGCCTTCCCTTTCCCAGCCCTTGCTTTTCAGGGTTAAGCAAGAAGGTTAGGCAGTGATTCGGCTCTGATGGTTGGTTCACCTGACTTTGTTGTCATATAATGTAAAATATACAGCAGAAACTGTTAAACACTGTGCTTTCACATGGTTATCTTCTTCCTTTTATGTAGTTATTAGCCTTGGAGTGCAGTATGCTGATAAGGACTTAAAGTGGAAAGTCCATTTAGAGATATGATACATATTCTCCTCTACAGTGGACATCCCTTGATAACTTCGCATTGCCTGGCACCCCCCAGATCTATAAACTTACATTTTCTTTCTCACTTCTGAAATTTTTATCATCCTGAACATTAGTCATACCTTTCTTGCCTTTGAATTTTGATGCCACTGAACAGTCAGGATAACATGGATGATTAAATTCTATACTCCTGGATGTTGGTAATCCAGGAAGTTCCAAAAAGTGAGTGAGTGAAAGAGAATTCAGTTGGGTCACAGAATCTCAGGATGCAGTGATTTCATCTCAGAATAATTCAGTCACTAAAATTTCCACAACCATTTATTTGTCAACTTTTCCGTCTCAAGGAGAATGATGCTAAGAACTTGGAAATCAGGGAGACGAGTGTGGTTGTAGGGGATTGTTCTTAAAAATATAGTGTAAGCTGAATTAAAACAGACTGAAATCATATGCATATCTGTAATGTTTAAGAAAGGTCTGCAGCCTACGTAATTAAAATTGTACCTAAACAAATATCTATAGAATCATCATGATTTTAGAGTTAAAAGCAACTTTGCAGAGCCTTTTCTCTAACTTCTTAAATCTTAGAGATGGAACACTGAGGCCCAGAGAGGTGATCACCAGTTTTTTCCTACCCACTTGCCTATGTTGCAAGAAGGATTTTTGCAAATATTAAGTTTTAAAATTCTGGATTTTTTGCATGAGATCTCCTTGAAGCAGGACAAACCAAATCTGTGTCTATAGATGCCATTTACTATCTTTTTTGGGGAACTTAAAAAACTTAAATGGAATGTTTGATCAAGTAGAGATTTCCTGTTTTGTTTCTTTGTATAACTCAGAAGAATAAAAGATGAGGCATTGAAATAAAATATCACTCTGCAAGTAGATCCTATTAGATCCCTGGTTTGAAAGTGACAGACAAAGCAGTAGGTAATTGGGCTGGGGATATGGCTTAAGTAGTAGCACACTCGCCTAGCATGCGTGAGGCACTGGGTTCGATCCTCAGCACCACATATAAATACAATAAAGATATTTTGTCCACCTAAAGCTAAAAAATAATTTTTTTTTTTAAAAAGCAATAGGCAGTCTTAACAGTGAACTCACTTGTTTTCATTCCTCTGAGAATATCAATCAAGACAAATTAACTATTGAGAGTGCTGATTGAGTAGGGATCTCTTTTTTGGGGGGAGAAGGTTGTTTTTTGTTTTTTGTTTTTTTTTTGTGTGTGTGTGTGTGTGCGTGTGTGGAGAGAGAGAGAGAGGAGAGAGGAGGGCTGACACCCAACACAGGACATGCCATGCCATTGTGGGAGCAGATGGGCATCCCACAGCTTCGCTTTCCCTGGAGCACGCTATAGGTCAGGTGCATTCTGGGAGATGTCACAAGACGCCTGAGAGAGTAATTGCTTAAATCTTGTTCTAAGGGCTTACCAACCTTGGAGAAGAATTGGAGGTAGGGCTAATTGCTTGTGGCTAATTACTGAGCGGGGAGTAAATTGCTGAGACAGTGCTGCTCTGAGAATCAGTAAGATGGTGCAGAACCCATGTTATTAGGCTGGTACCTTATGGTATTCATGGTTTTGAAGATGTGTGTTAGGGAGTTGTTTGTATATATAGTGTCATCTGTGGACTTAAGTGGGAATTCATTCTGCAGCTATGCAGCAACAAACGAGATTTAGTTTTATAAATAACTAGGAGACTAGGAGCAAAGTTTCTTCCTAGGAGTTGGTGAAGCACCGAGGCTGATGGCTAAGCCTTGTGCCCTAAGTGATGATGACAGCTTTAGGCTCCTGAAGCCTTAAGATCTCATTTGTCCCAGTCAGGTTGCCAAGAAGAGAATAAGTGATGCATGAATTTTTTTTCTTCCAGTTTTACATGCCATCTGTGCTTTATGCTGGCTGGCCTGGCATATTGAGTTTTCAGATGGCCTATTCAGTTTGGTTGAGAATCTGGGGACCCTAGGTGTCCCCAGAAATACAAATTCTTCTGCCTGCCATGGAGAGTTTAGTAGACCCTTGCTTCCAGGGTGCAGCCTCTGTCCCTGGCCCACTGCTGCCTTCCCTAGGCCTCAGTTACTCATAGCAACAAATATTGATGGAGCCAGTACCAGCTCTGCAGGGCCTGCAGGAGCAGAACTGTGTGCGCAGATGGCCCTGTCCTCAATCGATTTTTGGTTTGGGCGGTATCACATGCAACACATGTACATCCATAGGACAAAAGTACACATGATGGGGAGCTTAGAATGATTAGAGATCTGAAAATCAGACAGTAGACCCTATGAGAATCAAGAAGAGGTTGTATGTACCAAAAGTCATAAAGGGTGACAGTGACTTCACAGAGGGATCACTTGTACTTCGTATGGGTCCTTTAAGCAAGTGGAGAGGAGAGGAAAACCTGTACCTTCTGTCTGCTGGAATCGGGAAGTAAGTTTCCACAAATGTGGAGGGTACAGAGAAATGTTGTAGCAGTACATGGGGCCAAACTGAAAGCCAGGCAAGGCACTGGAATCGGGAGACTAGTTCTGCTTTTGACCTTGTCCCTGGATGTAATGTACAGTGCTCAACAACTACTTAATCTCTCTGAACTTCAGTTTTCTCATCTAAATAATTAGACTAAAGCATGTCCAAGATACCTTCTGGGAGGAAAATAATCATTTCAAAGAACTGGAGGGTTTTGAATTGTGCATGAGATGCTGGATGCAAATTAATGTGTCAGGAATATCAAACTGGGCTGTGACTTGATCTGGAAGCCAAGTCTGAGCCTGGGTGTTAGGAAAGTGTGTGAATATCCAGTACGAAAGAGAGAGATGACTTTCCTTCTGTGATCTGTGTGATCACCTGTAGGGTCATGTGTTTAACTTCTGAAAACAGTCATTTTTACAGGAGAAAGAGATACATGGAAATGATAAAGGAAACAGAATTGTAGTAGCTCAAGAAGTAGGGGAAGAGCAAAATGAGAATGGGGCCTTAGAAGGCAGAAGTTCAGAGCCCCATGGAGGAAGTGTCAGCCAAGTCTGAAGAGAGTTGTTATAGAGAGTCCTTTGCCTTCTTTTGGGGCCTCTGTTGAAGCTGGGCTCAGGTAGAGCAGGGAGCCTGCAGAGCTCATCTGCTAAGGGATCAGAAGACATTATGTGTATTCAGTCAGTATTTAATGAGTGAAAGAAGGAATGAAGAAGGCACTGTGACCCAGGGAGGTGACTGTACCTGTGGTGAGCAAGCACCCAGTCTCCCAGGGACATGGCCTGTCATCTCCATTTTTGCACTTTCCAGGCCTCTTTGCCCCCAGATTGCTTCCCTTATCTCTAGCTAATCCCCTCCCGTGGGTGTATGGAAGAGCATGCCTTCAGGCCTCTCCTGTGGCACCACACAGCATCAGCACCTGAGCATGAGGCTAACAAGTGACTATAGGTAGGAAACTGAATCAGCTTAAAAAGGTAAAACACCCCGCCCCGCTGCCAAAAAAAAAAAAAATGACTGTTTTACAAAAACTTTCAACATCTCTGACACCACAAGTGGGAGTTTCTCAATGCCAACCAGTTCTCCATCTCTTACCAGATGTCGCATGCTTTATTATATCACAGTATCACTCAGCTCTTCCTACTAGACAGACACGTTGGCTGCCCTATGAATTAGAGAATTTCCCCCTTATCCCTTTCTCTTTTACTGTTCTCCTCATGTTTTTCTTCCTGTGACATGAGTGCAAACCACTGATGGTTCTTACCCCAGCTGGGACATATGATCTGAATCTCTGAGGACTCTAGTTTTATATACATGATAAGTAGGATTTGCGTCACTCTAGTAAACTGAGCCATTCTGGGAATTTTTAACTTTCTACTGTGATTATGTAGAAAATGGCTGTCACACCAACAGAAATATGCTACCTGGCTGGTCCCTTGTGAGAACCAATGAGGTGATGTTTGTGTAAAGCTCAATGGTCAGACAGCTTCACTAGGGAGGTGCTATGTAAATCAGGAGGCTTATGATGGCACCCAAAGACAGAATCCTGCCCAGACCTGCAAACGGTGTTCCCCCAATTAAGTCCTCACTTCACATCCCATAAAAAGCAGAGAACAATGGGCTCACCCCAAGGAATCTTTTTCTTCTATAAAGTTATTTGATAAAAGTGTAAAACTTAGTGCACATACTGTTTTCCTTATTGTAAAACACTTCTAAAACTGTTTCACCTTTCAAGGGTTAAAATGGGAACTGAGTTGATTATGAAATAGCTCTAATGAAATACACCCCTTCTGAATATCACAAGTCTAAACATTGGACTCAGATTCTTCCGAGAAGGGTGATAATTAAAGCAGCAGTCTCTCAGATCTGAGTTTTCAAGGAGGTGGGATTGGGGACATGTAACACCGATTAAAGGGGAAGGAAAAAAAAATGACTGAGAAACCAGAATAGCAAAACAAATAAAGAGAGTGGCCATTTGGCAGATTTCAGAGTTTCAAGTGAACAAGGAGGGAGAAATAGTGGAAGTTGTGGGAAGGTAGAGAGGGTGGGATCCAGGACCTATGGAAGGCCTTCCAAGGAAGGAGTAGTAGTCCAAAGGGAGAGGAAGGGAGGGGTAAGGAAATAACTGTGAGATTTAAAAAAAAAAAAAGAAAAGAAAGAAAGAAATAGCTGCAAAATTCAACAAGTGAGCAGCGATACCACTAGGCAAGAAACCATTGTGAATGGGGTAAGTTTGGGCAGTTGCTTATTTTGTTGGATTTAGCAGGAGTTGGGATGGAGTGGTGGTCTCCAAAGTACCGTGCCGACTTGGAGCCAATGAAGTGGTGTTTGCAGGTCAGAGAAGCACTCCAGTTCCCAGGCGGGGTTAATGCGGCAGCCCATAAACAAGGCCATGACATAGAGGAATGTTGCTGCTCTTCCAGCTGCTAAATTGGGGTCAGTCAGAAGCCAGGGTTGTGTTGTGTTGGCTGGGATGTCTAGTAACTTTCTTACTAGGTTATAAAAGTGATTTTGTCCAAAGCTTGCAAATGGCACACGATGAATCAGAGAAGCAGCAGTGCCCACCTGTGGGGATCATTTCAAAGCTGTCCACTGCACGATGCCATCCATTTTCTGACAGGGAGGCAGTGAATGGCTTTTGGAAGGATAGAGAGCCAAATCCCATTTCCACTGACGCTATACCTAACTTCTGGGGGTTTCCCTCATTAACAAGTCTGATGGTAAGCAGACTCCCTAAAGAATTTCAGACTGAAGGTTTTTATGGGTAGAACTGGTTTAAATTATTTGACCACTTAACCATAGCTCTGACTTGATGATCAGGCTGATAACCCTAGAAGTACAGGAGCAATTACTGGACATTCCTACCCTTGCCACCTATCCCAGCATGCTTTCGGATCGCCTCCTTTGTACATCCGGTTAAAGATATGGGGGAGGAGAATGGTTCCTTGTGTTTCTCAGCAGTGGAATTTTAGCTGGCTTGTTTCAACATGTGCAAGGGTTAATTAGGCAAATTATAATTGCTGCTGGGAGAGGCATTCTAGCTGAAGTCTGACAGTTCTCAGGGCTGCTGCGAAAAGAATCACTCTTACAATCTTTAATTGTGTTCCCCTCTTTCCCAAAGATGGGTTCTTAACATAACATTAAGACCAATAGGGGCTGGAGTTGTGGCTCAGTGGTGGAGCACTTGCTAGCATGGTGTGTGAGGCACTGGATTCGATTCTCAGCACCTCATAAATATAAATAAATAAAGTCCATTGACAACTAAGAAAAAAAAAACAATAGGATGATACATTGTACATTCCTGATTTGTGTGTGTTCTCTTTGTTCCTGTTTCTTAAAAATTCTCAGGCAACCTTTCCTTGAAAACGTAATTGCACTGAATTTTTTTTTTTTTTTCATAAAGGACTAAATTGGTTTTTGTCATTGTTTAGTTCATGGAATCATTCTGTCGTCTTAGGTGTTTTTGTAAATGAAGATGTGGACTGCGTCAGCTGTACTATAGTTCATCTTGGAGGAGGGACGGAGGGAGAACTGTTGTGTTTGGTGGAGGTGCTAGAACATCACAGAACCTACCTCTTTTTGACTAGTACTGTCTTTTGTCTTCCTTCCGTTGTTCTTTTTCATGGTATCATCTATCCCTATTTTGTGAAACAATCAAATCTGCTTTCACTATATATCTTCTAGCATTTAGTTAGCCAGGTTTTTTGAAGTGTTGGATGCTGTTTTGTATTCCATGAATGAGTCAATTGACCAAGTGTAGGCAGCTACTAAACTGGCAGCTGGTTGCCATCAGCATGCCCTTGCACAGGAAGTGCTCAGTATAGATATGACTAACCAGTTTCCAGGCTTAAAAATAAAGTGGGGGATTTCTGGATAGAATCGGTCTTTGTCAGTCATTTTAACAGAGCTGATGAGTGTTGAAGTTCACAGCCAACCACATGCTTTTTTCTTATTTCCCAGGCCATCATTTCACCAGACTTTGTGTATTAATGCTGATTTAAACTTATTTCATGGTTTTGGTGTTTGGTTGGTCTTTTAAAATGAAATAAGAGGATATTTGAAGAGTTGTGAGAATTAGCTAGAGTCAGTATTCTCTCCTTGTTTCCTCTTTTGTTTTTAGCTCCTTTTAAGTCATCACCTCCTAAATTAGGTAATAAAAAATTAAGCTTGCTGGGAATGGTGGTGCATGCCTGTAATCCCAGCAGCTCAGGAGGCTGAGGCAGAAGGATTGAAAGTAAGAGACCAGCCTCAGCAGTTAAGTAAAGCCTTAAGCAACTTAATGAGGCCTTGTCTCAAAATAAAAAATAAAAAAGGGCTGGGATGTAGCGCAGTAGTTAAGCACCCCTGGGTTTAATCTCCAGTAGCAGAAAAGAAAAAGAAAAAAAGAAAGAATCTTTACTTCTTTATGGAGCAGTTTATACAGAGAAGAGAGCATGTACCTGGGCAGCTATGTACACACTATGATTTGTCTTTTTGAATCTAAGGCCCACCCACAGTAGCATTTTTTTCCCTAAAACATTTTCTCTTGTCAGGTAGCCCTGTAGCAGCAGCTCAGGAAGAAATCATACTATTTTGGCAGAAACTAAAAGGTTTTTTGTTTTGTTTGTTTTTTATTACCTTGTAACCTTCAGTTATTGTTTCTGAACTTTAAAAGTAACTTCATATTTTATTTTTTTATTGCTGTCTCCCTCAATAATGTAATTTTCCCTCCATCAATTTAAAAAAAGTCTGTCCTTGTTAATATATTTTCTAAGCTTTTTTTTTTTTTTTTGTAGGATATAAGAAGTGTTGACTCCACATGTTGTGGAAATGCTTAATTAGATGCAGCATTTATTACAGGCTGTCTTTAACAAGTATTTCTCTTTTTTGAATTCTTAACTCTGGGCAAGTATTAGGCTCTGAGCTTCTATTTGCTTTTCAAATAAGAAATTACTGGGGAAAGATTATTTGAAATACAAAATACACATGCAAATGTTTTTATTTTGGATTAGGGGGAAGTCAGTAATGATTCTTTGAGACATTTTTAGGGTCCCAACTAGGCTTCATTTACCAAATTTAGAAATAGATTTCAAGTATATAAAGAATGAGGCAAAGGGCAGGACATGGCTGGAATTGAAATGCTTATCCCTGAGCCCTTACTTTTGACTTTTCTTTTTTCTTGACTGAGGCAGGATAGAGTAGCCCTGCTTTGCTTTGGATAAAGCTTCATTAAAAAGCCAGCTTCTAAGGGCTGGGTTGTGGCTCAGCAGTACAGCTCTTGCCTACCATGAGTGAGCACCACATAAAAGTAAATAAATAAAAATAAAGGTATTAAAAAAAAAGCTGGCCTTTAAAAAATATAGGAGGAACCTGAAAAGAATAGAACCCTTTCAGTGGAAAAGGGAATTATTTACACAAGCCAAAATTTCATTGAATAGAATGATTGCTTGCTCTGAAATATCAATTTCCTTTAGTTGTGTAGTGATCAAGACTCTTGAACCTTGAATGGCTGACAAGACTTTTCTAACTTATGATGAAAGGCATATTGTAGGTAGAAAAATGTTTGATAACTGATGAAGTGTGAGGGTAGGCATATGGTCCAGAATGTAACATATTTTGCAGAATCCAAACCTCTGCAGTTTTCATGTGATTCGTGGATCATCCAAACATTGATAGTTATTTTGCCTGTGGTCTTATTGTCTGGTTTTTAGTTACAGAAGGGTATTGTACTCAATAGGTAGTTGTACCATCCACTGTGCCAGAGGTAAGTTGAAATTACAATGGATATTCTGAATACATTGTGCATATAGCTCTTCTTCCTGACTTCCTTTGAGTGACATTCCGTCTGCTAATCTGGGTGGTGGGTAGTAGAGTTCAGGCCTTAGCAGGTCTTAACCAGGCCTGGTGGTCTAGGCTGATGGAGGGCTGTGACTGAGTAACTTCTTACTCCATTAAAAAGTGGTGGAAAGTGAAAAATGAAATGAGTTGCCTTTCATATTAGAGTCAGACACACCTTCTTATTGAAAAACTTCTAGTACATCTTGTGGCAGCACTGGAAAAAGGAGTGTTTTAGACAACTCGTTAGTTGGAAGTTTCTGCTTTTTTTTTTTTTTTTGGTACCAGGGATTGAACCGAGGGTGCTTAACTACTGAGCCACATCGTATTTTTCACATATATACACACACACACACACACACACACATATATGTATAATTTTGAGTTAGGGTCTCAATGAATTGCTCAGGACCTTGCCTTCCCCCCTCCTCCTCCTTCTCCTCCTCCTCCTCCTCTTCCTTCTCTTCTTCTGCCTTTTTTTAAAAATATTTTTTTGTTTGTTTTGCCACAATAGCTAGCATCTCTCTGTTTCAATTTATTGGGATTGCATAACTCCGAAGTTATTCCTGTGTTAAATTAGTCCAGAAAAGCTTATTACTAGTTAAGTCTAATTTCAAATAAAAAGTAAGTTTTAGGAGAAAGATTGGATAAGAGCAAGGTGTTACTTGACAGGAAGGCACAGAAACAATGCATGAATCTAGTCATAAAACTCTGAGCCAAGTACCAGAGGTTTTCAAACCCTATTTTAGTACTTTTAGTAACTAAAATCCTGGCTTTTCTTTCAAGTTTGCATACAGAAGATGAAAAGTGGCTTTATCAGACTTTGCCAGTAAATTAAAGGACTCACCCTTTCTAACCATGTACATACATACCTTGAAGTTCTGTCAGATAAAAAGCTCCTGGTTAAAATGATCTGAATTATGCCTGGAAAGAAGAACTTGCCAGAGCTCTGGCCCTCCCTAGGCTTGGGCTCAGAGACAAAGGAATAGCTGTCACTAAGACCTGTACTGACCCAGCCAACCCCAGCCTGCAGTCACAGAGCCAAGCATCTTCTCAGCTACCCGTAATGATTTTTTAAAAATATATAAAAATGTTACAGCTTCTCTACCATTCATCAGAATTTAGTGAGCTATAAATCAGCAAGAAAGGCCTACCCAGAGCCTGACCCTTTTTTGCTTTATTAGATGCCATTAAAAACTAGGAAAGGGGAGATTATTAAACCCAGAATTTTAGTCTAAGGATTCTGTAGCTTCCTTTTTTGCCTATATCTAAAATTGCTCTATTTTGTGATAATGTAAGCTTAATGAAAGAAAAGTAGTTTATTTCATCGATGCTAGACACTTGCTCTTCAAGGATTAAATTTCTTTTTGATATTAGCCAAAGTCTGTAGACATCTGTTTAAACACAGGTTTCTAAATTTTGGAGAGGCAATGAGATGTATGGTTTTATTTTATTTGGTAGTGAAAAGAAGATTTTGTTTTGATTGATTAACAAGGATAATGTGGCATAATTCATTTTGTGTGTTGGCTGTAGAATGTGCCCTGCGATGGAATGTGGGTGCAGTTCTGGCATTTTTGTGTTTGTATATTTCAAGGAAATAAAGGTACAGAGAGGCACTTGTTCATTGCCTATATAAAGACTAACTGTACAGCTGACAGTTTAAAAATACTGTACAAGACCACATTCCATGCCCAACAGTAGCATCTGTCTCCTTCATTCCAAGATCAACAAAAGGCGTTAAAGACAGATGCCGAAACGTGAGCAGAAAAGCCCCTCTGATCCGGCAAATCACCGACCCCCTCACCATCCTTCTCCAAACAGGGGTTGAGTGAATGGTGCAAACTGAAAATTAACTGGACGATAACTCACAGGGAAATAGTTCAGGTAGGATAGATTTACTTTTCAGTTTTAGAAACGGACTCAAATTATATATTCAAAAGGTTTGATTTTCCCCAAGCATGTATGTACTCTTTATAATATACATAGCCTCACATCTTGGAGATAAGTTCAGTGTCTTTTTTCTAAGATATTGCTATGGTTTGAATATGCTTTACCTTCCAAAAGTTCTTGCACTCAACAACGCTTGGTCCCTAATGTATTAGGATTGAGAGGAGATAAAACCTTTAAGAGGGGGTTCCTGGTGCGAGGAAATTGGGTTATGGGGGCACTACCCTTAGAGGATTTGCCCATCTCCTGGTAGTGGTTAGGTCTCCTGGGACTGGACTGGTTATCAGAAGAGCAGGTCGTGATAAAGCAAGGCACATGTGTCGTGCCTCCCTTGCCATTCTCTTTTGTGCTCCTGCCACGTGTCACCATCCATTGTGATGCAGTATGAAGTCCTTAGCAGATACAGTTGCTTGACCTAGCCTCTGGAACTGTAAGACAAAATAAACCTTATTTCTTTATAAGAGTACCAACCTCAGGCATTTTTATAGCAACACAAAATAGAAAAAGATATTTTCTGCCTTTTGCAGCAATGAGGATATTAGGAATAACATGAAGAAAATTTCAACCAAGCATGTTTTCTTTCTCTATAGAAACAATGTTTTTTTTTAGTTGTAGATGAACACGATACCTTTATTTATTTATTTATTTATTTAGGTGGTGCTGGGGATTGAACCCAGTGTCTCATGCATACTAGGCACGCACTCTACCACTGAGCCACAACCCCAGCCCTAGAAAAAATGTTTTAATTAGAGATTCTGTTATTTATCAAGAACTTACTGTCAAATAATTGTTAGATGTGATAAAAATATTTCCCAAGTATGAAGATATGATCATAAACCTTGTGAATCGTTTAATTCAGTAAAAAGTATATTTCTAGCTTTTTAAAGTGGGTATCAGCACACCATGTACGCAGATTTTATAAAGGTTGTCTTCTGTGAGAAAATTAATCCAGATACCTTAAAAATAGAAGTTGACCATCACAAATTGTATCTTAATACCTTTTTAAAAAGTTTATTAGTACAGCTTTTCTTTATGGAGATCTTTGTCTTGTGTCTTTGCCATATTGACTCTGATAATGTGATCAGAGTCTTCTTGGGCATGCGTGACACCTGCAGTCACTACAGAAGGTGTTCAGTTTCTCTGTCCATCCCAGAAACAAAGCCTAGAAACCATGTCCACCACTCCTGCTTCCCAGCCTACCACCCACACTTACTTGACTTGAAAACAAAAACTGCCCTAAATAGGATAGCTCTTAGCTTATCAAGAATGAGTTCCCAGGACTGGGGTTGTGGCTCAGCCGTAGAGCACTCGCCTAGCATGTGTGAGGCACTGGGTTTGATCCTCAGCACCACATAAAAATAAATAAATATAATAAATGTATTGTGTCCAACTATAACTAAAAATAAAATATTAAAAAAAAAAGAACGAGTTACCCTTAATAATTGTGTCAGTACTCTGTAAAACCCCAAATGTAAGAAAACGCAGAGAAATATGGGCATTTATCCCTGTGCCTTTCACTGTTTGAGGCACTTCATCTACTAGGTCTTATTTTGTTTATTCTGTTTGGAATTTTTAAAAGTCATTTCCAAACTCTCCTCACCAGGGATGTCAAAGCAGGCATATGACAGGAATCTGGCCAGGCATAAGTAATCTGGCCAGGCATTAAGAGAAGGAATCTGGTGTGTGAAAGACCTGTGGCTGACCTTGAGTTTTCAGCCTGGAGAAATGATCAGGCATGTTCATAGGTAAGTACACGCAAGCAGAAGGCCACCTCTGGTGAGACAGCCTTAAGGACTATCTGCAGCTGAGAGAGTTGAGGCAAAGCTATTGAGAAGGCATGAAGCTCTGGAAGAGGGCTTTGTTTCCCAAAGCACGGTATACATGCCACTTGTGGTACAGGAAATGATTTTATGCAAACCCAGACACAGTGTTGAATAATCTTCACAACGTCGTGAGAGATTAGTCCTTTTTCAGTTACCTTGGAATCCTTTGCCTCTTTCACAGAGAATGCTCATGTTGGGAGCTATGAGACCTTTGCTACCTTACACTAACTTACCTTCTTTTGTACCACTTTTGTAGATATGGGGCTCATGGCCTTTGGTGACAGTACCTGGTAGCAACTAATTATGTGGGTGTTTTTCCAAATTGACTTAATTTGTCATGATTTTTGAAAAAATTTAATAATGTTTATGATTATGATATATTTCGAGGAGGAGTTCCTGTTTCCAGGCACATAGAATGTTTTCCTTTCTATGTAAATTAATTAATTAACAAATTAATTTATATTTTGCACTTATGGGCATTGAACCAGGACCTCACACATGCTAAGCAAGCACTCTACCACTCACCTATATCCCCAGCCCTTTTTATTTTATTTTGAGACAGGATCTCACTAAATTGCTCAGGCTGGCCTCAAACATGTGATCCTTTTGCCTCAGCCCTTTGAGTAGCTGGAATTACAGGTATGTGCCACCACACCCTTCCACGTAATTTAATTTTTTAATAAAAGTATATTAAGTAACCATAGGAAAATTAAATACAAATAGTAGAAAACAAGGGAAGTTGTGATGATGGTACTCAAGGGATTGGGGCTCAGGACATGACTCAGGTAGACGGAGGATGCCTTTCAGAAGAGAGATTTTAACAAAGATCCTGAGGTGGAAAATGCACAACATTTGAGAAGAGATGAGTAAGGAAGTTGGCAGAAACCTTGGGATCTCCTAGGAGAGTCAGAGCGATAAAACCTCACTCAGCTTGATTGCCAGCCCCAGGAGCCCAGGGGTGTCAGCTCTTGAGTCACCAAGAGTCTCATTCCCAAGGCTCTCCATAAAGTGATTCAGAATGGTTTGAGCCCCTGGTCATTTCAATCAGGGGTGGCTACTCATATGCCTGTAGGGGCCAGGAAATTACCCAACTGCCCAAGTGACCAGGTAGGAAATTAGAGAGGACCTGTGTTGCCCAACCTCTTCTCTCAGTGTTGCCAAAAGATCAGATATTTCCTGAGAAGTTAGAAATGTGAATTTTTATTTATTTATTTATTTATTCATGTATTGAAATGTGAATTTTTATAGGAAAGCTCCAAATTCTTGCATGTTTTTTTTCCTCCTAACAAAAAAATTAAAACATTACGGGGGCCCATTTTGGGGGTGATGTGAACATTCTAGAATTAAATAGAGATAATGGTTGTACAATATTGTGAATGTGATTTAAAATCACTGAATTGTTGACTTTTTCTGTGTGTATTTGAGTGATGCTGGGGATTGAACCAGGGCCTTGTGCATGTGAGACAAACAAATCTGAGCTATATCCCCAGCCCCAATTGTTGACTTTAAAAGGTCATAGTGGTGAATTTTATGTTGTATGATTTTTTAAAAATATTTATTTTTTTAGGTGTAGATGGACACAACACAATGCCTTTATTTTTATGTGGTGCTGAGGATCAAACCCGGGTCCAACCCGTGCTAGGCAAGCACTCTACCGCTGAGCCACAATCCCAGCCCCATGTTGTATGAATTCTATCTCAAAGAAAAACTATGGGCCCAATCAAACAGTGCCAGTTAAAAGTCTGTAAGCTTTTTGTTGTTTTTATGGTGCTGGGGACTGAACCCAGGGGTGCTGTACCCCTGAGCCACATCCCAACCTCCCCCCTTTATTTTATTGAGACAGGGTCTCTCTAAGTTGTTGAGGCTGGCCTTGAATTTGCAATCCTACTATGTCAGTATCCTCAATTGGTGGGATTACAGGTATCTGGCATTGTTCACAACTAAGCTTTGTTTAAAAAGAAGGAATTGCAAAGTCCCTTTTTTTTTTGAAGCAGCATCTTGCTATGATCCCCAGGCTGGCTGGCCTTGAACTTGTGATCCTCCTGTCTCAGCTACTGAGCTGTGTGTGGGATTACACTTGACTATTTGCTACTTTTGACATAAAGTAACTTTCCATAGGCAGGGAGTTTTCAGGAGTTAATGGGGGTCACATTGTGACCCTGGGTGGACGTCTGGGCCTCTGTTGTTTCTCTTTTGGTGTCCATGGCCTCTTCTGTTTCTAGAAACAGGGTTGGTGATTAAGATGGTGAGAGGTGGGACGGTGGGCTGGCTTCCAGAGCAGTGAATGGTGGGTGAAAGATGAAACTACAAAAGGTGGGTACCTCCAAGGTATTTTAGAGAAGATATTTATTTTGTTGTTATTTGGCAACTTGTCATAAAATTGGTTGGTTATGTTATTTGCCAAAGTTTATTCTACCCAAATACCTGCTATTAGGAAAGTAATCTATCTTCAAGACAGCAAGTTAATATATTTAGGAAAATGTTTTTCAATTCTTAAAAGAGAATGGCTATAATAGTCCTCTTAGTTATTTTCTTTAACTGAAAAATGATTTTAATGTACCAAGTATGTCATTGGCATAAGAGGATTATAATTATTTTAGCAAAACTATTTTTCTTTCAAGCTTTTGTGGACTTTGTTACTTTAAATTCTAAGTAATTTTAAGTTATCCAGTTTCAATAGAAATAAAAAATTGTATCTGAAGAATCTTTGACTTTTTTTTCCTTAAAAAAACAAAAACAAAAACAAAGAAAGGTAGAGTTTGTGTCCTTTTAGATTTTTAGTTTCTTCTGAATTATTCCTAAAAAGGCCACACATTTAAATTAAAAACAGAATTATCTATGTAGTATTTCCTACCAGTTGCAAATGTTATCAGTAGATGATTTTTGAATGCTTATCTTTAATTATATAATGATTCATTTACAATAAACTTTCCCCAAAGTTTACATTGAAATACTTGTTTCTTATGTAAGAGTATTTGAAATATGGCATATAATTAATAGTAATAGGATTTATTTATAGCCTTATTTAGATTGTGTTTTATAAAAACAGTATTCACTTCTACACCTCCTCTGACCTTCTGCCCACTCCCCTCAAACAACCTGGGAATTTGTTTAATCTAGTAAATACATATTAAAAATTAACTGTGCATTTATTGTAGGAAGGAATAAGTAAAAAATTGGAACCAATCACAAAGACTTTACTTTTAGGGAAAATGACAGCAAATAAACATAACATAAAGCAGTTTCTAGTCAGAGCTAAAGACAGAATAGAGAATTTCTGACTGGAGTAGACAAAGTCTTCATGGAAGAAGTATATTTGGGGAGAACCTCAGGGATTTCACCACTGAAGTCAATTGCCTGAGCTGCCTTCCCATCTCTGTGCAAATGTCAAATTTTCTGAAAGGCCTCCTCTGACCTCCCTGCCATAACCTCCTTCTTCCTGTAGCCTCTCTGGCTTCTTGACATTTATATATGTGTTTGTCTGACTGTATTACAGGTCTCCTTCTAGAATCTGAGCTTCCTGAGGGCAGGTGCTTTGCCTGGCATACAATAATTGTTCTATAAGAATTTGATAAGTGAATGGAGACCTTTTTTCTCTGAGATTTTTATAGATTTGGCAAATTTATCACCTCAATGTGACCCCATTGACACATTCTTTAGAAATAAGGGGGAGATTTTCTTGCCCAAATGTAGCTCCCTGAAGTCTGCTACTAAATAACAAGTGTTATGAAAACAAATCATTATCTCTCCTAATCTCCCCACCACTTCACCCTGCAGATCCTCCTTAGGAACTCACTGACTACACATAATTTTGGGTGAAATTATTTCTCAATTGTGTGAAACCTGCATGTGTGCTCTGGTTTCTGATATACAAGTACACTGCTGGGCAGGCTGCTTAATTTATGATTCCCCAGTAGGAGTTCCACAGATTGGCTCTGAAATCCATCATATTTCTGCCTGTAAGCCAGAGGTCACCCATGCTGATGCCTACAGCACCCAGGAAGTGAACCTAAATGGTGTGGAGAGCCAGGAAGACATGGGGTAAACTGGAAGGTTGAGTCTCCTGAAGGAGGCAGCCACAGTTTAACTCAGGACCATTTTTCTCATGTGGGAATGTGGATCCATTTTTGTCAGATCTTATGATGTTCAAATGAAATCAGAAACACAGATTTTGAGATTAATTTCCCCAATTTTTTAACATGGACCACTAATCCTAAGAGCCGTACAGCACTGTACAGTCCAAATAATGGTGTATACAGGTTACAACCTCTGCACTTCATCCTGACCCTCCCCCCCCAAAAAAGGGGGAATGTCTGAGTGTTAAGAGGAGAGAGAAAAAGATAGAAAGAGGGGTAAAAGCCATTTCATAGAGAACTCCCATGCTTCCCTGGAAGTACCCAATGGTGAACCACACTGTTTCTGTAAACCTCTGGGTTTTTTCAGGATTTTATCCTAGAATTTCAGAGCTTACTAGTCTTGATATTTGAAATGAAATAGTGTACTTTTAGGCCCAATAAATCCCATCTTATCATTTATGTACCTTTAGTAGAATTTAGACATCAGGCACAGGCATGGCTGTAAAATGCTTGACTGACTTAAAATCTTAGTACAGTTACTGGAAAGACTGTGACAAAAATGTTGAGAGGTTGTGCCAAGATGCATATTTGAGAGATGCCCAAGCCGAGGCCAAGAGGTTGCTGCTCCTAAAATACCCAGACAAATGGGTGTGAGGCATTTGCATGGAAGATTTCAGACCGTTTGCTGTAAGGACTGAATTAACTAAATATGGTCAGTTCTCCAAACAAAGTAGCTAGTTATTCAGTATGTTTTGGTCAAGGGCAGGGGAGAAAAGCAGATTAAAAAAAGAAAATACACAGCATGCATGAGGCTGTTAGCATCTCTCTCTCTCTCTCTCTCTCTCTCACACACACACACACACACACACACACACACACATTTACATCCCATATGTACGGTTATGTTTTTAGCCAGACAGTGCAAGTAAATTCATTTGTTAAGCTCTGGATAAAAGGAATTGAATTGAATTGACTTCCTGACTTAACTTCATGAATTGCTGTAGAGGGTATTGATGGGCTCCATGGAGGCAGATTAAAGCATTGCTAGCTGGAGGGCATGTGTTAAGTACTTGGAGGAGAACAGAAATGAATAGTTGTGGTACCTTACTTGTCAAGGATCATAAGTGGTTAAAGTTAGATAGGAGTTTAACTCTCCCACCAGGTAGAAGAGCAGGTTAGATGGAGTAATTTATTCTGGCCATCACACTTGAACAAACTTCTTGGAAGAAATGGTGTTTAAACTGAGGCTGACAGGACCAGAAGCACTTTTCAGGCAGGGATAGAGGGAGAGGGCAAAGGATAGACATACAGCTTTTCCTTATTTTCTAGTCTCTGATGTGTAACACCTGTGCTTCTTACTTTGGATTCAAGGAGTCACTGACCTGGGAGAACAGACAAGCTCTAAGAAGTAGGATTCTGCAGCTAGCTCAGCAACATGTGGCATTTGATAGAAAATTCATAAGCAATGGACATTATTTAATTTTGCTTTTCTTGTCGAGCATGTATGGTATGGTAGGAAGTAATATGTCTCAGTTTTCCACTAACAATAACTATGCACCCCTGATAAGTCCCTTGACTTTTGACCCTTGATTCTTTTATCTGGCTCCCCCTTAGGATTAAGTAATTACAGGACAAAACTAGAAATGCATATGAAAATGTTATGATGAAAATACTTTGCAAACTATGGAATGTTACACACATGTCAGCTGTAATTTTGTTATTTGCTTATCTTTGTTATGTGTAATCTGATCAGACCAGAAAGCTCTGTGACTATTGATGATAGTTTGAGGGCTGGTTCAGTAACTAAACTTCACTCTAGTGTGATAGATTCTAAGATCTGTTGCTGGTTTTCTGAGTGAATGAATATAGATATTAGGAGTCAGGGCCTCTGGCAGGGTGGGAGAACATGAGTTGGAAAAGTGTAGAAAATCGTGGAGCTGTTTAAAGTATTTTTCTCCACATTTCTGGTTGAAAGATTGGATCATGTCAACAGTGGAAAGACTTTATATCCTTAAGAAAATATGTAAATAAGTCCAGCCTAATTGAAATATCTTTAAGAAAAACTAGCATGTCCTAATTCAACATAGTAAATAAATAAGGATTCATTTAATTTGAAAAGAAAAAGTTCCCTAAAGTTAGTTTTGTATAAAAGATTGTGGGATATTTTCATTCAATTTCAAACCATCTGCAGCCTAGAGATAGAGTTAGGCCCTGTTCAAATTCTGGTTTGAAGCATCATCTAAAAGAGGCTAACTTTTGTATTCTCCTGAATATGTTATCAAAATTCCTTGAGGTTTTGAAGCTCTATTCTGAAAACATTTTCTCTGAATTCCTTGTTCAAGCTGACATCTCTATTTTATGAAAAATTTTTGAGATAGAATTAAATCTGCTCAAAGTCTTCTTTCACCATGCTTCTGTGGCTATAGTATGTCTATTTGAAATTTTAAGTACAGTGTTCTAGGAGTACATCTTAGAGCATGGGTCCCCAGCTTTACATAATCAGAATCATGTGGGGTGTTTCATAAGTGGAGACTGTTAGACTATACCGCTGGAAGTTTTTTTTTTTTTTCTCTCTTTTCTTTTTTACCCCTGGAGGTTCTGAAAAGCAGGTATAATAATTGCTTAGACTCTTCCAGGCATTCTGATGCTGTTGGCCAATGACACAGAATTATGCCCTGGACACCTGCTATACGTTTCCTCTCCCTGCCAAAACCCTCCCCAAAACTGAGCACCTTTGTAGTAAGCATTTCCAGGGCCTTGAAAATAAGTTATACATAGTTACTGTTTAAGCTTTTTTTAAAAAAAAAAAAATATTTGTTTTTTAGTTTTAGGTGGACACAATATCTTTATTTTACATTTATGTGGTGCTGAGGATTGAACCCAGTGCCTCGTGCCTGCTAGGCAAGCACTCTACCACTGAGCCACAACTCCAGCCCTTGTTTAAGCTTTTAAAAAAATCTGTAGGACACACACATCCTTTTTTTTTTTTTCTTTTTTTAAAGTTGTAGTTGGGCACAATACCTTTATTTTATTTTTATGTGGTGCTTGAGGATCGAACCCAGGGCCTCGTACGTGCTCGACAAGTACTCTACTGATGAGCCACAACTCCAGCCCCACATCCTTTGGTTTTTGAAATATGAATTGATGAACAGAATTTTTAATACCTATCTAGCTATAGGAAGTCTATAGGTCAGCTCTGGAATAAAGACACATTTATGTCTAAGTAAAGTAGAAGCATATTTTCTTTTGAGGCTTATCTCCTTTTGTGAAACCTCCCTCATGCCTAGCCTCGCTCCATCTCCCTGTCCAGGAATATTAATGTTCCCTGTCTTGGCTACCTGTACATTATGTGCATTGTCACATTTCTACTGTAGAATTTGCCATGGTGTGTTCTGCCTCGCTGGGCTCATCTGCTCCCTCCCTCCTGTGTGAATCTGCATGCCAGGAAGGAAGGGATCCTGTTATTTATCTTTGAAACCACAGTGTCTGATACATTATAAATACTCTACAGAACTTTTTCTTAAACGTGCTGATGATGTTCTCTGTTTTCCCCTCGCTCCACAGGCATCCCATCCCAGCAGAATTTCAACACTATCTTTTTTTCTTTCTTTTAAATTAATTAATTTATTTTAATTAGTTATATATGACAGCAGAATGCATTTTGATTAACACTATCTTTCTTAATGATAAGGACAGCAGTAATAATGACAATAATAATAGTTGTTTACATAACTAGTGCTGTTCTAAGTGGATTCTTTTTACTTAAACCCCTTTTACCAATAAGAAAACTGAGGTGTAGAGAGGGTAGGTAATTTGGACCAGGGGCTCTGGCACTCTGTGGCTGAGTCCAGCTGCTGACCCAGACAGTCCGACTCTAGAGCTGTGTTCATAATCACCACATTGCCTGACTTTGCCTGGCATTGCCCCACTGCCTGTCTTGCACTCCCCTATTTGCCCAAGATCATTATGAATCCATTCCAGAGAAATAGCAAGACCCCTAGTCAATCTGTTAACCACTTATTTTCACTGACCTTATCCCACAAATTCATTACTGGTTCCTATGTGAAATTAGTTTGGAAATTTTAGGTAAGCAAAGTTACAATGTTTCTTTATTGCAAAAAATCAAGACCTTGCCCAGCAGTGGTGCATGCCTGTAATCCCAGCAGTTTGAGAGGCTGAGGCAGGAGAATCTAGAGTTCAAAGCCAGCCTCAGCAATATTGCAAGGCACTTAGCAACTCAGTGAGACCCTATCTCTAAATAAAATACAAAAATTGGCTAGGGATGTAGCTCAGTGGTTAAATGCCCTTGGGTTCAATCCCTAATACAAAAAAAAAAAAAAAAAGGACCTTTAATATAAAGGTCTTTTGTACATCTCCAAAGGGGATCTTGGTATATTGCTCTTTCCCAAACATGCTGAACTAAAAGAAAAATTACCCCATGAGATTCCTCTTAACTTTAAGAACTTCTTTTTTTTCTCTTCTTTTTAAAATTTTTTTTAGTTGTGGATGGACACACTATCTTTATGTATTCATTTATTTTTATGTGGTGCTGAGGAGCAAACCCAGTGCTTCACATGTGTGAGGCAAGTGCTCTACCACTGAGCTACAGCCCCAGCCCTTTTGTTTACTGTTTAACATAGTTTGGAAGAAAATCTGGCTAATGCTCTTGTGGAATTCCCAAGAAATTTCTCAGATCATAAATATTTGGGTAAATCCCTACTTTTGATCCCTTCTTAATTAATATAGGGTGACTACTCACATTTACCTGGGAGAGTCACAGATCTGTCAGTATTTACAGTAAATAATGACAGCACCTTTTAAAAAGCCTCCCATTTGGATGATAAACTGTATGATCACCGTAATCACAGTACGGACTTGCCACAGTCTCCCACCCCCAAGAAGTAAAAGCTCCACATCACATACTTGTTACCTTCTCACTATTCGCTGAAGGAGTCTTACTGCTATGGTGTGGGTAGTAACAGGTGAATATCCTGCATTCCTCCAGCACCTTGCCTTTTTATGTCAGTTATGCATGGGATTTTGGACACCTACATACTATATTCTCTCATCACTCAAAAGTTGCAGGTCTTGGGCTGGGGTTGTGGCTCTGTGTAAGTGCACTCACCTAGCACACGTGAGGCACTGGGTTCAATCCTCAGCACCACATAAAAAAATAAGTAAATAAAATAAAGGTATCGTGTCCATCTACAACTAAAAAATATTTTTAAAAAAAGTTGCAGGACTTAAGAATTGCAAGCTTTCAAGTCTTCTTTGCACTGCTCAGTATCTATTGATGTATTTGCTCATCTATTCAGGGGGCTATGGGACTCTTGAAAGGATGCCAAAAATCTAAACAGTTGTTGCCTCTTGGAATCAAGGGTTGGGTCAGAGCTGTGCAGTGAGTGTCAAAGCTGAGGTGACTTTTGTGTTCTGGCTTTGGAACAGTTTAAGTAATCTGTGTGTGTATGTGTGTGTGTGTGTGTGTGTGTGTGTGTTTCCAGATTAAATTCTAAAATGTCTTAAAACTCCTGAGGTTCTCTGAAAACACAGACCATTTAAAGCCCAGCTGGGTTGAGCTATTATGATTTATTTCCTCATTGAGGGAGACCCAGTCTTTTTTCTTTTATTTTATTTCACTTCCCTCACCCAGACCTTCTTAGGTCTTCCCGTGTCTTCAAGAGGAAGCCTCTTCTCTAAAGCTCGTGCATTATAATATAGTTGTTCAGAGAATTGCTTGGACCTAGATATCTCTGAGTTCAAGTTCATCTCTACTGTTTAACTGACTATATGGCCTTGAAAAAATGACATTTTGAATCTCTGCTCCTCTGTTTCAAGTGATATTAAATCAGGTAGCACCTCTCAGAGTTCCTTTGAGCCTAGCACACTTCTTGGGCATTATCACATCTGTAACTCATTCAACCTCATTTAAGCCACACCAACTTGAAATGACTCCCACTTAACAGATGAGAAAACTGAGTTTTGAAGAAATTAAATTGCACCCGAGTTTATAAGCCAGGACTCTTGACTTGGCACAATTTTCCCCCATCCATGCTGTTCTTCCTTGGCTTCCTTCTGAGTCTCTGGTCTCTGGTCTCTGGGACACTTTGGAAGCCCCACATAAGAATGCTGCCTAAGTGAGCTTGTCAGCTGCTGTGGCTTTTCACTCTGGCTTTATTTTTGGTCCATTTCGTTTGCATCTTGCCTCTGTCCCACAGATTTGCAAGGATGTGGAAACTGTTTTTCCTCTTATCTTTTTGTGGTAGGCTTTAATTCCGTTCTCAATGGGTCAATTTTCTCTAGGCAAAATATTTTTATGCTACCTGGCAGAATCCTTTGCAGTCAAATCTGTTGCTAGCAAGAGATTCAACACCTTAAAAAGAGAGAATTTTTCTTCTAAAGAACTTTAATATATTATATTTTTTAAATGTCACTGTGGAAAAGGAAATATGACTTCTTATTAGCTAAAGTACATGAGGTCTCTTTTCACACAGCCATCTGGTATTTTGCATATCTCGGTTCCATGATACTTCCGGAGGAGTTAATTAATTTGACCAAATGTGATTCACTAAGGAGCATCAGAATGTATTTGAAGTTTAATTTGTTGTGTTTTTTAAACAAATCCGTGAAGAAGGCTGTTCTGGGACAGGCATTATTTGAGACTTTTATGTGGCTCCTGTTCATTGGTCTTTGGAACGACTCCAAGAGGGGTGGATCACTATTCTCAGATTGTAGATGAGGAAACCGAGTCTCCATAATATCCCTGAGCAGTATGGTAGTTCAAGAACCATTAGCTACAGAGTATTTGGACTTATATAAGGACACTCCACTTTTCTAGAACATTAGGAGAATAAGTTGCCACAGGAAAAGAATACCAGTACACTAAAGATTCATACTTCAGACCTCTTACTTTAAATATTTTTGATGGAAAAAATTCTAATATGTGAAGGAAATGTTTTTTAAGAAGATAAACTCATGACTGTCATATACATACAAATTAGTTGTATCAAAGATTTTTCTTAAGTCCATTAGTAAGGGAAATAGTAAGCTCTTCCAGTTGGTTCAAAGGAGAATCCATAGGCAAAGAAAATCAGGAGTTGATTACAGCTAAATAGACAAATTTTATTTGTATCTCTACAGAAAAGAGCCACTTGTAATACTATCAGCTTTTTACAATGCAGAGAATTATAAAATGGCTGAAGGAAAGACAATAAGAGAACTCTGGAAGGGTTTTTAGATAATTCCTCATATTTTACAAAGAAGATCCAGTGAGAGGGGACATTTCAAAGCCACCATTTTCTCTGAGATGTATGTTCTTTACTATGTTGTCTTTTTAAATGAGCATGTATTTTTTCTGGAGTCGGTACGAGACATGGAGTAAATGACTTAGCTTGTCACTGTGCTTGTTACTGGTCCTTATTGGGGTCAGGAAAATGCATATACATCAAAATGTTCATTCAGCCAGGTGTGATGGCAAACACCTATAATCCCAGCTGTGGGAGAAAGAAGAAAGAGGATCACAAGTTAAAGGCCAGCCCAGGGAACTTAGTGAAACCCTGTCTCAAAATACAAAATTAAAGGGCTGGAGATGTAGCTCAGTGGTAGAGCACCTCTGGGTTCAATCTCCAGTAATGGGGAAAAAAGGGGGGGGGGATTTATTCAGTGTCAGGTAAAAAAATCCATGATATAGTGATTCTCCCAGGACCACTCTCTGGTGTGACAATGACCATCTGTGTGACCTAAGTACAATTTTTGGATTAAGATGGTTGCCACTTATCTTCTCTCTCTGAAGGATAATATTGCTTCCTACTTGTAACTATGGTTGTTGCTTTGACCCTTCCAGAGCCAACCCTCCTTAAAGTTCCTATCTCTGTTGCTCTACTAGCTATGGCCCTTACCCACCTCTGTCTTCTCTTTTCCTTCTCCCTTCTTCCTTCCTGCCTGTTTGTTTGGTTCTTCTCCATCCTGTTGAATTTCCTACTTTAGGCTTTTCAGCAGGGAGGCTGCCAACACAGATGCATTGCCAGCCATTTCCAGTGCTCCTTACTTTTAACCCCAGTGTAGGGAGGTTTGCATCTTAGCCTGCTGAGCTCTTGTGATGGTGCTTATCTTCAGTTTCACCACTTTCTTATCACCAACGCTGCCTTTATTTACTAAGTCCCTTTTAAGTTTGGAGTTATTCAGTTATAAAGAGAACTATGATTTTGCATATTTATTTAAAGAATTCTAATTCAGCCACGTTCTCCAAGTTGTTTTCTTTTCCATCCTTCCAAATAATGGCCATGCTGAATCAAATTTTAAGTAGGCAAGGATTTGCAAAGACATGTGCATCTGTGGTTACCTAAAAGTTCCAAGTATAACAAATCTGTTGGTTGAAAAAAATATGTACTTGCTGGTGAAGTTGTAAAGAAAGTTACTTAGAATACTTACCATACAATATTGGCAGATTCTTAGTGGGGATAGTTATGAAACATTTTGTTGATTTTCAGAAAACTCTAGTTTTTCATTTGTTAATATTATTACAAGGCTTCCCCACCACTTTGTTCCCTTCCTTGTATCCGTAGGTCAGTACATTTTTATCATCAATACTGATCTCTAACTTTATAATCGTTGCTACTAAAACCAGGACTTCCAATAGTAGTTTTCTTTTGGGAGTTATTGCTGAAATGGACAATTTGATTAAGTCAGAGAAAGAGGGCAGTAAGGTAACCAGGTGTCTATAAAACGATCTTTTTAAAATTTTGTTTACTTATTTATTTATTTAGTTATAGTTGACACAATACCTTTATTTTATTTATTTATTTTTATGTGGTGCTGAGGATCAAACCCAGGGCTTCACACTCACTAGGCGAGCGTTCTACCACTGAGCCACAACCCCAGCCCTATAAAACGATCTTAAACATCTTTAACACAGTATTATTTTTTGTCTTTTTTTTATATATGGCCTCGTTTTCATTAGTCAACAATTTATACCTCTACTTCCAAAGGCAAGTGGATTCATCTTAATAGGTAAAAGATTGAACCAGTGCTTTCACCACTTGCCCCATGAGGAACATCTCTGTACATCCTAGTTTCTTCCCAAAACACCCTTTGGTCCCTTCATCAAATGTCTAAACATAATCCAGCCAGAAGCTAGAGGAGACTGTGCTTGATCTTCTACTGCCTTGCACTGTGCTCTTACTCAAAACATTTGTGTTGTTGTCTTGGGATGTTTTCTGTTTGTGTACAACAAAGCTTTCTGTTTCAAAAAGCTGATTGACGATGGGAAAAGCAGACATACTCTAAATTGCATTTCTAAATGCATATTCTAAATGTAAACTAAACAACTTTCTCTAACTTGTAAAACAGAAACACCTGTGTATTTAAAACTCCCATGTTGGAGGCCAGCACGTTTTCATTGGGAAGTATTTAAGTACAGTAATAGAGCCTCTGTGTCCTTAGACAACTCGGATAGCAGTAGGGAGAGTCAGACAACAAAAATTTAGGCAAATGATGATTTCAGCAATAAAGAGGTGTGGTGGTTTGAAAAGAACTTAAATGAAGTGTCATTTTCTAATTTACATTTTAAAAATATCTGGTTGCTGTGTGAAGAGATTGAAAAGGGGCTTTTACTTGATGGTATCTATGAAGTTGGAGGGAAATATATAGAATTTAGAGAAGTGAGAAGAAGATAAAATGGAAAGAACCTGGTAATGGGCTGAGTAAAGGTGAGGATGATATGGTGGACAGTTTCCCAGGTTTTGACTTAAGCAAATGGCTGGAAGAGAAACTATTCATTGAGATAGTAAAGAATGGAGGAGTGCAGGTAAATGGATAGAGTTGGAGAATATTATGCTAAGTGAAATAAGCCAATCCCAAAAAAACAAATGCTGAATGTTCTTTCTGATATGAGGATGATGATCTGTAATGGGGTTAGGGGTGGGGCATGGGAGGAATGGAGGAACTTGAGATAGGACAAAGGGGATGGAGGGAAGGGAGGGGGGATGGTGGTAAGAAAGATGGTGGAATGAGATGGACATCTTATCCTAAGTACATGTATGAAGACATGAATGTTGTAACTCCACTTTGTATACAACCAGAGAAATGAAAAATTGTGTTTTATATGTGTAATATGAATTGAAGTGCATTCTGCTGTCATATATAACAAATTGGAATTTTGAAAAATGGAGGAGGACTTCTTTAGGGGACAGGAAAGAATCAAAGATTCAGTCTAGTATTTGTTTTGTGATGCCTACAAAATCACAAAGGAAAAGAAAAATCTTAAATACTTTAGCAAAGCAAGTCTGGAAAAGAGGTCAAGGCTGAGTTATAGCTGTGGGAGTCATGGTACATGGGTGGTATCTGAAGCCATGGGAGTGGATGAGATCACACAGGGGTGAGAAGAGACTGAAGGAGAAAAACTTGGTCCAGGACTAGCTGTGAGATACACCAGGTCTGGAAGGGATCTGGGAGAGCATGTGGAACTGACAAATGAGCCTGAGCAGGAGTGGCTAGTGGCAGTTAATTTACAAGGAAGAAAAAAGTCATGTTTTATGATCACAGACCACACATTGCTGGCCAGAAGCTCTCAGCCACAAAACCTAGTTGGCTCAGAAAAAGCTCTTCTAATGCTGGAAAATAAATTCACTGCATGCATGTCTTCCTGGTAGATGGGGAGAAAATGCTCCATCTTCATTTTAAAAGGCAACTATGCTGGAACAATCCAAAGAATAAAATGAAAGTGTGATGTAGTTGCTGTGTTTCCAAACAGGGTTTGAAGTTCCTCTGGAATGAATATGAAAGCCTCAGAGATCAGCTTCCCTGTTCTGGTTCTGACTTGGTTGCCAGTAAACCAGGGAATAATCTTGCTTAGCAGGCACTAGATTTGCCTTTACATCCTTGTGCAGGAGGTTGAAGTACTGCCCCAAAGTTTTTGTTTCTTTTTGTGTTTGAAAATAAATGGAACATTGAGATTCAATAAGAAAAGTAGCTGAGAAGAGATGCAAACTTGCAAGTCCAGCCTAGGATGAAGAGTAGCACAAAGGAATCTTTTGAATATCTCTCCCTCTAGTACAACACATAAAGTGTGTCCATCTGAGAGACATTGCAGAAAACCCCAAATGGGATAGTGCCAAGTTCTAAAAGATTTAAAACAGAATAACTTTTCAACTTTAGGCAGAATACATTGTTGAAATCCTAGAATTATTTGCTGTGTATCTGAAAATGTTTGGGTATCTATTCCTGCATAAGTCAGATTTATTTATTTGTTGAGGTCCATATCAAGAGTTTTAAGGTAAGAGATGGTCCTTGGTCTTCACATAGTAATATTAACTATGTGGGTGCCATTCTGATTTAAGTTCTTTACTGTGAATTAACATTCTTTTGTAAATCACTGAAGAAATAGGAATAGAAATAGACTACTGCTTAACTGACAACATTTAAAAGCTTAGAAACCGCCATGAAATTGACTGTTTCTCATTCTTTTTCACTTTCCTTTTCTTTCTCAAAATAAATTTTAGTTCTTCTTCTGCAGTTTCAGTTCATGTTTCAGAAGTTTAAATATCAGCATTTGTGAGGGCGGCACTTCTAGTTCAATCATGAGATTCTTTTTGTAAATAAACAAGATTGTGTATTTATGAATGATCATTAGGAACCACTTTGTAGCTTCCTGTATAGTACTGTATACCTAACATGAGGCCACGTTGCCAATAGAATGTGACTCTTCTTTGTCCCAATTTCACACCTAACATGACAGTTCCAGATTGAGGGAGTCACCCTTCTTCTGCATCCTCCCGTCTTGGGTTGGAAGGCGTTGCCTTCTTGCTTCCTAATAATGCTAGCCTGTGCAAATGAGAAATAATTTTATTTCATCGATGCCCTGACTCATTCCTATCTGCCTGTATTTTTAAGCTTTTTATCTTTTATCACCAAGCTTTCCAGCAGCTGGCCTAAGCTCATACACTGGCATGTGCAGTGAGAACAGCTACCTCTGGACCCAAAGATGGGGGATACACCCTTAGAACAAAAGTTCTGAAGCCTTAGGAGACGAGGGATAAAGCATAGTTACAGAGAAGTGGCTTTCAGATTGCAACATGGACAGAGCAAGGGAAATTGTGGTAAAGGAAAATAAATCTTGATTTGGGGAATAAACATTTTTTGAGCATTTTCACTGACTTTGTCTAAGCTAGAAGCATTATACATACAACTATTATTTTGTGTATCTTAAACATTTGTCAAATTAAAAATTATGATCATTTCAAGTAAACTCTAAGCATCAGCTTTTTCAAAGTGTGTTTTTCATGTAGCACGTTCTGGTAGCTCATGAAATATGGCTATTTCAAAATGTATAAAAATGTAAAAGAAACAATGAGTCATTTATCAGAAATGGCAAATGACATTGGGCTCTCTGAGGAGTATTTCCTTCCAAAGCCTGACTTCTGGGAGTTGAAATTCAAGGTGTTCAGGATGGCTGAGCTAGAGATGGCCAGCCAGTGTCTTATGAAAGTAGGCTTTTTTGCAAATGTATTATCAAACAGGGCCCTCCCTTTCATCTGCTTCTAAGAATTTCCCATTTTACCCAATCTCAAGGCTTTGCCATTTATCCTCCTTTCATTTAAATTAATTTCTTTAAATTGCTCTGGGTTGCTGTTGCCCAGAGGACAGAAGTAGAGTTGACTTTATATTTTAAATCAGGTAAAAACTACATAAAAACTTACTACCTCATGAGATGTACTGTTTTGAAATCAGAAAGTTATTTTCAAGAAAGTCACCAACTTTATAAAAGAAAGTATTGACTACATAGCAGAAGTTACAAAATATTTGAGTTACACATCATGCTGTTAATTCCATAAAAGAGAATCTAATGGCCAGAAATGTAGAAAAAAATTAAACTGATTTTCTTGACAGAGATTTTATCAGTAGATGGGAGGCAAAGTACAAGTGGGAAAATGAGGGAAAAATACTCCCTAATATTTGGTTTTTGATTTGATTCTTTTGTTGATATTTCCTGATCTTTTATTCTCTCTCTCTCTTCTTTAGTGGCCACAGATGTCTTTAACTCCAAAAACCTGGCCGTTCAGGCACAAAAGAAGATCTTGGGTAAAATGGTGTCCAAATCCATCGCCACCACATTGATCGATGACACGAGCAGCGAGGTGCTGGACGAGCTCTACAGAGTGACCAAGGAATACACCCAGAACAAGAAGGAAGCTGAGAAAATCATCAAAAACCTCATCAAGACAGTCATCAAGTTGGCCATCCTTTACAGGAATAATCAGTTTAATCAAGATGAGCTGGCACTGATGGAGAAGTTCAAGAAGAAAGTCCACCAGCTTGCTATGACGGTGGTCAGTTTCCATCAGGTGGATTACACCTTTGACCGGAACGTGTTATCCAGGCTGCTGAACGAGTGCAGAGACCTGCTCCACCAGATCATCCAGCGCCACCTCACTGCCAAGTCACACGGACGGGTTAATAATGTCTTTGATCATTTTTCAAATTGTGAATTTTTGGCTGCCTTATATAATCCCTTTGGAAATTTTAAACCTCACTTACAAAAACTTTGTGATGGAATCAACAAAATGTTGGATGAAGAGAACATATGAGTATGTGAGTTAAGACTGATTGTGATTTATTTGAAGTTGGAGCACTGCTGATTCATGAAGGAACAAAAGAATTTTTTTTAAAGGTTATACATATTTCAGAAAGACTTTGCCCAATTCAACTGTCAGACATTAATGGTAGTGCTTTCATGAGGTTTTATTTGAAGAAAACTTTGCCAAAAGTTCTGGCTAAAAGCTTGTTAATGGGTGAGAGATCATGAGAAAAATGCATGGCTGGTAATGCACATGTAGAGTTATATAAAAGAGAAACAAGTACGGCTCCGAACTTTAAGATGTTTTTAGGGCAGTTATTGGTGGCACATTGGATATTTCTGATATGTACAAAATTACATATTTTGTTTCACTTTTATTCCTTACTATGTATATGCTCTTTTATGAAGCCAAGAACTTTTTCTTGCTGTCATTGCTCCTTTTGAATCAGTTCTATTTTCAGGCCTACACTTGATTCTTGTGTAATAGATTATGTCATTGACATTCTAGAATTAATTCTGAGGCAGTCATGTTAAACCCTCAGAAAAACAAAAAAAAAAACTCCATATATGAAATCAGTACTGTGGTAGTGAATTAATTAGACATTATGAATTATGTCCAATGTATGGAATATGCTTCTGAAAAAAAAGTACTTCTTCTTTTGTTCCAACAATGACACTCAAATTCTCAAAAATGTAATGGCATGTTATTGCTTTGAAATGCTTGCGTCAAGTTTCTCTTTGATGTTGTCTTTGAAAGTGTGCTGATAAAAATCTCCATTATTAACGTCCATTTCATGTGTTAGAGACCAAGAGAAAATATATCTATCAATTAGTTTTGATATTGAGGCAATAAAAAATTGATAACTTTAATAAAGTAAAAAAAAATATTCATTTTAGAGATGAACCCAACAAAATAACTTAGGAGCATGTGGGACAAAAGGAAAGAAAGGATGTTGCTAAAGAACATGAGCAGAAAGATGAATGCGTTTCATTGTTTAAGAAGGTTTGATAAATAAACAATGTCACTTTTTTATTTACCTATGAGATTTTGGTATTTTGTTATTGGCTATTTTAATGAGTAAACTAAAGAATATTTGCATTCTAAGCAGTTTGTCTTGGTTTCTATGTAATTTTTTAAAAATACTTTTTTAAGTTGTAGATGGACACAATACCTTTATTTATTTTTATATGGTACTGAGGATTGAACCCAGTGCCTCACATGTGCTAGGCAAGTGCTCTACCACTGAGCCACAACCCCAGCTCCATTTCTATATAATTTTAAGTGTGTGAATGATAAAGTAGTATAGCAAATGAGAGTATTTTAAAAAAAGAAATGGAAACCTGCTAGCTGACTGTATCATCTGGGAAATAACAGGCTCAACCACCAGCACTAAATATTTATTTGCATTGTCATTCTGTGATTTAGTGTACTCTTTGGCCTTGACTTTGCCTTCCTCCCAGAATAATGACATTAAAATAACAGTTCACTAAGAAGGGTCCCACAAATGAAAATTCCAGAAGTTGAGATCTGCTTTAACCCATCACCACCTAGAGGGGAATGGACAATTTCTCTGGGACCATCTTTTGCTTGGCTAAGTAAGACTAGTAGCAAAGGCAGAGTATCTTCCTGCTTGATATTAAATCCTGAGACTAAGGTTTGAACTGAAAGTAATATTCTCACTTCCTGGACCCAGTAGGTGATCACTAGATGTTATAACAATAGCATGATGACTACAGAATTGGTCCTTGAGCTTTATAACCTGCTAAATGGCTCAGCAATGGAGTTCAACAGCCTTATTCAATCAGCTCTCTCTTTCTTACCTGGGAAAGCTGAGGGTGAACTACCAATTTGTTGCCTTCTGTTCTCTACCAGACCTCATAGTAGGACTATGGATGATGGAGTGCCTGGAGAGATGGTGAATGAGCTTCTTGCTCATTTCTAGCTAGGGACAAGACCTAGAGAGAAAAGACCTTGGGCGGTGGGCGGGGGGAGGGAGGATAGTTAGATATGTCTGGGCACATTTGGATCATATTGTTGTCCCTGCAGGATAGCAATCAAATATGCATGGAAGTAGCAGGAGCAACCCTTGATCTCACACAGAGGAAAGGCAGTGAGGAGTACAGTCATCCCTCCGTGTCTATAGGGGATTGGTCCCAGGATCCCTGCAGACACCAAAATCTCTGGATGCTCAAGTCTCTCGTATAAAATGATGTAATATTTGCGTATAGCCTAACTATAACCTCTTTTAAAAAATTTTTTAAAATTTATTTATTTTATTGTTTTATTCTGATTTGTTATATATGACAATGGAATGTATTACAATTCATATTACATATATAAAGAACAATTTTTCATATCTCTGGTTGTATACAAAGAATATTCACACCATTTGTGTCTTCATACATATACTTTGAATAATGACGTCCATCACATTCTACCATCTTTTCTAACCCCATGCCCCCTCTCTTCCCCTCCCACCCCTTTGCCCTATCTAGAGTTTGTCTGTTCCTCCCATGCTCCCCCTCCCTACCACACTATGAAACAGCTTGATGCTGATTATTTTAATGAATCAAAATAATAGCCATTATTTATCAGGTGATAACCATAACCTCTTACATTATTTAAATCATCTCTAGATTACTTACAGAACACAATGTAAGTGCTATGTAAACAATTGTTACACTGTATTGTTTAGGGAATAATGACAAGAAAAAGTACATCTGCTGGGCACAGCCATGCATACCTGTAATCCCAGTGACTCAGAGGCAGGAGAATCACAAGTTCCAGGCCAGCCTCAGCAATTTAGGGAGGCCTTTGGCACTTAGTAGACCCTGTCTCAATTTAAAAACCAACAAGGGGGATGGGGATGTAGCTCAAGTGGTAGCACGCTCGCCTGGCATGCGCGGGGCGCTGGGTTCGATCCTCAGCACCACATAAAAATAAAATAAAAAGATGTTGTGTCCACTGAAAACTAAAAAATAAATATTAAAAAATTCTCTCTCTTTCTCTCGCTCTTAAAAAAAAAAAAAACAAGGGCTGGGAATATAGCTCAGTGGTAAAGCGCCCCTGGGTTCATTCCCTAGTAGACATAAAGAAAGGAAGGAAGGAAAAAAGGGAGAGAAAAGTACATGAACTATATGTGTTCAGAGCACACGTTTAAAATATATTTTTAATCCACGGTTAAATCTATGTGGAAGGCCAACTGTATACTACTGAAGGGAGGGATCCTACTTGCTACCATTTCTTTTTTTAATTTTTAAAATTTTTTTTTTGAACTTTTTGATACTGGTTGATTGAACTCAGAGATGTTTAATCATTGGGCCAACATCTCTAGTCTTTTTTTTTTTTCTTTCTTTCTTTTTTCTTTTTTTTTTTTTTTTTTTTTTTTT
>NW_026000221.1:10965211-10993604 GCF_001458135.2 Marmota marmota marmota
TTTTTTTTTTTTTTTTTTTTTTTTTTTTTTTTTTTTTTTTTTTTTTTTTTGGTACCAGGGATTGAACCCAGGTGTGCTTAACCACTGAGCCATATCCCCAGGATCTCACTGAGTTGCTTAGGGTTTCTCTTAGTTACTGAGGATGGCCTGAAACTTGGAATCCTCCTGCCTTAACCTCCCAAGTTGCTGGGATTACAGTCCTGTGCCACCATACCTGCCCAGCTGCTACCATTTCTTTTTGAGGGGACCCATTATCAGTCTTGTGTCTGGAAAGGATGACTTAGAAGAGCCAGTTACAAAGTCAGGATTGGCAGGTTAATTTCTCATACAATTGGACTTCCATGAAATTAGAGTAGCTGTGAGGGTGGGCAGGGTAGAGAACTAGAAAGGATTTGAATGGGCTTGCAGTAGGTAATTCAGAATGTAATAGTAATTTGTGTGTCTTAGGAAAGTTTTTAGATGATGTCTTTTTAGCTTTGGGAAAAGAAGGAATTGTGTTGTAATTGAATTTTATTAATTTTATGCTGTTGTCTTTTCTGCAAATATTAGGAGGTCGTACAGCAAGCAGATGATGACACAAACACTGACAACTAACACAAAGTGGTTATTATGTGCTGGGTACATTCACTCATTTACTTCCTGCCACAACCTTCATCAATTCACAGATGAGGAGACTGAGGCCAGAGAAATTAAGGAGTTTGCATCAGGTCACATAGCTACTAAGAGTGACAGCCAGAATATCAATAAAACCTTATTTTTATTCAAATATAGTATGATTAAAGGCAACTCCACAAACATCATTGGGCTCAGAGAAGGGTGTGCGTTATACTTCTAAAATGGCTTTTCAAATAGTGACATTTTAGGCAGAATTTAAATCCCTACAGGTTTAACCTGTTTTCTAAAGATCTGGGTCTGATTTTATACAAAGACATTTTTCAAAGTTTTCTACATGGCTCTGATTTTGAAGGCGTCTTGTGGCTCAGATTTCTGTCTCTTGTGGAACTTCAATTCAAGGTGCTAACAATTAAGGTTGATTTTGAACATGACTCCTGAGGTACAGCATGCCCCCTCCTTCACAGCAGCCTTTAGCAGAGGCCCAAGACCTCTGTGCTCTCTCCAGACAGCTCCCCATTGTGTTCTGCAGGGCCGGTCAATTCAAAGATTCCACATTATTTTTCAGGTTTGGAAGCTGAAAACATTTGATCGATAAGCTAAAAAATAGCCTTGTATTTTTCTGATTATTAGACCTTTCATAGCAACTCAAAATTAGTCAAAAAGAAAAGCATGTATTACAATATATTTACATTTGCTTTATACAAAGAATTCAATGCAAAATGTCATATACATAATGATATAGATTTTTAAATAAACCAAAGTGGATTTTTACGCTAAAAAAAAAAATCAAAGCATGTATTAGAAACTTTGTCGTACAGAAATATTGCTCTTTTTTTTTTTTTTGGTCTTATATTACAATATCTCATTCACACTTGTCCAAAAAACTCTTTTTCACCCACTATGTAAATACTTATTATTTTTTTTTAATTCACAAAGCATAAACTTTGTAATGGATTCCTGCTATCCACCCAGGCTTTAAAAGAGTACTTTTTTGTAGTTTGCACATATCAAATTGCTTGGATTTTTTTTTTACTGAGAATTTTAATTTTTCCATGAGATATTTGATGAGAATATGTAGCTAAATTATAATGTAACCTACCAACTCTAACAAATAATAAATGAAAAACAAATGTGTTTATTCATAATGTTAAAAATATTTGTAGTAAAAAATTAAATGCTATTCAAGTACTAGGAAAATATTCTAATAAAATAAACAATTATTCTGTTCATAGGAACTATAATATTTAAAATTTTTTTTGCCAATTTTGCCTTTTGACACTTGCAAAATGAGCCAAACTGCAGTGTTTTACTTGATACATTTATTCCAGGCATGAAGCTTCTAAACTCAGACCAGGTTTTAGTACTCAATTATTGATCAAGTTTTATGTGATTGATTGATAGGTTTGTGATTGATAAAGTTTTATTCTAGCTTTGAAATAAATTTATTTTCCGTGATTCAGATAAAAACTACAGAAATCCCCTAATGAAAATACTGAAGCACTAACTAGCCAGAAAAATAAGCCAAATTTTTGTTTCCAAAACTATACAACAGGAAAATCTGTAAGTGCGTACAATCACATATCACCATGAACACAAATTTGTTGTGTCTTTTAGTCAGGTATCCTCATGGACACTTCCGTATGGCCCAGAGCCAGGAAGACATTTTTCTCTCAGGGAAAAAATTCCCAAAGTGGAAACATTTCTGCATAATATTGATTTATTTCTGTCAAACCAAAGATGTCTTTTCCACATAGTAATGAGTATCAGACCCAAGTTATAGAGGGACAAGCCACTCTAAAAATGTACTTTTTGAAGCACTGAAAAAGAATATAGACAAGTCAGCCAGCGTTCACAGTTAAGAGAAAAACATCTGTGCTTGGAAAATATTCTTCAAGTGTAGAGAACTGGGCTCGGTGTCCACCGAATATCCCTGAGACTTTTGTAAGGTCAGGCAGCTCTGATGAGTTGGCCCCCTTATCTTTCTTCCTGGGTGGCTGAGAAAATTGTGTCTTCCCCACTAGCTGTATTAACTGCATTCCTGCCTCATAGAAATAAAGTGACTGATCAGGCACTTGGGGGTTTATTCTTAACACAAGGAAAGAAAGCTTGCTTTTCAAAAGTATGTGTTTTGATTCATAGAATGATCCAAGACAATATGCTTCTTTGTACTTTGGTTTTTCCATTTAAAACCTTACAGATGGGCTAAGTCATTTAAAACTGCCTAATGTGGAGTATAAACACAAGGCATAGAAGTAAGAACTTATCCTGTCACCATCATCTAGGATGATTTTCTATAAGAAGCCCAGGTTCCGTTTCCCCAGAAATATTATTAGCCCAAAAGGAATGACCACTTATCCATTCTACACAATTTGTTGTTCTCCTTTGAGACCACTGGCTATCAAAAGAATAAATACTTGCTTAGCAAGTTATACTGTACAATTTAGAAGATATTTAATGTCCTGGAAGAGGACTTGCTGACAATTAGAAGTTCCAGCATTATTACTGTTCCTTAATTATATGGACTTTGTGTTCTCTTGACTGAGGAGTCACATGTTTAGCTTGCTAAAAATTTACTGAAGAACATGCAATGAAATCCACGAGTGGAAACATTCCATGGTGTTTTCAAACACGCCGTGTCAGAAATTTGGCATCTCTTCCTCCCGGGAACTCAGTGGAGGGTGACCAGGTAGAACCTAGGAGAGTCCAGGGGGCATGTGCTGAAGCAGTCAGAAAACCTGTGTCCAACTCCTTCCCCCACAGGGAGTCTCCCTAAAAATTACATAAGATCAACAACTTCATTTTCTCATTTTAAGAATAAAATTAAAGAATATTTGGAGGGCTTTGAAGCTTCCTGATGGCTATTTCTGTGTGAAGTACTGGTGACCTTTGCTATTTCCAAATAAGCAGTACAAATAAACCTGAGCCTAAAGAAATTAAGCAACAGACTTCAGCAGACACAGAGAATTTTATCAAATCTCAGGTCCCTTAAAAAAATGGCTTTTGCTTTCAATTTAGGAAATTTGGGCGGGATGGGAGAGTTGAGTTAATCAAAGTTATGATTTCTGGCAGTTACCTATGTATGGTCTCTTAAACAATTAAATTCTTAATCTCTTCCATTATTTGATCATTCCTTCTGGCTTTAGTTATCTGTTGATGTATAACAAACCACTCCAAATCTTAGTGATTTAAAACAACCACCATTTTATTCTCTTATGATTCTGTGGGTTGAATGGGCTCAATGGGGCAATTGCTTTCTTTTAAAACAAGTGTGTGTGTGAGTGTGTGTGTGTGTGTTGGGGACTGAACCCAGGATTTTGTGAATGCTAAGCACATGCTCCATCATTGAGCTATGCTCCCATCCTCTTGAGCAGTTCTTTTTATTGGGGTCTCTCACTTGCAGTCAAATAAGGCTGGGAATGGTATCTTCCAAAGATTGACTGGGATTCTGGCTCTCTCCTCTTTACATAGTTTCTGCCTCCAGTTTACGAAGGGTATCCACAAATGCAAAAGCCTAAATTTCCATGTATTATTAAGGCTCATGCTTATAACAGGTCTAGCATAATTTCTGCCTCATTCCATTGGTCAAAGCTCTTGGGAGTCCTCAAAAGCACTCTCAGTTTTGATGATTCTTTAGAAGAATTCACAGAGCTCCATAAAAATGATTATACTCAGTTACAGTTTATTAAAGTGAAAGGATATAGTCAGCAAAGGAAAAATGTGAGTCCAGAAAAGACCAAATGCAAGTTTTCAGTTGTCTGCTTTAGGTAGAATTTCAGAGACAGCACTTAATTTTTCTTAACAACAGTGTGTTACAACATGTACAAAATATTTTGAGTCAAAACTCATCTGACCCGTGGTGTGCAGGATTTTTACTGAGGCAGGGAACACGCATGTGACTGACCTTAGTTACTTGGTTTCCAGGCCTTGTAGAGGTCAAATTAATGCAAAATGTCCCTGGATCCCAGGTGAATAAAAATTACGCCTTACCATAAATCACATTGTTAACATAAATGATCTGGCATAGCTCATGCTCCTTGGTATACAAAGACACTCTTATAAAGCAGGATATTCCAAGGGCTTAGAAATTACCTTCCAGGATCTTTGGAATGTGCAAGGTTTGAACATCCAGAGCTTGGGGACTTAACCCTTTATTTCACACAGGCCCAATCTGGAGGAACTACAAAAGAAATTCTGGGATACTTTGCTGTTTGATGCTAGCTTTTGAGACTAGATGGCATGTCATTAATTTTCCCTCATGATTCTAGCAAAGACAACAGAGTACTTAGGGGACCTGGAGTTCTTCATGGAATTGCTTGTTTTTAACTGGAAACAAATATCTGAAATATGTTTGAACTAACCTGTTAATAACTGCATACTTGTCTATGTGAACATGTGAGTCCCAGCTATGCCTGACAAGTGAATCTATGCAATTCAAGAATGATGATTGAACACCTACTATGTGCCCCAAACCAGTGTAGATCTGGGTACTCTACAGTGGCACCAACTTCCTATTCCGAAGAGTTTACTGACTGATATGGATACTAACAATGCACAGGTAATTTATTGCCACACTGGGCTTCTCAGGATGCTGGAGAGTCCATGATAGTCTTTGGTAACCTAACATAAGCTTTCTGATGCTAAAATTGTCAACCAGCTGGGCACAATGGCCCACACCTATAATCTCAGCAGCTCAGAAGGCTGAGGCAGGAGGATGGAGAGTTCAAAGCAGCCTCAGCAAAAGTGAGGTGCTAAGCAACTCAGTAAGACCCTGTCTCTAAATAAAATACAAAATAGACCTGGGAATGTGGCTCAGTGGTCAAGTACCCCTGAATTCAATCCCCAGTACCCCCCACAAAAAAGAAAATTTTCAACCAGTGTTTTGAGTTTTAAATTCATGTCTTAAAAGCAGTAAGGTCAAAGTTGGTGGCAGATTTCCTTTTCAAAATCAATAGCAATTATGTCTACTTGTGTGTGTGTGTGTGTGTGTGTGTGTGTGTTATATGAAGGACAGCAAAGGTAAAAGAAACGATTTTATGGGGCATTCTTTTTCATTGAAAACAAAAATGGTTGTAAATAAGCCAGTGACAAAAATGTAGTTTATAAAATCTCCTGAGTAGGACTGAGGCTGTAGCTCAGTGGTACAGTGCTTGCCTAGTATGTGTGAGGCACTGGGTTCTATCCTCAGCACCACATAAAAATAAATAAAGATACTGTGTGTTCATCTACAACTAAATAAATATTTTTTTAAAAAATCTCCTTACGAGAAGAATATAAGTGAAAAACAAGGTAAACAATGTTTTAATCAACATTTAATTAATATTTTAATAGTTGAGAATATCTGAGTAGTAGCAAAAGAACTTTTTAAAAAAAAAATCATTTATCTAGAAATTAGATTGTTCTCCAGTTTGTGATGCTGGATAAACTCTAGCTTCATATCCTTGTGCTCAGTGACGTATGTGTGTCCCCTGAGCCCTCAGGCCAGGACCTGGGACTACATGGCTGAATGGGTCCAGAGAGGATGGTCCTTCCTCTTAAGCATTTGTGGCCAGCCATGCATTGACCCAGGTTTCAGCAAGTACTGATGTGGTTATATTTGCTTGCTTGTTAGTATCACTGTTCTGAGCTCGCTATATCCTGGAGGAAAACTTGAACATGTCTGTGTTCTTGGTGGTAAAGTCCTGGAGATCAGGAAAACAGCCCCCAGGACAAAACCCACATGTGGGGTGAAGACCCCTGACTGTGATTCATTCCCAGTGGCTTTCTTTGTGGCTCTAGACAAGATGGGGTTCTTTCCCTTTTCACTGGGTTTACTTTTGGAGAGATGGAGTTCCTAGGTCATAACAATAACACTTCCTGATACTTTCTAACTCATGAAAGTTTTTATTTCTCCAGATTAAAAAAAAAAGATGGACTTTTGGCAGTTAAATTTTAGTTCAATATACATATATTTTTAAAAATCTCTTAACCATGAAATTTTAACCAAGAATGATAATATAAATATGGTTGATTGCTTAAAAACATACCCTGTGTTCTGAATCAATTTGGTTTTCATTAACAAGCTGAGAAAAAAGATGTCCTCTCTAATCTGGCCTGAAGGAGACACAACTCTCCCTTCCAAGACTTTTAAAGAAACTATTTCAATGACAGGACATTGGCTCCCTACTCCTTATGGCTTAAGGAAAGGGAAAGCTGCCATCTTGGTAAGAGGCTCAGACTTCCTGGTTGCTGTAAGAAAGAATTGAGTTTGGAATTTAAGACAAACTAAGCTTTTCAATCTTTTTCCCCCCTATGCTAATTTCAATACAGATGCTTCCCATAAATAGCTTAACTTTAGTCCCTCTGTTTAGTTTTCATAATGCCCAAGAAAATCTTCCTACACATTTATGGAGATTCCAGTTTTAGGGAAAGTGCCTAGTTTGTAATTTGATGTGATACCCTTTATGCAAATCATTATAAACCCAGGACACAAGAGAGATGAAGTTATGAGTCTAAGAAGTATAGTCTGTTTGCTCCTTTTCCTTACCATTTGCAAGTATTTTCTGTAGCTGCAAATAGAGAAGTTTTGGGGTTACCACCTCTCCTGAGGGGAGCAGCATTTGCAAGCATGTATGTAGCTAACTGAAATTGGATGGGATCAAAAAATTCTTCTCTTTTGTTTTCTTTCAACATTTCATATTTTCATCATGTACTCATAAGGAAATTAAGATTGTAAAATAGTTCTTCATTCAGTTTTCTGCAATGATGGCCTGTTGTATAGATATAGTATAATATCAAAACTGGAAATTAGTGTATACTCGTATGTTGGTACTAGACTACAAACCTTACCTAGTTTCACTGTTCTGGAATCATATAGTATAAAACCTTTTGAGACTATTTTTTACTCATCATAATACCCTTTAAATATAGCCAGGTTGCTGCAAATATCAGTAATTTATTCCTTTAATAGATTTGTAGTGTTACTTTGTTGTGATTTTTTTTATAATGTCAAACAGCTTTCCAGGTGCTTTTTATTTTGCCTTTCCCCACCAGCACTAATGATGAACACAGAGTCACCAAACTACTTCTGAAGTTCTTTCTATTTTATTTTGAGATGAGTTTCACAGACTGGCCTTGAACTTGGGATCCTCCTTCCTCAGCCTCCCAAGCTGCTGGGATTACAGGTGTGTACCACCACCTAGCTGCTTGCTTTATTCACTTATTCATTTAATTTTCATGCATTTTCTTTTATTTTGTTTTCATTCTTATATTTATTTTCCTCCTTCTCCTTCCTATTTTTCTTCTTTTTCCTCTTTATCTTCTTCCTCCTCTCAGTAAACTTACTGAAGTATAACATACATATAGAAAAGCATAAACACACAGTTTTTCCCAAAAGTTAATACACCTATTTACCAGCTCTCCCATTAAGCAGCTGAGCATTTCTGCTACCCCAAATTCCCTCACTCACTATTACCAACTTTTTTGACGTCTAGCAGCACTACAGATTTTTTTTTTCTGTTTTTGCATTTGCTATAAATTAAATCATTCGGTATATACCTTTTTAAAAAACATTTTTTTAAAGAGAGAGAGAATTTTTTAATATTTATTTTTTAGTTTTCGGTGGACACAATATCTTTTATTTTTATGTGGTGCTGAGGATCGAACCCAGCACCTGGCGCATGTCAGGTGAGCTCGCTACCGCTTGAGCCACATCCCCAGCCCTCAGTATATACTTTTTTAAAAAATCTAGTTTCTTTTAATTATGAGATGCATCAAATATTTTTGAACTACCTCTAAGAGTGTCTGACTGCTAACTTAATACAGCAAATGGCATGAGGATATTCTCCAAGTTATGTTGTGGAGTTTGATAGAAGAGTAAAAACTACTCTAGGCTTTATGCTTATTTGGGCCAAATGTCAGCAATAAAACCAACACTAATTCTGAGGCCTAATAGACACCAACAGCCAAATAATACTGTGGGGTCATGATGATGATGGAGTAACCTGAATATATTCTGAAATGTAAACTACTGAGCCAACCCCCTACTTTTTCAACCTTCCCCTTGGTTCATCTTTTCAAGGAAGTAACATCTGTTTGTAGGGATAGCTTTGATGTTAAAGAAACAAATTACCAAGAAGGCTAGTGAGTTGGAGCAGGGATGGTTACATGATATTTCCTGGGGTTTGATGAACCACCTACCGTCAGCTTTTTGGTACCTCAGGAAGTGACAGAAAAGAGATGATTTGGGTCAGAGTAGAGGCGAGTTGCCTGACCCGTCTGTTGGGCTTCCCTTTTCCTTGCCTGTAGAAGGGCTGCCACTGGTCATGATTTCAAGGCTCTTGTGCACATGTGGGAGTGGATCAAGGGAAACTTTGGTGTGTGTTCTCACAGATCATAACATTACTCTTTGTTCCAGAAAAGAGGAAGTGGCACATTTGGGGTAGTCAAGATTAGTTCTTACAGAGATAAAATGAATATCTCTGAATTTGATCCTTTCCTGTTTTTTTGTAAATGCTGTTTCTTTTGCAGACATCTTCTATTGATTATCTTGGGATTCAAACTTCCCCACCCTGACTATGATGCTATCATCATGTTGCACTTATTGAGTGCAACATGAGTTGCTAGATGTTTTATATCATCTTCTCTCATCACGAGTTATGCGGTCTCATTCCCTTTCATAGAAGAGTCTCTGGCTCTGAGAAGATAACACATTTTCTCAGTAATGCAGTTGCCAAGTGTCAGAGCCAGGGCTTGAACCCAGGATCAACACAGAGAGAGCTGTTCTCTATGCAGCAACCTGGTACTCCCAGAACGGCAGGTGGCTGAGGTGAAAACTTAGTACTCTCTCGCTGGCTTCAGATGTTCAATTGCAGAATGTTCTATGGGTGAAAAAAAAAAAAAGTTGCTGCTAGACAGTTATTTCCATCCCCTTAGTTATGGGTTTACCTACATGAGGTGTGCTCTTGAAAATCCAAATTAGAATACTGAAAATTATTATACTTAACAACTAGCTTGTTGCTCAAAGTGAGAAAATTGTGATCCCATTTATTATGTCCAAAAATCAGATGACTGCTAAGCATGGATGAGGGAGCCACTTAGTGATGGTGTCTGTGTGCAGGCGAGTATGGTGAACCAGGTCTCTGTGCTAAGATGCCTCTGCAGTTGGCAGCTGCCTTTCTGAAGAAAATTCTAGTTGTTGGATTTTCAATTTGAAGGCACTTACCCTAGATCTAGGCTGTTTTATGAAGACGGAATCTGATGCAAAGAAAATATATTTAGGGAACTTATTTAATCCTTGGAGCATTTTAAATTACATGTTGAGTCTCCTTTATCCAAAATGGCTTGGGACCAGATATGTTTTAAATTTTGGAGTTTTATCATTTTGTTTTTTGGGGATTTAGGAATATTTTCATACATTTTACTGGTTGAACATGCCTAATTTGAAAATACAAAATCTGAATGCTCCAGAATCCAGAATTTCAATAAGTAGTGGTTTCTACTTAAGAAAGATTCAGCGTTAAAGTGAAATGTTAATCTCCATTTTGAAAATATTCACTAGTATCATTTTACATCTCTTTATTTTTACTTTTAGAATACAGGAACATGTTCAACCAAAAGTAGCAGGTCTGTGCTAATATCTTCATCCAACCAAAACCAAATTCCAACTTAACAGTCTGCGGTCTCCCTTCAACAATGACCCCTCTCATTCCCCAGTGCTTCACTAAGATCAGGTACTCCCTGCATTCTTGCTCTAAAAGAGGTGATTGGTCAGTTCCCTTTGCCTCACCTTTGCCCCGGGCTGTAGAGTTGACAGACATTCCATGTACACAGTATGTAATCCATATGGGCACCAGCTGAGAAGAGTCTTTCTCCTGTGTTAGCTCTTTAGGATAAGCTGAAACTTCTTAGTTTGCTTGCCTCTGCTTCCTTTGGTTTCTATGACAATTCATCTGTTTCAAATCCTGGAATTTCCAAGGTCATGACCAAGTGAGTGTGGGGGAGGAGGAATGGTTTACACTTACTACTTTACTCCGGATTCACAGGTAGTGACCCTGACTTACCAACTGTTGAGTGAGAGATACTTTATGTTAACAAAATAAATCCATTCTTTCCTGGCACATAGGACCTCTTCTCTTTGACAGTGGTAATATGGCCTGGATTGGAGGGGTTTGTTCTGACTTCTAATGTTATATCTTAACTAAACTCTAGGCATGTTTTCAATACGTAATTTCAATATGTAATTGAGTCCCTAGATTTCTAAGGTATTAGGACCTTATGTTTGTGATAGTCACTTATATTTGTGATAGTTGACATTTGTTGTTAAAACCCATTTCTTGTTCTATTGTTAACTGTTACCTAGTTTTTCTTTAGAAATATCACCTGTTCCCAGCTCTCTCTCCCTCCATGTGATAACAGGCATATGACCTGCTCTGGCCCATCAGAGCATTACATCCCCTTCCCTATAACAATTGATTTAGGAATGAATACATGGTACAGTCATGCAATTAAACTTGGTAGATCTCAGTGGCAGCGTGCTTGCCCAGCATGCTTGCGGCCTTGAGTTGAATCCGAAGGGCAAAAAATGACAGTAGATCATTCTAGTCCTTTTGCTTGAGATTCAGGACAAGAACTGTTCTCTCTTCCACTAGACTTGAAACTCTGCAGCTACAGGCCTGGCAGCCATGTGCTTCCGTGAGGACAGAACCAGCCAGAGAAAGCAATGAATCTGGAATGCAAAGCCAAGAAATGGAAAAAGGTGAGTTTTGGTGCCATCATCTCTGCTTACAGCCTATCGAGGGGTGGCCAGCACCTTACCAGGGAACTCTTGCCTGCTTGGAGGGATAAGCCTCTGAAGAATTTAAAGTAAAAAATAATTAGTGAAGAACAAAAGACAAAGTCAGAAAAAAATAGTTTTAAAGATGGAGCACCTGATAGGTTCAGCTCACATAGAAGCTGGAGCTACACAATTAGAAATTGGCTCCCATGGTTTATTTAAGGGGGTACATCAAAGGCAGGGATAAGGTGTCAGGGGTGGAGTCTTGCTTCGTGATGTCTTGCACCCAACAGGTTCATTGGCATCTTGGCAGGTCACACCCATTTCAGAGAGGTTGTATGGCTGGGTGGGTGTAGCAGGTCACCCCATCTCCAGTGTTGTTGCAGAGCTGCGTGGGAGTTCACACTTGTGTTTGGGTCATCTTATAGCAGGGTTGCATTGTAAGTTCCCAGATACCAGACTTTCCCACTCAATGGGCGTCCATGCTGATCTGGTCCACACATAGTCCTTGGATGGCTCTTGACAACAGCCCTTACCTACAGCCTTTCCCTGGATTTTCTATTTCAAAGGCCTTTACATTTGGGGTTTTGTTTTTGTTTTTTACCTAAGCCAATTAGAGTAAAGTTTCATTACTTATAACTGAAAGAGTTCTGATTAATACAAGATGATTGCCAAGTTGTTTTTATACTCCTTTGAAAAGTTCTAGCTCCTTTAGAGAAGGGAGAGGGAACCTCAGAAACCCCTAGTCCCTGGACTCTGCCTAGAAACAGACTAGTGGGCAATGGCGTGGTTAATGGAGACAGACCAGCCGAAATTCAGAATTCAATGATTGCCAAGTTGTTTTTATACTCCTTTGGAAAGTTCTAGCTCCTTTAGAGAAGGGAGAGGGAACCTCAGAAACCCTTAGTCCCTGGACACTGCCTAGAAACAGACTAGTAGGCAATGACGTGGTTAATGGAGACAGACCAGCCGAAATTCAGAATTCAAGTCTGCCTTGAAGCTATCATGAGAATGTATTGATTTAAATTAAGATGTAAAAATAATTTTTAAGCATTTGTGATCATTTACTTAAAGTATTTTGGAAAGTAAAGAAAGCAAATTTTGTAGTTGGAACTTGGGCAAGTGTCTTCATTTCTTTGAGCTTTGGCTTCTTATCTGTAAAATGGACATATTCAAAGTACCTATCTCAAAGAATCATTAAAGGAGATAATTTATATAAAACACTCAGAACAAGTTTTCTAGTACATCCTTAATAATCAGAAGATATCAGTATGAATAATGCTTTGAAATTTTCCTTTTTGGATTGTATGATGATGATAAATTGTATTGCATCTGTGCGTTAAAGATGCAAAATAATCTAAATTAGAAGGAAAAAAACTCACTAAAGAGGATAATGTGTTCATTAAAATTTTAGACTGCCCTAGATTTGTTGGCTAGCTCTTCCAAACTGGTAGACAAAGGGAAACCTAAATACTGGTTGTTTTCTTAGCTTCAGTAAAGAGTTGGGTTATCCAATAATGTCTGCCTTGCTCAGGTTAAAGAAATGATAAGTTGTTAATGACAGTCCTTCTCTAATGGAAGAGTTCAGGCCAGTCTTTACTTCCTGAGCACTTAAAAGAAAACCCTAAGGAAAAGAAACAGCTCAATACAAATCAAAATGCCTAATCCAAATTCTATGCCTAGCAGTACACTAAATCCTCTTGTGGACTATCTTGTTTCCATCACGACTCCAAAAGGTAGAAACTTTTCACATCATTTTATAGATGAGAAAACCCAGGTTCAGAAAGAAAGGACTTGTTGAAGCACACAGAGCTGATGAATGGTGGGGCTGGAATTAGAGCTTAGAAAGTCTGAATCCAGGGACTGTTTTTTAAGCACTGCGTTCACTGCCTCTCTTACCTGTGCACCTCATCTAGTGAGATTCACATTCTTAGCTTCTGTCTTTCTGCGCCTGTGCCCACCTTTTCCCACGGTAGGTCCAGACTTTTCAGAAGACCTAATTTCCAGGAGCCAACACTCCCAGGATCACCCACAGGGCTGATAGTAGGATTTTCCAGGGGCAAGCTACAGATGATGGGGGCAGAACTGAATCACTGTGAGGAAAAATGATGACTTTTTTTCGGGAAGAATTGCTATACTCCTATCTTCTTGTTGCTCTATAACATTGGAGAAAACGTCTCATTGTGGGAGGACAATCACTCCTTCCTAATGAATCACTTGGAAATGGATTTAATTATGCCTAGTGAATGTGAGAACCAGATGACAGTGAAATGTAATTACATTTATTTATGTTATTACAGTGCTCCAAGTGGGAAATGGAGATGTTCACCTGAAACCAATGGCTTATATTATGAGATCTTTTTATCGATAAGATACCTGTCCCCTAATCAATTAAAAATAGAGCTGATGAACACTTATTCCATCCTACAGAAACTTGAAGTTTCTTCTGACCCCTCGATGGTTATCATGTGAGATCTGTGTTGTTGCTATCAAGTTGCCATCAACTTGATTTGTCTCCTTGAGACGTGTGTGTATGTGTATGTGTGTGTGTGTGTGAGAGAGAGAGAGGGGGGGGGCGGGGGGACTTGGCCATAATAGAAATTAATGAAAAATATTTGCAGAGACTGAAACAACACTGATCAAACATATACTAATGATCCTCATCCCATAGCAATTCCCATCACATGGTTGCTGATAGTCAGGGCCACCATGCTGCACAACACCAGGGCTTCATTTGCATTACATGCAAACATCCAAAGTTCAAATGGTGATTGCTGTGGTTTGGATGAGTGTCCCCAAACATTCCATATGGTAAAGGTCCCCAGAGTGGCAGTACTGGGAGATGCTAGAGACCTTTAGGAGGCAGGACCATGTGGGAAGATCTTAGGTTATTGGGGTTGTGCCCAGGATGGTAGATCTTTTTCCTCTCTCTGTCTTTCCTCTCTCTCTCCACTTCCAGGCTTGAGGTGTGAGCACTTGCTCCAATAGTTGTTCCTACCATGATGTGCTATCCTCTCCAAAGGCCCAAAGCAATCTTGGACTTTGACCTCCAGAACTGTGAACCAAAATAAACCTCTCTTTACTTCATAAGTAGCTTGTGTCGGGTATTTTGTTGTAGTGATGTGAAGCTGATAAGTACAGAGACTACGCAGAAGGATGGGCAAAAAAGTGGTTGAGGCAATTTGTCTTGTTGCTTGCCTGCTCAGCATTCACTTAATCTATTCACACTACCTCCTAAAGTTCACTGGGGAGCTGTGCTTTTCTTACAGATGGTTCCAGCAGAGCTGATTTTCAGCTCTACATATAGCATGAAAACAGGCCTGACCAATCAGAACTTCATATTCTCCTGGCTGCAGTGGTTGATTCAAAGATGGACAATGAAAGGCACTGGGGCTCCATTCTCTTTTGCTGAAGCTTCTATGATAGACCTTGACATAGTAACTTATCCTGGCTACAAGGCTGGCCTGCTTCTCAGAAATGCGTGTGCTTTGAAGCCCATGTGTAAAGTCATAGTGACTCAAGTAGGTCTAAAGCTGGGAAGCGACACTGATACAATGGCAGGATCACAAGGTTTTGGTGAATGGGAGGCAAATTTCACCAAGTAAATGAGCATTGTGCAAGAAGGACCAGGGTTAATAGCAGAGTGGATAGGGAGGAGGAATTTGGTAGAACAACATAATGAGATGTTCTGGATTTGAAATCTGCTGGGGGATTCAAAGATTCAAGGTGTAACTGGTCTCCCATACTGTGGTCTTCCTGTAGCTAGATGAGTGTTTTTTACGCCAAAAGATTTAGCCATTGTCCTTTCTCCAGTCCTCCTCTTTTTAAAATATCTCGGTTTTTGTTTTCTTCTTCTCTCTTTTCTCCTACCACCAGGCCTGGACCACTCTGCCTTTGGCAATGTTTAAAAGAGGTTTACATTTCTACTCAGCACAACTCTTTGAGATGAGTCCTCACAGAAATGTAGTCAGAAAAAAATGATATCTTGCCAGGTGCAGTGGCTCATACCTGTGATCCCAGCTTCTTGGGAGGTTAAGGTAGGAGGATCGGGAATTCTAGGTCAGGCTGGACAACTTGGCGACGCTCTGTCTCAAAAATATATTTTAAAAAGTTTGGGGGAAAAAAAAGGCTGGAACTATAGCTCAATGGTAAAATTCCCCAGGTTCAATTTCAAGTACTGCCCCAATAAATAAATAAGTATCTAAATACTATTTGTGAAAGACATTTGATTTATTTTCAACTTTTTTCCATCGTAGTTCAGAAACCTGTTCTGATGAATCTATGTGTATTCATAAGTGTCAGACAGGACTCGAGGAATCATATTTCTGTTGTCACAGTCATAATTTATTTCCCTTTGTATTTACCCCTCCCTGTATCTGTCATCTGACATTTCTGCCTGTAGTATCTGACTAACTGCTGAGGGAAAACCATCCTACTCAACTCTATTAATCATTCCCTTTTCCTAGCTAGAATAATAATGGAAAAAAATCCCCAAACACCGTGTGTGGTAATTAGATATAATGTGCCACCACTCACTGGGGCTGGGTTCAGAACTTCCCCAGGTGCAGAGGACTCAGGAATAATTGAGGATTTCTATTTATGTCATTCAAGAAAGGAGTGTTTCCTAAAGCTCTAAACCTGACCTTTCTGTGCTTACTGAGAGCTTACTGTAAGTCTTTGAAAGTCGCTCATTGGTCTCTATATCAACTAGTTGCTTGATAATAAATTTATCCAAGAAGCTCTTGGATGATTGGACATAGTAAATATTCCCAGAAACCCAGATATCTGGGCTCTGATGGCAAATCAGAGAGAGACAAACACTGACATCCTGTGCCTTTAGTGTTGAGGCAGGAATCCCCTATTGGGTAAATCCTCATGGGGAAGACTTTCTGGGAAAATCAACCCAGGACAGAGAAATAAACTGCTCTCAGCTATTTTTACTTTTTTTTTTTCTCGGTACTAGGGATTGAACTAAGTACTTAGGCAAACACTACCACTGAGCTACAACCTCAGCCTTTTACCTTGCCTTTACAGCAGCATTTGCAGATATTACCTCTGCCTTTTGCCTGAAAGAAAAAAAAAAGTCTCTGGAATTTTAGAAGAAGGAAGAGAGTTGAGAAGATGGAGACAGCAAAAGTTCTCTGTATCTTCCAGAATTGTAGCCGTTTTAAAAACACTCCATGTTTCTATGGCTCTTTACTCCCTCTTGTGGCGATATAGTGCCACTGCTCTCTAACTTTTGCAGACTACCTTTGCACAAATCACCTAGTTGTTTAAAGCTAGAATATAATTAAGTTGGCTGTAACAATCCAATAAGGCAAAAGGCAGAAAGTCTATGCTGTATTTGGACACACATTTAGATTTAAGGAATTCAACTATGAGCATGTAGATCCACTGTTTACACCAATAGTTTCACAAACACTTTGTCCACTGAATATTGGGTAATGGGGGTTTTAGGATTTGGGGAGAAAAGAAAGCACCAGATTTTCCTCCCTCCATTACAACTGAGGAAAAATAATGTAAATTTTCCTAAAAAAATAAAACTATAGGACCTAATTCATATATATATTTGAGTAACAATGTATGTGTAATATTTATAGAATAATTTCATGTATTGGATATTGTATTCTCTATTATAATGTGTCCATTCTGCAATACAGAGAGGAATGAAACAAATGACACAGCTTGGGAGGTCTCTTTTTCGAAATCCTGAATGGGATGAGAAGCTGTCTAAGAAAAGATGCATGAAATAGATTCAATTTTTTAAGGAAAATGTAAGGAAACAAATTTTAAAGTGTTGTGCTTTGTTTTAGGGTCATTCTCAATAGGTAGGGTCAAGTGCAACTATTATTTACACAATAGTTTTTAGTGCTTTGGTAAATTCTATGACATCTGTTTTTAAGCATAGATTCTATAAAGGGCATTCTTGAACTGGCCTGGAGCTGGAGCATAGTCAAGGTAGATATAAACAGTCATCTCTCCTAGTATGGTAGGCAATGTCTAAGATTGTCCTCATGATCCTTCTCTTGTGGTATTCATATCCTTGTATCTTAGTCCTGGATTGGACTTGACTTGCTTTCAATGAATAGAATATTGCAAATGTAGTGGGATGTTACATAAAAGAGGTTACAAAAAGACTATAGCTTGCCAAAACTTGGATGTAGCCAAGATATCCTTCTACTGGTGTGGTACAGCCAGATGACAACAGAATAATATTCAGTACCAAAATAAAATGAAATAAGGAGCTATCAATTCTATGACGTTTTGGAAAAGACAAAACTATGAAGACAGTAAAAAAACAAACAAACAAACAAAAAACATTGGTGGCAAGGGGCTGGGGGAAGGATGAATGGGTGTAGTAAAGAATAAGTTTGGGGTAGTTTCATTATTCTGCATGATTCTATAGTGACGGATACATAGCATTATACATTCATCAAAACCCAAAGATTGGGCAACACCAGGAGTGAACTCTAACGTAAGCTATTGACTTTGGGTAATTACGTGTTAATATTTTGTCAGCTTCAATAATTATAACAAATGTCCCACTCTGGTGGGGGATGTTGCTAGTGGGGGAGGTTGCATGTGTGGAAACAGTGAGTATATGGAATTCTTTGTGCTTTCTGTTCGACTTTGATGCTCAGTTTTGCCTAAAACTGCTTTAAAAAAAAAAAGAAACTATTTTTTAAAAAACAACAGACTATTTCTTCTGTCAAGTGCTTTCTCTCTCTCTCTCTCATCCACCCACTCTGAGAGAAGCCAGCTTCTATGTTGTGAGTAACCTTAAGGGACAGTCCCTGTGGCAAGGAACTGGTGTTTCCTTACAATAGTTAGTGAAGGCCTGAGGTCTGCCTTCAGCCACAGACGTGAGCTTGGAGTGGATCCTCCCCAGATGAACAATGAAATTATTCTTAACGTTGATGCCTGAATTGCCTGTTGGCAAAATGATTTACTTTAGGTATTCAGCTGAGCCATGCCCAGATTTCTGATCACAGAAGTTGTATAATAAATGAATGTTTATGATTTAAACTGTGTAGGTTTGGGAGTAATTTGTAAGCAGTAGTAGATAATGTTGCTGCTATCTCACCTCTTCTGTTCAAATGTTGAAGAGATTCTTTATTTTTTTTTTATAGTTGTAGATGGACAGCATGCCTATATTTTATTTGTTTCATTTTTTTTAATGTTGTGCTAAGGATTGAGCCCAATGCCTCACACATGCTAGGCAAGTGCTCTGCCACTGAGCCTCAGCCTCAAGATTCTTTATTTTATTTTATTTTTTATTTACTGGGGATTGAACTGAGGTCCTTGCACATGCTTGGCAAGCACTCTACCACTAAGCTACATCCCCTGCACTGAGACTCTTTAAAACTTAGAATTAAATGAAAGTATTAAATCCATTGTTCATTCTCTGAACTCTATGCACAGTTAAGCATAAATAGATAAAATTACCTATGAACATATATTTATAATCACTGTGTTGTTCTAGAGCCAACTGTCAGCCCTCCTCATGAAAAAAAAATTAACTTTTTTGGGGTAATTACTATTTGCCAGGCATGTTTTAGAAGAATAGTTAAATAATTTATCCAAGACTACTTAGATTTTTTTAAAAAAAAGAGGTAGGAAGTCAACTGAGGTATGACTTTTTAGTAAAAGTAAGTTGTATCTCTCTTTCCAGAATGTCTCCTTGAGTTTTCTGATTCTAGATTTTCATCTACTAATCCATGTAAAATAGTCCTCCCCCATAGTTCCTGTTAAACTGGCCACTTCCTCAAATCTGAGTTGTTACACTAATTTCAGAGTGTTCTCGATCCTTAACTACAATTATAAAAAGGTAAGTTGTATTGTCTGTGCAAAACATTAGTCCACCTTTTTTTGAAGAATTTCCCACATAAGGTTTTTTTAGGGGCATTGCTAGTTTTAGGTCTTGTCAAGAATTAGACCATGATCTGCAATAGGCTTGGCCACAGTGATTATTTTCCAATGAAATACCGAACAGAGAATTTCTCCATAATTTGAAAAACTAAACCTTGCTAAGGTCCTCATTTTCTTCTAGAGGGTTTCAGTAGTTTTCTGGGTCCTAGTTTTCTATAGCATTGAGGATCAGGGGAAGTTAGCGTAATACATAAAATACATAAAGCAAAACATGGAAAGAGAACAATAGGAGATTTAGAAAATCCACAACCATAGTGGGCTCTTTTAAATATATTTATCTCAGTGACTGATAGTACAAGCAGACAAAATATCACTAAGGATACAGAAGATTTGATAGTATAATCTGCAAATTTAATGGCCGTATATAGAACTCTAAGTCCCATAGTGCAAATTACACATTCTTTTCAAGTACGCGTGGAATCTTTACTAATGTTGGCAAAATGATGGATCTTAAGGCCAGTCTCAATATATTATAAAGGCTTGAAAATCAGAGTGTTCTTTGCTATAAATGCATTAAGCTTGTAATCATTAATAGAAAAGATTATTAAAAAATTCTCCTGTGTGATATTAAGAAACAAACCTGTAAGTAACTCATGTATCAAGAAGAAATTAGAAAACATTTAGACTGGAAAATCTCCAAATTTTCTAGGAGATAATGATAGGAAGCAAAGAGGAGGTTGTGGATTGGAATGAGGGGTCTTGGAGTCTAATTGAGACAGGAAAAGAAGATAAGAAAGGCTCTGGGTATTAAGAGAGCCGAGAGCCACTGCATAGGAGCCACGGTGATAGGGAAGAATTCTGCAATGGGAGTACTTGCACTAGAAATGTAGGATAGTTGGGCATGAGATTTCAGAAGTGGTAAGGTTTTTTTGGTAATGAACATGCCCACGGTATAACCATGGGAGAAAAATATGAATGGTTGATTAGATTTGAAAAAAGTCACTGGAAGTCAGGGCATTAACCAGAAGACAAGGCATTGGATGGGCCCAATATAATGGGTCCAATGTACAATGATTCTGAAGTCTCCAAGTAGTATAAAAGGAGCTGAGGTGGAGAGCAACACAGCAGAAAATAAACTACGTGGTGAATGAGGAATTGTGAACAGGAAGTTAGAAGATTAAAATTAATGAAATGTTAAAGTGGGTACAAATCCCAAGTGGTTCAAGCATCAAAGGAGTAAGTGAGCTAGATAAGCCAATTTTACTAATGAAGCGTATTTCATCAGGTACATTCTGTGAAAGGAGACAAAAGCTGGCAGTAGCTCAGCTTTTCACTGAAAGTGGGTAGCATGGTTTACACAATGCCCAGGATTTATCAATTGCTTCCTATTGAAAAAAAAAAAAAAAAGCCTCAAATTTTGACTCCTGAATAGGCTTTTCTCAACCTCACAACATAACTTTCGTTAGCATGACTATTCTCTGTATTCTCAGCTTCTCTGCTCACCAAGCTGGTTTGTTCACTATGCAATACATTTGGCCACTTGTGATTTTTGTAGGGGAGAATACACATCTTGTCACTCAGGCATCACAAGCTGCTCTACTATTTTTTTTTTCTTTTTTTAATATCAGGGATTGAACCTGGAGGCGGGGAAGGTGCTTAATCACTGAGCCACATCTCCAGCCCATTTTTTATATTTTAGTTTGAGACAGGGTCTTTCTAAATTGCTTAGGTCCTTGCTAAGTTGCTGAAGCTGGCTTTGAACTCGTGATCCTCCTGCCTCAGCCTCCAGAGACACTTGAGATTACAGGCGAGCGCCACCATGCTGACTCTATTGTTTTCTTAAGCATGATTGTGTCTGTAATTGAATGAGTTTTAAACTACATGATACATGGAATTTCATGGAACTAAAGTTGTTTTTAAATTGCTTCACTTGTATAATCACACAAGTATATTTTCATGTAAAAAACAGATAAAGTCAGAGTTCCCTTGATTATTTTCATGGTCTCCATCCAACCCATCTTCAGAACTAACTACTATTATCAATTGGAATGCTCTTCTTGGACTTTTCTCTATTTATTTACATTCTTATAAATATACATAGGGGGGCTGGGGATGTGGCTCAAGTGGTAGCGCGCTCGCCTGGCATGCGTGCGGCCTGGGTTCGATCCTCAGCACCACATACAAACAAAGATTCTGTGTCCGCCGAAAACTAAAAAAAAAATAAATATTAAAAAATTCTCTCTCTCTCTCTCTCTCTCTCTCTCTCTCTCACACACACACACACACACACACACACACACTCTCTCTCTCTCTCTCTTTAAAAAATAAATAAATAAATAAATAAATATACATAGGGGAGTATATAGTTTTACATATCAGATTATCTTATTCTTCAACTTTTCAAGGACTTTCCATTGTAGTTAGAATGAAGTCCATACTCCTTACTATGGCCTGAAGGATTCTACACAATCTGGTCTTTGCCTCTTCGATCTTCTCCTGGTATGAAGAAATGCTAAGGTGTTCTTCCCATAGTCTATGTGCTGTACAGTCTATTTAGAAAGCCCTGTACCCATCCTGGCTTGACTGATTCCTTCAGCTCTGAGCTCAAAATTTATTCCTTATAAGACTTTTTCAAACACCCACTCTAATTTAATACTCCTACCCCCCTCGTCTCTGTTTCCAAACTCCTTTTCCATATCCTTATTTTAGGCAAGATAGCTGCTCCACTGGGTTTGAATCCCCACTTCACTAGATGGTAGTTAAGTTATTTAACTTTTTTTGTGCTCAGGTTTTTCATCTGAAGACAAAGATATTTATAGCACCTACTTTAGGAAATCAGGTGAATTAATATTTGTAAAACAACAAGAAAGTGCTTAGGACATATTGAAATCTGTATGTATTTTTCCTCAGCACTTGCCATTATCTGCAATTATTTACTTATTTGTATGTTTATCATTGCTTTTCTCCCTGAAGAATGCAGGGACCTTGTCTGTTTGGCTCTTAGCACCAAGAACAGTGTCTGATTCATAGCAGCCTGTAATAAAGAAAAGTTTGAATGTAAGAATGTTCAAATATTACCTTCTGCATTGGGATCGATGTGTTCAAGAGATAAGTTTAAAATGGAAAGCACAGTTCTGCTTTTATTAAAAGTGTTTAACTTTTATACACTGGAACTAAGCTCCTCTCATACTTCCAAAGAAGTGGGACTAACCCAACTGCAATTCCCTCATGTGTCTTACTTTCCTAAAGAGCACAGGGTCCATACAACCAATGTCACAGCTGCTACTCACCAACAATCTTTAGAAAACATTAGTGCAGTTATTACAAGCAAAACTGACAGTCCCAGATCCCAGTACAATCCAGACCCATATTGCAGTTGCCAGCCAAGTGATTTAGGATTATCTGGAGGATGAGAAAAGAGAAAAGCTTCTTGTCTGAGCTTGTCAGATTGCCAGTGATATTGTGCCAGCTGGCCAGGGTTGATGATCCTAAACCCAATTGGAAAATTGTAAAGAGGTTAGTTATGCTTCTGTGTGCTCCTCTTGATACCTTGTATAAACCCAAGGCTTTCTGTAGCTGTGATGCAGCTACTGTCACCACTGTGGCTGGGCTTCAGAGGCCCAGGGAAGTCACACTAATGTAAACTTTGCTACTCCAAAGGATGCATAGAAGTTTCTTTCCTGCAAACAGTTTCTTGCTACAGCAGGTCCAACCTCGATCATCTATTGAAGGCTAAGAAATAAGATAAAGGAGAAAGAAAATAGAAACAACAACAACAAAATAACATTAGATTTTCACCTACAAATCAAGCTTGAGAAAAATCCAAGTGTCAGGTGTTCCATTCTGGTTCTAGTAAAGAACCTGAAATTTCTGCATAGTACAGCTGCCTATTCAATATTGTGTCCCCTAAAAGATTTCTTGTGACTCCCCCAAGAAAGAAATTTCCATTTTTTATCCAAGACTGATCCTGACTCATGAAGTGTGAGTTTGTGGAAAGCCTATGTTGATCCCCACATGAATATGTTTTCTCTTTTACCTAAGCTACTGTGGTCTGAAATCAGCTGGTAAAGTTGTAATCTAAAGTCACCTGCTGCTCAATGACAGCCCAAACTATTCATAGTAAATACAAAAGTTTTTCTCTCTCCTGTCATATTTTGATCCAGATGATAGCTTTCATTTGTTACCTCAGTAGACACCAGTATGTTCAGGGTTTTGTGTGGGCCCCTCCCTATTTCACACCTCAAGCTTTGCAACTGCAGAGATAGGAAAGTTATATCCATATGTCCCAAAAGAAAACAAATAATACAAATTGCAAAAAAGAGTATTCTTTTTTTCAATGCCCAGTGCCAGGTAGGCCTAGAATGGCCACTCCATGATGTCTCAACTGATGGTCTGGACCAAGCTGATGGTGTGGCCAGAAAGGATATGGTGGGGGTCTCTTGTCAGCTGAGAAAACATCTTGCCCAGCTTGTTGATCTACGTGACAGGAGAAAGGAAATAGAATATAGCCCCTTGTACAGGTGTAGGAAGTGAAAGAGAAATGGCAGGGCCTGGGTTATTCCCTATAGATCAAGGTGTCCTAAACCATTAGTAAATGTGGTTCAGTGAATGTCTCTAGCTCTCTTCCATTAAATTGGCTGTTCCTCTTTGTTTGGGAGCCAGATATTAAGTGCAGTTGTATGAAAGAGGGATGAAATAATCCTCTTTACTGTGGCTAAGGCTGAAACACGATTTAAGGTTCAGAAAACTTCACCTTCCCAAGTAGTGATTGATTCTAGATAAGCCTGTCAAGACAACAGTTTCCAATTACACATATTCTTTGTGGCATCTGGGTACTACTACTGATCTCTCCATTTTCTACTCTGCCTTAGATGGACGTTATATTTTTCTGGTCATTGTTACAGCTCTCACTCACTTTTTCTCAGTCGTTACAGATGCTTTTTCTCTACCTGGATCTGCAATGTAGGAATTCCCTTCTGTTTCTCTTTCTCACTGTTCTCTTCATATTCTGGCTGGATAATTTTATTTACTTCCAAAACTTCAACTTGATTTTCATGTTGATCTCTGCTCTATCTTAATCTCTTTCTTCTCCCCTAAATTTCCAAAACTGTTTTTCGAATTGCTTTTTGGGTTGTCCATAAAAAGGCCTCACTTGCATCCTGAAATCATATCAAAGGCATCAAATCCACCACTGCTCCCCGTCTACTTCTCTACTCTTGACAAACTTACTCCTTCTCTGGGGCTTCCTATTCCAATTAATGTCATGCCTATGTAATTCTTAAAGCTTAGATCAAATGCCTCTTCCTTCTTGAAGCATTCCATGATACTTTGGTTGGAATTATAAGGTTTCTTCCTCTCCTCTTCCTCCTCCTTCTCCTCCTCCTCCTCCTTCTCCTCTTCTTCTTTTCTTTTTGGTGGTACTGGGAATTGAACCCTGAACCAAGGGGCACACTCTCACTAAGCCACATCCCCAGTTATTTTATTATTTTTTATTGTTTTGAGTCAGGGTCTCACTAAACTGCCTAGGCTGGTGTCAAACTTGTAATCTTCTTCCTCAGCCTCCTGAGTTGCAGGGATTATAGGCCTGTGCCACCACACCCAGTTTAGAAGCTCTTTTCTTTGCACAGTATGCTTATTTTTCTTTTTAAATGGATTTGTCAAGGATTGTGAAAGGTCTGAGATTGTAGTTTACTTGCAAGCTATCTAGTTAGCTGAGTTCAATGGATGGTAAGATAGAATGTAACACTTCTGGGTCAGAGACAAAGGACTTTATTACTCACAGCACAGCAAACTCCATAAGCTTTTTTTTTTTTTTTTTTAGCTATTGTCAGACCTTTATTTTATTTATTTTTATGAGGTGCTGAGAATTGAACCCAGTGCCTCACACATGCCGGGCAAGTGCACTTCCACTGAGCCCGAGCCCCAGCCCCCAAACTCCATAAGCTTTATGTTTGTATTTGGTCTCTTGTTCCCCCCATGTCCCATGATTGAGGGGCAGAGGGGCCTATGTTGATGCTGGGAATGCAGTAATTTTGTGCCATATCCAAAGAGCTCTGAGCTTAGTGATACTGGATCTTTTATAATGGATGCAAGGAAACCTGCCTGACCCTTGCTCTAGAGGGAGACGTTACATTTATTATACTGGACAGTAAATAAACCTGACTTTCGTTCCACAGGGAAGGGTTATCTCTATCTTTCAATTGATTATACCGCTGATTATACAAACATCTGTGTAAAGACAGTCAGGAACAAAAGGTCAGTTGGTAAAGACAGAAACATGAGAGACCAATTGATAATTGTCTCTGAACAGGATTTATTATTTATTTGTTTTTTTATATTAATGATTAGCATTTTTTCTACATCTCAAATATAGTTTCTTATATATTGGAAATGGTGGCTATTTTTTTTTTTTTTGTATTAGGGATTGAACCTAGGAGAACTTTACCACTGAGCCACATCCCCAGCCCCTTTTATGTTTTATTTTGAGATAGAGTCTTTATGTTGCTTAGGGACTCCCTAAGTTGCTGAGGCTGACTTTGAATTTTTGATCCTCCTGCCTTGGCCTCTTAAACTACTGGGATTACAGGTGTGTGCCACCATGCCTGGCTATTTTTGATATTCTTTGAATCACCCCATCAAGTTTCCTTCATGACCAGAGAAAATCTGTTAATAGAACAAGGTATTCCTGGCTGTTGGGGGCCATGGAGATCCTGCAAAGAATGGGGGAACTATTAGGCCCAGCATCTGTTTAAAATCATTACCAAAACTGTGGCTTCAACCATGACCAGTTTGATAAAGAATAATAGTTTAGAAATAATTGTATCACTCAGGGTTCTTACTTACAAGTGAGAAAAATGAACTCTGGCTGATTTAAATAGAAGGATTATTAAATGGACACAGGATAGGTGACAGAATTTCTAGGGGAGCCATAGAGTGAGTTGCTGAGGTTCTGCAGCCAAGAACTATGCCCAAATCATGCTCCTCTTGCAGCTGGGTGCTAGATGCTGCCACTTGTACCTCTGAGACTACTGCCATTGATCTTGCCCACTCTGGCTAAAACTAATGCCTTTTCTTCATCCATCACCCTTCACTAGAACCAATGCTGTATAATGTCTCATCCGCTCCATCAATCATTAGTTTCCATATCAATGCCTTGGGAGCAAGTATCTGATTGGCAAACTTGGATCATGAGCTATGCTTGGCTTCAAGAGAAGCTGGGAAGATGAATAGTGGGCATTTTCAACCTTTAAGGTAGGAAACAACAGATGGGGAATTCTCCAACAATAGGAAGTTGGCAAAACTGGGTGGCAAAAAAGAAAAAAGAATGTGGTTTCACTGTACTCTTACACTCTCAGCTTTCCATACACCATAAGGACTAACCCATAAAGCTTGTTTCTCCCATGGAACAGTGACTTCTTGGAAGAGAGACCTCCTTTAAGTTGGAACAAAGAGAGTGCATTTAGGAGTTTTCACCTGTAGGAAAAATAAACAGAATTCTCACTGGGAAAGGATGGGGGAAAGATTAGAAAGAACAGGGGATATAATCTGCCTGGGTTCTTTAGGGATCCTGCATCTCTTTTCTCCTTCCTGGATCAGCCTGAAAAGATGGAGCAATTGAAAGGATAGAAATTTAGATTAAGAACTTTAGATTGCCTTGCAGGTGATCTTGAACAGGATAGGATGACTGCTACAGAATGGCTATGGCCCTATCATTGATTTATCTGATGAATGAGCTGAAACTCCTCTTCCCTCTCTCTTGACTTTTGGCTAGCATGCAAGGATATACTGTTGTTTGTGTAAAATGTTCATTTTAATATATTTTTTTATTTGGATAAAAATAAATTTGACTCCCATAGAATTCACTAAAATAGTACAGAGAGCAAGTTATATAAATCACAAATTTTAGGAATAGCTAATATGATTTCAAGGCTACCTAGATTTGAGTTGGGGCAGAGGGTAGGTGGGTTGAGGACACCAGAGATCTCTCAGTCATTCTAAAGTAATAAACTACAAGTTTCATCAGTAACTTGAGGCAGAAGCAAAGGCCAGCATGACCTTAAGGAATATCCCCATCGGGACAAAACTTTCCTCTATGTTAAGTTAACATTTAGGCTAGAGGAAAAGGGAAGACAGAAATTTCCTGAAAGAAATTTACTTCAAACAGACCAGATCAAGTTGCTTTTTTTTTTTTTTTTTTGTGAGTGTGTGTGGTACCCAGAATTGAACCCAGAAGTCCTCTATCATGGAGCTACATCCCCAGCCCTTTTTATTTTTTATTTTGAGAGAGGATTTCCCTAAATTGCTGAGACTGGCCCTGAATTTGCGATCCTCCTGCCTCAGTGTGGACAGCAGGCTGTGCTCTGCTCTGAGTTACTCTTTGATGTGTAGATGGGGAGTTTTCAGTCTGTGCCTAAACCATTTTGTAAAGCAGGAGTTTTCCATAAGCTATTTCATTTTGAGTTTAAGTGCTGAAGTGAAATAACTTTACATCTTGTTTGCACAAGTGAACAACTACCATCTACCTGTCACAACCATAAGGCACAAACTAATAAATGAATTAATCATGCTAATAAAAATGACCACCTGTGAACTTATTGAATTAATCAGAAGCACATGGATGCATGGGAGTATCAAACTCATACTGGAAAAAGCAGGCCACAGGCTTACCAAACACACCAGAACATTGGATAATGCAATGCCCTAATTGGAAGCCCATAAAATGAGGAGCACCCGAGAGTGGACTTGATGACGCCTTGACCCTGTCACCTCTTTATGAGCCTTGCCCAGGAAAATTGCCATAGTGATGAACCTCCTAATCTGTATCCTTGAGATTTAGCAGATCATGGTTTCTCCTGTCTGTGAGGACCACGTAAATCCTACTCTAAGCTGACATCTCAGTGAGACGCTTCACGCTCACACTGAGAAACTGCTGACCCACCAGACCTTGGCCTAGAATAAGTTTCTGCACTTTGACAACTCTGCACTTTGAACAAATTCTTTGGCTGGTTAGTAATCTTATTTGACTACCTAGAGTGACTCTTGGCATTCATATCTGCTTTCTGTCTTTTCTCTTAGTTCACCCTCCTGAACTTCTGTGGCTGCCTTTACCCTTTCTTAGCTTTTCTGTCATATATATATATATATATATATATATATATA
>NW_026000221.1:10993772-10997461 GCF_001458135.2 Marmota marmota marmota
TATTAGATATATATATGACATATATATATATATATATATATATATATATATATATATATATATAAATTATATAGCATGTGATATGTGACTTGAGAGTTATATATTAGAAATTAAAACTGGAATAAAAGCACTTGTGATTACCTGGCTTGTGACTACCAGGTGACCCATAGTATTCAGTGAACTGTCACTGATGAAAGTGGTGTAGACTGTGAATTTATTACTAATAAATTCTGACATCGTGGAAAGACACAAACATGTCTGGTTTATGTTATTGACATAGTGTTCATGACACTTAGCCTTCCAAGTTGCTGAGATAAGTGTGCACAACTGAACCCAGTTCATGTTGCTTTTAATTGATCAGTTTATGTCTCTGTTTTCATCTTCCCCTTCCCATAAAAATAGGACTTGAAAGCAAGATGAGACCATTAGAGAAAATAAGCTGCACCTATATAGCAAAACACTCTTTTGTAGTGTGTTAAATTATGTACCTCATTTCACTTCGATGACTGTAATTCCTCTATACTTATTGCCTCTCATTCCCATTCCAGTCATATGGACACTTATTTTACTTGTCACTTAAACTTTCCTATTCCCGTTAGCTGTCATCAGTACTAGCCAAAACTGAGTTCTGAGACTCGAAATTGGAATATTGGCTCTTTAACAATGGCTGAGAGAGGCTGAATTCTTACTTAGGTTGTAGGCTTGTGGCTGAATGCTCTTTCTCTTAAGTTACAACTGACTTGATTTTGCAGTTTGATTTCTAGAAGTAGGAATAATGAATTTTGATTTTTTAAAAAATATTTGTTTTTAGTTGTTGATAGACTTTATTTTATTCATTTATTTATATGCGGTGCTGAGAATCGAACCCAGTGCCTCACACATGCTAGGGAAGTGTTCCACCACTGAGCCACAACCCCGACCCCTGAACTTTGATTTTTTTAAAAACCAGAATAACAGGATTATTTGATTAAACAAGAAAGATTACCATATAAGATTGAAACAAATACTCCACAAAGGTGATCTGCGAGTTTGCTCTACTGTGAAGCTAGGCAAAGAGGTCAGTGCATAAGTTTGCAGGGTTCTCCTTGGAGTTATATTGAACAAGTTTGGCTGCTCAGTTCATAAAGCTGTGGTGGCTTCTCCCTTGCAGGGATCAGGGGTGCAGAGATCAAAAGTTACTGAGTTGTTGCACAGGTTTACCCTTGAACTTTAGATTCCCACGTGTCCCTTTAGCAAAGGAATTTATCATTGGTCTCAATCAAGGAGAGTTGCACATGTAGACCTGCTTTTGAAGGGTAGAGGGTGGGTGGGTGTGAGAAGAGTGGGTTTAGGACCCAGAAGCAGGATTCGCTTCTAGGCATTGTGTCCCATTGGTTGAAAGTCCTGGCCATGCTGTACCTCTTCTTCCTTCCCTCATCTTCTTTCTTTTTCGGGTATTAGGATGAACCCAGGGCCTCAAGCATGCTAGGCAAGCACTCTATCACTGAACTGCATCCTCAGCCCTTTTTATCTTGAGACACGGTCTCCTAATTTGCCCAGGCTGTCGTGCAATTTTCGATTCTTCTATCTCAACCTTCTGAATAGCAGGGGTTATAGTGTGCCAGGTTCCTGCTTTATATGTAAGGGTTAAAGGTGAGAGAACTTCATTTTCATGCCAACTGAAGCTGGCCTATGTGCCTATTTGTACAATTTGGCTGTTACCTAGCTAATATCTCTCAAGTGCTCCCTCCCTCCACCCCCCTTCACCAACTCTGTACTGGGCCTTGCTCCAGAGTTTCCAGCTTGCTAGGCATGCTGCTCTAACCTATCTCCCTAATTCTCTTTCTTATCTTTGAATGCAGTGTTCTAGGAGCTTGTCTCCTTGGGTTTCCAAGTGTACCAGAATTCAAGGGTCAAACCAGTGTAAAGCAGATGTGGGCAAATGGCTAAGAGAACAAAGCTTGTTTAGGGTCCAGCTGGTAGTGAAAAGATGTGCACTCTGGAGATTTAGGCTTGGGTCACAGAGAGACTTTTTTTGTTCTTCTGGAGCACTGAAATCAAATTTACAGAGCTTACAACCACAGTTGCCTGGTAGGCTTCTGTAGCTGTAGGCTTTACTTCCTCTTCCTAAGCACAGTTTTGCTGAAATCGAAGCCATAAGTTGCTCTATCCACAATATTTCCAGTTTGATAAGTGGCCCCCTATAACCTAGGTGCTTGAGCCAGAAATATGGTGTTATTTTAGATGCTCCTTCCTCACATCCACATCCAGTTAATCACAAATACCTATTAAGTCCATTTCCTAATGTTCATTTTCTCTCCCACATTTCCTCTCCTGGCCTCCATAATGTCCCCCACATTTTTAATATATTCTTATTATCCACCTATAATTAACTCTCCATAAAGCAGCCAAGTGATCTTTCCATGATATGTGTTCTGCCTACCACCTGTGGAGGAATACTGTTCAATACTGTTTTCTGGGTCTGAGGTTGTGGCTCAATAGTAGAGCACTAGCCTAGCATGTGTGAGACGCTGGGTTTGAGTCTCAGCACCACATAAAAAAATAAGTAAACAAAATAAAGGTATTGTGTCCATCTACAACTAAAAAAAATTTAAAAAAGCAATTGTTTTTTTGCACAAAGTTCAGATATTTAAGCATGAATTGAATGGCTCTGCTTAGTTTTGTAGTTTCACCCTTTTCCTGTTCAAAGGTGACTTTTATCTGCTCTTGTCTATAATGCCCTTCTTCTTTTTTAGTCAATTCTGCTTCACATTCTTTGGAATTATTCCCTCCTTTTCTCTAGCCTGGACAGGGTTAGTTTATTTTGGCATAATCAATTAGCATACTTCCACCCATTTGTCACAAGTCTTAATAGGTTGCACCATATTGAAAGTTTATCACCTTTGAAAAGCTTCAAGAATTTTTATTACTCAGCTGTAACTTAAATCTTTAGTATATGCTCAACAAATGTTGAATGAATGAATGACACTATATCACCGTAACTGTGCCGCGCATATATTCCCTGGAGGGCGCGCGTGTGTGTGTGTGTGTGTGTGTGTGTGTGTGTGTGTGTGAGAGTGAGAGAGAGAGAGAGAGAGAGCCAGCCCCCAGTGTGAGGGAGGCACAAAATTCATTTAAGAGCACTTGCTTACTTTTTTTTTTTTTTTGTCCCTGTGAGTCTATTTCTGGAAGTCAGTGGTGGGAATCTAGGACTTTGCCTTTTGAACGTTCCTGGATGATTTTTATGCAAGAGATCCAGGTATTATATTGAGAAATCTTTACCACGGCTAAGGGTAACTTTCTTACTTAAAGTCTATATCTGAAAGCCCCTTAAGGATAGGTGCACCGCGATATTTCTCTAGGCCGGTTCCTAAACCTGGAAAACGTTTGTTGAGAGAATGACGAAATGATAGGGGATGTATATAGAGGGCTGCCACACAACTTTTGAAAACTCCATTCTTTTTTTCTTTTTTGGCAACTCCATTCTTAAGGCAGCAGAAACGGACTTTTTTTTTTTTTTTAAGAGAGAGTGAGAGAGAGTATTTTTTTAATATTTATTTATTTATTTTTTAGTTTTCGGCGGACACAACATCTTTATTTGTTTGTGGTGCTGAGGATCGAAGCCGGGCCGCATACTTGCAAAGCGAGCCCGCTATCGCTTGAGCCACATCCCCAGCCCCAAAACGGGCTTCTTTTTTTTTTTTTTTTAC
>NW_026000221.1:10997473-11027507 GCF_001458135.2 Marmota marmota marmota
GTCGGGGCTTTGAGCCCGGGTGGGCGTGGCGGGTGGTGGGCAGGAACCGCAGTTTAAAGGCACTGAATCTGAAGGGGAGCGCCCGAGAGTAGGGGGATCGGCCTTGAGACGGGAGTCACTCAGGCAGGTGCAGCCTACTTTCCCCAGCACCCACGGGCAGCTTCCCAAACCCGGCTGGGCGGCGGGTTGCACAACTGGGTGAAAGTTCTTGGCTTTGTGGGTGTTGATTATGACTCTTGGTGTTGGGGGGGACTCTTGTTAGGCCTTGCTCCGATCTCTTAAGGCCTGAAAAGCCGCCTCAGGCCTGGAGGTCCCATCTAAGGAGTGGAGATGCCAGCTTCTTGACTTTGACAAGGCAGTTATTTAGTGTTTATTTTCTAATGTCTGATGTTTTTTTAAGTTCTGGAGAGGGCCTATAAAGAGGACATCCATCTGATAAGAGCCCTCCTTGGAGTTTGTATTGTATGCTTATCAAGCCAGGCCGTGTTTTCAAAGTCCAGTGGAATCCTGGAAAAGTTGTAAACGCCAGTGCGTGCAGGGTCGAGGTAAATGATAGAGGAATAAAGTGGGAATGGGACAGGAAGAGTGAAGAAAGGAAGAGCAGAGACATTTCTGAAGTGGACCATCCCTTAGGAAATTTGCCAGATCCTCATATATTTCAGGAGAAGCAAACCGAAGAAATGTTATGTGAAAAAACCCAAACAATTTTTAAAGAACAAAAATTAAAACAAACCACTCTCACACACACTGATCCTCTGCAGTAAGATTTTTGCTCTAGTTTCCCCCAAGTGGGTGATCTTTGTAACCTTCACATGCAAGGGATCATAACTTTATGCATCCTTGATTTCCCTTTTATAGAGCCTTGTAATAAAAGGGTCCTAACAAGGAATTATTTGAATTACATATTACAAGCCATAAACAATGGAATTGTCAATTAATTCATATGTACTTTTACATCTTCATTGATAAACTACATCTTAGTTTGCCTTTCAGAAAACAATTTCATTATTAATTGTTGTCCAAGTATTTTATACTCATATTTGTATTTATTCTGAAATGAGCTTTTGGGAAACCATTTTGCTTACTCTTTGTTTTTGAAGGTAATAATGTAATTCACTGGGTATTTTAAATTTCTTTTGGCAGTGACTTGACAGTAAGCAGTGCATTCTATACCAGATCCCCTCCCCCATCTCCATTTGAAGCAAGTTCATGACACAGTACATGAAAATGCTGTGCACTCTGAAATTTTCTATTCTGTTTTATTACATCCCACAAAAATGACCTTGAAACATTAATGAATTGTGACTAGAAAATTATGAGCTTAGCTCCTCCTGTATAAATTGGCTGCATTCTCTCATCCATTCAGATTGGCTAAATTCTAAAATTATGTGGTGATATCTTTTAGTTTTGGAAAATTTGTGTTTTGGGTTCAAAATAAAATTTTTATTTTGTGTTCTTTCTTTTTGGGAAAGCCTGATAATTTAACCATTATCATAAGGTGATAATTTATTCACCTTAGTTTGTTATTTGTATACTTATTTATCAATTAACTTATACCAAATAAAAATTGTCCATTCAGTTCCTCCATTTATCAGTGAAATTTATTAACTTAAATTTTAGAACATGAACACATTAAAAAATTTTAGTGTAAAAGTAAGTCTTCTAGTTGCTGCCACCGTCTGTTCTTCAATGGTAATTACTAATTGCCAGTCTCTCATATATTCTTACATATTATAAAATCTGTATATGTACACATATCTGTATATGTAAATCTATACTTTCTAGCTCTGAATCAGAATTAAAGTTTTTTTGTGTGTGTTTGATTGTGTAGTCAAGCTTCAGTACAGGATACAGAAATCGCTAGATAGTTTAAACAGAAGGATTGAATACAGGCAATTGGGTTTTAGTGATTTTTCTTAAAATGACTTTTGGAACAATATAGAACTGGTACATTAGAGTAGCCAGTAGTTCTGAGTCTGCCATTGGAATTCTGTCACAGCTCACATAAATTCAGATTTAAAGTATGGACGCTGCCATTCAGGGATTAGGAAGCTGGCTAAGTAGGTTGCCTGCACAGGTCACTGTATTTTAATAAATAGGAAGGTTCAGAGAAAATCAGCTTCTTAACCAGTACTTACAGCTCATATTCTAGTAAAGTGACCTCTATCACTTCCATTTTCTAAATTTTGTGCAAATGCATCTAATGGTGGAATCTAGTTCACATCTGGCATTTTAGCACTAGGTAGCAAGTTAGGAAATGTAAGTAGGTGTATAGTAAAACGTAGTTTTAAACTTTCTAGCCTCTGCAAGCAAATGAGAGTGGATTAGAGTTTGAGAGTGCAAATGAAGACTCTTCTATTGTAATTACTGACTTTCAAATGGGGACTGAGTTGAGTGGACCAAAATAATTCTGACATTTTCTGATTATTTTAAACCAGGTTTGGGCCGAGCTTATGCCCTGGCTTTTGCAGAAAGAGGAGCATTAGTTGTTGGTAAGTTGGTATATTTTTCTTTTTAATCAATAGTTCATAAAAATACAGTCTTCGTAAGCCACCTTTGTCTTTCTATTAAGTAATTTGTGAAGGTATAATTTCATCATAAAGTTTTAACTTCTGCCAGCACATCTTTTACCCCCTTAAGGTGAACTTTTTTTTTTTTTAAGATTTACTTTTTAAAGTAGTTTCACTTTTGCCTTTTCTTTTTTTTTCTTTCCACACTTTTATATTGGTGCATTATACTTGTACATAATTATGGGATTTGTTGTTACATATTCATAAAAGTACACATAATAGTATAATTTGTTGTTTCACAGAATTTCTAACTTAATAGAATTGATAAAGAAGGGCAGACATTTGTTGTATACAAGGAAATTCTTGACTTTAGTATTGTGGGCTATAAGTTTTTGAGGTAGAAAGCTTACCTACTAATTTAAGATCAAAGGAGAATCCCCAAAAATACATTGATAAAATAAATAATTGAAATAATTTGATTTGAGAATTGGAAGTTTGGAGTCAGGCAATAAAAAGTGTGGGTCTCTTATCTCTTTCATCAAAAGTTTTCACTTCAAAACTTAAAATTCATTCATGGGTCAGTTTTATGAGTTTTAGTTGTATGATGGGATTGGGGTCAGTTGGAAGATACTGTATTGAAGAATCCCAAAGATGAGAAATTTTAATAATCTAAATAGTTTGGACTGGTCTGATTATTTGGTATTTGATAGATACATAGTAGACAGTTTGTCCATAACTAGGCCTTTGTGTGGAATAACTGAATGAATGCTAAGTGTAAGTATATGTGTAGGGCAGATGTTAGAACCTGATGTTTATTAGTATCTTTCTGGGATAAAATTATTGACCACAGTGATTTCTTAATCCCAATTTTCCTGGGGAATACAGAGAGAGAAATTTCTCTCAATTTGTTTATGGAGACATGTAACAAAAAAGTAAGCATGCAGGGAGATTTTCTAAACAAAGAAGGCCCAAGCAGTTGAATGTAGCTTATCTTTATGAAAGGGACACAGAGACTTTGGATGTTCCTTGCTTAAGATCATAGCTGCTCTGTACTCCTTCAATCGGTTTCTAGTAGCAAGGATAGATTTTGACATTATAGTGTTTGAACAGGGGCCACTGTTGTAGCCTCTCTTTCTTTGACATAAATTTGGAAGAATATTTGATGTGTAGTCCTAAAGACTCATGCTGTTACTATTTTTTCTTTTCTTCCTTTTGAAGTGTTACTATTTAGTTATTAATATTTTTATTTTATAACTTTTTATCTATTGCATCATTCCTATTCAAGTTTTCATAAGTACAAAGATCTCATCTTTTCTATTTCCTGAAGAAATATTACCTTATACAAAGAAAGTGCTTTGTTCTTTGACTCTTTTGTTGACATTGTCTTTTTGGGGGGAGGGCCTAGTGTGTCTGAAATTGGTTGAATTAATTTTTCTTTTTTCTTTTGTTTTGACTAAGATATAGACATAGTATGTAAACTTGTTTTATATGAGACTTTACAGCAGTGTATGTTTGTGTAGATTGTGTTTATTTTACTATTTTGAATTTGTTAAATTCAAATAACAAGTGTTTGAATTCTGATAAAGGTAATGTACACAGGGACAATGTGTCATATTTATTTTCTCATCTTATTTAAAGATGGTATTTCAGCAAGTCCTGATCAGAAGTCCAAGAAAGCAGAGGAAAAATATTTGCTAAACTTGGCTGAAGAGCCAGATTTAGTTTTGTGTTAAAGGGCAGAATTCAGTCTTTGTGAATCTGCAGAACCTTTTTTTTTTGGTACTAGGGATTGAACCCAGGGTCTCATACATGGTAGGCAAGGACTCTACCACTGAAGCAGACGATGGGCCCTTTTTTAAGATTTCATTTTGAAACAGAGTCTCACTATGTTGGCCAGGATGGCCTCCAACTAGCAGTCCCCCCAAATTGCTGGGATTATAGGCATGCGCCAATGTGCCCAGCTTGTCCAGAATTTTCAGTTGATATTTTCTACACTTTTTTAGTTTGTGTCCTACTTTTGAACTTTCTAGGCCACCAAGATATTGTTACCTTACACACATAAACATTCTGTTTCCAGGTTGTGTGCCATGCACAGACTTTTCTCCTTTGTTAATATTTTCTTGCTTAGAATAATTCTTTCCTGAGGAAGCAAACAAATTGTAAAGGGAAATATATAAATCTAGGATGTTATGATGACATCAGAATATCTTGTTTTTGGAAAAGTGATCAGTCAGCTTATCCTATGACTAGTTCAGAGGCCAGTAAGAAATAGGACCTTAAGAAATAAAGTAGCTTGTTTGTCAAGTCCTCTTTTGCTAGGTTGTGCAGGGTTATTAAACAGCCTTTTAATCTAAGTGGCTCAGAGTAATAAAGAATTATTTCATGTTCATCTTCAGTTTCCTGTTAGCTTGTGTTGTACTCTGTGTTCCTAATTTCAGGATGCTAGCTGAAGGAGCAGCTCGTATCTGGGACATTGCTATTATTGGGGCAGAGGGAACATAAAAATGGATCTACTTGGTGGCTTTTTAAAGCTTTTGTTCAGAAGTGATATGCCACTTAACACTTATATTTTATTGGCCAAATCCTTTAGCCAAGACTAAAGTATATCATTTAAGAAATTTTCTAATTTCATATTAATATGAGTGCTTTGTTTTATATTCCATAATATAAAACACTATGGACTATTTAAATTTTGGTATAAGAATTTCTAAGCTTTAAGTTTCATGCTCTCAGATGATGTTTAGTTTTGTATAAATTACATATTTCTAGAGATTTCTGCATATTTGAAGTAGGTGCTGAGGTGCTGGGAATTGAATAATTTTGAGGTTTCCTTAGAACAAGAGCCATACCCATCTTTGACTGGTGAGTTTTAGCTTAAGGGCATGAATGCAAGGCAAACTGACATGTTCCAGGAAGGAGAACCTCTTCTTAGTAAGAAAGGCAAGGCAAACATTGTTATACTCTTGAACTGAAGAAGTAACACCTTTGGAAAAATTAAGTTATAATCCTCTGAAGTAAGATTGACATGACTTTTTTTTTTCCCCCCTGTGCTGCAGTTATAGAATAACTCCTAAGTCTTACATTCCTGTGGGCTGAAGCTAGAATTTATGTTTTCGACCACTGTGCGGATCCTGCCAATTAGGAAGTGCATGGTTTAGATCCTGACTCTACTGCCTAATTTCATGACCTTTTTATTTATAGCTTCCTTCCTGAACCTGTAAAATTATGGTGAAGTTAAATTTCATAAAAAATTAAGGACCTTTATAAAGGAAAGAGAAAGGAACCAGTACTACTGCCTGGTTACCATGTACTAGGCACCGTGCTCAAGAATGGAATATATTAGTTCATCAGTGAACTGAGGTTTTGTTTCCTCAGGAGGCATCCCAGCTCCTTTATTTAAACCATGTTTCTCTTGTAGATACTTAGAAAAAGGTCTGCTTTAAGCACCAATGTATTTTCTGCAAGTGTTAAGATAGTGCTTTGCTTAGTAATCATGGGTATGCGCTGATTGAGTGAAAAAGTTAAACTTACATAACACAAGAAGAAAGATCACTACAAAATTTCAGCTTATAATGAAGGAGCCATATATCACATATATATAATGAAAGAGCCCACATCCCCCCTAGAGGTCTTTATGACTGTCATCATGTTATAGGAGAAAACCTTTGAATTGCTTTAGGATAGCTTAGCTATTTACCATTTTTAAAACCCAGTTTAGAAAAAGTTAATAAAGTTAATAGACTTATTCAACAAATATTTATTTAGTGATCTGTTAGGTAGCAAACACTGTTTTTGGTGCTGGGTGACTACAATGGGAATTAGAGAGGGCCTCCACTTTCATGGAGTTTATATTCTAGTGAGGAGACAGACAATAAACAAATACTTATGTAAAAATATAATAGATGATGTGGTAAGTGCTATGGAGAAAAGAAATTATGGTGAATAGGATGGAAAGTGCTGAAAGAGGACTTTCTAAAGAGAGACTTGCAGGGAGTAATGGATGTAGCTGTAGATATGGGACCTAGAAATTTCTGGCAGAGAGCAGCTGGTGCTGAGGTCCTTAGGCAGGAGCAGGCTTCTTGTGTTTCATGTGCAAGAGAGTCAGTGTGGCTGGATTGAGTGAGATCCTTGAAGGGACATAAACAAAGACAACAGTAGAGAATCGAGACCAGATCACATAGGACCATTTAGCTCAGAGTTTAAGTGCTAGTTTTTAACCTGATTCAGATGGGTGAAAAGAGGAGCAGTATCACTTGATTTAAAAATTAAAGATCATTTTGCTTGCTCTTAAGAGACTTAGATGTCAGGGAGCAAGAGTAGAAATGGAGAAGGATGATGGGCTCACTGGGTTTTATTTTTTTTATTCTTTTGTGTACATGTATAATTTTCTATTAAAATAAAAAGTGGAAGCAAAGAGGACAGTTAAAGGCTATTGCTGTAATCTACTGCTATGGTTTGGATGTGGTTTGAGTAACCTCCAAGGCTTCATGTAATTTATCCCCATGTGAGATATCAGGAGGGTGGAAGCCTAATCCAACTATGGTGTTTAGAGGTTTGGCCTTTGGGAATTGGTTAGGTTTTGATAAGATCATTAGGATAGAATCCTCCATTATTGAATCCTGGTGGCTTTATGAGGAGGGGAACATATTAATTGATTCATTTATCCTGTCCTTTAGGAATACCTTTGATGCCTTCTTGTTGTGAGACAAATTGAATGATGGTGTCCTTTCCATAAGTCTTGTTGGAACCTAATTCACAGTGCAACAGTATTAAGAGGTGTGGCTTTTGGGAAGGGATTAAGTCATGAGGGTTGGGCCCTCATGAATGGGATTAGCACCCATATAAAAGGATCCACATTCTAAGGGAGTACCCTCTTGCCCTTCCATGCTTTCTGTCATATAAAGACATGGTGTTACTCCTCTGGAGGATGCAGCAACAAGGCACCATCTTGGAAGCAGAGAATGGCCCTCATTAGGTCAGATTTTTGGAATTTGGACATACTGGTCAAAACTGAGAAATTTCTGTTGTGCCTAAATTTCATAGTCTGTGGTATTCATTATAGCAGCATGTATGGACTAAGATAAAGACCTAATTGAAGAGATTGCTCTCTAAATTATCACAACAATTTAGAGTTCTTCAAATATTTAGATGTATTTATGGCCACTTTGGAAATGAACCAAGATGATTATATCTTTCAGCCAAATAGTGAAAACACTGTGCTCTCCCAAGAGTTTTCCTTTTACTTGGCTATCACATAGCTGAAGGGTGATCCTGAACAACTATTACCCTGCAATTCCGGTATGCTTATCTTTTGCTGATAAAACATCTTTTCCCTTCTTTAATAGTGCTGTTGCACATTTACAGTTAAGTCATTTAAATAATTTTTGGTAGTAGTCAGAATATAAATATAGGTAAACAATCTCCAGTAGATCTACGGCTCTAAAATCAATGAAATGATTTGGGATGGGGGGATACTAGTGATTGAACTCAGGGGCACTTTTACCACTGAGCCATATCCCCAGCCCTCTTTTTTTTTTTTTTTGGAGACAGGGTCTTGCTAAGTTGCTTAGGAATACTAAGTTGATGAGGCTGACCTCAGCCTCCTGAGTTTCTGGGATTACAGGTATATGCCATTACGCCAGAGATGTTTTGTTTGTTTATTTCTTTTCTTTTCTTTCTTTCTTTTTCTTTTTTTTTTTTAACCAGGGGTTGAACCCAGGCCTCGTACATGCTAAACTTGTGCTCTTCCACTGAGCTACAATCCTAGTTACTCTTTTTTTTTTGGCAGTGGTGGGAATTGAATCCAAGGTCTTTTGCATGCTAGGCAAGTGCTGTGCCAGCCCTGAAGTGATTCTTAATACTATTTTTTTTTTTTTTGCTATAGGAAACTATCAAAATGGGAGAAAGGCACCAAGGATAGAGAATAAGAATGTATAGGACATCTAAGAAATTATTAATAGCAGGTACCTCTGGGAAAGATTCAGGTGGGAACAGGAGAAAAAGTCTTAGATTTATACAGTTTGAATTTCTTTAGAAGCATTTTTTTTAAACATAGAGAATTAGATTCTAGCTTTATATCAGTGTGTTACATTTTTATAAATTTTTTTAGTTGTACATGAACATAATACCATTATTTATTTATTATTATGAGGTGCTGAGGATCAAACCCAGTGCTTCACATGTGCCAGGCAAGTACTCTATCACTGAGTCACAACCCCAGCCCTGTGCATTGACTTTTGACATCAGAAAAAAAGAATCTCTTCAACAACAACTACACTTAAAGTACTGCTTATTCTTATTCTGAAATAAAAACAGTTTATGGATTTGTCATTGGTAATAGATATGACTTGGCGATAGTTTTTGGATTGAGTATGTATGTGAACATGAATATGTGTAAGTAATGATTAAGCACTCTTCAAATGTACAGTGTTATAACATTTTCACTCTTACTAGGTAAGTAGAAAGTTAAAGATTGACATATAAACTATGGCAAAAAGAAAGAACTATCATCTGGATATGCTGGTGCACTACTGTAATCCCAGCTTCTCAGGGGGCTGAGTCAGGAGGATTGCAAGTTTGAGGCCAGCCAGGGCATCTTAAGGAGACCCAGTTTTAAAATAAAAAAAAAAAAAAAAAAAAAAGCAGCAGCACAGAAAGAGAAACAAAAAACCTAACTTCTAAGAATAAAAACCTGTACAACAAATAGAATTTTAAAAGACAAACCCAGTTTTCCATCTAGTTTATAAAACAAAACTCCGAAAAACAATGTACATAATACTCATTAAGTAATACTTATGCTCAGATGTGAGCTTTATTTCTCTCAACATTTCAGGAAAAGAATTTGATTTGCTAACACATGGTAAATAATTAATATCTTTTACATATAAAGGACATTTACAAATTATCAGAAAGACAGATATCCCCCAATAAAATGTGAAATGAATAGGCAAAACAGTAAGAAATATAAATGACCAATGGGTACATGAAAATAAAATGTTACTCTATTAGTGCTCAAAGAAATGTAAATTAAAATAATGAGTTACAATTTATAATCATATAATTGTCAGACTGAAAAGAATGGCAATCACCAATATTGTAAGGATGTGAGGAAACAGGCATTCTCAAACATTTGGTTCTCTTTCCAGGCTCAATAACTTGGTAATTGATCTTTAGGTATCCATTTACCTACGTACAGTATACTTTTTATAGGATCCAAGTGTATTTTAGAATTCCTTGGATCCCTAAATTTCCAGCATAGCTGTTATTTAATAAACTTTGGGGATGGATTTTTATGGAAAAACCATGGGAGTCTTTAGGAGACTATCCAAATTAACGACAGAAATAGGGCCAGCTGTGGTGACTCATGCATATAATCCTAGCAACTAGGGAGGCTGAGGCAGGAGAACAGCAAATTTGAGGCCAGCCTCACCAACCTAGTGAGGCCCTAAGCAACTTAGCATGATCCTATCTCAAAAATAAAAAGGGCTGGGAATGTGGCTCAGTAGTTAAGTGCCCTTGAATTCAATCTGTAGCTATTCACCCCCCCCCCCAAAAAAAAGGGAAAGTATTTTGTTAAAAAAAAAAATCTTCAGAGTCATAAACTGGATTTTGTATGGAGAATTTATGGCTTTAGTATGTGATTATGGTTTCAGTTGATAAGATTCTCTCCTTAGCATCTTAACATGTTTCCTACCTATTTTACAAGTGTTTGAGTAGAGAAGTTGCTTTATGTTTTTCTCTGTACCCTTCCTAAACAAATGTAATTTTTTTTTCTTAGTGAAAATGATTGTTGGAAGGAGACCCTCAGAGTTATACAAAAGTACATACAAGAGGAAGTGAGGGGAAAGGGAAAAATAATAAAAGGGGGACAAATGAATGTCAGTAGAGGGGGCAGAGAGAGAAGAGGGGAGGGGAGGGGAGGGGAGGGGGGATAGTAGAGGATAGGAAAGGCAGCAGAACACAACAGACACTAGTATGGCAATATGTAAATCAATGGATGTGTAACTGATGTGATTCTGCAATCTGTATATGGGGTAAAAATGGGAGTTCATAACCCACTTGAATCAAAGTGTGAAATATGATATATCAAGAACTATGTAATGTTTTGAACAACCAACAATAAAAAATTAAAAAAAAAAAAAAGAAAATGATTGTTGTTTTTGGGATAAACTAAACATGCTTGCAGTGTTAGAGGAGCAGACAGATATTATAGTTGGTCTAGGTCCAGACTAGGTTTTGCTATTTTGTATAGTCTAGGAGCCTTGGGTTAGGACCTTTTCCACATTGCTTTTTCATCTATGAAAGCAGGAACTGCTGTTTTTACCAGTCTCAAAATTGTATGGAGATTAAATGTTTCAATATATACAGTGGTTCACTGAAATGTAAAGTATACATATTAGTATGTTGGTATTACTAGTACTACTTGCACCACCACTACTACTATTACTACTAGAATTTTAGCCATATATTGAATTGATAAGTGTCGCATAGTATATATGTACTTCTCTTTGTACATACTTGTCTTAACATTGTTATCCAAGCCCTTCGGTGTTAACCAGGGCTTTTCTAGTTTTTAATCCCTGTGATTTAGCTCTGGTTATAGTGGGATGATTGAATGGGTCACTGCTAATTTAGCACTCTCTAATGTAGATACTTGATTTGAATAAGTCTGTTCTTATATTGTTTGACTACATGTCATTTTCTCAATAAATTATCCAGGTTGTGCTTAACTGGTTGCACTTTGTAAAATTTCCACTTGAGGGTAGTGTTTCATCATGCAGGTGAACAAATTTATCAGTGTATTTCAGTTGATTTTGAAATTTCTTGTGCTTATTTAAAAATAGTCATAAAAAACTGTTAGCTGCATGTCGTAAAGTCTGGAAATTTTTTAACTGATTATTTCCTGTAATTTGAATAATTGCATGGAAATGAATAATTAATAGTCATAATTAGTCTTCGAAGAATCATTACTTTTTCAGCTCTTGAGGGATAATATAAGCCTCTTTATTATTTCATATCTGTAGAACATTCATTTTTATTTTTTAAAAATATTTTTAGTTGTAGATGAGTGTGATACCTTTATTTTATTTTATTTATTTTTATGTGGTGCTGAGAATTGAAGCCAGGGCCTTATACTTGCTAGGCAAGTGCTCTACCATGGAGCCACAACCTCAGCCCCTGTAGAATATTTTATTTAAAATTTTTTTTTATATTTTAGTTTTAGTAAGACCGGTCATTGTATATATCCTATTATATTGTTAGGAAAAAGTATACCCCAGTCTACCTTTTGAAAAATGAATTTCTTTAAAAAAAAAAAAAAAAAGAATGAAAACACATTTGCCCTAGCTGGTTTTTAAGAGTGGCCTGGCATTGACTTTCTATCATCCCTTTTCCTTCTTAACTACCCAATCCTACTTTGAAACCTTGCTTCAATTTTTTAAAAAGTAAATTTTTCTAAAGAAAAAGATTGTGTTTTCAATTGTATTGAAAGATTTAAAATTCTAATGTGTACCATCACATCATTTATTAGTTGGTTATTTTTTATGGCTGTATTTCTTAAAATCTATGGATTACTCCCCCCCCTCCCCCCCCCAATTTATTGTGCAGATTCTTTCTTTCAAGTATTTTTCTTGAATTCTGCTTTTTCCAAGTTATTTGGCATTGATTATTTGATATTCATTAATTTTTTTTGTGTTACTTCGTATACTTTGCCTTGGATTATTATATAGATTACCTTTGTTATTCATCTCTGTTATTTAGTTATGTTGGCCCTGTTATTTAGTTATTGACCTTGGTACATACTTTGTAATATATTAGTGTATAATCTGTGTTGCTGTTGTGGTCATATACTTCAATTTTAGTAAATTAGAAACTCTTTGTGGGCAAGCATTGTTCTTACAGATTTGTGTGTTCCTCTAGATTATTTTGAAAATAGTAAATGTGCAATTATTTTAATAACTATATTATTGAATGTAGGAAAATGTCATGTGATATGGTCAGTTGTTAAATATATAAAGATGGAATCATGATATAAATTCGTGACTGAACATGTATTAGTTCTGTGTGTAATTTTTGACCTCTTTTAACAATTTTTTTTTTAAAGTGGTACAGGAGATTGAAACCAGGGCCTCACATATGCTAGAAAAATGTTTTACTACTGACATCCCTTTTCTTTTCTTTTCTTTTCTTTCTTTCCTTCCTTCCTTCCTTCCTTCCTTTCTTTCTATATATTATTTATATATGACAGTGAAATTCATTACAATTCTTATTACACAAATAGAGCACATTTTTTCATATCTCTGGTTGTATACAAAGTATATTCACACCAATTTGTGTCTTTATACATGTGCTTTGGATAATAATGTCCATCACATTCCACCATCATTAATAACTCCATGCAGCTCCTCCCTTCCTCTCTAACCTCTCTGCCCTATCTAGAGTTTGTCTATTCCTCCCATGCTTCCTCTCCCTATCCCAATATGAGTCAGCCTCCTTATATCAAAGAAAACATTTGTTTTTTTGGGATTGGCTAACTTAGAATTATCTTCTCTAACTCCATCCATTTACCTGCAAATGCCATGATTTTGTTCTCTTTTATTTTTGAGTAATATTCCATTGTGTATATATGCCACATTTTTTTTATCCATTCATCTATTGAAGGGCATCCAGGTTGGTTCCACAGTTTATCTATTGTGAATTGTGCTGCTAATTTTTTATTTTGAGACAGGGTCTTGCTAAATTGCTCAGGCTGGTTCAAACTTGCAATCTTCATGCCTTATCCACTTGAGTACCTGAGATTATAGGCTTGTGCCACCAAGCCTGGCAACAGTTTGTGTTTTTTTCATTCTAGAACATGATAGTATATTTTATGAAAATTTAAAAAATTTACAAGTGTTTAATAGTTTAAACCATGCTAGTAGTTTAAAACCATGCTTTTTTTTTAATCACCATTCATGTAAACAAAGATTTTCTTGACCCGAAGATTTTTCACATTGTATGTTTAATCTCTTCATTTTGTTGTAGTAAGAACACTTAATATGAGATCTACCCTTTTAACTGATGTTTGTTTACAAAATAACAAGCGCTGTGTTGTATAGCAGATCTCTAGAACTTATTCATCTTGCATAATTGAAACTTTGTGCCCATTAGTTAGCAACTACTTCCATTTCCAACCTCTCCCTAGTTCCTGGAAACCACCATTCTGTGCTATTCAAGATGTTCCGTGTAAGTGGAATCATTCAGTATTTGTCCTTCTCTAACTGTTCTTTTCACTTAGCATAATGCGTTTGTGATTTATCCCTTTTATTTATTCATCTATCCTTGGACATTTAGATTGTTTCTATACCTGATTATTGTGAATAATGCTGCATTGAACATGAAATGCTCATGTCTTTTTGATATTTGAAGAGAATTTCCCTTCACTTTCATTCTGATTTCATTTTTTTCTGGATGCATAACCTCAAGTGGAATTGCTGTATCATTGGTAGTTTTAATTTTTTTCATTTTTTATTAGCACATATTAGTTATACATTATTAGTAGGATTCTGTGTGATATTTCCATACATTCATACAGCATTGTGTTGATTCATATCCCACTACCCTTCTTCCACCCTGTCCCATTCCTTCCTGTCCCTAGTAATCACTGTTGTTTCAGTATAACTTCAATTTTTCCCCCCAGGTACTACTATATTGTCTTTGGTGTATTGAATCATGAAGTGATTTTCACGTTTTTTCTTTTAACTGAAGAGTTGAGCCACTCTTTTTTTTTTTTTTTTTTTTCCAAAAAGTTAAAAATTTCATGTAACGAACTTGTGTTCTAAGTGTTTTTGCTGGTTCTTTGTGTCTGTTCAGAAACAAAGAGGCATGTCCTGAAAATGCTTATGGTGTTTTTAGCAAGTCGGGGAAAGGAAAGGAAAAACTTGGGCATGTCATTGAGGAAATAGACTAGTAATTTGAATTTCATTTCTAACCTATGTTTTGAAGCTGTAGAAATTAAATTAATTGGTATTTGTTTTTTGCACTGCAGTGAATGATTTAGGAGGGGACTTCAAGGGAGTTGGTAAAGGCTCCTTAGCTGCTGATAAAGTTGTTGAAGAAATAAAAAGGAAAGGTGGAAAAGCTGTGGCCAACTATGGTATGTATTTAAGATAACTGTATTATTTCTTTTGTTTTCCTTTGGTTGATGCATTTGCTTACATTAATAATCTTTGAGAAAATATCTTAGCATTTCTATGTAATTATGAAGTTAGATTTTTATCTAAGTCTGTCACAGTTCTTATGCTACATAATACATAATATGTGAGAATTTAAAAAACTTTTGATTTAAATTTTTCACATGATTATACTCATTTTTCTGTTTAATCATTTTATTAAGGAGCACATGATACATAATTAATAAATTATAGATACAGTTTGTTTGTATTCTCAAAAGATCTGTTTTTGGTGGGGTTCTTTTATTTTGTCTCTGTTTGGAACTGGAGGTTGAACCCAGGGCTTTGTGAAAGCAAGGTAGACTCTTTGCCATTGAGCTACATCCCAGCCCCAAAGATCTATTTTTAAGGGCTGGGGTTGTGGCTTAGTGGTAGAGTGCTTGCTTTACATGTGTGAGGCACTGGATTTGATTTTCAGCACCGCATATAAATAAATGAGTAAAATAAAGGAATATGAACAACTAAAAAATATTTAAAAAAAAGATCTGTTTTAGCAGGGCATGGTGGCACATGTCTGTAATCTCAGCTACTCAGGATACTGAGGCAAGGGGATTGAGAGTTCAGGACCAGTCTGAGCAATTTAGTGAGACTCTGTCTCAAAATAAAATAGAAAGAGCTGAGATATAGCTCAGTGATAGAGCACTTGCCTAGCATGCACAATGCCCTGAGCTTGATGCCCAGTACAGCAAGGGGAAAAAGAAGACGAAAGAAATAGAGAGATCTGTTTCATTAAAAGGTCTTATATATATATATCTATAGAATGATCTTAAGAGTATTTTTTAAAATATTTTTTTCATTGTAGATGAATACTATATCTTTGTTTATTAATTTATTTTTATGTGGTGCTGAGAATCAAACTCAGTGCCTCACATGTGCCACGTAAGCACTCTACCACTGAGCTATAGCCCCAGCCTGATCTGAGTCTTTTTAAAAATCTTTTAAAAAGATTCTTATAAATATAGTATAAGAAGTGAAATGACACCTGTTTCTGTATTAGCTTCTATGTTCCATTTCTGCACAAGTTGTCAATGCTATATGTAACTTTCTTATCTTAGTAAAACTGTAAGAATCCAATTAGGTGTTAAATGAAGTCATGGGCAGAGGTTGGGTGGAACAGTAAATGCAACCTTTACATTTGATGTGTTCATCCTAAATCCTAATACTGGGGATTGAACCACGCACGGCCTCATGCATGCTAGGTAAGTTCTCTACCACTGAGCTACATCCCCAGTCCTTTTTTTTGTATTTTGAGTCATGGTCTCATTAAAGACGTCCTTGCTGAAGATACTCTTGCCTCAAACTCTGTAGCTGTTATTATAGGCATGCACCACTTTACTTTTTTTTAAATATATATTTTAGTTGTAGATGACATGATAACATTTATTTATTTATTTGTTTATGTGTTGCTAAGGATAGAACCCAGTGCCTCACACGTTAGGCAAATGCTCTACCACTGAGCCCCAACCCTAGCCTGCTTTTTTTTTGAATGTTAAGAATTTTAATTGATTCATCACAAAAGCATTGAGCAAATGTAATAATGTTAATAAAATTCTTTAAATATTTAAAAGAATTTTAAAAAAATCAGTGCAGAAAATAGCATTAAAATTGTTTGGCATAATTACACACATTTTAATCTTTCACATTCTCTTTTTTTTAATACCTTTATTTTGTTTACTTATTTTTATGTGGTGCTGAGGATTGAACCCAGTGCCTCGCAGGTGCTCTGCAACTGTGCTACAATTCCCCACCCCCCAACAGTTTCACATTCGTTTTGGAATTCTAGTTTTAAAATTTGTAACCATGTTAACTTATAGGCAAATAAAAAAGATTGCAGTTGAACAGATTTTATATAGAGTCACACAGATTGGAAAACTATTTCCTCAAAATCTTATGGTCAGGGCTGGGGTTGTGGCTCAGAGGTAGAGTGTGCACCTTGCATGCATGAGGCACTGGGTTCTATCCTCAGCACCACATAAAGTAAAATAAAGACATTGTGTCCACCTATAACTAAAAAAATGAATATTTTTAAAAAATCTTATGGTCAGCAGTTCAATGATTTTTAAGTCAAAATCTGAATAATTTTTAGCTTTTCAGTTTTAAGAATTATCCCAGAGGTGGGTGAGTTAGTGCATACCTGTAATTCCAGTAGTTTAGGAGGCTGAGGCAGGAGGATCGCAAGTTCGAAGCTCTAGCCTCAGCAATTTATTGAGGCCCTAAGCAATTCAGTGAGACCTTATTTCTAAATAAAATACAGAAAAGTATTGGGGATGTTGCTCAGTGGTTGAGTGCCCCTAAGGTCAATCTCCGGTACCAAAAAAAAAAAAAAAAAAAAAAAAATTCTAGGAAAATGTTTGCACATTTAAGTGTATGGTATTTACATAACATTGTTTGCCAGCTTAGATATATTTACTAACCTTGGTCCTTGGTTACATTTTATGTAACCAAAAATACCATCTGGGGCTGGGGTTGTGGCTCAGTAGTAGAGCATTTGCCTAGCATGTGGAAGGCACTGTGTTTGATTCTCAGCACTGCATATAAATAAATTAATTAAATAAAGGTCTATCAGTAACTTAAAAAAATACCTCATATAATCCAACTAGGCCTCCATTTTATTGATGACTTCAATTACCAGGAATAAGTTCCCTAAAGTTAAGTAGCAGTACCTGTATTTTCTTTCTTCCTTCCTTCTTTTCTTTTTTTTCTCTCTCTTTTCCTCTCTTTTTTTTTTCTTTCTTCCCAGTCTCCCTCCTTCCTTCCTTCCACAAGGGATTGAACTCAGGGGTGCTCAACCACTGAGACACATGCCCAGAGCTTTTTTATTTTGAGACAGGGTCTTGCTAAGTTGCTTAGGGCCTCACTGAATTGCTAAGGCTGGCCTCAGGCTTGCATTCCTCCTGCCTCAGCCTCCTGAGTTGCTGATATTACAGGTGTACGTCACCATGCCTGGCAGTATAGGTTTACTTTTAAAAGCTAATGGTTTAAAACCTATATAGCACAAGAGTTAAAATCAAGAATCAACAAATGGGACGAATTCAAACTAAAAAGTTTTTTTCTCAGCAAGAGAAATAATATGTGAGGTAAATAGGGAGCCTACATCCTGGGAACAAATTTTTACCCCTCACACTTCAGAAAGAGCTATAATCTCTAGAGTATACAAAGAACTCAAAAAGTTAAAACAACAAAAATTAAATAACCCAATGAATAAATGGGCCAAGGACCTGAACAGACACTTCTCAGAGGAGAATATACAATCAATCAACAAATACACAAAAAAATGCTCATCATCTCTAGCAATAAGAGAAATGTAAATTAAAACTACTCTAAGATACCATCTTACTTCAGTAAGAATGGCAGCCATTATGAAGTCAAACAACAACAAGTGCTGGTGAGGATGCGGGGAAAAAGGTACACTCGTACATTGCTGGTAGGACTGCAAATTGGTGCAGCCAATTTGGAAAGCAGTATGGAGATTCCTTAGAAAGCTGGGAATGGAACCACCATTTGACCCAGCTATTCCTCTTCTCGGACTATAGCCAAAGGACCTAAAAAGAGCATACTACAGGGACACAGCAACATCAATGTTTATAGCAGCACAATTCACAATAGCTAGACTGTAGAACCAACCTAGATGCTCTTCAATAGATGAATGGATAAAAAAAAAAATGTGGCATATATACACAATGGAATATTATGCAGCACTAAAAAATAACAAGATCATGGCATTTGCAGGAAAATGGATGGCATTAGAGCAGATTATGCTAAATGAAGTTAGCCAATCCCTAAAAAACAAATGCCGAATGTCTTCTCTGATATAAGGAGAGCAACTAAGAACAGAGTAGGGAGGAAGAGCATGAGAAGAAGATTACCACTAAATAGGGAAAAGAGGTGGGAGGGAATGGGAGAGAGAAGGGGAATTGCATGGAAGATGGAAGGAGACCCTCATCATTATACAAAATACATGTATGATGATGTGAGGAAAAAAAAAGAAATGTGTCACATTAGATTGGGTAGAGAGAGTTGATGGGAGGGGAGGAGAGGGGAAGGGGGTATAGGAAGGGCAGCAGAATAAAATAGACACTAGTATTGCTGTATGTATATAGGTGACTGCATGACCAATGTGATTCTGCAACCTGTACACTTGGAAAAATGAAAAATTATGCCCCATTTGATTCAAATGTATGATATGTCAAGATCATTGTATTGTCATGAGCAACTAATAGAAAAAAAAAAAAAAAGCTAATGGTTACTGACCTGAAAACTAGATTGTTTTCATGGGCCAGAAATAAAATTACATAGACGTCATTTCGAAATTTTCGGGGAGAGGAAATAGGATGTGGTTTGAATGTTTGAGGGAATAAGACATTTTACTATTTTCTTTGCACATTGGAGATCTAGCAACAATGTTTTCAATTTTATTTCATTTGTGTACTTTTGTGTGGTGCTAAGAATTGAACCCAGTGCCTCACACATGCTAGGCAAATGCTCTGCCACTAGTTACAGTGCCAGCCCAATGTTTTCAATTTTAAAACTCTGTATTTTTGAAAACCCATTTTTTAACTATGAAAATTCCAGACTCCCCACTTTACCAATTTTGATATGCTGTCTATATCAGTTAGGGTTCAGTCAGAAAAACAGAAGCCTCTCAAAGTTTTCCAAGTATGTAGAGCTTTAATACAGGGAACCAGAAGCTGGCACAGCCATTAGAAGGGCTGTACAAATGAGTGTCAGGGAGGCTGCCAATGACCAGGTTAGTCTGAACGTGGATATGCAGTTAGTCTTACATCTGTACCCTGCACCAAGATTGCCTGTGTTTGTAACATTCTACTGTGCTATCTCCTAGGTGAATATAGATCGAACATCACAATTATGGGGATTTTTACCCTTACCTGGGGCTGATTAGTGGAAGATAACAAAGCCTCGAGATTTTGTTGAGCTTTGCTTTTTCTGTTTAGTATTGCAAAAATAGTAGATTTGACCAGATGCAGTGGTACACTCCGTAATCACATCGGCTCCGGAGGCTGAGATAGGATTGTGGGTACAAAGCCAGCCTCAGCAACAAGGAGGTGCCAAGCAGCTCAGTGAGACCCTGTCTCTAAATAAAATAGAAAATAGGGCAAGTGCCCCTGAGTTCAATCCTGTTACCAAAAAATAAAATTAAAAAAAATAATTAAATAAAAATAGTACATTTAATTTCCATATAACACTAAATATGTTTTTTCAAATTAAAAAGGCACCTCTTTCTCCTCCAAATACTCATTTGTATCCTTGAAGGGAAATGCCACTGTAGTTATTTAAAATTAAATATAAATTAAGTAAAATTAAACATTAAATTTGTCACACTAGCCATATTTTGAACCCTTGGTAGCTCCATGTTGAGTGGTTTCCATGTTTGGACATTGTGGGAATAGGACATTGCCATCCTCACAGAAAGCACTGATCAATAGGTTGGTGCTGCTTTAAGAGTATTTGTCAAAGATTTCTTAATAATCTTCCTCATCACTCCTTTTCTTATAGGTTAAATAATTATTTAGGGGCCAAATATCCTTTATAATATTAGAGGATCAGTGTTTCAGTATGTTATGTGCTTGCAATAGAAATGTATTTTTCTTGAAAATGAGTTCTATTGGGTGAATGGGATAAGTCATTGTGAAGGAGATTGCTGAAGTTTTGTATTAATTTCTCTTTCCCTCAGATTCTGTGGAAGCAGGAGAGAAGGTTGTGAAGACAGCACTGGATGCCTTTGGAAGAATAGGTGATGTTTCTTTTCATCTGTGGTCCTGATGGAGCACCTTCTACCTCTCTAATAAAATATTTTTGAATTTTCTATTAAACAAATCTCTTTCTTGAAGATATTCTTAGATTTGTTTTCTATGTTGATTATTTTATTTAACTCACCTTATTTCGTAAAGGACTGAGGTGGCAGTTTTATGAATATATGTTTATTGTTTTTGAACCTTAAGTGCTTATAAAAATTTGTACATTTTCTCAGTGCCCTTTTTGTAGTAATTCAGTTAAGTTTTAATTATGTTTATAAGAAAAATAAGTCAGTATTTTGTCAATAAAGGACCCTTCAGATTCTTTTGAAAAATTATAACGATTTGGATAAAAATGATCTGACATCTTGTAAATTAATTAAGATGATTGTATGAAGTAAAAAAAAATTTCATTTTTTAAAGAAGCATTTCAAATGTAGTGGTTAGGCCATATTTCCCTAGATAATCTTCCTGGTTTAGTTCTACATATTTTTACTGAAAGTTTAAAGAATTACTATGAAGAAAAATTACTGCAGATAGCCCAATATGTTTATAATCTGAAAAAGATTACTTTTTGTAAATTGAATGTGTGCCCTCCCTTTTTGTTAGATCTAGCATATTTATTTTCGAATTATATTAGGTTGAACTCAAAAGCCATTTTCAGATACCTCTGATAGAGACACAAAGTTGTGAAGTTGAAGTCATAGGGTAAAAATAGCTATAAGATGGTGGTTGAATATTAAAAAATAATTGTTTTCTCTATATAGTGAGAATACAAATATGTATCAAAATAGGACATCAGTTTCTAACTTTAATGATTTCTCTTTGAGTTTTGGACTTTTCAGTGGCAGTGACAGTGAAAAGTCTTTTTTTTTTAAATACCTTTAATTTTATTTATTTGTTTGTTTTTATGTGGTGCTAAGAATTGGGCCCAGTGCCTCACACGTGTTAGGCAAGTGCTCTACCACTGAGCTACAACCCCAGCCTGAAAAGTCTTTTAAACTTAAAATTTCAAGTGATTTTGAAGTTAAGTGCAGGGTGGCTGTGGTTCTGGAGTCTTAGAATCCAAGAGTTGTGCAATAGCTTATTCTTTAAATAAGCCGATAGAATTTTGGTAGAAGATGGAGGTGGAAAAATTTAAATTTATAAGTTTGAAAGGAAGGCACTGATGTTATATGATACTTGTGCTTTTGTGAATTAGCTTTTTTTCCTGTAAGCATAAATTTTTGTTTTGATAGTATTCTTTGTCTATTATATTTAACTCTTCTATGTAATTTTGTAAGAAGTATGAGTTGTAAGCAAATACAAATGAATATGCTTGCTTTTGTAGTTGTGACTTGGATCTTTTTATATTTATTGTAGATGTCGTGGTCAACAATGCTGGGTGAGTACTTCTTTTTTCATTTTTAGTAAAGTGCATGCAGTTGTTTATATAAGTGTATACTTCCCTGCCCTTTCTTACCTTATATAATATCAATATTTTAGAATTCTGAGGGACCGTTCTTTCAGTAGAATAAGTGATGAAGACTGGGGTAAGTTGTTTTAAATATGTTTCTCTAGAATATACCTATCCATTTTGCCTTTTTGATATTTGATACATTTATATGGAAAAGGAAAACCCTTTCTCATATAAACTACATAAAAAAAGATGGATAGTTGGAAATAGCATTTTTAAAAACATTTTATAAATTTTAAATAATGTTAAATAATTTGGCAGAAGTTATCTGAAGGATTTCTTTTCTGTTTATTTCCCATTTTTCTCCCTAAGAGATGGTTAGTATTTTCTAGCAGCACTAACGCTTTCTGATAGCCTTTGTCCTTTTATCTAGCTGTGATTCTTTCAAGAGCAGAGCAGGATGTGGAAGAGAGTCTAGGGTACTAAAAATTAAAATGATGGTGATCTTTGAATAGGGTGGGACAAAAAGTTTCGAGTTTAGTTAATGAACCAATCACAGTGATGATTGTTTTTTTCTTTGTTCTTACTTTCATTGGCCATCAGAACTAAAACAAACAGTGGTGGCTGAAAAAGTGGCAGTCTTGGCAACTGAGATGAGATAATTGTATCATTGTTTATAGCACATGCTTCTGTCCCCAGAAATCCTTTTGGGAAAAGCAAAACATGGACAGTGATAGAGCACTTGCCTAGTATATACAGGCCTTAGGTTGATACCCAGCACCATTAAAAAAAAAAAATTCTTCTGACTTAGAATTAAGAGAAGAGGAGCTTTTAATTTTGTCTTTCTTTAAACAGCTGGGATAAGAAAGAAGTTGAGGAAAGATAAGGTTTACTGGCAAAGGGGGCTTATGTTAGTAATTTTCTTAGAGCTATAATGAATGAAGTGTTTCCTTCTCCTATTCTGTCCTTCTACAGTCATCACTCTTACCTTCTTCTAATGTACACATGAAAATATTTGTTGAAGTCATAAATTGAAACAAAAATAAGTAAGAATGGTTAAAAAACTTGACAATTAAAAGAATACATTAAATCTAGAGTGGCCTATCAATAACATTTCCTAAGTATTCTGTTGATTAGATTGAAATCTCTGCAAACACGTGGGTCTCTTTCTCTCCTTTCTGTCTCTGCCTCTCACTCTCTGTCCCCCTTACTCATTATTAAACTTTGGTAAAAAATATGGATATAGTGAGTATTTTGTAATTATTAATGATCTGTGTGCTTTATGATTATTTTTTTGATGTTGATGTTAAGTGCTAATTATGTATCTAAAATTCTTGGGTATAATAGCAAATTTTTATGTAAGATAGACCTTAATTAAAGCTGGCATTGCATTTAGATATGTATAGGGATTGAAATAATTTTATAAATTATAGGGAAAGTGGTTGTAAGAGTGGGTGTGAACCATTGATTGGTAGTATAATTGAGCCAGAAGCAAAAATGGTTAACCAGAGAGGGGTGTGATAATAGCTGATTATGAATGCTTAGATATAAAGTGAGTATCTTTAATTAAATAAACCGTTGATTTTGAGACATGTATCTAATTTTTGACAAATTACATAAAAATAATTTCTTATTTTAGATATAATCCAGAGAGTTCATTTGCGGGGCTCATTTCAAGTCACCCGGGCAGCATGGGATCATATGAAGAAACAGAAATATGGAAGGTAGAATTTTATACAGCTATCAAGGAGGTTGAAGATGTTTGTGTGTGTGTGTGTGTGTGTGTGTGTATTTGTGTACAAAGAAAGATTATATAAAATGTTATGAAATATGTGTAGGCTTTTAAAATGTAGTTTTGGCACATTCACATTAAATTGGTGTTTTTTAATAGACATAGATTAGCTGAGCTGGCTGGCTTTGTATTTTTTTTCTCACCTCTTTTCATTATTAATAATTTTCCTCTTATTTGGCATTTTAGAAATTAGTATGAACGTTGAGGATTCAGTTTTTCTAAATAAAATGTCTTTTTGTGTGTTCAGTGACCAACCTGGGGAAAGATGAGTGGCTATTTCCTGCTAACTGATATTGGTCAGATCTGACTTAGTCTTCATAAACTGTTTAGGAACTGTAGGATTTTCCTTGTTTGGTCCTATATGTGTAACTAAGAATGTGGTGGTGGCCAGGTATGGTGGGACACGCCTGTCATCCAAGTGGCTCAGGAGGCCAAGACAGGAGGATCGTTGAATTCAAAGCTAGCCTTAGTCATGTTGAAGCACCAAGCAACTCAGTGAGATCCTATCTCTAAATAAAATACAAAATAGGGACTGGGGACGTGGCTCAGTGGTCCAGAGCTCCTGAGTTCAATCCCTCATAGCCATCCTACCCCTCCCCCCACCCTGCCAAAAAAAGAATGTGGTGGTGGTAGTGCACTTAACTCAGTGTATGCTATTGCACTCTAGTGTCGGGGTCATCCCTATTAGAGTTGCAGCATATCTTCTAAAAACAAATTATTTGTGATGCCTGTTCTTACTGAAGATTTCTAGTTTATCATGATCCTTGGCAGTTTCTGAAAATAAATGATATGATTTATTTTATTTGGACTAAGTAGAATGAGGTTGAGTCAGATTTTAAGAGGGCATCGTATATTGGGGCATTTGATATTATCCAGAAGGGAAGAGAGGCAATGTGGTAAGGATGGAAGAATTAGAAATGCTTGATGTAATATTTCTTGCTAAAATATTTTTAAAATATTTATTTAGTTTTTTAGTTGTAGTTGGACACAACTATTTTTATGTGGTGCTGAGGATCGAACCCAGGGCATTGCACATGCTACGTGATTGCTCTACCACTGAGCTACAACCCTAGTCCTCTTGCTAAAATTTTAATTTTAACTTACATGTTGCTAGTTTATATTTATAAATCTTATTGTTTTCAATATATAACAAATATCTATTATTATACTTAATTTCATTTGGCTCTGACTAGGGATTCTTCTCAAATAGTTACATCTTATTGTTGAATTTTGAGAGATTACTTTTATATCAGTATTTTTTAAGATATGAATCATGACTGTGAGAAGTTAATCACCCAAGAGTTGCTTTTGACAGTTGCAATCGTACCAAAATAAGGTTAGAGTTGTAAATTATCAAAACAGAAAAGAGAATGTTGAGAGACTGATTTTCCTTTTAGGATCATTATGACTTCATCAGCTTCAGGAATATATGGCAACTTTGGCCAGGCAAATTATAGTGCTGCAAAGTTGGGTATTCTAGGCCTTGCAAATACTCTTGCAATTGAAGGCAGGAAAAACAACATTCACTGTAACACTATTGCCCCTAACGCTGGATCACGGATGACTCAGACTGTTATGCCTGAAGGTAAGTTGTGGTTTTATTGCTATTACAAATGTGTGTGTGGGGGGAAAAAAACAGTATTTAATTTTCTCAATACTCAAAAAAATTATTTTCTTTCCAATTTCTTTTTTTTTAAATATTTATTTTTTTAGTTGTACACAATACCTTTATTTTGTTTATGTATTTTTATGTGGTGCTGAATATTGAACCCAGGGCCTTGCACTTGCTAGGCGAGTGCTCTACCGCTGAGCCACAACCTCATCCCTTTCTTTCCAATTTCAAAAGCATTTTGTGTAATTGTTGTTCAGTGTTGAAAGTTAAAAAAAAAAAAACAAAACAAAAAAAAACCACCACACACACAAAGGAAAAAATAAAAAATGACTTGAATTTTAACATACTGAAGTAAACTTTCATCCTTTTTCTCTGCATAGATAGATACAAATGCATTTTTATAGAATGGGATAATAAATTCTTAACCCTTTTTAATGATTATAGAAAAATATAGAAAAATAATGTACTTTTTTTTTCTTTCCCCCAGTACTGGGGATTGAACTCAGGTGACTTTATAGCAGAGCTATATCCCTAGTCCTTTTTATTTTTTGGCACAAGGTCTTGCTAAGTTGCTAAGTCTGGCCTCAGGTTTGTGATCTTCTGCCTCAGCCTCCTGAGTTGCTGTGATTACAGGTGTGCACCATTGTATCAGGCTAATACTTTATTTTTTAAAGCAGTTTTTGCTTTATAGAATTTTAGGCAGGTAGTACAGAAAGTTCTCATATATTTCTTCTATCCAGTTTTCCTCTCTGTTTACTATCTTGCATCAGTGTGGTAGGTATATGTGTGTTACAGTCATTGAACCAGTATTGATTCATTATTATTAACTAAAGTTTATAGTGTGAAATGGGAATACTTTTGTGTTGCATAGCAGTATATTCTGTAATGTTGCATGTCTTCCATTATAGAATAGTTTCACTACTCAAAAAGTTTCGTGTACTTCATTTATTAATTTCTCCCCTTTTCTTTTTAATGCCTGGAGAAGATTCAAACTCATTCCTTTTATAATTCATTAATACTTCATGGTACAGATGTACCCCAATTTGTTTATTCATTCATTTATTGAGGGACATTTTGGTTGCTTCTAATTTTTTGACAATTATGAAGTAAAGTTGCTATAAACATTTGTGTGCAGATTTTTATGTGAACATGTTTTCTACTCATTTGAATAAATACCAAGAAGTGTGACTGCTAAATGGTTGGTCAGACTGGGTTTAGCTTTGTAAGAAACCAGCCAAACAACTGGTAAAGCAATGAATTAGAGGTCTTGTTCTATGTCCGTGGCAGCATTTTTTTTTTTTTTATTGTCAGTTTTTTGGATTTTAGTCTAATAGGTGTGAAATTCTCTCTCTCATTGTTTGAATTTGAAACTTCGTAGTGACATATGGTGCTTGGTATTTTCTTCTACATTATTTTTTTAAAATTCATTTATCTTTGGTGAATTATCTATTCAGATAATTTAAATTGAGGTTTTTGTTTGTTTGTTCATTTGTTTGAGTTTCAAGGGTTGTTTGTATATTTTGGAAACAAGTTCTTTATCAGATAGGAGTTTTGCAAATTTTTCTTTTCCAGGGAAGTGAGTTGTCTTGTCTTTACTGATCTTTTAATATTCTTTACTTTTTAAGTATATTTTTATTTTATATAAAATTCTAGGTTGATGGCTTTTTTCCCAACACTTTGAATATTTCGTTTCATGTTCCTCTTGGTTATGTAGTTTCTGGAGAAGGTCCAAGGTAATTCTTACCCTTGTTCTTTTTTTTTTTTTAGTTGTTGATGGACCTTTATTTTATTTATTTATATGTGGTTCTGAGAATTGAACCTAGTGCCTCACACATGCTAGGCAAATGCTCTAACACTGAGCCACAACCCCAGCCCTTACCCTTGTTCTTTTTTAGGTAAGGTTTTTTTCTCCCTCTTGCTTTTTCCATGGTTTTCTTTTTTTCCATGGTTTTCTTCTTGTTTTTTTTTTTTTTTTTTTTTTTTTTTTTCTATCTGAATATAATATGCTTGGTTGGAGATTTTTAGTATTTTTACTGCTTGGTGTTCTTTGAGCTTCTAGACCTATGATTTGATATCTCTCATTAATTTGGGAAAAGTTTGGCCATCCTTGCTTCAAGAATTTCTTCTGCTTCCTTCTTTTCCCCTTCACCTTCTCAAATTCCCATTGAACATATTATATCTTTTGTGATTGCCCACAGTTCTTAAATATTCTGTTTCATTTTTTTGTTGTTGTTGTAGTTCTTTTTTCTCTTTGCCCTTTAGTTTGGGAAACTTCTATTGCCTTGTCTTTAAGCTCATTGATTTTTCATTTCTGTTATAGTCATCTTGATTTCTAACATTTTCTTTTGATTCTTTGATGGAGTTTCCCCTCTCTCTGCTTACAGTACCTGTTCTTGTATGTTGTCTGTTTTTTCCCTTGGTGCCCTTAGCCCATTAATCATAGTTAAATTCCCAGTCTTATAATTTCCATATCTCTGCCATATTTTAATTTGGTTCTGTTGTTTGCTTTATCTCTTCAGCCTATACTTTTTCTTTCTTTTTAGCATGACTTGCAATTTCTTGTTGAAAGTTGAACATGATGTATTAGGTGATAAAAACTGAGGTAAATAAACCCTTAGTATGAGGAATTATATTTATCTCATTAGGAGTTAGGCCATGTTTACTATTCGCTTTAGCAGTTGGTATCAGAGACTTCAGTTTTTTATCTGCTTTAGTTTTTGTGTTCCCTATTATTTTGGGTTTGCCTGGGAACTCTTTGTTAAATAGAAATTGTGTCTTTGAACTCTCTGAGTTATAATTAAAACCCTGTTAATGTGGCTATGTTGCATTGGGAAGGGGAAATGTTCTGTATATTAATGATATAATGTTAAATTAGAACCCTGTTAATGTGGCTATGTTGCATTGGGAAGGGGAAGTGTTCTGTATATTAATGATTAACTCTTCAGTTTTTTTAGTGGGTCATCATCCTGGGTCAGGACCTTCAGAAGAATTTCTTAGTGTTATTTTTCTTTCTTTCCCTTATTTGAGATAAGCAAGCTAGAGGGGCTCTAATTGTGTAATTGGTCTTCCCTTAGGTCAGATAAGGCTCTGGTAAAGGAATTTCTCTTCAGGACAAACCTGTGTCAAATAGAACATAGACATATTTCAAAATGGTTAGTTTCTCCTTGCTCATGTACAGAATATGAGAGGATTTTTCTCTGATCTTCACTGTGAGAATTTGGTGGAGCTTTTGGAAATAAAATTGACCAAAATGTTAGAGATCTATTAATGTAGAGCCTCCCTAAGATCAAGCATGTTCACATTTAGCCTCTAGGATTTTGTCAGTTACCATTAAGTATTCTTATAGAATCTAGAGGCTTCTATTCCTGATAAGCCATGATTCTCTGAATTTGCCTATTTTTTCAGTTTTTCAGATGGTGGTTTGCCATGTGACTTAGTTCTCTGGTGGAGTTAAACAGAGTTGTTCATTTTTAATTTGTTCAGCTTTTTTCTTGGTTTGAAGATGGAGATGATTGATGACTTCCAAGTTTTACATGTTCAATTGGAGAATGGAAGTTTAATTATTATTTTTCCCATTTATTATGTCATGAACATTTTATTTAGTAAAATTATATAGGATTTTTTTAATGGTTGCTTTATATTTTACCCTATTCATATTCCATAATTTAAAAAGTACTTTTTGTGGTTATATGTGTCTTGTTAAAAAAAGAATTTTTTTTTTTTTTACTGTGCAACTATTCATCATGCATACAAATAAGGAAGAGAATTGAGAACTATAAAGCTTTAGTGAGGGTGTGGTTCAGTGATAGAGCTCTTGTATAGCATGAGTTCAATTACTAGTACTGCCACAAAGAAACAAAAACAAAAACCCAAAGCAAAACAAAACCCCCCAAATCCCCAAACAGAAAACTACGTACCCATCACCCAGCTTCAACAAATCATGAACAGTGAAATAGCCAATTTTGTTGTATTTATTTTGTTGCCTCTCCTTTTTTTCTGTAATATTTTAAAGCAATTTCTAGATATTATATTTCACCAAATAGGCACTTGGAAATGAATCTGTAATAGATAGAGCAATTGTAACCATAGTGCCTTTATTGCATCAAACAAAATAATTTAACATCACCTAATACCAAATTCATTATTAAAAAAAATTCTGGAGGGACAGGAAGATGGCGGTGAGGGGAGTGCATTGCCCCCGTGTGCCGCGTCACTGTGTGGGAGTATGACGAGTCAGGACGGCTAAAGGCTATCTTGTTAGGAATTTCCAGCAATAGTGGGGTGCTCCGGAACCTGGAGGAAGGATTTCCATCGCACGAGGATCGGCTACGGGGACTCAAACGCGAGAGATTTGTCGCACGGAGGGTAACACTGCTTATTCAGCAAATCGCCCCGCGGCTAGAGTCTGCAGTGCGCGCTGAGAAACGAGGAGATAGCGACGCAGGGTTACAGCGCTGCAGTTTCTGCCAGCCATGCAATCACCGTACTCAGGGCTGAATTCTGGGTTCGAGACAGGGGAAGGAAGCGGTCCAATTCGGTTCTCCACACCGGTCAGACCACAGAGGAGGCCAGCGGCCACCATCTTGGAGAGCTGACGTCACCATCCCTGTTTTCGACTGACCGCAGCTCATTCAGCCATAGAACAGGTAATTTCAAGCTGCCATTCGCCTTCGGCTTGCAGACAGATTACTCAGGCTCAGTGCTAAATAACCCGCGGAAACTGCTTCTTGGAGCCTGCTCTTATCAGAGCATACACTGAGCA
>NW_026000221.1:11030603-11044365 GCF_001458135.2 Marmota marmota marmota
AAAAAATTAAAAAAAAAATTCTGGTTTTATAAAAAGATACATTTTAATTTTTTTGTTTATTTTTTAAAATTTATATATGACAGCGGAATGCATTACAATTCTTATTACATATATATATAGCACAATTTTTCGTATTTCTGGTTGTATACAAACTATATTCATACCAATTCGTGTCTTCATACATGTGCTTTGGATAATAATGACCATCACATTCCACCATCATTTCTGATCCCATACCCTCTCCCATCCTCTCCAATCCCTCTGCCCTATCTAGAGTTTGTGTATTCATCCCATGCTCCCTCTCCCTATTCCAGAGAAAACATTCGGCATTTGTTTTTTTTCGGATTGGCTAACTTCACTTAGCATTAAAAAGATACATTTTTAGAGTTGATATATTTCACTAAAGATCTTAAGAATGTCAGTAGGTATTTAACATACAATAGTTCATTTTCTTCTTCTTTTTAAAATCTATTTATTTGTTGAAGAAAATAGTTCTTTTGTTCTATAGACGGTTTCTCATTCTCGATTTGAGTAGCCTTGATACTTTAGTGCAAAGTCAATTGACCACATATGTGTGTCTTCTTGGATACTCCATTGTGTTCCAGTGATCTATATGCCTGTCCTTTTTCCAATATCATGTTTTGAATACTGTAGTTTTCATATTATTCTCAGAATCAGGTAGTGTGAATCTCTTTTTCATATTTTTTTGAAAATATGAAATTAAAAAATGTATGCTTGGAAGCCTGTTTATTTAGTTAGTTATTTAATAAGTAGAATATTTGATTATTGGAGAAATGTTTATGATATTTAGTATTCCTGGGCTTTACATATTTCTGAAAAGAAAATCTCCATAATAATTTAAAAGAAGCTTTTGTGAAATGGTATGAAACAGTTGATAAGTGGAATTATTTTAAAATTAGTTACTTCATGGGACACAAGTATTTTTAGGTACCATTTACTTTTTGCATTTATACTAACATTCGTTTTAGAACTTTGGATTTCTTTTTGTGAATCATTAGGTAGCTTTTCAATACAATGTATTTTATTTTTTGCATTTTTAAAATTAATTTATTTGTTCTAATTACAAATGACAGCAGAATGCATTTTGATTCATAGTACACAAATGGAGCACAGTTTTTCATGTCTCTGGTTGCATACAAAGTAGGTCATACCATTTGCATCATCATATATGTACCTAGGGTAATGATGTCCATCTCATTCCACCATCTTTCCTATCCGCATGCTGCCTCCCTATCCCCTTCCTCCCCTTTGCTCTATCCAAAAATTCCTCCATTCTTCCCATGCTGTCCCCCCTCCCCATTGTGGATCAGCACCCACTTATCAGAGAAAACATTTGGCCTTTGATTTTTTGGGATTGGCTAACTTCACTTAGCATGATATTCTCCAACTCCATCCATTTACCTGCAATTGCCATGATTTTGTTCTCTTTTAATGCTGAGTAATATTTCATTGTGTTTATAACAGTTTCTTTATCCATTCATCCATTGAACGACATCTAGGTTGGTTCCACAATTTAGCTAATGTGAATTGTGTTGCTATAAACATTGATGTGGCTGCATCACTCTAGTATGCTGTTTTTAAGTCCCTTGGGTATTAACCGAGGAGTGGGATAGCTGGGTCAAATGGTGGTTCCATTCCAAGTTTTCCAGCGAATCTCCATACTGGTTTCCAGAGTGGTTGTACCAATTTGCAGTCCCACCAACAGTGTAAGAGTGTGCCTTTTCCCTACAACCTCGCCAACACTTATTATTGCTTGTATTCTTGACAACTGCCATTGTGACTGGAATGAGATGAAATCTTAGAATATTGATTTGCATGTCTCTAATTGCTAGAGAAGTTGAACATTTTTTCATGCATTTGTTGATCGATTGTATATCTTCTTCTGAGAACTGTCTGTTCTGTTCCTTAGCTCATTTATTGATTGGGTTATTTGTTTTTTTTTTTGGTATTAAGTTTTTTGAGTTCTTTATATATCCTGGAGATTAGTGCTCTATTTGATGTGTGTGTGGTAAAAGTTTGCTCCCATTCTGTAAGCTCTCTCTTCATTTCACTGATTGTTTCTTTTGCTGAGAAGAAGCTCTTGTAGTTTGAATCCCTCCTATTTATTGATTCTTGAATTTATTTTTTGCATTTTATGAGTCTTTTTAAGAAAATTGGGGCCTAATCTGATATGATGAAGATTTGGGCCTACTTTTTATTCTATTAGGCATAGGGTTTCTGGTTTAATTCCTGGGTCCTTGATCTACTTTGAGTTGAGTGTTGTGCATGGTGAGAGATAGGGCTTTAACTTCATTTTGCTGCATATGGATTTCCAGTTTTTCTCAGCACCATTTGTTGATGAGGCTGTCTTTTCTCCAATGTATATTTTTGATGTCTTTGTCTAGTATGAGATAACTGTGTTTATGTGTGTTTGTCTCTGTACCATTGTTCTACAAGTCTATTTTGGTACCAATATCATGCTGTTTTTGTTACTGTTGCTCTGTAGTTTAGTTTAAGGTCTGGTATTGTGATGCCACCCTACTTCACTCTCCTTGTTAAGGATTGCTTTGACTATTCTGGGTCTCTTATTTTTCCAGATGAATTTCATGATTGCTTTTGCTGTTTCTTTGAGGAATATCATTGGGATTTTGATTGTGATTGCATTAAATCTGCATATATATATATATATATATATATATATATATATACACACACACATACATACATACATACACACACACAATATATTTTAAATTATAACATTGCATTGGAGTTTAAATCTGTTTTTTATTTTAAAAATTTTTTACTCATTATGGTTTTCCTTCATGAGTGTTTGGTGATTTTTAATCACAAGCCCTTTACTTGATTTTAATCTGTGTTTATTCTTTGCTTTAAATTGACAATTTTTTCTTCAGAGAGGATTTGTCTTTGCTATTGCTGGTAACCAGGAGGCTTAACCAAGTCTTCCTTGAAAGTTAAGGTTCAGTGTAGAACAGTTTAGGGTCAGAACCTCATCTTGATGCTGGCCTACCTCTAAGTATTTAGGTATCAGAATTGTTGTTTAAATGTGTTCTCAGAGCAACCCTGCTTTCCTTGCAGTGTGGAACTTTTTGCTTGTGATTATTCTTCTGTCTCAGTAAGGTTTAAAATAATACCATTTCTGGTGACAAAATTGTCAAAAAGTACTTGCTTCATTATAATGCTATATATCTAATATTGTGGAATAAACACTGCTTGGGTAAAGGAGGCTAAGTTCTAATTTTGATTTCACATAACTTTATATCTTACTAGCTAATGGGCCTTCTTAGACATTATGTTTATCTTCTTGCTTTTTTTTTTTTTTTTTTTTACGAAACTAAGTTTAATAGATGCTGGCTTACCTAGCAGATTGAGAATGAACTGGAACACAAGAATATTGGCATATAACATTATGATAATATGCAAAATCCGGTATAAAGCAGAAGTATTTTTCTATTAGCTTATGTTCATTTTTCACCTAAGAATTGATACTCAGTTGGATTTTTTAAAAATATTTTTTTTACTTGTAGATGAATACAATACCTTTTATTTATTTTTATGTGGTGCTGAGGATCAAACTCAGTGCCTCACACATGCACAATGAACATTCTGCCAGTGAGCCACAGCCCCAGCTCTCAATTGGATGTTATAGATACATTCATTTTGCATTCAGTATGAAGTTAGTCACCTCAAATATCTGAATCCCTATATATAAAATCCTTTAATATTGAATTTTGCAAATTGTTACATGGGAAATTAGAGGAATGTTAAATATTGAGATGAATGGTATATAGGTTAAGAATTTGTTTTATTGTGTAGTTCAAGAAGTTGGATGGAGTCTTCCTTTGATTTTCTCCATATGTGTATAATGGAAAGTGGAGAACACTATGCCATTGGATTGCATGTGGATTTGAGATCTTTTAGAGACCATGAAGTGAAGATTTTGTAGCTGATCTTTAATTTACAGGACTTTAAGTACATCTTTGCTATTTTATTATGTTAATATAAAATTACATCATATCACAGGTTTCTGCATTTATTTGATTTCTTAGATAAGATTTAAGGTCTATAAGATATCATAAGGGCTGGAGTTTTGGCTCAGTTGTAGAGCACTTGCCTAGCATGTGTGAGGCACTGGGTTTGGTTCTCAGCACCACATATAAATAAGTAAAAAATAAAGGTCCATTGAGAACTAGAAAAAAATTTTTTTAAAAAAAGAATTGGCTTAAAAAAAGATATCACAAGATACAGTTTTATCTCATTGGAATATTGGAACAAATTGGTAGAATAGTCAGGGAAAACATTTTAATTACCAATTTATAGATGAAGACACAGGTACAAGGAAATTGAGTGATCTTCCCAAGTTCTTAAGTTGCTTACCTGTAGGGCCGGCACTAAATTCTAGGTCTTTGTGTTTCTTATGTAGTACTTTTTTTGCTGTACTAAGCTGCTCACAGAGGTTTACAATGAGAAAACAATCCTTATGTTTTTGTTACTCATCATGATGGTTCTAGGGTCTTTTTCAATCATTTTCTGCTATTATAATTGTCAAGGATGTTTGAAGTTTTCCAAAATTCTCATTAAATAGTTGGAAGAATGGCGTAGTTTTGGGAATGAATGGTACCTGTGATTCTCATATATATAATTTTACTCATCAGTCTTTGCTGAGACTGCTCTAACATTTTCTCCAGAATAGTATGTTCCCCATCATGGAAAGGTATGTCTAATGACTGCAGTTTTATCAAGAAACTTGATAATGTTTCAGGTATGTCTCAATGGGGATGAAAAAGTTCTTCTAAAAGTTCTTCTAAATGTCTCAATGGGGATGAAAAAGTTCTTCTAAAAACCTTTAATATTTGAGTATACATACATATGTATATATATTTTTTCTTGTTTACATACATATGTATATATTTTTTCTTGTTTATTTAAAGTCTCTGAATCATCAACATAAGAAATTTTACCTACATAAGTAAGAAATTTTCACAAAGCAGAATGACAGATAAAACATACATATTCTTGTTTGTAATTTCTTTGTATTTATTTTAGATCTTTTTGAAGCTTTAAAGCCTGAGTATGTGGCACCGCTGATCCTTTGGCTTTGCCATGAGAGTTGTGAGGAAAATGGTGGTTTGTTTGAGGTATTCTGAAACTTGCTGTTTTTTCCTAAAGCAATATTTGTGTAATTAAATATAAAAAAGGATTTTAAAATTAGTGTTTTTCAAATGCTTACATTTGTACAAATCTGCACTGGTTGACGTAACTTGAATATTTTAAAATATTATGTTTATGTTACTAAGGTACAAGTGTCCTTTTGGAAAAAGTAACATCAGCTTTATAAATTATGTTTTTTCATAGTTCTCCATTTCTAATAGTCTTACCAAATGAAAATATGGCTAGTATGATTTGTTTAGTCAAATATAGAACATTTCATTGATTTAAGAAGACATTCAGCTTCTTAAAATGGAAAGATAGAGCTTGAGGTTTAGAGTCACCTGGATCAGATTTTGAATTCTTATTCTGGTAATCACTGACTTGCTGGAATATTGTATAAATTAACCTTCCTGAGCTTTAGTTTTCTTGAAGTTTATTGTGGTACCTTGTGTTAGTTTTCTGCCACTGTGACAAAATACCTGAGGAATCAACTTGAAGGAGGGAAGATTAATTTTGGTTCAGGGTTCAATCCATAGTCATTTGGCCCTATTGCTTTGGTCCTTTCACAAGGCAGAACATGATGATGGGGAGCATGTGATGGATAGAGTTGTTCACTTCATAGCAGCTGGGAAACTGAGAAAAAGGGGCCAGGAGCAAGATACACTCTTCAAGGATGTTCCCACAGTGACCTACTTCCTCCAACTAGGCCCTACTTCCTGAAGTTCCCACCACCTCCCAATAGCACCACCAGCTGGGACCAGGTCTTTAACACATGAGCCTTTGGGGGACATTCCAGATCCAAACTATAACTTAACTATAAATAATTTTAAACCTTTAACATTGTGTCTAGTATATAACAGCCTTCCCCAGAATTTTATTTATTAATCTGTATCAGGAATTTAGTTTGGCTATGATAGATCAATACATACAACTTACTATTTGTTTTAAACTTTAAAAGAAAACTTTTCTGTTTTCCCCATTCCCTTTTTAAGCTGATGTATGTATTATGATTACTCATTTGAGTTTAATCTTTTTTCTTAGCCTGAAGTTTTATATATTAGAACCTTCTTCCTTCCATTTTTTGATTGTCTATAATAAACCTGTGGTATGTACAATACTGTGGCATCCAAAACATTTTTTGGTAGAAAAAGAATCTGGCTCAGTTTGAAGGGAATACTATCTTATTAGCCTGCTTCATTTGAATAAAAAGCTTATGAGTAAATTAAAGGAGAAAAATAAAATAGCCTTCATTTAGCTAAACAGAGATATATGCCTCCACCTTTCTAATCACACCCATTGAATGTGAATTGTGAAAATCAGAAGTGGAAGGAAATTTACAAATCTAATTTTACAGAATAGGAAAACTTAATAATATCAAGCCATCTGGAGTTTAAAATTTAGCCTGACCCTCTTTTATCTAAGGAATTTTAAAAATTACTTAACTTTGAAAATTATATTAACTCTGTAAACAAAAATGTATATTCTCTGAAAAGTTTAACTATATTGGAACATATATACAGGAAAATAAAAATCACCACATTATCACTACGCAGAGAGAACTATATTTGTATGTATTTCCTTCCAGTCTGTTTTTAGATGTGTATTTTAAACACACATCCAAAGTCATGTAGACAATTAGGATCATGCTGAGGATAAAATTTTATGTTGTTATTTTCATTTACTCTATTGTGAACATTTTTAGTGAGGAACATTTGACATGCCTGATTGATAAAATATGATAAGAAGTGGGTGTAATATTCTGACTTAAACTACCACTTTGTTTGCAAAATTCTGATAGATACCTAGAGTGGTAGATAAAGATTTTGGTTCAGCAGGTGCAGTTGTTTCTAGCATCTCAGAAGAACTTGTTGCTAACATCACTCCCAAAATATGATAAAAGGTGATATCTCTTACCTGTTATCAAAACCACTGCTGATTTATGTACTCTTAATTACATCAAGATTCATCAGATATATAAAAGACATGGTCATATTAATATAAAGGCAAAAGATGATGAAAAGTTACATCCTTATGCCTAGAGCCACCAAGATGTGTGCTGTCTCCTTATACATTTTTTTTCCTACCACCTGCATGTAGAATTTGAATATGAAGTTTTACCACAGTGTAGTTGTGTTTGAAAACATGCTGGATTTTCTTTATATCAGACATTTTTTCCCTTTAGGATTTTCCTGAATCTCTAAAAACATAGATATATAAAATTTATCTTTCTGTGTGGCAGTTGGTATTTGGTGATTTGCCTTATCTCTAAATAAAGATGTTTTACTAACATGAATATATGTAATTCATCAAGTCAAATACTCTATGGGCTTTGAATTTATTTAATTTATTTTTTTTAGTTCACTGGTTCTTTCTAGAAGGACATTTATTTTGAGACTATAATGTGTACAATTTACATTGTATAAATTTCACAGTAACCACATAAACTATGTGTTGTTATCCTTATTTTACAGATGGTGAAATTTGTGTTTCAGGAGGCCAGATGATTTGACCAGGGTTACATAGCTAGTCAGTAGAAGATATGGTATCAAGCCTTGGCCTCTTACTTCATAGTCTTTTTTTTCCTACTACATTGTGTTACTTTAGGTTTCTGTTGTGATATTAGGAACAGTGTAAATTCATGGGACCAGTAGACTTTTGTAGAGCCATATTATTTTTATTCATTGTCATCTAGCATTCTATTATACCTGGTAAGATTGCTGCCTTTATTTTAAATTAAAAAATTCTACTAGTGATTATACATTATATAATATAATATAATGTTTCTCCCTCTTTTTTGCTAGGTTGGAGCAGGATGGATTGGAAAATGTAAGTCTCTCAGTTTTGGTTTGCCATTGGTTATTTCCATATCTTTAAATCTGCATTTCCATTACAACCAGGTAATAAGCATATTGTCAAGTGCCTAATCACTAGATTTAGTGCACACATATTCAGACTTGAATATTGTTATACAGCAGATCTTCTAAAACATGACAATTGTCCTGCAGGGCTCTGTACTTTCGAAAGTCTGTTCATTCTGTAGGCAACCCTTATTTAGGACTTTTTCCTGTCTTATTCCTTCATTTAGCAAAGTCTGTCTTTATATTTGTATTTATCCTCCAACATCTCTGGCATCCCTTGCTGTTTCAGCAGAGAAGTGAGTGGGAGGGAGAGACGATTTTGAAAACATGGGAGGAGCCTATTCTAGATGGCATAGCTAGCAAGTTCTCCAATTCTTTCATGTAATTATTTCCTTCCTCTAGCATAAAATATCGGGAGAGTGAGAAATCACATTGGACAACTTTGCAACATTGGTCAATAAATTGCAACTGATATGGGAATTGTTTTCCTTCTCTTCAATAGTAAATTCATTTAGTATCATCAGTGCTCTTCTGTCCCATCTCTTAAACCTAATTATAGTTGCTTTATAGAATTAAAAAATTGTGAAAATTCTAATACCTTGTTTTCAGTTGGCTGTTGGTATCAAAATTAATCACACGATTAATTGAGTTACTTAAAAGGTTGCTGTCACTGGAGGGCGTTGGTACAATGTATTGTAAATTATTAATATTTTTAGCATTAATGACTGCTCTGTCCAGTTGTTAAAGTTCCTCAAGCATTTGAGTGTCTTTTGAAAAAACACCCACTTATGATAGGAAAATGAGTGCTTCAGTAAAAGTTCTATCAATAGGAAAAATTCAAAAGCAGGCATTTCTAGATTTCCCAGTACTTATTAAATTATTAAGTCTTAAATTTAATAATTATCAAGTGCCCCCTTGTAATCCCAGGTACCCAAGAGCCTGAGTTGAGAGAATTTCAAGTTCAGGCCAGCCTGGGAAGCCTAGCAAAACCCTGTCTCAAAATAAAATTGAAAAGGGCTGACGATATAACACAGTGATAAAGCTCTTGCCTAGTGTGCATAAGGCTCTGGATTCAATTCGGGTGGTGGGGGAAGACAGTCATCAAAAACAGTCTGATCATTATGCTTAAATAAGGTAGCCAGTGTATTTATTCTTCTGGATTTTTAAAAGGAAACAATGTTAAAAATTCTCCTAATGGAATTGATGCAGAACTTATGTTTTCTGTAAATCTGTGCAGTTTAGTTGACTTCTTGTCGAAATGGAAGGAGGGCAAAAGAAGGATAAAGAGAATTATATGTGGCTATCTGATATACTGATTTTTTGTTAACTAAAATCTTTGGCATGTTACCACCACTAGTTTTCTATTTACTATCCAACACGTTCTATTCTGTTAATCTTCATTTTATATACAAGAAGAGTTACGTATCTTTACTTGAGTCATCTGTGGTTATGAGGTAAGTCTTTTGGTGCAATTATTTTGTAATTTAGTTTTCAGATTCAGCATGAGATTCTACCTTTAGTAGTGCCTGGCACAGTCAAAGGAGAAAATTTTTATTCAAAACAATTTTTTTTAGTTGACATTTTCCTGATGGGTGTTTTAGGAAAAAGGCATTTTAATGCTCATAGTAAAATTCTACAAAGTGGAACACTTTTTTTCTGAATTTCCTTTTTCTTGAAGTTAAAAATTTAAGGGGCTTTTACACATTTTACTTTCTGTTTTCCTCCTAAATTATGTGCTCAGTATCTTGTTTTTCTTTCTTTTTTTTTTTTTTTCCTATAATTAGTACGCTGGGAGCGGACCCTTGGAGCCATTGCAAGACAGAAGAATCAGCCAATGACTCCTGAGGCAGTGAAGGCTAACTGGGAGAAGATCTGTGACTTTGATAATGCCAGCAAGCCTCAGAATATCCAAGGTAAAGAGAATCCCAAGCCATTTAACCTTGGTTGGGGAACCACAGGCAACAAATATTCTCTCTTATTATATGGAGTGACCTTCTAAAATGTGATGACTTAAACACTTCTATCATGTGTAGTATATTTTCTGCTATAGTTGGTATTAGAACTCTTCATATTTAAGATATTTATGTCCCACTGTCATTTTTTTATAGTCTTGTTTTTTGGCTTATTTGTGGCAGGGGGATGGATGGCATAAGGCATTTACTTATTTGTGTTAAATGCACCTACTTTTTAGCTGATAGTTCATTTAAAAAATCTTGCTTTATCTAGGTACATGCTCCTAGTTTGACCCCATTTTTCTCTATTTCCTCCAAAGTTTATTTAAGCTTAGTTTACTTGGCTTAGCTCTTTTTCATTTAGAGAATAAGAGAGGCTTTGCTTTAGTGCTTTGTTTTTGCTATTGTTTCTCTCCTTTTCTATCATACTTTGTCTTCCTTTTATCACCTCTACATAATTTTAGTGCTTTCTTAGAAATACTCAAGCCTAGATACTTATCAGAACCTTTCCAGATAATCTGGGCTACATTGATCTTTCTGTTAGTTGAACTCCTACCCACTTGAACTTCTAATTAACATCTAATTGTAATGTTGTCCATTGCTTTTTTCCATGAATATATGGTTTCTTAACTGCATGGCAAATTCTTTGAGGCAGAGATTGTATCATATGTAATTCTGTCTGTCTCTCTCTTTTTTTTTTTGTAATTCTAGGTTTTTGGGCATGCTAGACAGTGTTCTACCACTAAGCTGCACCCCAGTCCTATATATAATATTCTTTTGTGCTTGGTATTATCATAGTGCTGAACTCAGAAGGGATTTAATAAATGCTTATTAACTTGAATTATTTAATCACCTACAACATACCCACAGGAAGAGAGACCAAAGAAAATTCACATTTTTTCCTAGTAAAAGTTGCATTTGCATATGACATGTGAAATTTAAAAGAGTTTTCTGAGTAAGATTATGAGTCAGGATCATTTTATAGAAAAACATTTTTCCTCAATAATTTTATATTCCGAGTTGATAGAAGAATATATCTGAAAAAATGACTGCTCAGGTTTTTACTATTTTTTTTTTTTGTACTGGGGGGTTGAATCCAGGCTTACGGTTACCATGGAGCTACATCCACAGTTATTTTTATTTTTTGAGACAGGGTCTCACTAAGTGGCTTACTAGTGAGGCTCTCACTAAGTTGCTGAGGTTGCATCAAACTTGAGATCCTCCTGCCTCAGCCTTCTGAGTTGCTGGGATTCCAGGTGCACCACCATGTGTAGCTTGACTACTGAGCCACATCCCCAGCCCTATTTTGTATTTTATTTAGAAACAGTTGCTTAATGCCTTGCTTTTTGCTGAGGCTGGCTTTGAACTAGCTATTTTCTTGCCTCAGCCTCTTAAGCTTCTGGGATTGTAGGCATGTACCACTGTGCCCAGCTTGGTTTTTGCTTCTTATTGATACTTTCCTTCCTACATGTACATTCTTGAAATTTTCATTATGCCTTTTCTCAGTCAGATGATAGCATGATTGATATGTCATAAATGGTAGCAATTTTATATTTTTGATATTTGAGATAAATTTTGTTCTGTGAATGTTGCTTATCAATGAAAATAAACAAAAGGAAAAGTTAAAAACATTTCTCTGCCTTTTTGCCTCAAAAGTATTAGACTATTATTAAAAAAAGATGTAATGAAAAAAAGTATAATGAAAAGTCATCTTTTCTGATAAGAGTTGACTTTCCAGAGTACCTATTTTAGTAATTTCAGTTTAGAGATGATTAAACTAAGTCCCAGCAAAACTGACCATTGTTTGAGCTAAGAGTTAATTCAGGTTGTCTATCTCTGAGTGAAGTGCTTTTAGCCTGTACCATGGTGCTTTTCAATTAAATCGCCTTCCCTCAAGACAACAGGCTGAATGGGGATGTAGGGAGAGGATTAGGCAAGAAACTTCTTTAGTAGCATGACCTAGAGTAGCAGGTAATGTTGGTCATCTCAGACTTTGTGTTTTGTTTTTCATTTTTGTCAGAGTTTAGTAGGAAACCTATGTCCCAGAGCCTTCAGAATATTTTTAATACATATATCCACATACATGAACTTCTTTACAACCTTTTAGACCGCAGAACAGCAACTTCCACTTTCTATCTAGAATCACTGTTCATAATGGTGGTTTCCTCTGTCTCTGGAGGTATTTTATTATTATTATTTTTAGTTTTTGGTGATTTGAACCCAGGGGTAATTTACCACCAGGCCCTCCCACCTCTGCTTTTTCATTTTTTAAGATTTTGAGACAGAGTCTTGCTAAGTTGCCGAGGATAGCTTTGAACTTGAGATCCTCTGCCTCAAACTTCCAACTCACTGGGATTATAGGTGTGTACCACTGTGCCTGGCAAGAATTTTTAAAACTATCTTTGGACCTGGGGTGGAGGTATTAGCATTCTTCCATCCCAGAGGAAGGGTTGATGGTAGAGAGAGAAGGGAAATCAGTTGTCTTTCCACTAGACACACAGAGATTACATATCTGCTAACATGTATCCTACTTTATGGGTTTAATTATACATTGTACTTATTGCAGGGTGAAGAGAGGGTATAAATCAGTTATCTAGAACAAGCACCTTCCTCCTACACTCCTCATTCTTCTTTTTTTTTTTTTTTAAATATTTTTAGTTGAACACAATACTTTTATTTTATTTGTTTATTTTTATGTGGTTCTGAGGATTGAACCCAGGGCCTCACACATGTGAAGCAAGCACTTTGCCACTGAGCCACAGCCTCAGCCCCTCCTCATTCTTCTTTACCGTAAAATAGCTGAAAGATAATGAAAAGCTCTGAGTCTGTGAAGAGTACATTAGGCTATGCTTTTGGTCTATTTCCAAGTCTTTCACAGTTTTTTCCTACAAAAGTCTAACATCATATATTCAGTTCATGAATAATGAGGAGGTTTTATAGTTGGCAACTGTTATCTAGCTTACTGTTGCATTTTTAGTTACATTTTAAACCAAGCTTCATTTTCTTTATTTTTCTTAATTTTAGAATCAGTTGCAGGTATGATTGAAGTTTTACATAAAATAGATGCAGAAGGAGGAGTTTCAATAAATCATACCAGTCATGCAACATCTACAGCTACTTCAGGATTTGTAAGTGGGGAATGTTGTCTCCTCTGAAACTTGGCCTTCCTTCCTCCTTCTCTTTTTTTTCCTCCCTCCACTGCCCCTTTTATGTTTTTCAGATGCAGTTATTCTCTTTAAGTCTTGAAAGTTTTGCCTAATAATGAAGAGAAACATGGCATAGATACTTTAAAATAGAGAATAGTGATAACACTAGGAATCTAATTTTTAAGTCTGAGAGTGTTCGCAGTGTGTTATTGGGATTTTTACTTTAAAATAGGGGGTCAGCAAAATTTTTGGGGACAGAGCAAATATTTTAGGTATTAGAGCAAATATTTTAAGTGTTAGAGGCCACATTACTGTTTTTAACACATAGTATTCTGGTTTTTCTTTTTCTTTCTTTTTTGGCACTGGAATTGAAACCAGGGCCTTGTGCATGCTAAGCACAAACATGCATTCTACCTCTGAGCTATACCACAAGTTCTATTTATTTATATAAGTTTTTTTAAAAAAAATATTTATTGTTTAATTGGACACAATATCTTTATTTTATTTATTTATTCATTTTTATGTGGTGCTGAGGATTGAGCCCAGGGTCTCACATGTGCTAGGCGAGCACTCCACCGCTGAGCCACAATCCCAGCCATATATATATATATATATATATATATATATATATATA
>NW_026000221.1:11044380-11084548 GCF_001458135.2 Marmota marmota marmota
TTCCTTTTCCTTTTTTTTTTTTTTTTTTTTTCTTTTTCATGAGAGTTTTAATAGGGCCCTAAATCCTATATATATATATATTTTAACCACCTTTTGAAAATGTAAAAACCCTTGTAAACTTCTAGTCCTTGTTTGTTGACTCCTGCTGTAGGATAAAAGTGACTGAAAAATTGGACGTCATTTTTTTATAATATGTGCTTCACATAGTAGTTAGGCATATTATCTGTAAATTGAAAAATCTATCATCCAGTTAGGCAAAAGACATTCCTGGAAAGAAACTTTAGGTTAAATCTCAGTTTAACTGAAAATGTTATTAAGCAATTTAATTTATAAGCATTACACTATGATTTGCTCATTTGTTTATAGTGAATTCTTTAAAAGAAATATTTAGTTGTAGATGGACACAATATCTTGATTTATCATTTTTATGTGGTGCTGAGGATTGAACCCAGTGCCTCACCCGTGCAAGGCAGGTGCTTTACCACTGAGCTCCAGCACCACCCCTACCATGAATTTTATACAGCTGATTTTGTAAAACAGTTCAGTATCCCCTAATTATAACAGATTTCATTCTTTTTTGGATTTTGGTAGCCAGTATTTGCTGAATTAATAAAGTTTCCACTGTCAGAGACAGGAAAATTCAAAATGAGACATAATATGTGTTAGCAAGAAGCAAACAATAAAAAAGTACTTATCTGTAAATGAAGTCTTTTTCTAGGCATTACTTGGTTTTTATGTAAAACATCAAATGTAATGAAATGAATAATGAATAAATATAATGAAATAATTATGTTCCATCAAATTCATTGACATTTGATTAACATCTGTTCAAAGGCAAGGTTAGGTATATAAACAGTTAATAGTTTTAAAATAAAATAGTTTTAAAAGTTAAAATTTCAAAAATTTGACAAAAATACAATGAAAAATAATTTTTTCAACTTTTCTATAGGCTGGAGCTATTGGCTATAAACTCCCTTCATTTTCTTCTGCTTACACGGAAATGGAAACAATTATGTATGCTCTTGGAGTGGGAGCATCTGTCAAAGATCCAAAGGATTTGAAATTTGTTTATGAAGGAAGTTCTGATTTCTCCTGTTTGCCTACCTTTGGAGTTATCATAGCTCAGAAATCTATGATGGGTGGAGGATTAGCAGAGATTCCTGGGCTTTCAATCAACTTTGCAAAGGTATGCCTAATAAGAAATTTTGTTTGACTTTTCTTCTGTTTCTTTAGATGTTATCTGTAAATGTCACATCCAGTATGCATATGTGTATCTGTATTGTATATATTATATGTATGTGTATGTGTGTGTGTATATATATACATAAAACTATAAAATAATTTATAACAATGGTTAGTTCAGGAATAAAGATTTAGCATATTTTTTGACTTTTGTGTTTAAGAATAAAAGAGCTAGGCATCATGGTGCATGCCTATAATCCCATCTTCTCAAGAGGCCAAGGCAGGAGGATCATGAGTTCATAGCCAGCCTCAATAACTCAGCAAGGCTCTAAGCAACTTAGTGAGATGCTGTCTGTAAATAAAATATAAAGAGGGCTGGGGATGTGGCTCAGTGGTTAAGCCCCCTGGGTTTAATACCTGGTAGCAAAACAAGAAGAATAAAAGAGAGGGAGAATTAGTTTGCTATTTGACCAAGGGTAAATAACTTCTCTAGACTTCAGTTCCTTATCTATAAAATAGATGTGACAGTTTTTATCTCATGATATTAGGTCAAGAAGCAAGCCAAATAGTTTTCTGGTAAAAGAGTATTTGGGGGAGAACAGGTGAAAAAAGGTCCTGAGATAGGTACATACTTGGCTTATATTTGGAACAGCAGAGGGGCCAGTATAGCTGTAAAGTGTATAAGGGGTCACTCTATTCAGGGGCGGCAGAAGAAGAAGGCCTTGTAGTCATTGTAAGGATTTCAGCTTATATTCTGTTTAACATGGGAGGCCAAGGGCAACCCTTTTAAGGATTGCCATGATCCACCTATATTCACTCACAGGTTCAATGCTATTGTGTGGAGAAGAGATTATATGGGAGCCAAGCATAGAAGCTAAGAGATTATATGGGAGCCTATTGTAGTGATCCAAGCAAAAATTCTAGATAGGCGGGGAAAAAAGAGGAGTCTAGGAGGAAGGTATTTTTCTAGATAATTGATTTATACCCTCTTCACCCTACAATAAGCACAATGTATAATTAAATATGCAATATATTTAACATATATAGTAGTTGCATATGACATTACTGTGTATAATTATACTCACATGTACATATTTATTTTAAGGTGGAGGTAGTCAGGACTTGGTTTTGGATAAGTTACACATTCAACTGAAGATGTAAAAAGGACAGTTGAGTGTAAATCTAAAGTTTGGAGGAAAGGTCTAAATAGGATCTTTGGCATATAGGTGATATGTTAAAACTTGAGAATAGGTAAAATCATCTAATGTGTGAGTTTAAATAGAGAAGAGATCTGAGTTTAGGGCCCTGCAGTGTTCACAGGTAGAAATGATGCAGAGAAACTGAAAAAAACCTGAAAGAATGAATAAAATGAACACTTATGAGAAAGCTTTTGAAATAGGATATATTTTAATATTGGAGTAAAGTTAAGGTTGAGCCCAGCAGTAGTTCTTGATTCAGAGCTCTGGAAAGATTTCTGTAACTTTGTTTGAAGATTATCCCATTGCTCATGGGTATCTCCTCTGAATACACGGGAAACATATTAGAGTATTTGATGAAATTGGGAGGAGGGCCAGAAATATGTGCTGGGCAGTTTGCTGTTTTAGTTATCACCCATGGTGTTTGTAGCACACTGTTCTTCTGTTTGGATAATGCAAGTGCAAAAAATTAAAACAAATATTTCAAAATTCTCCCCTCAGAATTGGAAATCATAAATGGTGGTCATATTCTGTGATAGTCACCTTGCAATTTGAATCCCAGTCTTCCCAATCTTGAGTTATCAGACTATATGACACAGTCAGGCAGGTAGTTCTTCATTTATTTTCCCATCTTTTTTTTTTCCTTCTGAATTTTGGGGACTGGGAGACTGTCCTACTGCAGTGGAGTGCAGTGATTTGGGTATAAGGATCAAGTTTTGCTTTTCCAACATAAGATGGTTTATTTTGCTTTGTTGCTATTAATTTACACAGTTTCCTTAGTATCTATTCTTCATAGATAATTTATAAAATAATGGTAAAAAGGGAATGTTGACATTGACAGTGCTTGCCTTTGAATATGCCTTAAGGTTTCTTTTTGTGTTTTAGTTGAGTCATTTCTGGTTGGTATGTGTGACCTGAAATTACTTTACTAGCACTGGCCCTTTTGTTCACTTTTGCTCAACAGATACTTACTGGATACCTAATACGTTCCAGGCACTGTTATAAGCACTGGGAAGAAAGCATAGTTTAGTGTCTCATTTTTGGCAAATAATCTATAATTATCAATCAACAAGGATTTGTGCATGCCAAGAAAGAGCATAAATGTATGTTCTTTGCTCCAAAAGTGATGAGTGTCTTCAGATTGGTGACTGATTATTTCTGAGACACATGATTAAGAAGTAGTTCTTAAAAGCCAAACTGAGAGAGATATGATTGGAGCATGTAGACAATAAAATGTCACTTGTGATAAGCAATATCCAGAGCAGAAGCTATGGGACAAAGCAGTTGGCTAATAAAAATTTTGCTCATCTTAACATAGGTTCTTCATGGGGAGCAATACTTGGAGTTATATAAACCTCTTCCTAGATCAGGTGAGTACCTTACACATGAATTCCATAATTTTCTAATTAACATTCCAAACTGTGCCATTGTCTTAAAGAGGAGTGATCCAGAAAAACATAATCAGAAATTACTATGTACTTATAAACCACTGGAGTAGGTTGATGTTAACTAGTATCTATTTTGTTTACTTTAAACTTTGTTCATTAATAGTATTATAATAAATTAACATACAGTACTACCTGTTTTTCTTATGTCATATGAACCATTAAAAATTGAACATTTGTGTTCTAAATTTTAAGATTGTGTGTGTACAATTAGTTGTGATTTCTACAATTATAGTTTTACATTCTTTCTCAGGTATTTATCTTGATACTTATTTTCATAAAGCAAACAATGTTAAAATATATGGATTTTTAAAATTTTTTCCTATTTTCTTTTGGAGAAAATAAAGCCAAGCCTACTTTAATAATCATTTTTTTCTTTCTCAGTAAGTTCTTGCTTGTTCACCAAAGTTTTTCTTTTTATTTTTTCATTATAATTTTATATATTTGTTTTTGTTTCTTTTGGTGTTGTCTACTTATATACTGGTCTTACAGCTTGTAAAATTCAAAAAAGGAGTGTTTAACATTTCACATTATATCATGTAGGGATCAGCAAGTAGTTAGAATTTTATTTAAATTTTTTTTTATAAAACTGTATTTTACTAAAAGTCCATGAGATTTTTATTGTTTAAGATGGACTAACTTTATTTTAATGTAAGTATTATAGTATAAAATTTCAAATAGCTTGTTTTCATCTGAAACAGTGCAGAGTTTGTGGTGCTTGTGCATTCATCAAATATCTGTTAGGTACCTAACATTTGCAAGGCATACTATTTAGGTATTAGGTAATTTTTTGACCTGGTTGCATATCAAAATCACCTTAATTATTACATCATATTACCTTTTATTTTTAGTAAAATATGGATTTGGACTCCACTCCAAATGTGGTATATTGTGGATGATGTGGTGGTATTATCTAGCAGCACAGAACTTTCCTTGTGTTTCTTACGTAGCCAGACTTATGGGTTCATTTGGGAACCATTGTTATAAGTGTAATAGAATGTTCTGTTTTTAAGGATTTTAAAATATGAAGAGAGAGATTAGACATAAGCTCTAAAATGATTACAACTATATATTGATATGAATAGGAAGGTACAGATAATACTTTTTAAAAATTCTCTTACCTACTTAACCTCAAGTTATGTTTCTCATGAATTTTTTCCTTCTATAGCACATACTGTTTTTTTAAAGAACATATGTATTTTTAATTTGTTTTAATTAATTATACATGACAATACAATGCACTTTGATACATCATAGATAATGGAGTATAATTTTTCATTCTTCTGGTTATACATGATGTAGAATCCCACCGGTTGTATAGTTATATATGTACATATGTATATAGGGTAATAATGTCTGACTCATTCCACTGTCCTTCCTACCCCCATTCCCCCTCTCCTCCCTTCACTTCTCTCTACTAATCTAAAGTAACTCTATTCTTCCCTAGCACCCTGCCCCCATTGTGAATTAGCATCTGCATATCAGACAAAACATTCGGTTTTTTTTTTTATTTTTTATTTTTTGCTTAGCATGATATTCACCAGCTCCATCCATGTATCAGCAAATGTCATAATTTTATTCTTCTTTAAGGCTGAGTGATATTCCATATATCTCACATTTTAAAATCCATTCATCTGTTGAAGGTCACCTAGGTTGGTTCCATAGTTTAGCTGTTGTGAATTGAGCTGCTATAAACATTGATGTGGCTGTTATCACTGTAATATGCCTATTTTAAGTCCTCTGGGTATAAACCAAGAAGTGGGATAGCTGGATCAAATGATATTACATAGTTTTAAAGTTTACTTTCTAGTAAATGTGAAAACTGAAAATTCAAGATACTTGTGGTTTGGAACCTTTTTAAACTATAGAAAACCAAGAACATGGCTACTATATGGTTGTCTATTCATACAACATACCAATTGATGAGGCATGGGGTCATAGGCATCAGATGTTTAATGTTATCATCTCTTACTTGCTAATTTGTTAACTGCTGTGGTACTATCATTAGCTGACTTATCCCTCATCTTGGTAAAAACATAACCATTAGATAGAGCAGAAGGAACCTGACAAAAACACTATTTTCCTTCACGAATCAGAACATGTCCTATACAGCATGTAGTGGTCTCTAGAGTCTCTGAGTTCAGAGTTTTATCTTTATTATGTTTTTATATGATGTCTTTCTTAGACATTTCTTTCTCAGTATGACTTCTGTTATTAGTGCAAAACAATACATTATTTCATGCAGAAGGTGAGACTGATAATGTTACCAGCCTTGATTCTCTAACAGAATATATAACCATCAAATCTCAGTATACGTAAAATTACTTTTGAACAGTTAAGCATTAAATAAATATAATTATTATGACAGATTTCCAAAACAGAATTTCAGATAGTTGTGGTTTAATTGTTAGTATACATTGAACCTTTTACTCCTAAATATTCTTTAACTAGATTTTTACCAATTTATAAAATGATATGTACTCAAAATAGAAAATTTGGAAACTAAAGAAAGGTAGATTAAGGAATCAGTTGTCTGGAATTATTCACTTTTAATATTTATTAGGTATTCATTATGTACCAGGCATTCTGTTAAGCGTTAGTAATGTAACTATGGAAAAAAATGTCATCCTTGCTTATGCAGAGCTTAGAGTCTGTCTAGTAGACAATAGGCATTGGTAAACATTGTAAAATACTTTATAAATGGTAGGAGTGCACAAGGGAAAATCTTTAACCTGCAACTTAACTTGGGGTTGGGGAAATCTTGGTGGAAATGAACTCTGAGCTGAGATCTGAAGGTTGAATTAGGATTTAACATTGTAAAGAGGAGATTGAAAAATAATTTAAGGCCAAGGGAGAAATACTATGTGTAGAGGTTTGGAAGTGAGAAAAAGCATTGGTAGTTTAAGGGAACTGAAAATAGTTCAAAAAAGTTGGGGAGAGTAGCAAGATTATGAGAGTAGAGAGCTAAGAAGGATCTTGGAAGGTCCCAAAAGTCAGATTAAGAAGTTTGAATTTCGTTATAAAGGCAATAAGTAGCTACTGAAGGACTTTAAACCAGAGAGTATATGAGCAGATTTGGATTTCGGGAAGCATTACTCTGGCTTGTCTTTGTAATGCTTCACATTCCTTTAATCATCTATCACATCCAGATAGTTACCAAATTATTTGAGTCTCTATCTTAAATACATCTAGAATTCTTCTGTTTCTGTCTACGTCTGCTCCCAATTTTTCAACTTTGTTCTCTCTCCTTCTGATTTCTCTTTACCTCTGCTGTTTTTTCCCATAGGCCCATCCACCTCACTGAAGCCAAAATTATATTTCTAAAATGCAAATGTGTTTGTGGCTTCCTTATTTGAAACCCCAAATGACTATCCCTAGACATCAGGATGAAGTTAGAAATTTTTAGTATGACCTGGCTTCTACTAATCTCTGAATACTCAAATCTTGTCATACGCTTATTTTCTGTGAGTCAAGGATGATGCTCAAGTTTGTGGTTTGGCAGTTGGATGGTTCATTCCATTTCTTCATAAAGAACAAAAGAGAAAAGCAGGTTTTAAGAAGAAAAACCTGAGGATTTCACTCTTGAATAATGATTATCAGAACATAACCAGTTAAATGAGAGAATAGGGAGTCTTAGAGTAATTAGAAGGAAATAAAAGGTGTGATGACGCTACATCGAGTACAACCATAGAAATGTAAAGTTGTGCTGCAGTATACAATGAATCAAAATGCATTCTGCTGTCATATGTACCTAATTAAAATAAATTAATTAATTTAAAAAAAACTAATGGAGATTTGAGAAGGAATGGGATAAATGGTATTGGTGCTCAACAAATGGGGATGACAGACCAGGAAGAGTCGTTGACATTGGAAGTGGTAAGTTTTTAAATATCTAATTTATTAGAAGTGTTAATGTTTCAAATTTAGAGATTCAGGCATTATGAATTATTAATGTCAAATTTTATTTCTAATGAGTTCAGGAATATTACTTCAAATCATAATTTTTGAGTTTTGTTGAAATTACAGTAGAAACTATATTGTTATTTCATGTTTTAATGTAATAATTTATGGTCTTTAGAATAGTCTACTTATTTATTTTACTTTTCATTTTAGGAAAATTAAAATGTGAAGCAGTTGTTGCTGATGTCCTAGATAAAGGATCTGGTGTAGTAATTCTTATGGATGGTAACTCACTTATAGTTCTCATAATAATATTGTTAAATTGGTAACCTTTATATGTAATATAATGCCTACTACAGAAATAGATTAATAAGTTTGTGTTTATTTTCCTGTTTGTAAGAAAGCAAGATTAGCTCTTTAAGAAAAGAGAAAAGGAGGGGGGGAAGGAAGTATAATGGGACTAGAGCCAGGGAAGGTGGGGCTTTTTAAAAACAACATAATCAAAGCCTATGAAAAATATGGCTTGAATACAAATCATAGAGGAGAATTATGCTTACTGGAGTATGTTTTTGGCAGAATAAATATTAGCTCTCAATTAATAGGCTGCATTATATATAGTTTTCTTGTGTTAGCTATTTGGAACCTGTAATATATTTGGCCATAGTATCATTCTTCTAAATGATAGACAGATTCCTATGCTTGTGCATTTAAGCTTATAGAACTTGTAATATATTTAAACATCGTAGCCACATTTTATCTTCAGTGAGAAAAAAGAATATAGTAGTTCAATAAATGTTGAATTAGTAGTAGTTCAACATGCCAAAGACACATTGCCTGAAATTTATTTTAAAGTTCAAGTAGAAGAGAAATATTTATTGTCAAAGACTAAAGAACAGGGGAACATTTGATATTGCTTGATATTTTGAATATAGGCCTTCTTGTTTTGTCATATATTGGAGGTTATGCAGATGCTCCTTTATTTATCATAGGATTACATGACAAATCCATTGTTAAGTTATTCCCATTTACTTTCTCTTTTACATTCTATGCTTCTTTTGAGTGCTTTGGCAGAAAGTTTGAACGTCTGAACGTGTTTACTTGCATTTTCTAGTGCAATTGTTTGAAACTTTTGTGATAGAAAAAAATTAAAATATGAATGGCAGTTGGGGAGGTTTAGGAAGTGAAAAAAAACTGCTATTTCATAGTTGAGAAAAGATTTGAGAAACTTTTCTTTTAGAGACTGGTTTTAAATGCATTCAAATGAGAGCTTTGAAGTCCAAGCTAGATCATTGTAACTTTTGGAACCCTTTCATAATTGGATTTTATTTTTGGAATTTAATGGAATTGTGAACATCTTGGTTAATAAGTTATGTTTTTTTGGTGACTTTTTTTCCCTTTTATTTACAGTCTATTCTTATTCTGGGAAGGAACTTATATGCTATAATCAGTTCTCTCTCTTTCTGGTTGGTTCTGGAGGCTTTGGAGGCAAACGGACATCAGAAAAACTCAAGGTAAGGGATGGCTTTGTTTTATTGACACATATTTGTATATCTTTATGGGTACATAATAGTAACTCAACACATATAGATATTATATAATCATCAAACCAGGATAATAAGTGTTTGCATCTCTTCAAACATTCATTATTTTTATGTTTGAAATTTCATACTCTTCTAGTTATTTTGAAATATATCAGATTATTTTAAACCTACAGTTACTCTACTGTGCTAAAGAAGAACCAGAACTAATTCTTGCACTGTTTCGTTGACCTTGAATAAACTTCTTTCCATTCTCCCTCCCTATACTGCCTTTCCACTTTTTTTTTTTTTTTAAATTCTTCGTAGTTGTAGATGGACAGCATGCCCTTATTTTGTCTATTTTTATGTGGTGCTAGGGATCCAACCTAGTGCCTCACACGTGCTATGCAAGCGCCGTGCCACTGAGCCACAACCGCAGCCCATGCCTTTCCTATTCTTTAAGTAACCACAATTTCATTGTGTTCTCCTATATGATTGACTTGTTAGTTTCCAGACAGGGGTAAGAACATGTGGTATTTGTCTTTCTGTGTCTGGCTTATTTTCCTTAACATAATGTCTTCCAATTTTACCCATTTGGCTGCAAATGATGGGATTTCATTCTTATTGGCTCAATAATATTAGATTTTTGTATCTTTCCCATATTTTCTTTATCCATTCAACCCCTGAAGGGCACTGTAGTTGATCACATTTTTAGCTTTTTTTTTGGTATGTTTTCATCTCCTTTGGCTATATACCCAGTAGTAGAATTGCTGGATCATATTGTAGTTCTATTTTTATTTATTTATTTATTTTTTGGTACTGAGAATTTAACCCAGGGCTGCTTTACCACTGATCTACATCTCCAGTCCTTTTTTAAAAAAATTTAATTTCCAACTTGTTACCTCCTGCTTCAGCCTCTGGAGTCTCTGGAATTCCAGGCCTACTCCAGCATGCTTGGCCTATTTTTTTTTTTAATTAAAAATAATTTTTTTAATAGTTATAGGTGGACAGAATGCCTTTATTTTATTTGTTTATTTTTATGTGGTGCTAAGGATTGAACCCAGTGCCTCACACATGCTAGGCAAGTACTCTTGCCAGCACATTTAAATAGACCCCTTTCTTCACTATATGTTTTTAGCATTTCTGTCAAAAATTGGTTGGTTCTATGAATGTGTAGTAATTTCTATGTGTTCTTTTCTGTTCCATTGGTCGCTGTGTCTGTTCTTTGTCAATACCATGCTGTTTTGGTTACTATAGCTTTGCTGTATGTTTTGAAGTCAGGTATTGAGATGCCTCTGGCACTGTATATTTTGCTCAGAATTGCTTTGGTTATTGTTTGTCTTTTGTGGTCCCAAATGATTTTAGGATTGTTTTTTTCTATTTTTGTGAAGAAAGTCATTGGTAGTTTGATTAGAATTGAATTGAATTGAATCTATAGATTGTTTTGGGTAGTATGCTAATTTTAATAATAATTCTCCAATTAGTGAACATCGAATATCTTTCCATTTTTTGGTGTCCTTTATAATTTATTTCATTAGTGCTTTTTGATATTCATTGTAGAGCTCTTAGTCTGTTTAGATTTTCCATTTCATCTTCAATTTTGGTAGGCTTTATATCTTCCGGAATATATGTCTTCTGAGCTTTATAGTTTTTGAGCTTATAATTGTTTATAGTGGTTTCTTTTGATATTTTGTATTTCTGTGGTATCAGCTGTAATGTTTTAAATTTAAGCTTTTGTTTATTTAGGTCCTTTTTTCTTGGTTAGTCTAGATAAAGATTTGTCAGTTTATTCTTTTAAAAAACGACTTTGTTTTATTGATTATTTTTATCTTTTTAGTTTCAATTTTATTTGTTTTCTTCTAATTTTGGGTTTGTTTTGTTCTTCTCTAAGATATTGAAGTGCATTGTTAGGTTATTTGTGATCTATTATATCGATGTAAGGATTTTTTACTGTAAACTTCTAAGTACTGCTTTTCTGTATCCCATAGATTTTGATATGTTGTTATTTTCTTTGTTTCTAGAAATATTTTGATTTCCCTTTTATTTTCTTCAACTACTCATTGGTTATTTAGGAACATATTATTTAGCTCCCATGTGTTTGTATTCCTTTCCATTTTTCTCTTTGGTAACTTATAGTTTCATTCTGTTATGATCTGAGATGTTACATTATATTGTATCAATTATTAAAAATTTATTGAGAATTGACTAAACATTTCCTGTATTGATGAGAAGAATGTGTATCTGTTGCTGTTGGATGAAATGTTCTATAAATGTGTATTAAGACCATTTGCTCTGTATAATATGATTCAACTCAGATATTTTCTTGTTGATTTCTTTGCCTAGGTGATCTGTCCATTGAGGTAGCGAGGTGTTGTTCCCAGCCATTATTGTAACTGAGTCTGTCTCTTTTTAGATACAATAATATTTATTTTACATAATTGATGGTTCCATATGGGGTGCATATATATTAGCAATCATTATATCTTCCTGGTACATTGATCCTTTTATCAATATATAATGATCTTCTTTGTTTCTTTTTAGTTTTTGATTGAAAATTTGCTGTATCTGATATGAATTTAGCTACACCTGCTCACTTTGTTTCCATCTGCACTTATATCTTTTTCCACCCCTTCACTTTTAATTTATGTGTTATCAATTACCAGTGAAGTGAGTTTCCTGTAACAGCATATAATTGGGTCTTTTTTTTTTTTTTTAAGCTCATTAAGCCAGTATAAGTCTTTTCACTGGTGAATTTAACCCTTTTATATTCAAGGTTATTATTGGTAAGTATGAACTTCTTCCTCTCATCTTGTTAATTGTGTACTCTGCTTGTTTTGTGTATTTTTTGTTCCTTTTCACTTCTCATCATTTTTTATTTTATTTTTTATTTTTTTAAATGTTTATTTATTTATTTTTTGGTTTTCGGCGGACACAACATCTTTGTATATGGTGCTGAGGATCGAACCTGGGCCGCACGCTTGCCAGGCGAGTGTGCTACCGCTTGAGCCACATCATTTTTTAAAAAATATTTTTTAGTTGTAGATGGTCACAGTATCCTTATTTGTTTATATGGTGCTGAGGATCAAACCCAGGGTCTTAGACGTGCTAGGCAAGCACTCTACTATTGAGCCACAACTTCAGCCCTCATCATTTTTTTTTTTGATTTAGTAATTTTCTGTTATGTAGTTTCTCCTCTTTTGTGTTTCTGTCCTTCTGGTGAGTTTTGTATATTCATGAGTGTTCATGATGATAGTTATCATCTGTTTTAGTGAGCTTTTTCGCTGCTGTGTCTAAAACACCCAACTAGGACATTTGTAGAGTAAGATTTTATTTGGTGACTCAGAGTTTCAGAGGTCTCAGTCCATAGACAGACAGCTCCATTCCTCAGGACTCAAGGTGAGGCAGGAAATCAGTGGAAATGTGGTAGAGGGAAGCAGCTCACATGATGATCAGAAATGTAGAGAGAGAGATCTCCATGAAAAATACACATATATACCCCAAAGTCATGCCCCTCCCCATGCCCATAACTCCTCAAGCAACACCTTTCCTGCCTTCGATTACTGATTAGTTACTAATCTCATCAGGTAATTAATTAACTGGTTGGGTGAAAGCTCCCATAACTCAATCATTTATTCTCTAAATCTTCTTGCATTGTCTCACACATGAGCTTTTGGGGAACACCTCACATGTAAACCATAACATTCCACCTCTGGTCCCCAAAAGCCTGTGATCATCTTACAATGCAAAATACATTTAGTCTATCTCCAAGAGTCCCCACTGTCTCAACAATTCAAGGACTGCCCAAAAGTTCAAGTTCAAAGCCTCCTCTAAGACTCAGAGCAAACTTTCATCATGAGTTCCTGTAAAAAACAAAAGCTATTTACAAGTCTCCAATATATAAAAGTATGGAATAAACATTTCCATGCACAAATATGCATTTGTAGAGGAGGAAAAGTTTATTTGGGGGTTCACAATTTCAGAGGTCTCAGTCCATAGATAGCAGGCTCCATTCTTCAGGGCTTAAGGCGAGGCAGGATATCATGGTGGAAGAAACTTCTCAGAAAAAAGCGATGGGACCAAAGGAAGACTGAAATTTAGCTGGGCAAACAAGTCCTGTAGCTCCACATTTGGCATCTGTGGCACATGGCATGGTGATATTCTGTCCAAATGATTTGTGTAGCTCTGCCCCTGTGGCCTTGTTGGTTGTAGCCCAAGTGGCCTTTCTGTTGTCTCTGTTGATTCCTGCAGCTTTCCTAGATGATGTCCCATGTTACTGGCATTTCTTAATCTTGGAGTCTTCACTGCAGCTTTGGCTTCCTCCTCACATCTCCATGCTTTGTTCTCTCAGGGGCTGCCCACAGGGACTCCCAGGCCTTCCTTTGAAATCTTCATGGAAGCCTCCATGACCCCCAAACTCCAGCTTCCTGTATTTCTGTAGAACCAGAACCATGTGGTTGATGCCAGGGTCTGCAGCCATCTTGAGCAGTAGCCAAGCCTCCAGGGACCCTGGGTGCAGAAGCTTCTGAGTGCTTGGGTAACTGAGCATGTTGAAAAAAATTCCTAGGTCCCTTTGTTCAAGAAGGGTACTCAACTGGTCTTGTCTGCAGCATATTTTACTTTTACTCCCTTGAGCCTGAGATGGATGTGGTCTTGCCAGCTCCTGAGGTGCCCTCAAGCCATCTTTCTCATTGTCTCTGATCAAAGTCTTTAGCATTTCTTTAGTAGCAGAAATGTCTTTGACAACTGCAACTTCCTTAGCTCCAGTTTTACTCCTGCCTTTCAAGTCCAAGTTTTCAAATATTTCTGCTCTGCTTTCTGCTCCTGAATGTCACAGTAAATTTGGCTAAAAGCTGCCAGCAGTATCCATGCTACTGCTTGAATGCTATGCTGTCTAGAAATTTCTTCAAATTAAGAAGTCCATCACTTTTAAAATCACCCTCACAGAAAGTCTCAGAACATGGGCAAAATGTAGATAACTTCTCAGCCAGACATAACATGAATGGCCTTTAGTCCTATTACCACTAATGTCCTCCTTTTCCTCTCAACCCTCTTGAGCCCTGTCTTCACTGTCCATGGTCCTCTTGGCATTCTGGTTTTCTGAGCTCCTAATAGAATTCACCATTTATGTGTCCTTACAACAGTATAAAGCATTTCCAGCTTGCACTGCTAAACATCTCAAAATTTTTCCTGCCAATTCTGAAAATCTCCAAATTCTTATAAATTACATGGTCAGGTAAGTCACAGAAATGGTCCCACTCCTGGTGCCAATTTCTGTTTTAGTCAGCTTTTTCACTTCAGTGACTAAAAGACCCAACCAGCACATTTGTAGAGGAGGAAAAGTTTATTTAGGGATTCACAATTTCAGAGGTCTCAATCCATAGACAGCAGGCTCCATTCTTCAGGGCTTAAGGTGAGGCAGGATATCATGGTGGAAGACAGTGGCATTCTTCCTTCTTCTTCTTTCATTCTTCTTCTTTATTCTTCATTCTTTATTCTTATTCTTCATTCTTCATTCTTCTTCTTCATTCTCCTCCTCCTCCCCCTTCCTTTCCTCCTCCCTTCCTTCTTCCTTCCTTCCTCCTCCTCCTCCTCCCCCTTCCTCCTTTCCCTTCCTCCTTTCCCTTCCTCCTCCCTTCCTTCTCCCTTCCTTCTTCCTTCCTTTCTTCTTCCTTCCTTCCTTCTTCCTTCTTCTTTTTAAATTTTGTATTTCTAGATGGACCACATGCCTTTATTTTATTTTTATGTGGTGCTGAAGATCAAACCCAGTACCTCACACATGTGAGGCAAGTGCTCTGCTACTGAGCTACAGCCTCAGCCCTGGATTTAGTATTCTTGGTTGGCATTTTTTTCCTTTCAGTATTTTGATTATATCCTCTATTCTGGACTGTAAGGTTTCTGCTGATAAATCTGCTGTAATTCTAATGGGCATTCCCTAAGTGTAACTTGTCACTATTCTCTTTTATTTTGACATTTTGAGCATCTATATCTTTGTGAAAGTCTGTTTTGGTTGAATCAAGTTACTGTCCTTTGAGCTTGATGGATATCCATAACTTTTTTGAAGTTGTGGGAAGTTTTTGGCTGTTATTTTGTGAAATAGGCTTTCTGTGACTTTTTCCTTTTCTTTACCCTCTGGAATTCTTTTTTCTTTTTCCCTCTCATGTTTTATTATCCTAGAGTATATGTCAGTATAATCTTAAGCAGAATCAAATTTTATTTTCATTGACATAATAATAAACTGTTTCCAGTGATTTCAACATGTTTTTCTGGCTTCAACCTATTTCTCATGGGGAATTTTTTTTTGTTTTTGCAATGAATTCCTTTCATGCTTTATCATTACTTCTATTTTTTAAAATTTATTTATTGTTTTTAGGTATACATGACAGTAGAGTATATTTTGACATATTATACATACATAGTGTGCAACCCATTACAATTGTGATCCCAATCTTGTATAGTTACACTGGTTGTGTATTCATATATGACCATAGGAAAGTTATGTTTGATTCATTCTACTGTCTTTCTTATTCCTGTTCTGCGTTCCCTTCATTCTCCTTTGTCTAATCCTATGAACTTCTGTTCTTCCCCTCCTGACCCTCCCTTGTTATGGGTTAGCATTCACATATCAGAGAGAACATTTGACAGAACTGAATTATTTCACTTAGCAGGATATTCTCCAGTTCCATCCATTTACCAACAAATGCATAATTCCATTGTTCTTTGTGGCTGATTTATTTATTAATTTGAATTAGTTTCTCCTTTAACTATTCTTCTAATGTAGTTCCTCCCTTTGGTAGTCTTGAGTTTTATTTTTCATTCTTTTTTATCAAATATTTTGTTGGGTAGGTTTTGCAGTACTTGCTTTTCTAGTTATGGATTCTTTTAACTTTTTTTTTTTTTTAAGTATTTTTTTAGTTGTCAGTGGACTTTATTTATTTATATGTGGTTCTGAGAATTGAACCCAGTGCCTCACACATGCCAGGCAAGTGCTCTACCACTGAGCCACAATCCCAGCCCAACTTTTATTTATTTTTGAAGATTTTGATTTCATCCTCAAATCTGAAGTTTTATTTTGCTGGGTATAGTATTCTTGGCTGGCATCCATTTTCTTTCAGAGCTTGGTATATATTATTCCAAGACCTCCTAGCTTTGAGTGTCTGGGTTGAGAAATTGGCTGAGATCCTGATTGATTTCCCTCTAAATATTACCTTGTTGCTGTTCTCTGAAAGTCTATAAAATTTTATTAAAATTTATTAAAATTTATGTTAGGCATCTTCATAATAATGTGCCTTGGGTGTGAGTCTGTTCTAATTTTATATATTTGGAGTCCTGTAAGCCTCCTGAATTTAGTTTTCCATTTCATTCTTAAGGTATGGGAAATTTTCTGATATTATTACAGTGAAAAGATTGTGCATTCTTTTGGTTTGTATCTCTGAACCTTCATCTATCCAGATACATCTTGGTTTTTTCATGTTATCCCATAATTATTGAAAGTTTTGTTCACGGTCTCTTAACATCTTTTCCTCATGGTCAGCTTTATTTTCTATATTATATATTTTGCCTTCATTGCCTGAAACTCTCTTCCATGTGGTCTAGTCTATTGGCAATGCTTTCCATTGAATTTTTAATTTGGGTTATTGAGTCCTTCAGTTCGAGGATTTCTGACTGATTCTTGTTCAGGATCTCTATCTCCATGTTGAAATGATCTTTTACTTCTTGTATTTTCTTTCTGATTTCATTTCTTATGACAACCTTCACCTCTAGATTAATTTAACCATGAATTTTTCTGAATTCTGTCTCTGAAATTTCCTCCACTATTGTGTCAATGGATTCTAATGTTGAGGTATTCTGTGTTATTTGGAATGGTTTGTTCTTTCTTTCTTTTTATTTTTTTCAGATTGTTTGTGTGTCTACCAATCTATCTGAATGGATCTGATGCTGTAGAGTTTCTACCTTATGAGTTTATAGTGTCACTCTTTTACTTGTACTTTACAGATTGGTCCAGGACTGGGGGTGGGGAGCCCAATGATAGCAACAATGGATGCAGACAGTATATAGCAGTAGACTAGGTCCTTAGTTCCTGTTTTGATGTTTAGTGTTAATTGGTACTATATTTAAGAATATTGGAATCAGCAGTTTCCATTGTAAAAAAAAAAATAAACAATCATGTATTATGAGGCGAGTCTCTTAGAGATAGCATATTGTTGGGTCTTTTTTAATCCTGTCTGCTACAAAACAAAACAACAATCAAAAAAAAAAGAAAAAGGAAAAAAGGCTAGAGATGAAAGAGTAACAAATATGAATATGTATAGGAATCCTTAAATCAGTCAGTACACATTCAAATAAAAAAAAGTTCCAATATGGAAACTCCAAATCAAACATGAAAACAGAACTACTACCACAATAAACAAACAAATAACAACAATAAAAATCTTGGTAAAGTGTTAAGAATTTAAGGAGCCCTATTCACTATGGTAGAGAAAATAGTGAGTGTATGTGTTCACTGTCTGTACCTACCTGATTTTCTTTTCATTTCTTCTTGAGGTACGATCTAAGTGCAGGAATATAGGCCATGGGTGGTATGTTCTTCCTTTTTATTGTGTTGCTCACCGTGTTGAAGGTTGGGGTTTAAGACTTCCCAATTTCCTTTGTTGGGAGATTAGTTTGGGCAGGCTAGATTGTAGGTCTAGAGGTAAGGTGGTGTGTTAGGGAAGCTGGGTTGATGGAGGGCGGCAAAGCAGTTGGCCACGTCTGGATGGCAGGTGGATCAGGGCCTGCTGCTGGATCCTGGGGGCCAGAAGTGAGGCTGTGTGCTGGACCGGGCAAGTCTGGTGGCAAAGCAGTGTGTGGGGCAAGTTGGGGCCTGGCCATGTTGGAGGCCCAGGTGGTCTGCACCAGGTGGGTCAGGGGTGGGTGCCTAGATCTGAGGGCCTGCCACAAAGCTGCATGTTGGACTGGGTGGGTCTGGTGGTGAAGCAGTGGCCTTGCATGTGGAGCTGTGGGCCTAGTGGGCAGAGTGGTAGGCTGGGTCAGGGGCTGGGAGGGTGTAGGGAAACTGGGGACTGGGGAGCTGGAGGGCCCTCGACTAGTACTGGACCTAGTGGGTCACTGGTGGATGCCATACTGGGGAGGAAGCCAGCGACCAGGCTGGTGCCAGGGACCTGGTAGGTGCCAGACAGCCTGGGCAAGCTGGGAGCAAAATGCCCTCATATCCTTGCTTCCAACCTTTTGACCCACAATAGCTGCCCCTGTCAATCCTTGGTAGCAGCAGGTCTTTTGGACCTGGGGAGAGCTAGGCTCTCTTCTAGACTCTCTAACCTGTGTAGTCCCCCGCCCCCGCAAATGTTTCCTTTTTTTTTTTTTTTAAACCTTTCCACAGGTTTGCTAGGCTTAGATAGGCCTACACAGACCTAGCTGCAAATTCTTGGATCTGGGTTTCCAGTTTCTATAGGCTCCACTGTGCTTCAGTCCAAAGATGGCTTCTGGATTGGCTCTCTGTGAATGATTGATAAACTCCATGGAGAGGTTTTTTATTTTTAGACCTGATTAATTAGTCAAATAGTCTCTGGTTTGACTAGGGCAGACTGCCCCTCCAGTCTCAGGATTTTTTACTCTAAGTCTTTGGGAGACCTAGTATTCCCACTGCTTGAGTTCTGTCTGGATGGCTGAGTTAGGAGAAATGCTGCCCCATTCTGATCTGCCATCTTGCCCCCACTGCCCTCTGGAATTCAAATAATAGAATATTTGTTTGCTTAATGATGTCCCAAAGGTTTTTTTTTAGAGTTTCTTTGTTATTTTTTTAAAAATATGACCGAGGATCTTTCTTTCTTTTTTTTTAATTTTAAAAAACATTTTAGTTTTATGTTTTCCAATCCTGCTTTTTAAATTAAAAAAATTAAATATGAAAAAAAAAACACATTTTATTAATTCCTGTGGGGCAAGTGTAGGTGGGACTCAGATTTGTGGCTTTGGCAGCCATGGTCCTGAACTGCCAGACAGTGAAGGGGTTGTCTTCTGCCCAGAGAGGTACATACAAGCTCAAAGTTTCTGGTGGGGATAGGGGCCTGGCTGTCAGTCCCTAAGCTAAGAGGGTGTCTGGCAATGGCTATTGTTATAACTTAAGTTCTGGGGTTGGGGGTGGGTACACAAAGTGGATTCCTTCTTGAGAGCAGATTACTCATTTTTATACCAACTAGTTCCCCAAACTGGATTTAAAGCTTGTAAGCTCTGTGAAATTCTCTTGCATTTAGGACTGCCTGTCTCCTACTATGGTTGGGATTGCATGCTTTTTCTGGGCAGTATCTGGTTCCTGATCCAGGCTGGCTAGGCAGCTGAACTTGATATTATACATTACTTTGCTCTTTTTTCTAGGTTGACTTTTTCTCAGTGCTGCTTAGCTTTCCCATCACTTGTTTCTTAATTTCCAGAGTTCTCCCTTGCCCACCAGTCTCAAATACAACTTTCTGTTTGTTGCTTTCATTCTCCTCTGGTGGAGTCACTTGGAGGGCACCTCTGTTCTTCCATCTTGCCTGTATCTTCTATCTGATTTCTCAAGGCCTGGCTTTATAAGCAAAATAGATGTGTAGTTAAGGATTTTAATTTTGTATTTTGTTTTTAAATTGCCATATGTCCCTTCAGTCTCAGGATGTTTTTACAAATATTCATTCCCAAAAGGAGTAGAGAGACTCAGTAATGCACATTCTTTCAATTAGAATGTTTCTTGGATATAAAATGCTATTTGTGTTTGTATATTATACATATAACATATTTTATGTTTAGAAAAATCCAATTGAGGTAAAAAATGCACCCGAGATAATTATGGGGATATCTGTTACTTTCTTGTATAATCTTTGTAGGACCAACAGTTTTTAGAAAAACCTAACACAAGTGATCCTCGTATAGATTAAAATCTTCACTCATTATATGAACTATGTATTTCTCTTAAGTATGACAATTCTAGTTATTATTTATTTCTCAAACTCTAAAAACATTTTTTTTTTAATTTTTTACAATTTGGATTTTTACTTTAACCTGACCTTTATCTCCCGAGTTATCTCTGGTAATGAGATTATACTGTAGTTAATATTCTACTGTAGTATATTAAGTATTACTGAAAGCAGTATTGAAAGGTGATTTCTGGAATGATGGCATAAGGAGCTTCTTGAATCCAGTTGCCATTGAAACAACTACCTGTAAGAAAATTATTAGAAAGCAACCATTTAGTTTCTGGAAATAGTCCTAAAAGCTGTACAGCAAATGAAAAAACATTTATTCAAGAAAATCAATATTTTGATCAGAATAGTGAGTATCTGTGGCATTTGAATTATAACCTCTGCCTGCTCAGCTTTCTCATAGAGAAGTTCCACACTTGGAAAGGTAAGCTGAGAAGACCAGAAGCAACTGCCTCTCTGTAGCGCTCTTCTTGTAACACAAGGGTGTCCCTGGGAGAGAATTGGGTCTTAATCCCTGCTTCCATCTTGTCTCAAGGGAGTGGAAGACTATAATGATAGAACTCTGAAGTTCTTCTCATGTAAACTGACTCCTTTTGGGAATGAATATTTGGAAATTCAAGCACAAAGATGCCCTCAAAAACAAGGTAGCTTTAGTGATGAGCAATCAAGGGAAGGATGGTATCATCATGAGAGTAGGAAGCTACACTATAGCCCAGCTAGAAGGTAACTAGAGAGAATAGATGGCTGATAAGAGACCTCCTCCAGTCATAATAGATCTCAAAAACTACCTCAGCTGAGGCCTGAATATAATTGGATTAGATTGTGGAACAATTTGTGCCCCAAGATATTTCTGAAAATAGTAGAGTCCATTGACGATTATTGGTGCCTAATAGCAGGAGATGATACAAAAAGAGACAGAGAGTTTCATAGAGATCAGGGAGAGACAGTTGAAGAAAGCCCTGCTAAAATTATTGTCATTCCAGGGTGACAGTGTGCACACTCAGGCCTGCACACTGTGGAGGAAATAGATGTACCAAAATGGTCTAATTTCTACACAAAGAATTAAACACTAACAAGCCATAGAAAGGGGAGGGGATTAGTGTCCAGTTGTTACACTATACAGTTATCAGCCAAAGATTATAAGACATGAAAGAATTAGGAGAATGTTTCCCATAGGCAGGAGAAAGGAAAACAGATGATGACAATAAAACAAAAACAAAAACAAAAAACAGACAACAGAAACAGCTTTTCCAAAGGACTTAGAGAGACTTTAAAGCAGCTATCATGAATATGTTCAAATGACTAAAAGAAACCATGCTCAAATAGAGAATATCAATTAATAGACACAAATTATAAAAAGGAACCAAATAGAAATTCTGGAGCTAGAAGTATAACTGAAATGAAAAATTTACTGTTGTAGACCCAACTGTAGATTTGAACTAACAAAAGAACCAAAAAGCTTGAAGGAGACAGTTTGATTAGTGATTATAGAATCTGAAGAACAGAGAGAAAAAAAGAGGCTCAAAAATGTGGGACACCATTAAGTACACTAACAGTCACAGAATGGGTGTACCAGAAAAAGAGAAAGCAGCCATAAGAGGTAATGACTGGTTAAAGTCTGCCTATCTAGGAAGCTCAACCAACTCCAAATGGATTATAAATCCAAAGAGATCCATATTTTATGTATCAGAAAAAACATTTAAAGCCAGAACAGAGAATGCTTTGAAAATAATGAGAGAAAAATGACTCATCTCTTTAAAAAGCACCCCAATAAAATTAGCAACTGACTTTTCTTGAGAAACAGTGGAGGCCAAAGGACCATGTGGAAGATATATCCAGAGTGCTTAAAAGGCAAAAAACAGTCCCACCATGAACAAAACAAAACACTGGTACCAAAGAAACTTATAACTAGCAAAACTATATTTCTAAAATGAAAGCAAAATAAAAAATTTCCTAGATAACAAGAGCAGAGAATGTATTGCTAGCGGACCTTCTTTATAAGAAGGACTAAAGGATGTTCTTTAGATTGATAGCAAATGATATATTATACAATCCCATTTATATGAAATGTTTAGCATAGGCAATCTTTAGAGACAAAGATAGCTAAGGACAGAAAGGGGCTAAGGATGTAGGGTAATAGATAGGGGAGATGAAAATGTGGTCAAGTTGATTCTGGTGATGGTTGCACAACTGTGAATCGCACATTTCAAATGGGTGAGTTGTATGTGAATTGTATCAACACATATATTTTTTTCCTTTGGTACTGGAGATTGAACTCTGGGATGCTGAACCACTGACCCACATTCCCAGGGTCTCACTGAATTGCTTAGGTCCTGACTAAGTTGCTGAGCTTGGTTTTGAACTCACGATCCTTTTGCCTCAGCCTCCCCAGCTGCTGGAATCACAAGCATGTGCCAGTACACCCAGCTTAACGTGTATTTTAAAAGTAATATCAATCAATACTAAGACAGGGGAATTCATGTCTTAGGCCTGCATTTTAAAATTTTGTGACCATTTCTTGCTTGTATGTGCAAAATTACCTGGACAGCTATCAGATGATGATTATGTGGGGTTATACTTACCTATAGATAGTGACTTACAAGTTGTTAAAAACCCTAATATAGGTTGGGCATGGTACCAGCAAATAATGAAAAACTTAGAAGTGTAATTTCATGCTTCCATTTAAATTTCAAGCTTTTAGTGAAGAGATTATGTTATAAAGGGTAAAGTATAAATCTGAGCTTATATTTGATTAAGTAAACACAACATACTATTTGTTTCCCTTTTCTAATTGTGTGTGCGTGCATGCTGGAGATCAAACCCAGGGCTTCATACAGGGAAAGAAAGTGCTTTATCACTTAGCCACATCTTCAGCCCTATATATTTATTTTAATTGGTTAATAATGAAGTAATGAAGGTCTGCTAGCAATACATTTTCTGCTCTTGTTTATCTAGGAAATTTTAAATTTTGCTCTCATTTTAGAAATATATAATTTTGATAGTTATAAGATTCTTGGGTACTAGTGTTTTGTTTTGTTTATGGGGGGACTGTTTTTTGCCCTTTAAGCACTCTGGATAAATCTTCCACATGGTCCTTTGGCCTCCACTGTTTCTAGTACTGTAAGCTAGATCCCTTTTCTAGATATTGTTGTAATAATTGAATAGAAATTTCTCACTAGCATCATTTGGTTCTTTCATAAAAAATATGAGCTTATGCTATGTCATGGTGAAGCCATCTGCCATCAACTGGTTGCTCTCCTGTTAACAGTAGAACTATTACGGCAGCACTGTCCATCTTATTTGTTCTTTGCATGTATTTTTATGACTGTGGCTTAAAATAGATTTTTGTAAAATAAGGGGTACATTTTGTAGAATAAGCTGTTTTTCTAGACAGCTCAGGACTACTTAATGTATGACTAAACAGTGAAATCTGGTTCCCAAATTGTACTGTTCCAAAACCTAGTAGAATGAACTGAAAATAAATACATGAATAAAACTTGCAGAGTGCATGCAACTGAAATGGTAATCCTTGAAAAGTAGTAGCCTCTTGTTTATTTTTAGAAACAGCTACTTTCACCATGATTTTTAAAAAATTTTTTTAGCATAAATTTGGGACTATGTGTAAGGTTGGCATTTTTATAACCTAATTCTTTAACACTCGGAATGAATAAAACTGATGTTATTATAGAAAATTTACATATTAGAGACAAAAAATTTGTTTCTGTTATAAATTATTGGAAAGTAGATATTAGTAGGTATTAGCTATATGACTACAATTGAATTAATGTTAATTAAATGTGACTTTAATTTTTGATTTACATTAGCTATATAAATTTGTACTCAGATTCTTTCTACATGCTACTATGTTTTCATTAGTACTTTTAAGTCTTGGCATTAAGTTGGTATTAAATTAGTATTTTTTGGTAATTGAGTTTAAAATGTATGATTTTGTTAAGATGCCAAAGTAAAATATGTAAGGATTTTAAAAGACTGAATTTAAAATTGAATCTATTTAAATTGATTGTGTCTAATTGTTATAGTCATCATCTTTTTTACAAGGGAAAAACTGTTTTCAACTTTTACTTATTTGTGACCTGGAGAATGGATCTGATTATATAATTCCTTACATTAAAAGGGGTCAATTGAGGGACATAATTATGTATATGGAGCTAGGAGGTATGCAGTTTTAAATATCATAGTCTCCTAAACATAATGTATACAAAACTCCCCTTTATCTAATTTGCAGAGTTTATTATATTGAAACATGGTTGTTAATCAAATGCAAGTTTAGGTAAAGAGAATCATAATACTTGTATTTAAGATTTAACATAATCTCTTTTGATTTTAGGTAGCTCTCAACGTACCTAGTAGACCTCCTGATGCTGTACTTAGAGATACCACCTCACTTAATCAGGTAAGGTTATTTTTGAAAAGTGATAAATCCACCTGACTGATGACAATTTTTTGTTTATAACTCTGATACCCTGTACTTCTCTGCATCCAGAAGTGTTGCCTATGTCTTCAACATGATAAAGGTATGTTTTCTGTGGTTGGAATTCATTCTTTATAAATTTTAGTTGTTGATTTTTTTCTATACTAGATAAAAAAAAAAAGTTTTTTTCATTAGTCAACTCAAATACCATTGTGCTTTGTGGCAATGCAGTACTTGCCTGAAAGAGACTGGTTACCTTAATAGTGAAAAATTTCATGAAAACCTTAGAGGGCAGGATAAATGAGTTAAGAAAGGCAGGTATTAGTCAACCTTACCTTTTTGGGAAAGAAATCTGTGCCACATTGCTTGGAAGCATATGATTTCATGCTAACTTTGAGTGACAGGCAAAAAACAAAGCATTGTATGGTAGATGATTTAATTTTTTATATTTGGCGTAACCAATTTGTTTTCTGATTGGGGAGGTAAAGTACCCTATCAGTTCACAAATTCTGGAGGCCTGATAAGATTTATTTAAGAAACAAAAGTTAACCATAAAGATGAGAAAATCAAGTTTTCTTTTTGAGACCTCAAGATTCTTTTTTAATGTGATCACAAGAATAACAGTGTAGTTATTGAACAAAATTCTTAAACCTCTAGAGTTATACTGTGTGTTAGTGTGTAATAGCAGCAAATTATTTGTAATATTCATTTATTTTTTGTTGGTTTTGATGTGTTGATTTGAAAACTTTTGCAGGATTTGTTTCCTACCTAATATTTTCAAAAAGAACTAAGATTGGTATATCTGAATTATGTTTTTTTCTGCACTAAATAAAAGAAAGAAAACTACTTTATCCTTAGATTGTTTTTCTCCCCCTTTAAGTGTTTTCCATCTTTTACTGTAAACTTTATGTAAACATTCAGGCATGTTTACATAAAGTTTAACAGAAAAAATAATTTGTTAGGGTATTATAAAACAAAAATGATTCATGGTTTTATGGTTCAGAAAACCCAACACATGCTTTGTTATTATTCTTGGGTTATACTGAAATAAAAATGTTATCTTCTGTAGATAAAAGTTGGATAATTTCTTAGGTTTGAATTTCTAAACAGTTACTAGAGGGTTTTCTATCATTTTCTCTTTTTCAGATGATGAACTTTTTATTAGCTTTTAGCAAGATTTAATATTTTGCTTTCTGATAAAGGATAGTTTCTAAGTTCTTAATTTTTTGTATAAATAATGAGCACTCATTTGACAGTGCTTCTGAACCATTTTGTGTCATATAAATTTTCATAAATCAGTTTGCAACAAACTTTGCATAAATTTCAGAGAATTTGTGGACCATCTGAAACTGTATCTGTTCTGTAGGAAACACAAATCAAGTAGAAGAAATGTCACTTATTGTTATGGAGTGGAAAGGACATTTGGATACTCCAGAAGTAGATGTCAGTAGTAGCTAGGGCAGCTGTCTCAAGCAATGAATGGTTAAATTCGGTACTTTGATTTGTAGAGAAAGTGTTACATTCAGAGAAGGGATACTCATTAGGGAGTGATATACACAAGGGTTTAGTAGTAACCATGAGACCTTGCTGAACTAGGATGTTGTGTGGATATTCTCAGAGATGTAGGCCTCACAGTTTGTCAAAAAAGGGTTTGAAAAGTAATGATAGAGTGTAGGAGAGGAGGAAAACATGATGTGTGTTTAAGGACTAAATTGGAGCATTTATCGGAGGGTAGTGGAAGATGATTGTGGATAGGCAAATCTTTGAGGAGGAGGAAACAAAAAAAAAATTATGCCATTACAGCAAACTTTGTGTTAAGTATTTTTTAATCAAATAACTTTTTAGTTGTTTCTTAGTAAAGAAACTGACATCCATATTACGTCCGGAATATTCTATTTATAATGCCTTAAATAGAGATTCTGCAAACTGATACGGTAATACAGGTGAATTTATAGATTTTTATAATAAACAAAATTTAACTACAGTAGTCGAGAAAGACCAAACAATAAAGAGATAAGACTTTGCATTTGAGATTTAGAAAAAATATAATTTTCCCAGATACAAACCTGATATTATTTATTATAACCTAACACTTGAGTTATCATTATTAAATGAAGTTAGTTTTTGGAACTACCCATTCTCAGTATTTAAAAGAAAAGAACTATTGTACATCTTCTGGTCTTATAACCTCAAAGAAGTGAATTTACTGCCATGTTCAGCTCCAGAAGACTCCTTTAAACTTTTAGGCTCTATGGCACCATTACCTTCCTGTCACAACATGTTACCTCCACTTGAATGATCCTGGGAAGGTGAAAATTTACAAAGGACATCATTTGCATCATTTTCTATCTTTGTCTTCATCTTCATTATTTCCCAGGACTCTTTGGGTTGACTGAGTGATCCTTCTGCTACAAATAGTAGTTTAGAGATGGCAAGGCTGAAAGCCTCCAAAATGGCTTCTTTTATAAGTCTAGGGCCTGTGCTTCTAGCTTTTGGCTGGGATGCCTTGAATTTTCTCCACTTAGCTTTCTTCATGTAGTGTCTCATCTTTTAGGGCCTTTCTGTATGGTCTTCAAGGGACCACTGTTTCATCCCTGGAGTTCTTTTCCTTGTAGTTCCTCCTCGTTAGTATACACAAAATCTAGCTCCCCAGCATTCTGATCTATATTTCTTTAATTCAGTGACAGCATTTTGCGATTTGGGTTTCTTTCTTGTGTTGTAATCTGGGAAGAACTATGAGGAGAAATCTGTGAAGATTGTAGAACACCTATGTGTATGTGATGTATATACATGTATATATTTGCTCTACAATGTATGTACGTGTGTGTGTGTATTTTGGTCAAGAATCATAGTACTGCTGCATTTATTGCCCCTTTTTTAAAGAAAATAATTTTCTAGTTGTTTATAATGGAAGACTTAAGTCTGTTCCAGGTACTCATTATAACAGTGAAAATCAAAAGTCCTATATATATTTCTTCCTGTCCTGAATGCTTCATTTTCTTATTTAATCTATTAGTTTTTCTATTGCTGTTCTTTGCCTTCCACTTGTTTTTTGTATAAGAAAGAACTTATTTTTACTTTTTTTCTCCCTTTTTATTATCCCCATTTTTAAGAGTGCATTTTTACTTTTTCAGTGCATTTAAAATTTATATATTGTTTGCATCATTTTCTATCTTTGTCTTCATCTTAATTTATGGTTCAATATGATAGTCATTTGTCTATGCTGCTAAGTTATTTTTGGGTTGGATGAAGCTCCTCCTGTGGGAGGTTCTTTAATGACACTTGGTTGGGTATGAAATCTCATTTCTTACGCATTCTGCTGCATTTCTGCCTTGCTATGAATATTTTTTTTGAGAAGTCTGGTGCCAGTCTGCAAGTTAGAAGATATTTGGTTTTTTGAGGTCCTCAATATTTTCTTTATCTTTAAAGTTTGAAGGTTTCATTGCTCACTGAATATATATATTAGATCTTTTAAAGGATTGTAATTTTAAATATTAGCTTTCTTTCAGTTTTTTCTTTCTTCAGCTACTCCAGGTATATGTTAGATCTTTTTCTTTCAGTTATTTTCTCTTTTCCTTTTAATTCCTTCTTGTTCTCCTTTTCATTTTCATGGTTCTGTCACTCCCTTTCTTCCACCCTTATCACATTTTTATTTGAATATCTTCTCCTTTGGGTACCTTGTAATTTAGTATTCATTTTAAATATGATTTTTTCTTCTGTTTTTGTAATTATATAAGGAGGACATATTTGTTATGAATTATTGATTTTATAATTACTGCTGCTGGTATTCACATTATTACACAATGAAAATCTTTTAATATACAGTGCTCTTCACACTGAGCTGGTGAACAGATAGTGCAATGCAATTTATTATTTTTATTTTTCTATTTTTTTGTTTTCTTGATTTCCATTTTTTATTCTAATTTGTTATATATAATAGTAGAATGCATTACAATTCATATTACACATATAAAGCACAATTTTTCATATCTCTGGTTGTATACGTATACTTTCAAAAATGATGTCCATCTTATTCCACCATCATTTCTAACCTCATGCCCCCTCCTTTACCCTCCCACCCCTCTGCCCTATCAAGAGTTCCTCTATTCCTTCCATGCTCCCCCTCCCTACCCCACTATGAATCAGCCTCCTTATATCAGAGAAAACACATGGCTTTTTTGGGGGGCGGGGGGGTTGGCTAATTTTGCTTAGCATTATCTTCTCCAAATCCATCCATTTGCCTGCAAATGCCATGATTTTATTTTCTTTTATTGCTGAGTAATATTCCATTGTATATGTATGTCACATTTTTTTTTTTTATCCATTCATCTACTGAAGGGTATCTAGGTTGGCTTCACAATTTAGCTATTGTGAGTTGTGGTGCTATAAACATTGATGTGGCTATGTCCCTGTAGAATGCTGTTTTTAAGTCCTTTGGGTATAGATGGAGGAGAAGGACAGCAGAGTCAAATGGTGGTTCCATTCCCAGTTTTCCAAAGAATCTCCATACTGCTTTCCATATTGGCAGCACCAAGTTGCAGTCCCACCAGCAGTGTATAAGTGTGCCTTTTTCCCCACATCCTTGCCAATACTTATTGTTGTTTGTATTCTTAATAGCTGCCACTCTGATTGGAGAGAGATGAAATATTAGAGTAGTTTTGATTTGCATTTCTCTAATTGCTAGAGACGTTGAACATTTTTTCATATATTTATTGATCTCATCTTCTGAGAAGTGTCTGTTCAGGTTTTGGCCCATTTATTGATTGGGTTATTTGTCTTTTGGTATTTAGCTTTTTGAATTCTTTATATACCCTAGAGATTAGTCCTCTGATGTGTTAGAGGTAAAAATTCGCTCCAAAGATGTAGGCTCTTTATTCACTTCACAGATAGTTTCTTTTGCTGAGAAGAAACTTTTTAGTTTAAATCCATCCCATTTATTAGTTCTTGTGCTATAGGAGTCTTATTAAGGAAGTTGGGACCTAATCTGACATGATGGAGATCAGGGCCTACTTTTTCTTCTATTAGATGCAGGGTCTCTCGTTTTATTCCTAGGTTCTTGATCCACTTTGAGTTGAGTTTTGTGCATGGTGAGAGATAGGGGTTTAATTTCATTTTGTTGCATATGGATTTCCAGTTTTCCCAGCACCATTTGTTGAAGATGCTATCTTTTCTCCAATGTATGTTTTTGGTGCCTTTGTCTAAGATGAGATAATTGTAATTTTGTGGGTTAGTCTCTGTATTCTTTATTCTGTACCATTGGTCTACCAGTCTGTTTTGGTGCCAGTACCATGCTGTTTTTGTTACTATTGCTCTGTAGTATAGTTTAAGGTCTAGTTTAGTGATGCAACCTGCTTCACTCTTCCTGCTAAGGATTGCTTTATCTATTTTGGGTCTCTTATTTTTCCAGATGTATTTTCTAACTGCTTTTTCAATTTCTGTGAGGAATGCCATTGAGATTTTGACTAGAATTGCATCAAATCTATGTAGTGCTTTTGGTAGTATGGTCATTTTGATAATATTAATTCTGCCTATCCAAGAGCAAGGTAGATCTTTCCATCTTCTAAGGTCTTTTTAAATTTCTTTCTTTAGCGTTCTGTAGTTTTCATTGTATATGTCTTTCACCTTTTTTTGTTAATTTGATTTCCAAGTATTTTATTTTTCTGGGGGCTGTTATAAATGATGTAGGGCTGAGGATGTGGCTCAAGTGGTAGCACGCTCGCCTGGCATGCGTGAGGCACTGGGTTCGATTCTCAGCACCATATAAAAATAAAATAAAGATAAATGGTGTAGTTTTCCTCGTTTCCCTTTCAGAGGATTTGTCACTGATATATAAAAATGTCTTTGACTTATGGTGTTGAGAGCCACAGCTGAAGGGGCCCCAGCAAACTTTCAGACTGCCAGCTGATGATTGGCTCACAGTGGCCCCAGCAACATCTAGCTGATTGGCTCCTCTGCGGTGATGCTCATTGGGCTGTTTCCCCGCCCTTTCAGACTACGGAGCTGCTCATTGGGGGACTTTTTTGGCTCCGCCCACATGACCCAGCCAATCGGCCTCAAGAGCAGGAGGAGTGGGGGAGGTTGAGAGGCTTGTGGGAAGCCGGTGGTGGCAGTTGGGCTGTGAGGGTTTTTCCTGAGGAGCTGTTTTGTTTGGCGTGTGTGGTTCTAAAAATAAAGTTCGTTTCTTTTGACAAGTGGCTCCTGAATTGTGCCCAGCCAGACTGCGGCATTATGGGTGTTGATTTTATATCCTGCGCTGAATTCATTTACTAGTTCTAGAAGTTTTCTTGTGGAATTTTTTGGGTATAGAATCATATCCTCAGCAAATAGTGCTAATTTGAGTTCTTCTTTTCCTATCCATATCCCTTTAATTTCTTTCGTCTAATTGCTCTGGCCAGTGTTTTAAGAACTATGTTAAATAGAAGTGGTGAAAGAGGGTATCCCTGTCTTGTTCCAGGTTTTAGAGGGAATGCCTTCAGTTTGTCTCCATTTAGAATGATATTGCCCTGGGGCTTAGCATAGATAGCCTTTATGATGTTGAGCTATGTTCCTGTTATCTCCAATTTTTCTAGTGTTTTGAATTTGAAGCAGTGCTGTATTTTGTTGAATGCCTTTTCTGCATCTATTGAGATGATCATATGATTCTTATCTTTAAGTCTATTGATGTGTGATGAATTAATTATATTTATTGATTTCTGTATGTTGAACCAACTTTGCATCCCTGGGATGAAACCCACTTGATTGTAGTGCATTATCTTTTTGATATGTTTTTGTTTTTGGTTTGCCAGGATTTTATTGAGAAGTTTTTGCATGTATGTTCATTAGAGATATTGGTCTGAAGTTTTCTTTCTTTGATGTGTCTTTGTCCAGTTTGGGGATCAGGTGATATTGGCCTCATAGAATGAGTTTGGAAGTGCTCCCTCTTTTTCTATTTCCTAAAATAAATTGAAGAATATTGGTATTAGTTCTTCCTCAAAGGCTTATAGAAGTCGGCTGTGTATCCATCTGGTCCTAGGATTTTCTTGGTTGGTAGGGTTCTGATGGCATCTTTTATTGGTCTGTTTAAATTGTGTATATCATCCCGATACAATCTGGGCAGATTATATGACTTAAGAAATTTGTCGATGCCTTCGATGTTTTCTATTTTATTGGAGTACAAGTTTTCAAAATAATTTCTAATTATTTTCTGTATTTTTGCAGTGTCTGTTGTGATGTTACCTTTTTCTTCATGTATGTTAGTAATTTGAGTTTTCTGTCTCCTTCTCTTCATTAGCATAGCTAAGGGTCTGTCAATTTTATTTTTTTTCAAAGAACCAACTTTTTGTTTTGTCAATTTTTTTCAGTTGTTCCTTTTGTTTCAATTTCATTGATTTCAGGTCTAATTTTAATTATTTCCCTCTTCTGCTTTTGGTGTTTATTTGTTCTTCTTTCTCTCTGGCTTTGAGATGTAATGTAAGGTTATTTATTTGTTGACTTTTTCTTCTTTTAAGGAATGAACTCCATGCAATGAACTTTCCCCTTAGTACTGCTTTCATAGTGTCCCAGAGATTTTGATATGTTGTGTTTGTGTTCTCATTTACCTCTAAGAATATTTTAATCTCCTCCTTAATGTCTTTTGCAACCCATTGTTCATTCAGTAGCATGTTATTTAGTCTCTAGGTGTTGGAGTAATTTTTATTTTTTATTTTGTCATTGATTTCTAATTTCATTCCATTGTGATCTGATAAAAAATACAAAAAAGTAGAGATACTACCCCGCATTTTAAGAGTTGCTTTGTGGCATAATGTATGGTCTATTTTAGAGAAAGATCCATGTGCTACTGAGAAGAAAGTGTATTCACTCATTGATGGATAAAATAATCTATATATATAGTCTGGCGAGTGTATGTTATTGATTGTATTATTGAGTTCTTATAGTTTCTTTGTTCAGCTTTTGTTTGGATAATTCATCCAGTGGTGAAGAGGTGTGTTAAAGTCACCCAGAATTATTATATTGTGGTCTGTTTGACTCTGGAACTTGAGAAGAGTTTTTTGATAAACATAGATGTTCCATTGCTTGGGGCATATATATTTATAATTGTCATGTCTTGTTGGTGTATGGTTCCCTTGAGCAGTTTGAAATCTCCTCCTTTACCCCTTTTTGGTTAACATAGCTTAAGTCTCCATTTTTGGTATGAGGATGGAAACCCCTACTTGTTTCAGCAGACCATGTGAGTGGTATGATTTTTCCCAATCTTTCACCTTCAGTCTGCGGATGTTTTTTTCTATGAGATGAGTCTCTTGGAGATAGCATAATGTTGGGTCTTTTTAAAAAATCCAATCTGCCAGTTTCTGTCTTTTGATTGGTGAGTTTAGGCCATTAATATTCAGGGTTATTATTGAGACATGATTTGTATTCCCAGCCATTTTTGTTTATTTTTCTTATTTAGTTTGACTTGGTTTCCCCTTTGATTAGTTTTTCATTTATTATAATACCTCCCTCTGCTGATTTTCATTTCCTCCTTGTGGAATATTTTGCTGAGGATGTTCTGCAGGGCAGGCTTTCTAGTTGTAAATTATTTTATCCTTTGTTTATCATGGAAGGTTTTTATTTCATCATCAAATCTAGTTTTGCTGGATATAAGATTCTTGGTTGGCATCCATTTTCTTTCAGAGCTTGATATATGTTGTTCCAAGATCTTCTAATTTTTAGAGTCTAGGTTGAAAAATCTGCATATAATTTAATTGGTTTCCTCCTATATGTAATCTGATTCCTTTCTTTTGTGACTTTTATAATTCTCTCCTTTATGCTAGGCATTTTCATTATAATGTGCCTTGATGTGAATTTATTGTGATTTTGTACATTTGACATCTTATAGGCTTCTTAAATTTGGTTTTCCAATTCATTCTTCATGTTTGGAAAGTTTTCTGATATTATTTCATTGAATAGATTGTTCATTCCTTTTGTTTGGAACTCTATGCTTTCCTCTGTCACAATAACTCTTTGGTCTTTTTATGCTATTCCATATTTCTTGAATGTTCTGCTCATAATTTCTTACCATTTTCTTCACAGTGTGGTCTATATTCTTTTCAGTTTGTATATTTTTTTCTTCATTATCTGAGGTCCTATCTTCCAAGTGGTCTACTCTGTTGGTGATGCTTTCATTTGAACTTTTAATTTGGTTTATTGTTTCTTTCATTTCAAGAATTTCTGTTTGGTGATTTTTCTTCAGGACCTTTATCTCCTTATTAAAGTAATCTTTTGCTTTCTGTGCTTGCTTATGTAGCTCTTTGTAGAAATGATCTTTTACTGCCTGTGTTCTCTTAAATCATCCTTTAATTCACAGAACATTTTAGTTATGTTCATTCTGAACTCCTCAGTCATTTCTTTTGCTGTACTGGCCATGGACTCTAATAATGTAGCATGTTGGTTTGTTTGGCGCACTTTCTTCCCTTGTTTTTTCATGTTGTTCACGTCTCTTCCCTTCTAGCACTGTGGATTCAAGGTGTTACCATTTTTACCCCATATGCTTATAGTGCTCCTGCAGGGTTCCGATGCCTCTCCTTTAAGGAGGATAAGAACAATGTTTACAGATCCCAAATACAAACACTATATAACCTTAAACCTAGTAGTTGCTATTAAGATATTTACAGCTTGGTCACAGTATACAGAAATGGTGAGTTCAATTATTATCTTTAATATAAACTGTAGGTTTGCAAAAGGGTTTACAATTTCTGATGATGGACAAAGAACTGGGGGTGAGGTGTACGATGAGATTTGGGGAGGGGGTAGGAGGTAAGGATTTAGTTATTAGAGTTTAGGAAGTGTGAAAGAGGACTCTAAAGAAGATGGTTAGTAGCAGGTGAAGAGGAAGTGATTTTAGGTAGACAAGTGGGAAGACAGTAGAGTATATAAAACATCAATATTAAGAAAAATAAAAAATGTAAAATAGGAGAAGAGACTATACAACACAACTGTAATATACTATTAGACATCCTAGTCCTCAGTATCCTAATTCATGCAAAGTACTTGGTTTCACATGTGTTGGGGATATGAGGGCAAGAGAATAGAGAGGGGGAGAGGAAAGAAAAAAAAACCTCGAATGAAGAAACAAGGATTTTTTTGTGGGGGGGGGGTTAGAGATCAGTATCTTTCCTGCTTCCCTCCTCATCCAATAGGTGGGGTTGTCTCCTGTTTGCTGGTATCTCCACCCTCAGGATGTTGAAGGTTACCAGGTTGGGAGGGGTGGTCTTGGGTGCAGGGCACCTGGAAGTGGGTTATGGCATCCACCTGTCCCCTATGGGACACCTCACCCCAAGGTTCTCCTTTGGGGTCCACTTATGTGATGTGGGCATCTGGTCTTATCTCCTTATATCTCCTGTAGGCCTCACAGTTCCTGCTGTCTAGTTTCTAAATTGTATCTCACTCATCCTCTCCCTTTCTACTCCTAATTCGAGACCTTTCTCTCCTGAGGTCTTGTTGGTGCTAACCATCTGTCTTGGAGAGCTGTTTTGTATTGGGCAGTCACTGTGCCTTTAGTGGCTGCCAGGGAAAGGGGGATTATAGGTACCTGCCCAGCTGGAGTTCAAAACTGGGAGTTGCCCCAACTAAAGGTGGCGACAAAGGTGACCCAAGATGGAGGCAGCCTCTTTCAGGGTTGGGAAGTCAAATCGGGTTGGGGGAGCGGATGATGTCATTGGGTGATGATGTGTTCAGAGATTCAGCTCTGTGGTACGCAGTATTGTGGCTGTCAGTGTTTTAAGAGCCTGTGCTATGTCTCCTGGTGCAGGCAGGCTTCCGTGCATAGGGGACTGTGGCAGTCCTTTCAGAGTTCCAAGGTGGAGGCTACCAGGGGAGCCCCATGTTGGTAGATGAGGGTCCACAAGGGAGTGGCAGCCAGAGTTTTTATGTGTGGGTAGCAGTTGGATGGTCCTGTGTGTGATTGGCATCTGGGATTCCTGTACAGGTAGATAGTGAGGAGTCCTGCCCAGGTGCTGATGCTGGTGGTTCTACTGGGGCACCAGGGAGCCCTGCGTGGGCAAGTAGTCGGGGGCTCTGCTCTGATGCTGAGTGAGGCCTGGAGCCCTGTGCTGCACGGTGGCCATGATTCCTGGGCTGGTACAGCTGTGGGGGTCCTCTATCACTCCCAGTGAAACAGTATTCCCACTACTTTAATCACAGATCACAGAGCGACACAGAATACTGCTTCCCTTTAGCCCGCCATGTTGGATCTCCCATATTTCCTATTTTAAATGAATACTAGTGACTTTTAGGATTCTTTCTTCACAGGCTGCTTTGTATCGCCTCAGTGGAGACTGGAATCCCTTACACATTGACCCTAACTTTGCTAGCCTTGCAGGTGAGTTGATAGTATGTATCAATGAAGAATGTTAGCTACTGCTACTTATGACAGGTAATTTGAGTAACATTTTTTAAAAAAGATCTCTTATTATATTTATGCTAAAGATCCATCTATAACTAAAAATATTTTTTAAAACTAGATATGGAAGTAGTGTTCGGAAAATGATATACTTGAAATTCAGGTTATGGTGGAGTGAACTCCTGCTAGTGTAAGATCTAGAATAGGACTATGGGGAAGGCTAAGTTAACATAAAGGACAAGGATATTTCTTAGAAGAGAGCAATGACAGGGAGGAATCAATGGTGTACACAGATTTTGAAATAGATCACCATGGGTGATTTCATGTCACAATTAAAACTAATAATTCTTTTTTTTCCCCCAGATCTCACATCCTTTTCTTCTTTATTAATTTCATGATTTTCTATCAGAAACCACTGTTTGCAAAAAATATTTTCCATGTTTCTTAAAATAGATAGTAAAGTTCAGGCTAATTTAAAAACTATTTAAAAAACCCTGAATTAACTTGGTACTTGTTTTTTTTTTTTAACATGAAATTGTCTATATCCACCTAAATTCTGTATATTTTTTTAGGCTTCGAAAAGCCCATATTACACGGATTATGTACCTTTGGATTTTCTGCCAGGCATGTTTTACGGCAGTTTGCGGATAATGATGTGTCAAGGTTCAAGGCAATTAAGGTATATGAACATTATTATGTAATTTGAATATTAGTTCTTTATTTTCTATGATTAAAGAAGTTTAGTGTTTAAAATAAGTACTATATTGCAACAATAGACATTTTAATTATTTCATTGAGTTGGCAGTGTTCACATTTTCCTTTTGTAGCTATAAATAGCTGTTTTACCCATGCACCACAAAGGATATCCTATATGGTTTTTTGGTTTTTTTTTTTTTTAATTGCTTTTATTTTTTTAAATACATGACAGCAGAATGCATCACAATTCTTGTTTCACATATGAACACCATTTTTCATATCTCTGTATATAAAGTAACATATTAATTGGATTATTTTATAAATTAGGTGTATACATAGATATCAGCATCTGTTTTTAAAAGATTTTCATTTTTCTGTTTTGTAATTTGCATTAATTTAACAGAAAATGTAAAGTAGCTGTATTTGAACTCTAACATGCTTTCTGTAATGTGATGGCTGCATATTATTTTTAGTTTTTATACTTTTCAAATGTTTATCCATTTTAAATAATAAGAGAAAATATCCGTGCTCTCAGTATTTTTGCATAAAGTCAAAAGATGTACACTTAAAAGTTTTTGAAGGTACTCGATACTGCCTTAAATATTTTATTAGTGTATACCCCATGCAGTAGTGAAAATGCATTTTCTGATGTCTTGCCCTTGATAACATTGTTTTCATGCTCTTTAGTATCGCTATGTTTAAGTATATAATTGTGTACAGATTCAATGAAATATAGAAAATTATGAACTAGTAAAAATTACGTTGCTTTATATACCAGTCAGGCCTTATACCCTGACTTAGACCATGTTTAACTCTTTAAGTACCTGTGGTTGTTATGTATGTAACTCACCTAATGATTATGGTTTTGTTTCTTGATTTGTCAAGATACTTTGTAGTATCTTGATTCAAATTGATTCAGTATTTAAAAGAATTTTAGCTTATTAATGCAGTATCTATAGTGTTTCTCTACTAATTTGTTGATAGTTTGAGTCTAAACATTTTTAAGCCTCTATTTTCTTTATGCTCTCTAACCACTCTAGTTTCCCCTTCCTAGTATAATAGTTTTATTTTAAAAGGACTTTTAACCCCCACTTTCTTTCCCCTCTCCCTAAAAGACTCGTTTTGCAAAACCAGTATATCCGGGACAAACTCTACAAACTGAAATGTGGAAGGAAGGAAACAGGATTCATTTTCAAACTAAGGTATGAATAATGCTCCTGATAGCTTTTGTTGTTGTTGTTAGTAGTATGGATGTGAGAAAAAAACAGATATTTTTATCAATAGTATCTTTGAATTTTTTTTTTTAGCATTGTAGTTATACATGGAATTTGATTTACTTTATTTCAGTTCTAAAATATTTTGCTGAGATAGAGACAAAACTAATAAAAAACAATAAGATTCTGTTTTTTAATTTTTTTTTTCTGGACAGAAATCATATCTTGATTATACAAAAATTCACACATTGCAATGCAGTCTGGGCCTAATGAATTCATTTAGTCCCAGATGTGGAACACCTATAAAAACTTAATATTGAGTAACAAATAACATCACTTATGGTAACTTTGAAAGTATATTTGAATATTTACTGTGTTTGCATAATTGGAAAACCTGAGCTTAATCGTTTAATACATAACAAAGCAAATAATGGTATATCTCCCTATAGAGTTAATTTTGGAATTAGCAATGTTCCACTAAAAGAGAAAAAGGACATGCAATCACTGTTTTATTTGTGAGATTTAAAAAAAAATTTATGCAGGTGTGATGATGCACATCTGTAATTCTAGCTACTTGGGAGACTGAGGCAAAAGATTACAAGTTTGAGGCCAGCCTAGGGAAATACTGAGAACCCTGTCTCAAAAAAAGAAAAAAAAAAAAAAAAAAAAAGCTGAGGATTTAGCTTAGTGGTAGAGCACTTGCCTAACATGTGCAAGGTCCTGGGTTTGATTCCTACTACCACAAAGCAAAAACAAAACCCCCAAACTGTGTGGTCATTTTTCACTACATAGAGCAGGTTTAACAACTCTCTTAACTGTAAATAGGCCGTACTATAAACTTTAAAATGCATTACAACTCTGTATTGAAATACAAGAGAATCTAGGTTCTTAAGAAAATCTTGATGTCATAGTTTGCTCATGGCTTATACATAGTAAGTGGTTGAGCTGAGGTATAAACCCAGGTCAGCCTGACTCTAGGAAGAACAAGCACCCTCTTTTAACTATCTTTTTTTTACATTCAAATTGATAACTTTGAAATATTTTGCTTATATGATTGCTTTAGTCCCAATTTCTTCCTGCTGCTTATACTGTTTTCCTGCCTAATCTATGCATATATTCTTTACTTTTCAAATTCTTCCTGTTTTAAGGACTTCAAGTTCTGCCTTACTCTTAGAGGTAGTCTCTTACTCCTCCCCTCTTTCCAACCCATATGTACACACAGTTACTATCTGTGCCACATATTCTAGAGCCCTCTTGTTCTCTAATTGTTTTGTGTAAGTTTAATTTTTCAGATAAGGTTATGAACTAAAGTGTTGAGAACCACGACTGTATCATCAAACAGTGCTAGCAGTGAACAGTACATACATTTCTGTGAATAAAAACTTAACAGACCAAGAAGTCATTCTTGCAGTTTTAAGCATGCCTTCTTATCCTTTCAGTATATTTGGTATTTTCCCCATAGTGATTAGAGATACTCTTTTTATTACTAATATATATAAGACTCCTTCCTTCCTGTTACATTTAAACCAATGTTTTAAAGTGCTGTGCTCGACTTGTTTGAGAAAGTACTTTACTAATATGCATTTTGTTCATTTTTTGTCTCTTTTCGTACTTTTCACTATATTTAATTTGAAGTAGAATGAACAAAATTATTTTTTTCTCTAAAGTATGAAGGGAAGTAATTAAGAGAGAATGAGCTTCTTTTTCTTTTTTTAAAAATCTATTTTATTTTATTTTTTTAAATACACGGCAGCAGGGAATGCATTACAATTCATATTACACACATAGAGCACAATTTTTCATATCTCTGTATATAAACTATGTTCATGCTAATTTATGCCTTTATACATGTACTTTGGGTTTTTTTTGCATTACAATTCTTTTTTTTTTATTATTGTTCAAAACATTACATAGTTCTTGATTGTTAAAAATCGAAGTTTTAATAAGTGCTTCCTTAAACTTATTGGTATTGATACAAAAGGATAGGATAATTTCTGTGAAATAGCCATTGGAATAATTTGAAAGGAAGAATTAGAATTCCTTTAATGACTGTTTTGGCAAAAGGCTATTTAGACATTTAGATAACAAGTACACACAGCATAAACTAAAAGTTCAAACTAGAATTAATACTTTTAAAAAGACCACTATGATCTGTTTCTAGCTATTTTTATTCCATATTAACAGAACAAATGTATTCTGAGTATACTGTATGTGGACATTGTACTCTGTCTTTTACTCTTCAGGAATTTGGCACTTTTTATTCTGGCTTTCTGTGTGTTCC
>NW_026000221.1:11084572-11098914 GCF_001458135.2 Marmota marmota marmota
GGGGGAATCTCAAAATACCAACTTCCAGGCTGCACTCCAAACCAATTTAAATTGGTAGTTTGGGGGATGGGACCTGTTTATAGTAGTTGTTTTTTTAAAGGTCTCCGCAGCAGCGTTAATAACAATTATATTAAAATCAGAAGGACTTCAGATTTATTCATCTTGTCATTTATTAACTTTTATCACATGAAACAAATTTCTTTTAAATGACATATATATAGCATTTTAAAATGAAATTTTATTTGCATCAAAATCAGTGGAATGAACTTCCTCCTGTCCTGTTTGTTTTTTACCCTTATAAGGTCCAAGAAACTGGAGACATTGTCATTTCAAATGCATATGTGGATCTTGTGCCCAAATTAGATATTTCAGCTAAGACACCCTCTGAGGTAGGTTATAAAAACTGGTATATAAATCACTGACTTATTTATGAATTTTGGTTAAGATCAACTTAAGAATGTTCAGTGTGTCTTAGAAAATTAAGAGGTATAAAAAGATAATTATTAAAGGACACCAATTCAAACCTGGAATAAGGAATATTTTGGTAACTTACAAATTCTTAAAAAGATTTTTGTTTGTAGGTTATTGTTATCTTTCAAGATAATTAATTTTCTTAGTTAACAAATCAATTGTTTGACAAAATATTTGAGAAAAATATATTTTTTATTTGTATGCAGGTATGAAAATAGCTTTTTTTTAAATTAAAAAATTTGTATTCTCTCAACACGCTGAGATTTGATAAAAATACTTATATTCTGTCTCTAAAATATTAATTTGATAATATTGAGATTTTTATATACTATGATCTTTAATTTTTTTGTCATAAACTGAAAATTAAAATCTCAGGAATTATCCAAGATCAAAAACTTATGAAGCTGGCTGGGTGTTATGGCACACGCCTGTGATCCCAGTGACTTGGGAGGCTGAGGCAGGAGGATTGAGAGTTCAAATCCAACTTCAGCAGCTTAGCAAGGCCCTAAGCAAGTCAGCAAGACCCTGTCTAATAAAAAAAGAGCTGGGGAAATGACTTGGTGGTTAAGCGTTCCTGGGTTCAATACCTGGTTCCTAAAACAAAACTCAGAAGCTTTAGAGCTTCTGAGTTTAGTCATCATGTAATTTAGTCCCATTTTATAAAGATCAGACCACAGAAGTTGATTGCCTTTCTGGACAATTGGACAAATATCATCCAGTTCCTAGTTTTCTTTAAAAATATTATGTTTGAATGCTGATAAAATTAGAATCTTGTTAAAAGAACTAAGGTTTTGGGTGACATGAGTGTCAAAGAAGCCTACTATGAAAAAAAAAATTTGTTTTACGTGCAGTTTTTAAAATCAATTTTATACCACACATATTTGTAATCATTTTTGTGTTATTTTTACAGAACTTTTAAAATAAATTTTCTCCTTTTGTTAGGGTGGAGAGCTTCAAAGTACTCTTGTGTTTGAGGAAATAGGTCGGCGCCTTAAGGAAGTTGGGCGTGAGGTGGTAAAGAAAGTAAAAGCTGTATTTGAGTGGCATATCACTAAAGGTGGAGACATTGCAGCTAAGTGGAGTAAGTCATATCCCCGACTTTATAATTTTCTGAGGTAACTCTTCATAAATAAAATACCCTTGTCATAGAGATAGTCTTTTTGAAGGTAAGTAATTCCTACGTCTTAAGATTTGTAAGATAACAATAAAAACATTCATGTTGAGGATTTCATTATAAATACCTAGAATTAGTACAGTTGGTACTTCCATATATATAGGTTCCACATCCAAGGATTTTTATCAACCACAGATTGAAAATGCAGTTAGGGTTGTGTTGCTTGCATCTATACTAAACATTTATACATATTTTTCCTTGTCATTATTCCTTAAACAACTATTTACACTGGATTAGGTGCTGTAAATAATCTAGAGATGATATATGGGAACATGTGCATAGGATATATGGAAATTCAACACCCTTTTATGGGGGGTGAGGGTGTACCAGGGGTGCTTAACCACTAGTCATATCCACAACTCTTTTAAATCTAGAGACAGGGTCTCTCTAAGTTGCTGAGACTGGCTTTGAATTCAGGATCCTCCTGCCTCAGCCTCCTGAGATTACAAGCATGTGCCACCATGCCTGGATGTACCTTTTTATATAAGGGGCTTGAGCATTCTTGGGTTTTGATATTCAAGGGAGGTCCTAATACTAAGGGACTAGTATACTTATACAGTAGCTGTATGCTTCCTTAATTTTCAACTTCCTTTAGTCAAATGAAGTAATTTTAAGCCATTATATTTGATAATTTAAAAATAGTTTTATTTATCTCAAAACAATAATTTGAATTATTTCCATTATTGGCATAAGATCATAATTATTTTCTTGGTATGTAAAGATTATAATCCTAAGTTACTATTTGTTTAGGGAAATTATCTATTAGAGTGGCACATTAGAAATATAAACACTTAGTTAAATCAACTTGCTGCAGAAAGAAAACAATTATATATATTTTATTAGTATGGAGGTCCAAAAAGACCCTGGTACCATTTTATAAAGTGAAATTAGAGGATAAAATGATCACAGGAAAAATTTTTACCAGGTCTTTTGCATCTGTTGTGTGACTTTACTTTTGTGTTTTAGAGTATTTTAACCTCTAGAGTTGTTAAAAGAAATATGATATGCCAGTGAATGCTCACTGAAACTTTGATTTCTCATGCTTTTCTACCTGAAAGTCCCAAAGGACAGGATTCTTTCACTATTAGTCAAGCAGCACTGGTCCCTTGAACCTATCTATTAATAGAAGAAAAGCAGCACAGTATCCAGAGTAGTTTTTAACTCAAAGCTTTTTCCTTTCATAATTGTGAGACACAGTGAGATCCCATGTGGTTGAGATGGCTAGGAGCCTCTGGAATGACATGGAACTCCTGGAGGAGATCTGTGATTGGCTTATACTCCAGGACCATCTAAAATTTTAGACCTGACTCAAATCTGATTCTAACTCTTCTCTGGGGCAATGTATAAGTATAGAATACCATGTTGGTACCTCAGTGCAAGCTCTGTAGGCTTTGCTTTTGATACCCTACAATTGGTAGAATGAAACATCTTTTCACTTGTCATTTGTACACCCTGTACCTAATGTACCTGTTTTACACAAAAAATGTTTTGGATTTTTACTTACAGAGCAGACGCTAATATGACAGTTTCTATTATTTTTATTCTAAGATTGTTCTTTAAAGGTACCCATTTAATTGCCTTGAAAATTACATTATTTTATTACTCATTACAACTGAAGAATCACTATTAGTGCTTAGAACAAAAATTAAAACTTTTTTTGCATCTGTTGTGTGACTTATATGTTTTAGAGTATTTTAACCTCTGAAATATTTAAATCAACTGAAATATTTTGAAGTTCTGTCCAATTGATTTTGGTTAAATATAAATAATTTTCTTTTAAATATAGTGTTTGCTATTCTTTTTAAGCAGCATATGTTCATTATATAGAACTTCATATAAATTGGTATGAAGAAGAAAGTAAGGACATACACTTAAAATATCCACATTTCACCTTTTGAAGATTTTTGTTCTTCTGAAAGTCATTTGTGCTTACAGGAGGTTAATTCCGAAAGGAGATAAAAGGGGACAAAAATGTAATGTGTATTTATTTCTCAATTATTTTTCAAAGTACCTCATTTTTTGAAATAACTTCATAGATTAACAGTGTATACATAGATGCCATCAATATAATTATTTTTTCCTTCTTCCAAGTTGGAATTCATCTTTTCACTATGGATGAAAGTATGTTAGAGTTAGAAAACACAGGATTATTGAAAACACTGGTGGTTCACTTTAGACAAATAATAATTTTCTGTAATATGTTGATAATACATAAGATTCTCCACTTTTTTTTTTTTTTGGTGATACTTTATTCACAGACAATATTAGAAAATGCTCTTACATTTAAAAATTACCTTTAGGTAATCTAGGAAAAGCCCTTCCCCTATATGATTTCACTGGGAATATTGGAATTTTGTTAATTGCTAATTATTGATGCCATATAGGTTTTTTTTTTTTTTCCTGCATCTCCTCTTTGGGTTCTTATTTATCAAAGCCAATAATCAAATCGATCTTAAAACTTTGAAAAACATTCACCCATTTATTTGATAGCCAACATCTTTGGGCAATGTGTGTGTTTGGGGAAGTCTTTTCAAACTAAATTAGTCTAAGTCTAGAGAGAATTAGAAGAGTTCTGGTGTTACCTGGGACTGTGTTGGTTTTGATTATGGAGGAGGGGGATTATTAGCTGTTCTTAGGGAGGATTTTTTTCTCTCCGGCCTGTAGTTTATTGCTACATAGCAGGAGGGTTGCCTGGGTGAGGGCAGTGTGGCCTTTGCCTTGCAAAGCTGAGATAATCCAGAGTCCTTCCTCTTCTCTATGGGCCAAAAGGGCAGACCTGAGAGGTGTAGAAAGTCAGAGAGAAGGCCTCAATGAAGTGCTTTTGGAAAGGAAGTCATATCTCACTTGCACCAGGGGCCAATTTTTTGATCATAAGTATAGATTTAGAATTAATAAAAGCATTATTCATAGGTGGTGCTTCTGTAAGTAACTAGAGGTTACTAGAGGTCACACAAGGAAAAACACAACTCATAATTGTGTTTTACCTTCCACTTGATCTTGTGCTTAACTCAGAAAGGGCTATGATTTAATCTTTTTCTAGCTTTTAGTACTATAACACATATTAGCGTAACTACATGTTTTAATAAGACTAAAAGCCATGAAGAAAACAGTTCAAAGAAAAGGCAGCCATTCTATCTAAAGCACCAAGATTGTATGCCTTACCTTCTATTAAAATAGGTCTATTGTAAGGATAGTGACATTTTCTTTTTAATATGAGTGAAATATATAGTAACATAGGGTGCCATTGAAACATTTTATATATAAGATTTTTAAAATTTTTTTTTAGTTGTAGATGAACAAGGTATCCTCAATTTTTTTTTAATGTGGTGCTGAGAATTGAACCCAATGTCTCACATGTGTTAGGCAAGCACCACTGAGCCACAACCCAAGTCCCTAAATTATATATTATGGTATTTATTATTACTAATTTCTAAAATCAACCAAAATTGTCCTAGTGAATTCTGTTCTGTTGTTCTGTGCAGCAGTAAAACTTTAGAGGAAATGAAAGATGACAGACTCAGAGCTCACACAGTAAGGTAAAAGAATAAGACTCTACTTACAACTGTGCTCCTGAAAATTAAAACATAGTTACTCTGATCTGAAACTTTAAAAACTCCAAAACTCTGAAAATGGAAAGTTTTTTTCCCCCTCCTTTTTTCTGCTGGCACAGCATAACTTGAACTTCTATGATGTTATTTCTTCTATTTAACTCACCTAAGGTGAATTAGTCAAGAGTAGAAATAATTTCTTCATAGAAAAGAATTCCAAAGGTATAATATGTAGATATTATATGTATCATATTTTGTGTATCATTTTTTTCCTAAAATTTGAAAAATTCTGAATTCTAAAACATATCCAGTTGGAGGCACTTCAGATAAGGTATTATGAATCCGTACTTTTATATAAATAATTCTCATGGCACATATGGGAAGAGACAAGGAGAAAGTGTCTTTAGCTTTCAGAGAATGGGAGATTTGGTTCAGTCAACAAGTATTTGTGTATTTCACTGTGTGCCAAATTCTTTATGAGGTTGGGTACCATAAACATAAAAAGACTGCCCCAGGACTAATTATTAGAAACTGTTAGAAAAATTGAAATAGCAGGGTCAAGTAAACAAGGATTATTGGATTGCAGAGAAAAGGAATAAAAGACCTAAATAAAATAATAGGGAGAAGAAGACCTATGTGAAATATTAACTAAGATAGAATTGATTTGTTGGCTACTAGTAATGTCTGAAAAATAGGAACAAGAATCTAAATTAATGCTGTGTGTTTGAGGTTGTTGACTATTACTAGAATTGCAAAATGAAAAAAGAAGAGAGAATTTGGGGAGAAAAGACAATGAGCTGTGATATCCAAACTAGAGTCAGCTAAGAGTAGAACTAGATTGTGGGCACTTTGTTTCTGGTGTTTAGGTGTAAGTTTACAGCTGGAGGCTGAGAGTTGGAAACCGTGTTCAAGGAATTACTAGTTGGAAATGAGAACATTAGTTGTGCTATCTTGCTTAATGGCATACAGGAAGAAAATGGAGGGAAAATCTGTGTTGTTACTGGAGGTTTGTTGTTCCTGTTCACTTTATAGAACAGTGGCTCTAATATTTCCATTTGTCACTAAACAAGATAAACTCAGAATTTGATATACAAATAACAATCCCATGCTTTCTAATAGAAAAATATGTGTTGAGTATATCCAATATCTGTAGAATAGCCATACTACTGAAACTTTTTGCAAAGATTTATTTTCATGTGCTAAAGATAGTGTTGCTGAGCAAAATATGATTTGTTTTCTTTAGAATAATCAGCTTAAACCAGTTGGTATTGAGGAATTTAGTTGTTTTCCTACTTGATTTAAACTTTGCTTCCTTTCATATATTTGTAATCTTTTCCACTATAGTAATATAGTGGAATTTATATTTAGATAGCAGGATTATACAAATACTATTTATTTTTGCTTAAATATTGTTTGGTAAGTACTGAGTTTTTTTAAAAAATTATATACTGTAATTGTATAGGGGTAAGTCTAATAACTGGAGTAAACCCAGACATTTATTATATATAATTAATTATTCAGTGTTTATTATAGTGACTAGATGAAGATATCCTTTGAATGCTAGATGTCACTTATTTTTACTCTTGAAAATTTGCCATAGTGTGGAAGAATTTGAGAACTGGTGAATATAATCATTCTTGAGGATAGCATTTGAGCATCAGAACACACAGCTTCCTGGTTTGGTGTTCATCTTCTAACGTCAAATCAGATCACCCTTTAGGGTTTCTTGACTTGAATATAAACTAAAATTTAAGAATGTTTGTTCAAATTTTGGATTGATATTCAGAAAAGTATCTCGTGCATTTAAAGAAAAAAGTCTTTGGAAAGAAAATTGGAGAGATATCTAAGGTCTCTATTTCCCTAGCAATGGTGACTGTTTCTCCCTTACCAGTGGCACCTCCTGATTACATGCCCATGTGCATTTACTATTCAAAAGTACACATAAAAGCATCTTTTATAAACCACTTAAAACAATTATGGCTTTCCATCTTCTATGTGACTTGTTTATCTTAATATCTTTTTGTAACTTTTTGTTTAACATTTGTAAAACATTTAAAATAAATTTACCACTAAAAGAAAGTAAGTGCAATCAGTTTCTTCATTTCTATTATAAGATTAACCCTGACCTCACAGGTACCTGTAGATTCAAGGGGATTGTGTTAGATTATTCTTCTGTATGAACCATGTTGTAGACCATGACCAGAGCCACTGTGGAATTAGTTGTTCCATTCCTGGATTTTTGCAGGAACTAGCCCTTTGTTAGTCTTTTATCAGCATTAGTTATTAGCTTTCTTGCTGTATGTAAATACATGTGTCTGTATAACCAATGTGATTCTGCAACCTGTACACTTGGAAAAATGAGAAATTATACCCCATTTGATTCAAATGTATGATATGTCAAGATCATTGTATTGTCATGAGCAACTAATAAAAAAATAAAATAAAAAGAAAAGTTTTATCATTAACAAGAGTCTTAGCTACAAAGCAGCAGGTAAAACAGCCTAAGTGAGTGAGAGGGCAAGTGGACAGGTAAGAACTGTAATTAACAAAGCCTCACTCCTGCACTGTAGCATTAAGGTATGTGGTGTCCAGCTTTATCCTTGAGAGAGATATGTATATCTATACCTCTGTTTATCTAGCAGTATATATACTGTAGGCCTTAGCCTTACTTGTGCAGAATTAAAACCATCAAAGTCTTTCTTTTCATTCTCTCCCACTCTATGCCCTCTATTTTAAACTATACAGATATATACATTAGAATATATTTTCACAGAAGTGTCATTAAGAACAGAGCCATTCATATTATACTTGTAGTACCTCATAGTTCCTGACCCATAAGAAACTTAGTGAAGTGAGTGAAGTATGCAAAGTGAAATGGTGATCCTGCTTTGCCATTTCCCCTTCCCAAGGTAACAGTTATCCCCCCACCCTTTTTTTAAGCATAGTTAGCAAAATTTCCTCTGTGCAATATTGGTGTTATGTAATTTTCTCTTTGCAGCAGGGCTTGCTAACCAGAATATAGTAATTAAGCATTTATAGCTTTTCCCAGACTCTTAAGTCAGGAATTTTGTATTACTCTCCAGGAAGAGAGATGCAATTGTAGCTCCCCCACTGGAGCAAGAGGCGGTGTGTTCATAGGTTGAAGCTGAATGAGTGGAATTAGTTTTCCTGTATGTATGGTCTGGATCATACAAGGCAGCTTAAACTTTCTAAGGTATAACTTGGTATAATGCTCTATAAATGTTGAGGTAAATTTTTAAATAATTACCTAGTCTATTTCTGGGACAGTTAATCCTTGTGTCAAAAAGGTTTTTTTTTTTTTTTTTTTTTAAGGAAGAGAAGCTAATTTAAAAACTCAAAAAAATTATAAATAAGTAGTAATTATAACTAGAGTATTTTTCGAATCTATTTTTATTATTTTATTATTCATATGTGAAATCTTTAATGAATTCAAGTACTTGAAAGGTGACTAGATTGTGTCCCACAGTCCCCGCAGTTAGGAACTATTCTGAAATTTAAGTTTTCTCCATTTTTTACCGTAGTCTATTTGAACTTAAAGGCCTTAATTATATATACTCCAGCTACTTTATTCCTTAGAATATCTTACTCTACATTAGTTCATAAAAAATGCATCTAAGAAAGGATTTTCTAAATGACAGATAATATGTAATCTATTGATAGAATAAGCACCACATTAGCTTGGAAACTCTAAAAATTGTTTGCATTTGGCTAGCTACTTATACCCTCACTTGTGAAGAAAAATGTGATACACATTGGTTTCTTCCTGTTTTTCCCAGCAATTGACCTGAAAAATGAATCTGGAAAAGTATACAAAGGCCCTGCAAAAGGCTGTGCTGATACGACTATCATAATTTCAGATGATGATTTCATGCAGGTAGTTCTGGGCAAGCTTGACCCTCAGAAGGTAATGTTCTCAAATTTTTCATTTATTCATCATTATTCCTTCTTGTTTGACAATTATAGTTTTTGAGCTGATTTCCAAATTGCTTCAAACAAATCTGAAGGAAACACAGTTGGTACCAGTATTCTGGAAGACAAGTCATTTGTAATTTTAAATAGAGTTTCAGTTGACATTTTTTAAAATTGAAATTTTGGGTGATATTCCTTATCATATAGAAAAAACAAAGATTAAACCATACCTAGACTTTTGAATCTATTATGTCATTAGTTCAGAGGTAAAAACCCATGGATAAAGAAAATGTGGTATTCAATGGAATATTATTCAGCTTTAAAGAAGAGTGAAATTATGGCATTTGCCAGTAATTGGTTGGAGTTGGAGAATATCATGTTAAGCGAAATAAGCCAATCCCACAGAACCAAATTCACAATAAGGCGGGGTCCCTGGGGAAGAATAGTGTTACCTTAGATTAGGTAGAGGGAAATGATGGGAGGGAAAAGGAGGGGATGTGGAAATAGGAAAGATAGTGGAAAGAAACAGATATTATTACTTTATGTATATATGTGACTACATGACCAATATGATTCTGCAACATAAACACTCAAAAATGAGAAATTATATCCCATGTATGATATATCAAAGTGCATAAATGCATTACACTGTCATGTATAACTAATTAAAACAAATTAAATTCCTAAAAAAATTTAAAAAATGATATTAGCAAATACTACATAAAATTAGATACTCATTCTTGGTAAGGAGGTTGATATTTCTTACTAGAAATGCTTAGGATCAGAAAATTTTGGAATATTTGCATAAATTCACTAGTTGAGCATCTCATCCAAAAATCTGAAATATTGCAAGATCTGAAACTTTTTGAGTGTTGACATATAGCTCAAAGATGTTTAAGATTTCAGCCGGGTGTGGTGATACATGCCTGTAATGCTGTTGGCCTAGAGGCTGAGGCAGGAGAAGCGCAAGTTCAAAGCCAAGCCTCAGCAACTTAGTGAGAGCCTGTCTCAAAGGGAAAAAAAAAAAAAAGGCTGGGGATGTGGCTCAGTGGTTAAGCACCTCTGGGTTCAATCCACGTTACCACCCCCTCTGCGCTCCCCACCACCCCCAAATGTTTTGGATTTCAGATTTTTGGATTAGGTATGATTGATCTGGTAAGGTTAAGAATTTCTTCAAAACTAGAGATAGGATCTTTCAACATAACAGTCAATATATTACTCAAGGTGAAACATTTAGAGACCTTTCAGTGGAAAGTAGAAAGTCATTAAGGCAAGAGTGTCTTCTCTGACCATTAATATTCTGAAACTTTTGGCCAGTGCGTGCACACACAAGCACGTGTGCATACACACACACAGGATTAGCCATGGCGGTTTGAATAGAGGAGAAAATTTTGTTATTTTCAATTCATGATTATGTAACTGGAAACTACAAGAGAATTAACTGATTCTTAGAATGAAGAGGTTCAAACAAATGATTGAATAAATAATTATTAGGAAATAGTTTTCACATAGCAGCAAAACAGACTGTTTATAATCATAACCTATAGTACAGAATAGCAGTGACTAACCTTATAAGCAAAGCATAATGCTTATTAGAAAAAAAACAACAACATCGCTTTGTAAGGAACAGAGTAGTTTGACTAGCTGAGAATATATACTTATTTTCCAGAATGTAAGGACTAATTTGAAAAGAATTGGGAAATACAGTTGTTCACAATTTGGTTTTCAGCATCATATAGAGTGAATCTTGGCTCTATCACTTAATCTTAGGGTCTCAAAAATGAGTATGATAATTGTAATGATCCCCAAGTATTGTTTTTGAGAACTAAATCCAATAATATAAATGAAGAGCTTAGCATAGTTTTTGGCATTGAGTGCTCTGTTAATTCCTTTCCAGAAATTTATATGGTACCTAATCTGTCTCAGATTCTAGTTAGCAGTGAATAAGGCAATGCTTCTACCATGGGGAGCTTAGTTCTGGAGCACTAATAGGAAATAAATAGAATCTTTTATATAAAGAAAAATAAGGCAGAGTAATGGGTGGAGCAGTGGTTGGCAAACTTCCCGTGTGTCTCATAGTAAGTGTTGTACATTTTAGGAGTAAGATGGTTGTTTTATTCAGCTTTTTCTCTGCTGTGACTAACAGACCTGATCAGAATAATTTTAAAGGAGGAGAAGTTTATTTGGGGACTCAACAGTTTCAGAGGTCTAAGGTATAGACAGCTGACTCCATTTTTCTGGGCTCAAGGTAAGGCAGGACATCATGGCAGAAAAGTATGGCAGATGGAAGCAGCTTACATGGTGATCAGGACGCAGAGAGATGGGTCTCTACTTGCCAGATACAAATATATAACCCAAAGCCACACCCCAATTCCTGCCTACTTAGCCTTACCCTACCATTCAGTTACCACTCAATTAATCCCTGTCAGGAATTCACTGATTGGTTAAGGCTCTCATAACCTAATATTGTCTTCTCAACCTTTTTGCAGTGTGCAAACCATGCACATGAACTTTTGGGGACACATCAAAACCATAACCATGGTCTCAGTTGTAGCTCTTCAGCTGTCATTGTAGTATTAATGTGGAAACAATTGGGAGTGTCTATGTTCCAATAAAACTATTTCCAAAAACAAGTAGGAGATTAGGTCTGGCCCTCAGGCCTTAGTTTGACATACCTTGGGTTAGAGTATAACAAGGTAGGGGGACTATTTTAGATAAGTCTTATTAATCAGGCTGTTTTGGACAAACTTAAGAAAAAGCAATGACCCATGAAACTGAGGAAAAAAATAGTTATTTTAAAAATTATTTTATTATTTAAAAGTCTTTGAACTTGTTTTTTTCATCTTTTAAATGGGGACAAGAACTTTTAATGTACCTACCTCAAATTGGTGGTTGTGTATCTTAAGTGAGATTGTATTTATGGATCTGCTTTATAATGCTAAATATGTATAAATATTTCTATTTTTTAAGTTAGCTAAAAATCTAATAACTTTTTCAGTTTACATTTCATATATTCTCAAGCTATAAAGACTGATTATTTTTATTTTATGGTAGGGAATTTATACTGAGGGACAACTTAAGTTACCCAGACAAGTTTCTGTATCATCTCAGATAAAGGCCAAATGGGAACTTTTTCTTAGCATGCCAGCCTTTTGCTTGGTAATGATGAGCTCAATACATTCTTACAACATATAGACATTAACCTAAGCACTTCACACTTTATTTCTCTTAACTTACACAATAGAGTTGTATTCTTTAGGTACTGTTGTCTTGATTTTTTTTTTTTTTTTAAATAGCTGGGAGACTGGAGCTCAGAAATACTAAGTTCACTTTGCTATTAAGTGCCAGATCCTGGATTTTAATTGGTGCTCTGGTGTTGGAGCCATGATGTGTTCACCACAGAGCTACACTATCTTATTTTGTCATTGTATGGCTATTTCATTAAGATATAGTAAATCTCTTTAATCTGCTTTTAAAGTTCTGAATTGATATAAATATTATCCTTAATAAAATATTCATCTCCACTTGGAGCAGAGCAAAACCAGTTATAAGTGTGGGTTGTGATAGGTCTGGGAGTACTGTTTCTTTAGATAAATTATTCCATCTTTTCTAAAATACATAGGAGTCTTTGTAAGATAAAAGTTGCCTTTGTTGTCCAGAATTTTTAATAATTGTATTCAGTCTGAACAGTCATCTTTTTTAAAAAAAGGGCAAATGTAACATGATAACAGTTGACATCTCTTTTCCTCTCTCCTTCCCAGGCATTCTTTAGTGGCCGACTGAAGGCCAGAGGGAATATCATGCTGAGCCAGAAACTCCAGATGATTCTTAAAGACTATGCCAAGCTCTGAGAGGCATACTGCATTAGTAATAAAAATAGAATAATTAGATACTTTCTTCATTCAAGTATTATTTGATTATTCTGCAAAAATGATCAAAACTAAAATATGGAAGATGCTTAACATTTTCAGATTTTCAATTTCTACTAATTTTGCACATATTATTTTTACAAGGAACAATAAGCTAGCTTATAATTATTTCTGTTCTTCGAACTGTATCTTGATAATAAAAAAATTTCACTCAAGTCCATTTTCTTTAGAATTTGGGATAGCATTTATAAGTTGAAAGAAAAAATTAAGTGAATAAAAGTTACTGTGATCTCTTTTACACTTATTTTCTGTTCTCTAATTTATTGATACTCCCATATGTACTTATTTCTCACTCTTTTTTTTTTCTCTTTCAATTTATTATCTCAGGTATTCTGTTACAATAATGAAAAGTTAATTAAGACAAAAAGTAATATGAAGTAAGTTAACGAGTACTTTACACATGTCCATCTGTTCATTCATCCACTAAAAGAAAATATTTTGAGTATGTGCTTCATGGCAACTTCATAATACATTATCATACCTAGTCCTTCCTTCCTTCCTTCCTTCCTTCCTTCCTTCCTTCCTTCCTTCCTTCCTTCCTTCCTTCCTTCCTTCCTTCCTTCCTTCCTTCCTTCCTTCCTTCCTTCCTTCCTTCCTTCCTTCCTTCCTTCCTTCCTTCCTTCCTTCCTTCCTTCCTTCCTTCCTTCCTTCCTTCCTTCCTTCCTTCCTTCCTTCCTTCCTTCCTTCCTTCCTTCCTTCCTTCCTTCCTTCCTTCCTTCCTTCCTTCCTTCCTTCCTTCCTTCCTTCCTTCCTTCCTTCCTTCCTTCCTTCCTTCCTTCCTTCCTTCCTTCCTTCCTTCCTTCCTTCCTTCCTTCCTTCCTTCCTTCCTTCCTTCCTTCCTTCCTTCCTTCCTTCCTTCCTTCCTTCCTTCCTTCCTTCCTTCCTTCCTTCCTTCCTTCCTTCCTTCCTTCCTTCCTTCCTTCCTTCCTTCCTTCCTTCCTTCCTTCCTTCCTTCCTTCCTTCCTTCCTTCCTTCCTTCCTTCCTTCCTTCCTTCCTTCCTTCCTTCCTTCCTTCCTTCCTTCCTTCCTTCCTTCCTTCCTTCCTTCCTTCCTTCCTTCCTTCCTTCCTTCCTTCCTTCCTTCCTTCCTTCCTTCCTTCCTTCCTTCCTTCCTTCCTTCCTTCCTTCCTTCCTTCCTTCCTTCCTTCCTTCCTTCCTTCCTTCCTTCCTTCCTTCCTTCCTTCCTTCCTTCCTTCCTTCCTTCCTTCCTTCCTTCCTTCCTTCCTTCCTTCCTTCCTTCCTTCCTTCCTTCCTTCCTTCCTTCCTTCCTTCCTTCCTTCCTTCCTTCCTT
>NW_026000221.1:11103258-11205622 GCF_001458135.2 Marmota marmota marmota
TCGGCTGCTTAGTGCTTGGTGTATGCTCTGATAGGAGCAGGGTCCAAGAAGCAGCCTCCGCAGGCTCCGCAGCCCTGGGCTAGGGTGGTTCCGGGAGCCGGAACTCGGCCGCCCCGCGCTCGGTGTTCGCTCCGATAAGATCAGGTTCTAAGAAGCACCCAGGCACTGAACCCTAGCAATCTGTCTGCAAGCCGCAGGCGAATGGCAGCTTGAAATTACCTGTTCTATGGCTGAATGAGCTGCGGTCAGTCGAAAACCGGGATGGTGACGTCAGCTTTCCAACATGGTGGCTGCTGGCCTCCTCTGTGGTCTGACCGGTGTGGAGAACCGAGATGGACCGCTTCCTTCCCCCGTCTCGAACCCAGAATTCAGCCCTGAGTACGGTGCTTGCACGGCTGGCAGAAACTGCAGCGCTGTATCCCTGCGTCACTATCTCCTCGTTTCCCAGCGCGCTCTGCAGACCCTAGCCGCGGGGCGATTTGCTGAATAAGCAGTGTTACCCTCCGTGTGACAAACCTCTCGCGTTTGAGTCCCCGTAGCCGATCCTCGTGCGATGGAAATCCTTCCTCCAGGTTCCGGAGCACCCCACTATTGCTGGAAATTCCTAACAAGATAGCCTTTAGCCGTCCTGACTCGTCATACTCCCACACAGTGACGTGGCACACGGGGGCAATGCACTCCCCTCGCCGCCATCTTCCTCCTCCCTATTTCTCACTCTTTGCTATATAACATTGTTATGCTTTTAGGCAAGGGAAAAGTCTGTGCTCCCAAGTAGTTTTTTTCTCATCTTCCCTTTGCTGGAAATTGTGTATTTTCTCATACTGTTTGTAAATCTAGCAAGGATATAGCTTTCTTACTTAATCAATAGTCTTAAATAATAGTCACAAACAAGTGCTGTCATGACTTTTCCCATTTCCCTCAGATGAGGTGTCTGGGAAATGTTCCTTTGATGGATTGTCTACAGAAATGACCATCAACAAATGGAATACTTAGGTCAGTTATGAAGTAAATCTCTTTTATGCAGCATGAGAAGCACATGTGGATTGCTGTTACAGGTAGGGTTCTCTGGCTAGCAGATTGGGATGGAGATTCATGGGCAGAAAGCTGATTTGGGCATGCCTTTAGGATCCTCAACTGTCAGGGGAAGCAAAGGAAGCAGGGATTGATGCAAAGGAAGTTAGGCTGTGGTATAATTACCACAAGACCTCAACTGATCTTTTGGGGACCTCTGAAGTTGGGGAGGCCCTTCAGCATTGTCCTGTAACTAGGTATTGTTTATGGTCTACTCTACAAAGGGACCTTGACCTTACACAGAGTAATTCCTGGAGTAGGCATATATTCAGTTGATAATCTTTCTCGCAGGTGGATGAATATGTTCTTCAATCTTGATGGGGATTTGGGGAGCTCACACATAGCTCTTTGCTTCAGGGAAAAAGAATATAGACTGAGGGAATTCTTGAGTTAGGGATTAGGGGAGAAGGTCTTAGAAATTTGAAATTGTAGGTAGAACAGTGATGGAGCATAGAATATCCTTATTAGTGATTTATTGAATAGGTTAAGTAGAAGGCATAAGAAGAAAAGCTACATATTTAGCAGTTATCCCTTGGTCTAATTTATCTATAGCATTATGAAATTGACCTAAGTTCAAAATGATCTACTGTTCTTTCAAGTGAATTTTAAAATGGCAGTGACAGTCTTATTATGTTGTTTTTTTTATTGTATTAAACAACTCTTCCTATTGAGCTTGGAAAAGCTTGGTGTCCCAATAGAAATGTAATCAAAATTAATCACTATAAATTAATGAAAGTGTTGGTATATGTACCTTAGATGCTCAAACTGACATTAAGAAAGTTTTAATTATCTTTCCCCTCTTTGTCAATCTTAAAGGTTGGAGAGCTACTTATATTCAGATTTTGCAGCTAATTATTAGTCTTAATGCTGTTTAACTTTTTAAATATTTAATATTGTTAATGTATCATCCTGACTTCTTTTACTATCCAATGAGAAGTATATTAACTTCTTAAATGGACCAGTCTGACTTCTGTGTCTTTTTGACTTCCTTTGTCAACAAAATTCATTAGACTCATTGCCCAAAGTTTTCATTGTGAGCTTATTCACAGACTTCCTCTCTCTGAGTACATACCATAATTCTGAACTCTGAATTCTGAAGTGAAAGGTGTTTAAGCACAAACCATATTATTTGTATGAGCAGTTTGGATAAAGAAAGCCACCCATTAAGGGAATGGTAGGAATCTTCCCCCAAATTTTTGCAGATACCAGCTAAGGTCCAACCCTGCATACTTTCCAAAGGATGCTATACTCAGGACCTGCTATATTAACTCTTTTCTACACTGATAGGCTACAGAGTTTGGGTTTTCTTAAGAGAAAATTAGATATGGTATCAGAAGAATGTATACCAAAGTCCCATTAGTGTTTCTGAATTTTTTTTGTTGTTCAATCTTTATCACCTGGTAAACTTGTATATAGCCTTAAGCCTACCACGTGTGTCACCTGTGTGTAGTTTTCAGTCAACACTGATGGAACAGTTTCTCACACAACTTTGTATATGTAGTTTAAGGCAAACAGTCGGAGAAAACTGATTTTTTAAATTGGAGAGAGGGATTTGAATTTTAACTTTGTTCATTAGGTTGTCAAAGTATCAAAACTGATGATCTAGTTTTGCTGAGAAATTCTGAACTAAAGGATAACAGTTATGGAAAGTGATTTTTCTGAAAAGAAGAACATTTTAGGTCAGTCTGGACCAAGATATTTAATAGGGGAGAGGAAAAGTAATTTTAACTCAAACAGGTAAAATAGAAAAGTTGCAAGCTTTAGATAAAAACTAATCTAGAATGATATTACAGGCACATGTAATATAGTGGCTGAAGTTGCCCAGTTATGTGATATCTAGTCATCAGGGTTAACATAGCTTTTAGAAAGTATCTGAGCTGGTAAAATGTTGAGTCATTAAAATTCAAAATTTAACCCATATAAGAGCTGTTTATAGCCTCATCCAGAACCCGTCTTTTAAGACGGTTATATAACTTCTGGGTGCACAGCTGAAAGAACTGAAAAATAGAGATGTACAAAGAACATGTGTTGTTCAGGGAACCTTGGCTGGGGAATTTTTGAAGGCAGTATGGAAGACATAAAATTAAACCAGAAAACAGTCTGACAATATCACCAGTGTCATTTGAAGTGAGGTTAAATAGTTCTTTGCACCTTAATTTCTTTTGAAGTAACAAGTAATCAGTAAAGAACAAGATGGCTTAAATCAGGAGTTGGCCAACGTATTCTTAAATGGCCAGATAATAAGTATGTTGGGCTCTGTGGCCATATTGATCTCTGTACCGTAAACAACAACAACAACAAACTATAAAATTGTGAAAACCATTTTTACTTAGCTGGAAAATAAATAGGCCAGGCGCTGGATTTAACCTGCCAGGTAGGACCTTAGCACAGATGTTGAGAACCATTGTTTTAGAAAACAAAATTATAAATTGCCACGTTTATTTAAACAATTATGATGCCTGGCACAGTGTTGCATACCTGTGATCTCAGATACTCCTCTGAAGATTGAGGTAAGGAGGAGGATTGCAAATTTGAATTCAGCCTCAGCAAATTAGACCCCATTTCAAATTTTAAGAAAAGGGCTGGAGAAATAGCTCAGTGGAGCACATCCTTGGGTTTAATCCCCAGTACACTGTCACATTATGAAAGTAAGACTGCATTTCAGGAACATGTTTATTAATAATAAGTGGCAAGGGATTAAAATTACACTGAGATTCCATCGCTAGTCAGAATGACAATTATCAAGAATACTTGTAACAATAGATGTTAATGAGGATGTGGAGAAAAAGGTATACTCATGCATTGCTGGTGGGACTGCAAATTGGTGCAGCCACTCTGGAAAGCAGTATGGAGATTCCTCAAAAACTTGGGGAACCACCATTTGACCCAGCTATTCCACTCCTCAGGACTTAAAAAGCATACTACAGTGACACAGCCACATTAATGTTTATAGCAGCTCAATTCACAATAGCTAAGCTATGGAACCAACCTAGGTGCCCTTCATCGGAAGAATAGGTAAAGAAAATGTGGTACATATATACAATGGGATATTTCTCAGCCATAAAAAAGGAATGACTATGACTTTTGCTGGTAAATGGATGGATCTGGAGACCATCATGCTAAGTTAAATAAGCCAATCCCAGAAAACCAAAGGCCAGATGTTCTGATATGTGAATGCTCCCACACTGAGTGGGAGGGGAGAGAAGTTTGTGGATTAGACAAAGGGGAATGAACGAAAGGGAGAGGGTGTGGGAATAGGAAAGAGTAGAATGAATCAAACATAACTTTCCTATGTGTAGATTCATATCTACACCACCAGTGGAATGCCACATCATGTACATTCACAAGAATGGGATCCTAATTAGAATATTCTAAGTTATTCTCCATGTAAACATGTCAAAATACACTCTACTATCATACATATCAAAAAAAGAATTTTAAAAATTAAAAAAAAATGTTAAGGGGACCAAACGAGTCAAAAAAGTGAAAAAATTATTTATACGTATTTTTTAATGGAATTTGTTTTGCTGTTTTTATTAAAATATGCATAAAATTTTTAGCTACCAGAGAATAGCTGTTGTATGTCATTTGAACACTTAACAAATAAGATACAAAAACAGTCAGTAAACACATGGAAAAGTACTTTGACATCATTAGGGAAAGTAAGAGAATATTGCATACCAACCAGAATGGTTAAATTTCAAAAGATGACAATGCCTAAAACTTTGTAAGCATGTGGATCAACTTACACCATCAAATATCTATTCATCTACCCATACTTCTTTTCTAAGTGCAGATATCAGTATACTTTATCTTTTAACACTTCAGCATGGATTTCATGAGTTAAAAGTTTAGCCCATTATGTCCCATTGTCCTATATTATAGGACACCTATAAAAATCTGTCCATATAATTTTATAGGACATTTTGTAATTGCTCAATTTAAGTTTTTATAGGTGTCTGATATACAGAGTAATGGGATGCAATGGGTCAATGTTCATTTAGTTCTAAGAAAAAGTTTATAGAAATCAAACATACAAATCTTCAGTGTAGAATTCAATGAATGTCAACCAAAGCATCCACCTGGATAATGCAAACACCCATCAAGATCCAAGAATAACTACCATAGTTTCCTCACTTTCCAGTCAATGCAAATTTCCTTCCAACAACCACTGTTTTGAATTTCTCCTCATATTAATTTTCCTATTATTCAATACCATGTGTTCTTTTAGTCAGCATAATTTCTTTGAAGTTCATCCATGTTGCATAGTGTAAAAGTAGTTAACTTTTTAAAATTGTGGAGTGGGAACTTTTTGTATTATGTACCCTAACCCATTTATCCATTCCCTAATTGATGGATATTTGGCTATTCCAAATCTGCTATGAAAATTCTTACATAAGACTTAAAAAGCGTTTTCATTTTTCTTGAATAAATAGCTAGAAGTTGAAGGCTACAGGGTAGGTGTGTAGTAGTTGTATAAGAATTTGCTGCATCTCTATAGTTGTACAATTTTATACCCCCAACAGTGTATGAATTCCAGTTGATCCAAGTTTACTGTATTTTAAAACATTTTTGCAATTTAAATGTTGGAAAAATAGCTGAAAAAAATCTAATTATAGTCTATAAAATAACACATCTAAAGAAAAAGATTGGTAAATCTTTTTTATATCACTTTGCTTCCGAACACTAACAACAGCAATAAAAGGCTGTAGGCAATTTCAATAGATTTTTTTTTAACAGCATGTAGAATTTATGGCAAAAAAAAAAAAAAGCGCACAGGTATAGATATAATGATAAGAAGAACCGCTCATCAACAAAAATATACAGTAATCATGAACAAGTACTATAAGTTCTAAATATAAAATAAAACTATCAGAATGAAAAGGATAATTCAAACTCCAAAATCATTGCTTAAAAGTAATATAAAGAAAGAATGTTCTTGCTACAGAATGTAAGTATATAGAAGACTCATACAGTTGTTCCTTTATGTGCAAGGGAGATTGGTTCCCAGATCTTCTTACCTTCTTGGATATCAAAAAAGCTCAAGTCCCTTAAATAAAATGGTATAGTATTTGCCTATAGCTTACACACATTCTCCTGTGATATAAATTACAATGTACAATCACAATGAAAAATCATATAAAATATTATATTCCAAATCTCAAACATTTGTCAACCAACCTGTACACAGTGGCATATGCCTGTAATCTCAGTTGCTTGGGAGGCTGTGGCAGGAGTATCACAAAGTTGAGGCCAGACTCTGCAACTTAGTTTCTCAAATATTTCTCAGAATAAATTTTAAAAGAAAAAATAAAAAGATCTGGGAATATATATCAGTGGCAAAGTGCTCCTGGGCTCAATTTCCAGTACAAAACAAAATTTTGTCAACCACCTCAACCAAATCTCTTTCCCGTCAAACACAGTTTTGAGGGGGAAAAAAAAAAATCACAAGGATGTATATAATTATGCATTTTGTGGTGTGTATATATACTTAATGTAATTATATAATTGTAGCACTGTTCTTAGTGAAAACAAAACTAAAAGTAAAGCAATATTCAATAATGGAAGACATGAATAAATTATGGTACATTAATACCATAAAGTATTATAGAGATAATGCAGAATCAGTTACTAAAAATATATTACTAGATACTGTTGAGTGAGAAAAGCAAAATGTAGTTTTTGATGCTTTCATTCAGTTTTGAATAATATGATACATCTTTAAATATATAAATATATATGTTTTTTTTTTCAGTACAGGATAAATGTATCTCAATATACTATGTTAGAAAAGATTACTGTGGCCGTTGGGATGGTAGAAACAGTGATTACAATGGAGGAGGTAGAAAAACCAAACAAAAGGAGAAAAAGGTATACTTATAGAGCTTGTATAATATATTTGTTTTATAAAATTATACCTACATATTAGAATACATAGAAATCACATAACGTTTCAGTATGAGTTAAAGTAGTAACAAAGGAAAGTTTCATAGTTTAAAATCCTTATACTAGCTATAAGAAATACTATAAGGAAATGAATTAAGCATTAGACTCAAGAAGTTAGAAAAATAACCAACAAAAGGAAAACATAAGAAATTAGTAATGATAAAACTTAGCATAAAACTAAAATAAATGACTAATTCTTTGAAAAATTAGTAAACAGGTAAGATTGTGACTTAACTAATCAAAAAAGGAGAGTCCATTGTACAGCTATGCTGAACTTGAAAAGCTGTATGAATTGATCATTTTTTTACATCATTGACTCATAATAGAATGATGATCTAAATAGTTTGACATAGGAGAATGAGAGAAAGTATTAAGAACTATTTCCAAATCACCAGGCCTCAGGATTCACATGTGAATTCAGATAAACCCTTAGTGAAAAGTTAATGCCAGTCTTATTTGTATTGTTCCAGAGGGCAAAGAATGAAAATTGCTATCTTTGTTCACAAAATTTGTATAATGTTGACACCTAAACTTCACAAATTTGGTGGGATCAAGGGAAATATGGACTAATGACCTTATGTCTATAGAAGCATCTGAAATAAAGATGAGAAAGTCTCTAATAGCACATTAAAAGCTTACTACTTAGAATTCAACATTATAAACTCAATTAATATGATGACATGAATAGATAAAAGGATAAAAGTCTATATTATTGTCTCCATAGATTCAAAAAAGGCACTCGAAGAAATTCAGCAACAACTTCTTGTTGAAGAGATTTAACATGATAGGAATAATTGGATACTTCTTCAACCTAAACTCAGTAATACTTTTTTTCTTGCCCCTTAGTGGTAAAACACAGGGATCAACCCCCATTATACACAGGACGCTAGTCCACTATCACTACTGCTATTTAACAATGTCCTGACAGCACTGGTGAGTGTAACTGGAGAAGAGAAAGAAACAAAATGTATAAATTGAAGGTTTGCAATTTGACTCAAGAGTTGACTGAGTGAAAGAAGCATACTGGAGACCAGTTCAGGATAGTATTCAGGGACCCTAAGGCACTGATTCAGATTTCACCTCTTTGAGGTTGTGCCTTTACTGATAGAAATGTAGCCCCCCCAATCCTTGAAACTAACTATGTTCTTAAGTGTGGCAAGGATGCAGGTGTTTCCTCAGATGCTTCAGGACCTTTCTGTGTGGATCATGTTGCTGGCTATGGTTTTTACCTTAGTGAGCCAGAGCCTGGGAAGAGGCTAAGGCCTCAGGAACATTTGTTCCTGTTCTGTGTGGATATCTGGATTCTAACAGTTGTAATTAATTCTATAATTTTCTTTTGCTAATTAAATAATATTACCATTTTATAGCAGATATATTTTTAAAATATTTACTTTTTAGTTTTAGGTGGACATAATATCTTTATTTTATTTTTATGTGGTGCTGAGGATTGAACCCAGCACCTCACGCATGCTAGGTAAGAGCTCTACCACTGAGCCATGAACTCAGCCCCTATAGCGGATATTTTTATGGCCTCTTCCCAACAAATATGTAACCCACTTAAAAATGATACTGTTGACAAAATTAGAAGAACATTCTACAAATTTATAGCATGAGGTAATTCACACAGCATCTTAAAAACACAAAACACTTTTTAGGGCTACATCTACATATAATAAAGGGACAAAGCATGAACTGAAGATTTGCATCTACTTCAGAAGAGTGATTGCTTCTGGCAAATTAAACTGAAGAAATGTATCAAGATGATCTGTTTATCTGTACAATTTTTAAATTTTTTTTTAAGTTTTGATGAACCTTTAACTTAATCATTTATTTATATGTGTGCTGAGAATCAAACTCAGTGCCTCACACATGTGAGGCAAGTGCTTTGCCACAACTCCAGCCCCTGTGAAGTTTCATTTCCTTCACCTAAAATGTGTTCATTGGTTTAACTGCTTTGGTTTCATTTCTCAGTTTCTCCTGATAAGCCTTCATTCAATATGTCATTTAGAATCTTCATCTCTGTTATCTAGATCTAATCCCTCTATTCATAATAAAATTTGATTATTTTTACTTTATTAAATATCAATTTAATAATGGTCAGCAGGAAACATGTCCCCAAAGTGAGTCAACTGGAAAGAAGCTATACATTCACAGAAAGTTGAAAGCTGCTTTTCTATTCTAGTTATACTTGGACTTTCCCTATCTTTTCTGTTTGACTCTTGAAAAACACAGACCTTGAGGGACAATACCAATTCTTTGTGTTTGCTGTATATTTCAGTTCTTGATGCCTTTTTTCCTCATTCTAACATCTCTGCAATTAGTTTGCATCTTATAATAGACACTTTTTTGAGATGCAGTGAACTATGTTGAAAGAGAGCCCGATACACTGGGGTAGTCATTGTCCTGTACATGGATGCCCACCACAAACCACAAGTTTGTAACTTGTCAAACATCTTACCTAATCAAGCAATCCTACTCTACAATTCCTCTAGATGTTCCAGGTCCTCAAAAAATGTGACTTATTCACAACTGCACATTTTTGCTTTCCCAACCAGACCTGCCTGTATGCCACTGGAAACTTTGTGTTAGGAAAAAGTATCTTTTCATTGACCATGAGATTAACACCTTGTGAAAATTAGAGCAGAAAGATTGCAACATGTAAAATAAGAAAAACTCTCTCATATAAAGTGGCCCCAGTCCTAACTACATTTCCTATGTCAGTGAGTGGCACTAACACTCAGTTGGTTTTTTTCAAGTAGCAAATCAAGTACCATCTTGCATCATCTTTTTCATCCTGATAATATTTATTCATGAACCACTCTGCAAATGCTATAGGTATTTCTTATTTTTCTGGCTTAACTTTTAGGAGTGGTGTCAGTAATATGGCTAAATAAAGGTGACTAGCATGTTTCTTTACACACACACACACACACACACACAACTAAAACAGAGAAAAACAATTGCTATTTCACTGGAGTGTTTGAAGTGGAGCAACAGAATGCAGTGGGAATGTGTCAGAGACATGGTGGAACATGGAGACACAGAACTGCCTAATAAAGAAGGGAACCCGGTACAGAGCATCTATCATCTTGACACTGTTGAGATCAACCCTGAACCAAAAAGACTTCCCAGAGTAGGAAAGGGTAAGAAAGAAAGCCCTAATAAGAAAGGGTAAGAAGAAAAACCCTCAGTGTTTGCTGCTGGAAAGGCATGTAGTTCTCACAGGCACTGAGCCCAGTTTGGAAAGCTGCTGGGTTATCACACTACTCGCTGCATTGCCCCAGAAAAAGAGCCCACTCCATGGAGTATCCTCTCTTCACCACATAGCTGCAGAATCCTAGTGCATCAGTGCAACTCAAGAAACCAGAAAACCAGAATAAACCAAACCCCATATTAAAAGAAACAAAGAAATAACAAATGTCAAGACAGAAATAAAATAGGGACTGAAAAAAAATAGAAAACATGTAACAAAGAGCTACTAGTTTAAAAAAATAACTTTAGATTAACCAAGATAAAAAGAGAGAATCCCCAAATAAATAAAATCAGAGATAAAAAGGAGATATTACAACTAATACCACAGAAATACAAAAGATCACTAGAAAACATTATAAACAATTATATGCCGACAAATAAACAAAACCTTAGAATAAATTTAAACAAAGTCTATAATCTTTACAATGAAACTTACAAAATAATGATAAATTGAATAAAGTACATAAAAAGGAAGACAGCCTATGCTCATGAATTGGAAGAATATAATTCAAATGTTTCTACTATGTAAAGTGATCTACTGTTTCAATGCAATTTCTATCAAGATACTAATGACATTCTTCATAGAAAGAGATTAAAACATTTCCAAAATTAGCATAATCTAGAAAACAAACAAAACCCCTCAAATGCCTAAAGAAATAATGAGTAAAAAGAGCAAAGCTAGAGTCATTATAATATCTTCAAATCATACTACAAAGCTATAGAAACCAAAACAGCATAGTACTGGCATAAAAGCAGACATATAGGCCAATCAAACAGAATAGAGAACCCAGGAATAAATCTCTACATTGACACCAACTAATTTTCAACAAGTATAATAAGAGCACATGTTAGAAAAAGAGCTGGAAAAAAATTGGAAATTCCCTCTAAAAACTGGAAAAAGGCAAGAATGTCCTCTTTTACCACTTCTGTTCAACACCATCCTTGAAACTCTAGCCAGAGCAAATAGAAGAAAGAAATTAAAGGAATACTAATAGGAAAGAAGAATTCAAACTATTACTATTTGCTGATGACATGATTCTATATTTAGAAGATCCAAAAACTTCCACCAGAAAACTTCTAGAACTAATAAATAAATTCAGCAAAGTAGCAGGATATAAAATCAACACCCATAAATCAAACACATTTCTGTATATCAGTGATGAATCCACTGAAAGAGAATTTGGGAAAACTACCCCATTCACAATAGCCTCAAAAACAATAAAATACTTGGGAATCAATCTAACAAAAGAGGTGAAAGACCTCTACAATGAAAACACTAAAGAAATTGAAGAAAACCTCAGAAGATGGAAAGCTCTCCCATGCTCCTGGCTAGGCAGAATTAATATTTTCAAAATGGTCATACTACCAAAACTATTATACAGGGCTGGGGCTGTAGCTCAGCGGCAGAGTGCTTGCCTAGCATGTGTGAGGCACTGGGTTTGATCCTCAACACCACATAAAAATAAAGGCACTCTGTCTATCTACAACTACAAAAAAAAATAAAAAATAAAAAGGCATTATACAGATTTAATACAATTCCTATTAAAATCCCAATGACACTCTTCATAGAAATAGAAAAAGCAATCATGAAATTCATTTGGAAAAATAAGAGACCTAGAATAGTCAAAGAAATCCTTAGCAAAAAAAGTAATCAGGAGGCATCACAATACCAGACCTTAAACTATGCTACAGAGCTATAGTAACAAAAACAGCATGGTTTTGGCACCAAAATAGACTTATAGACCAATGGTACAGAATAAAGAACACAGAGACAAACTCACATAAGTACAGTTATTTCATACTAGCCAAAGTTGTCAAAAACATTCACTGGAGAAAAGATAGTCTATTCAACAAATGGTGCTGACAAAACTGGAAATTCATATGTAGCAAAGTGAAATTAAACCTCTATCTCTCATCCTGCACAAAACTTAATTCAAAGTGCATCAAAGACTTAGGCAGTAGAACAGAGACCCTGTGCATAATAGAAGAAAAAGTAGGCTCAAATCTTCACCATGTCGGCCTAGAACCTGACTTCCGTAACAAGACCCCTAAAGCACAAGAAGTAAAATCAAGGATCAATAAATGGGATGGATTCAAATTAAAAAGCTTCTTCTCAGAAAAGGAAAAAAAAATCAACAGTGTGAAGGGACAACCTATAGAATGGGATAAAATATTTGCAAATTTGTCACTTAATAGATTGATATCCAAGATGTACAAGGAACTAAAGCAACTCAACAGTAAAAATAAAATAATCTAATGTAACAAGTGGTCAAATGATCTGCATAGACAGCTCTCAAAAAACAATATACAAATGGGCAACAACTATATAGAAAAATGTCCAATATCACTAATCTTCAGGGAAATAGAAATCAAAACTACAGTGCAAATAGAGATCCAAGATGGTTGAATAAAGGTCCCTTGTGCACAACTCTGCCACAGGGCAACAAAAGACAAACTATTTCAAGAAGAGGGATTGAGGGAGAACTCTGGAAATCAGCAAGGAATTGATGGGACCCCTAAATAGCATTGAGGGTAAGAAATACAATGTAGAGTAAAGAACAAAGCAAATTGAAACTTCAACCCCAGTTCCCTGGTTATGTGAGTTGAGCCAAGAGCCACCACATTGCTGGGAAAAGGTAGGCAGGAATGTATTAGAAACTCCCATTATGGAGGCAGAACAGCAGTTCTCATTGCAGGAGAATTCTCCAGTCCTCACAGATTTTGATTTCAGTTTGGGAAGCTAATTGGTCTCAGAACAACTGCTCTGTCCAAGAGAAGGAACTCATGTTGCTTTCTACCCCCAGAATCCAAGCTGCTACAAAAGTCACCTCTAGATACTAACTTGCCTTTGGGACTAGCAACTGGATACCTGATGCCACCAGAAGCCTTGGGCTGGCATATATCTTGCAGGGCAAAGATTAGGCCCCTTGATGTTCTGCAGCTTCAGAACAGGTGGTTGCCATAGCCTTGAACCACGTGTGCCCTACAGAAACTAGGAAAGGTCTCCTCCCAGTCCATTGGTTTGAAGTTGTGGGTGCTGGTTCCACAACCCCCAGCGTCACTCAGGTCTTCCCCTGGGGACCTAGGGAAGGTATCATTTGTATCCCATACCTCTAGGAAGATCCTTGACAGTGCTGCAGTCAGAAACCACTGAAGATTTATTCCTTAGTCCACTCTTGGGCTGTGGCTACTTGTATGTACCAATACCAGTGACATCACTTGTACTTGTCACTCACAATCTTGGAAAAGTCCCACATATGCCCTACAACTCCAGGATGATGAATACCAAAGCCACAAGCACCAGAAAAACCTATGCCTGACCCATAGGACCTGAAGAAGGTCTCTATATCCAATATATTCAGGAACATAGATAGCATGACACAAGCCTCCACATCATCTGTACATGCCCCCATGGGATTTAGAGAAAGTCTCTTTCTCAGTCTAGAGCCTTGGAAGCACAGGTACTGGTGCCAAAAGCACCAACATCATCTGTCCTTGTTCCTTGGGACAGGGAATAGTTTTTAATCAGTTCCAACAGCTATCCAGGTCACTTTTGATTCCTATAATGTGGTTACTAGTGTCCCAGATCATAGCACACCCATATTCGTCTCACAGACCTGAGGAAGGACATCCTATCCTGCAGCTCTGTAGCTCCAGATCTGTAACTGCTGGTGCCACAGTCCCAGGCATCTCCCACATTTATCTTGTAGAACTCGAGGAAGGTCTTCATTATGTACTGTGTGCTACAACTTTCTCCTTGCTCTGTAGCACCTGGAGATAGCCTTCATCATATATCATACAACTGAGATCATAGCAACTGTCATCACAAACCCCAGTACTGTCAGTACTTGATTCTTTGTGGCCTGAGGACATGCACTTTTGAGATCCTGTGTCTATTGCAAAGTCATAAAACTACTTTCATGAACTGCTGCAGTCTAGATAACTGAGGCACTCAGACACTACTAACATCAATCACAAATGCTGAAATCAGAGGCTACACTTTTAAGCTCAATTATAACCAATGCTAAAGCATCTACTCAACTGACTCCCTATATCCTATCTAAATAAAAGTATTTTCCTACAAAGTCTACTCCATAAAATTAGAATAGATAGTAGTTATACCAGATGGGTAGATATCAACAAAAGGACACAAGCAACATGAAAGAAAAAATGAACCTCCAAAGGAACACAATTATTCTCCAGAAATAAATCCTAATTTGAAGGAAATCTATGAAATTCCTGAAACAGAATTTTTTGTATGTTATTATTTTTATTCTTTTTTTTCTATACTGCAACAGAATTTAAAATAATTATCCTAAGGAAATTCAATGAGTTGCAGGAGAATACAGACAGGCATTATAAAGAAATGAGGAAAATAATTCAATATATAAATGAGACATTCAAAGAGATAGATACTATAAAAAAGAACCAATCAGAAATCTTGAAGGTAAAAATTTCAATTGAGGAAATAAAAATATAATGAGGAGCTACCACAATATACTAGAACAAGCAGAATAAAACTTGAGACACAAAAGAAAAAAGAATTTAAATGAATAGAGAGTCTTTGAGACATATGGGACACCATTAAGCAACCAAAATATTAGAGGAATTTCAGATAAAGAAGAAAAGGAGAAAGACACTGAGAACCTATTTTACAAAATAATAGCCGAAAAGTTTCTAAATATCCAAAGAGATATGGACATCCAGATGCAAGAAGGACTCCAATGAGATTGAACCAAAATAGACTTTCACCAAGCCATAAAATACTCAGAATGTCAAAAGTACAAGAAAAATAATCCTAAAACAGAAAGAGGAAAACATCAATGTGTGCAAAATGAAATACCATTAGACTTACAGCAAGATTTAGCAACAGAAATCTTATAGGCTAGAAGAGAATGGGTTGATATAGTCAAAATACTGAAAAAAAAAATCTGCCAACCAAGAATATTATGCCCAGCAAAATTATCCTTCAGAAATGAAAAAATAAATTCCTTCTCAAATAAACAAAAACAGGAAATTTATCATCACCAGATTAACCCCACAAGAAATTTAAGGGAATCCTATACTAAAAATGAAAGGATGAAAACTACCATCACAAAAAGACCTGAATAAATAAAGCTCAATAGAACAGATATACAAACGAAAAAGAGCATAATACCTTAATATGGCAGAAAGCTACCAGATGACAAAGATAAATAAGTAGAAACATACAGAGTATATAAAACAAGCAGAGGACAACAAAATGACAGGAGACAACTCATGCCTATCAACAATAATCTTGAATAAAAATAGATTAAATTTATCAATCAAAAGACAGACTGGTCAAATAGATAGAAAACCAAGACCCAACTATATCCTGCCTACAAGAAACTCACTTCACTGGTAAACATACAGACTAAAAATGAAGTGTTGGAGAAATATGTAAGTGCAAATGGAAACCAAAAGTGAATAGGAGTAGCTATATTCAAATGTGGCAGACTTTAAATCAAAAAGTAAAAAAAAAAAAAAGACAAAAAGGTATTATGTCATTATGTATTGATAAAAGGATTAAGCAAGCAAGAAGATATAGCTATTTTAAATATACATACACATTCAACATAGATTGTACAAATACATAAAGCAAATATTAGATCTAAATGAGAGACAAACTACTTTAATAATAGCTGGGGACCTAGAACCTCATTAACCTCAATGGAAAGATCATCCAGGGACGGGGGAACCAACAAAAAATCCTGAGTTGAGTCATACTATAGATAAAATGAAACTCCACAGACATTTACAGAACATTTCAACCTGTAACAGCAGAATACACATTTTTTCTTATTAGTACATAGAACATTCCCAAGGGTAGATCATATATTAGCTACAAAACAAAGTCTCAACAATTTTCAAGAGTTGAAATCATATCATTCAAATTTTCTCAGACCACAATAAAATAAAACTACAAGTCAAGAACAGGAAGAATGGAAAATACAGAAATACATGAAAAATTGAATATAATGCTCCTAAATGGCCAATCATAATTGAAGAAATTAAAAGGGAAATAAAAAGATGTCTTGAAACAAATGAAAATGAGAGGAAAACATCTAAATCTATTGAATTCAGCACTAGCAGTATTGAGGAAAGTTATGGCAACACATGCATACACCAAAAAATAGATTTCAAATAACCTAATAATGTATCTAAGTATTTAGAAAACAACAAAAATAAACCCAAAATCAGTAGAAGGAAAGAGCTAATAATTAAGATCAGACCATGAATAAAATTGAAACAACTAAAAAATAATCAATGAAAGTTTAAAAAAATAAAAGGATAAACATAATTGACAAGTATTTAGCTACACTAACAAAGAAAAAAAAGAAACAAGACTCAAAATTAGAGCTAAAAAGGGAACATTACAACAGATACCACAGAAACACGAAGAATCATAGGAAACTACTATGAACAATTATAAGCAAAAGCACTGCAAAGCTAGAAGAAATGGATTAAGTCCTGAATGTGTTTAACCTACTAAAATTGGTGCAAGAATCCCAGCAGCTTAGGAGGTGGAGGCAGGAGGGTCACAAGTTCAAAGCTAGCTTCAGCAAAAGTGAGGTACTAAGCAACCCGTGAGACCCTGTCTTTTTATAAATACCAAATAGGCCTGGGAACGTGGCTCAGTGGTTGAGTGACCCAATTTCAATCCTCAGTACCACCCCCCTCCCCCAAAAAAGAAATAGAAAATCTAAACAGACTTCAAATATGCACATTTTATTATACTTCAATTCTACTTCAATAAAGCTATGGAAAAAAATAGAACAAAATATGTAATGAGATTGAAGCAATAATTAAAAATCTCCCATATAATGTATGGTTTTACTGCTGAATTCTACAAAACATTGTTACAAAGAACTAATTCTATTTCTTGACTATTTCAAAAAATTTAAATGGAATTGTCAAAACTCTTTACAAACCCAGTTTTACCTTGATATCAACACCAGATGAAAGTACCACTATTGACACATATCCCTTATGAGCATACATGTAAAAAAATTAATGATAATCAACAAAATACTAGGAAATCAAATTCAACATCACATCACAAATATCATTCATCATGATCAACTTGGTGTCATCTCAGGGATGCAAGGATGATTCAATATATGCAAATAAAAATGGCACCAAGAATAAAGGACAAAAACCATATGATCATCTCAGTGTTGCAAAAGCATTCAATAATATTCAACAACCCTTTATAATAACTCTCAAATAATTAGGTATAGAAAAAACATACCTAAGAATACTAATGGCTATGTTAGAAAAACCCACAGTCAATATCACACCGAACAGGAGAAAGCTGAAAACATTTTTTCCGATATCAGGATTATAAAACAAGGATATCTACTTTCACCACTCTCATTTAATAGTGTGGGACATGTTTGCAAGAGCTTTTGGCCAAATTGGAAAGAAAGATGTTCAATTATTCATGTTTGAAGATGTTATGGGTTTTTATATTGAAAAATCTAAATACAACATAAAAAGCTTTTAGAACTGGTGAACATACAAAAAAGCTGTAGCATTTTATACACTAATAGACAACTTGATGAAAAAGAAATCAAGAAAGCAATCCCATTCAGCAAGGCCACAAGAAATAAAGTATTCAGAATAAATTTTTAAAATGAAGTGAAAGAACTCTGATGAAAATGATAACACTGATGAAAGAAATTCTATAGGACACAAAAATGGAATGATGTCACATGTTCATGAATCAGAGAAATTATTATTGTTAAAATGATTGTACTTCCCAAAATGGGATTCAAAGAAATTACCATCAAAATAACAATAACTTTCTTTACAAAGATAGAAAAAAATCCTAGAATTCATATGGAGTCCCCAAATAATCAAAGCCACCTGAACAACAAAAAATCCCAACAAAACAAAAGCTGAAGGCATAGTGATATCAAAGTCATAACAACCAAAATCACATGGTACTAGCATAGAAAGATAAATGGAACATGAGAATAAAGAATCCAGAAATTAATCCACATACATGACCCTTCAATAAATGGTGCTGGCCAAACTGCATATACATCTGAAAAAGAATGAAACAAGATCTGTTTCTCTCATCATATGTAAAAATCAACTCAAAATGGATCAATACTAAATTTAAATCCTGAAACTGTGAAATTACTACAAGAAAATATAGGGAAAATAATTAAAGAAATTGGTGTGGGCAATAATATTCTAGATTGAACGCCAAAGGTATAGGCAATCAAAATAAAAATAGATTATATCAAACCAATAAACTTTTGCAAAGTAAATAATCAATGGAATTAAGAGACAACCTACAGAAGGTGAGAAAATATTTAAATATTTGAAATTATTAATCTGACAAGATTTTTCAAGAATATACAAATAACTCAAAAAGTTAAATACCTAAAAAATAGTTTTTATTAAAAATAGGCTAAATATCTGAAGACTTTTTTTTTTTTTAAAAAAAAGATGTATAAATGGCCAATAAGTACCTGAAAAATTTCAGTATCAATAATCATTAGGAAAATGCAAATCAAGATCATAGTGAGATCATCATCTCAGAGTGGGTATCATCAAAAAAGAACAAAGATGAGAAATGCTGGCAAAGATGTGAAGAAAGGGGAAACTTGTGCCCTGTTGGTGAGAATGTAAATTAGTGCAGTCATTACAAAAAACAGTATGGAGATTCCTTTAAAAACTAAATATAAAACTGCCACATGATCCATCAATTCTATTACTGGGTATATATCCAAAGGGCATGAAATCATTATCAGAAGAAATACCGGCACTGCCATGTTTATAACAGTACTATTTACAATAGCCAAGATGTGGAATCAAATTAGTTGCCTATCAGTGAATGAATGCAGAAAAAAAATGTATGAGAGCACATATTATTTAGCCATAAAAAAGAACAAAATTCTGTTTTTTGCAGCAATATGGATGCCTGGAGGTGTTTATGTTGAGTAAAATAAGCCAGACACAGAAAGACAAATGACATATGTTCTCATTTATGTGTGGAAACTGAAAAGTTGATCTCACAGTAGAATTAAGGGAAGCAATAGTCACTAGTGATTGGAAAGTCCAGGAAGAAGGATGGAAAGAAGCTTAATAAAGGGGACCAGAATACAGAGGAGAAATTAGTTCTGATTCCATAGCACATTAGGATAACTATTGGTTAAAACAGTATAAGATATATTTCAAAATGACTATAAAAATATGAAATTCCCAACACAATAATTAACATTTGAAAATATGGAAATGTTTATATTCTGATTTGTTTATTATACATTATGAAAAGCTATCAAATTATCCATAATGTACCCATAAAATGTACAAATATTGATAATCACATGGCCCACTGCCAGAGAGTAACCATGACCCACACTTTGGCCCACCACTGGAGAGGAACACCCAGCCCGCACTGAGAGGAATACCACACTGTGGTTCCCTATTCACCAACGTGTGGCTCCACCCAAACCTCCTCCATTTTGGGATATCACAGCCGCCATAGCCCTCCCAATGTGGTAATCTCCATGGGACATCAGACAGGGCCAGGATGAGGCTGCCAGTTGCAGCACCACACACCACACTGTGGCATCACAGAGTAGGCTACCCAATATCATTGTACAGCCCATCCTTCCAGCCCCATCTCTGAAAGTGGTTACCTCCATCTTGGGACACTTCCACCACCACCTTGGGTTGCCTCTGCTGCCACCTCTACCATCTTTAGCTGGGGCAGCTTCTCCCTTGGGACACTGACTGGGGCCTGGAAGCCCAACATGAAGGTACCTACAGGTTTGACACTACTGGCTATAACAGAGGTATCTCTACTAGGTGGGCTAACAGACACCATCCTGTTGCAGACGCAGTAGGGAGCCTTTCATGGGGTTGTCTCCCTCTTTTTTTTCTCCTGCTAAACGCCAACTTCTCATGATTACCCTTTCACTAGTCCTATAATCTAATACCTCTATATTCTCACATCCTACCTCATAAACATCACAACCTACTCCCCCTATCTGTCCACTATTAGAAACTGTAAACCCTTATGCAACCCTACTGACTATATGGTAGAAGATAACTAAACTCATCATTTCTGTTTATAGAGACAAAACTGTAAATGTCTAAATAGAAGCTAATTGATCTATGGTTGCATATTGTTTGCATTAGGTGCTGTAAACATTGATATTCCCCTTAAAGGTGAGGTATTGGTAATCTGCAGGGACACTACATGATTATAAGGTATAAGCTGCAATACCACAGATCTGCACTGCAAGAGGGGAAGACACATAGACAACATGAAAAAAACAGAGGAAAGTACCCAAACAAACCAAGATACTACAAAAATAGAATCCATTGGCAGCACAATATATCAAATGTCAGAGAAGGAGTTCAGAGTGTACATAATTAAAATGATCTGTGAATTAAAGAATGACCTAAGTGAGTAAATACAGGCAAAAATTGATCACTCTTCTAAAGAGATAAGAGAAAATACAGATAACAAAAGATTACTTCAAGAAAGAGAGATTCTGAAAAAAAAAACAAACAAACAAATAGAAATCCTTGAAATGAAGGAAACAATAAACCAAATAAAAAACTCAATAGAGGGCTGGGGATATAGCTCAGTAGTAGATCACTTGCCTATCATGTGTGAGGCACTGGGTTTGATTCTCAGCACCATAAATAAATAAATAAAATAAAGGTCCAAAAAAATTTTTTTAAAAGTCAATAAAAAGCATCACCAACAGACTAGATCACTTGGAAGACAGACCTCAGACAATGAAAACAAAATATACAATATTAAAAATAAAGTTGACCACACAGTGAAGATGATAAGAAACCATGAATTGAATTTCTAAATGTTATGGTATAACATCAAAAGACCAAACCTAAGATTTATTGGGATAGAGGAAGGCACAGAGGTTCAAACTGAAGGAATTCACAATCTCTTCAATGAAATAATATCAGAAAATTTCCCAAACATGAAGAATGAATTGGAAAATCAAATAAAAGAGGCTTACAGGACACCAAATATACAAAATTACAATAGATCGACAATAAGACACATTATAATGAAAATGCCTAGCATACAGAATAGGTATAGAATCTTAAAGGCCACAAGAAAGAGGAATCAGATTACATATAGGAGAAAACCAATTCAGATCTCAGCAGATTTTCAACCCAGACCCTCAGAGCCAGGAGAACCTGGAACAACATATACCAAGCTCTGAAAGAAAATGGATGCCAACCAAGAATCTTATGTTCAGCAAAATTAAGCTTCAGATTTGATGATGAAATAAAAACCTTCCATGATGACCAAAAGTTAAAAGAATTTACAGTAAGAAAGCCTGCACTACAGAGCATTCTTGGCAAAATATTCCATGAGAAGGAAATAAAAAACAACAATGAAAATCTGCAATGGGAGGAACTACACTAAAGGAAAGGCCAATCAAAGGAGAAACCAAGTTAAGTTAAAAAACAAAAATAAACCAAAATGACCAGGAATGAAAACCATGTCTCAATAATAACCCTGAATGTTAAGGGCCTAAACTCATCAGTTAAAAGACATAGGCTGGTAGATTGGGTTAAAAAAAAAAAAAGACCCAACAATATGTTGCCTTCAAGAGACTCATCTTATAGGAAAAGACATCCACAGACTGAAAGTGAAAGAATGGGAAAAACCATATCACTCACATGGACCAAATAAACAAGCAGGGCTTTCCATCCTCATATCAGATGGAGTGGACTTTAAACCAAAAAGAGTGAAAAGGGATAAAGAAGGTCATTTCATACAACTTAAGGGATTCATACATCAACAAGACATAACAATCATAAGTATCTATGCACCAAACAATGAGGCATCAAACAAACCCTTCTCAACTTCAAGAATCCAATAGACCATAACACGATAATACTGGGTGACTTTAACACACATCTCTCACCACTGGATGGATCTTCCAAACAAAAACTAAACAAAGAAACTATAGAACTCAATAAAACAATCAATAATTTAGACTTAACAGACATATATAGAATATTCCATCCATCAACAAGTCAATACACTTTCTTCTCTGCAGCACATGGATCCTTCTCCAAGACAGACCATATGTTATGCCACAAAGCAAGTCTTAGAGAATACAAAAAAAAGAGAGATACTATCCTGCATTCTATCAGATCATAATGAAATGAAATTAGAAATCAATGATAAAATAAAAAAATAGAAGCTACTTCAACACCTGGAGACTAAATAATATGCTATTGAATGACACATGGATAACAGAACACATCAGGGAGGAGATAAAAAAATTCTTAGGGGTAAATGAGAACTCTAATACAACATATCAAAATCTCTGGGACACTATGAAGGCAGTGCTAAAAGGAAAGTTCATTGCGTTAAGCTCATTCATGAAAAGAAAAAGCCAACAAAAAACATGACCTGATATTACTTCTCAAAGCCCTAGAAAAAAAGAGGAACAAACAACACCAAAGAAGCAGAAGACAGAAAATAATTAAAATTAGGTCCTAAATCAATAAAATTGAAACAAAAAAAGTTCAAAAAATTGACAAAATAAAAAAGCTGATTATTTGAAAAAATAAAATTAATGATAAGGAGAAAACTCAAATTATTAAAATTCATGATGAAAAAGAAAATATCATGACAGACACTATTGAAATACAGAAGATAATTAGAAACTTTACACTCGAATAAAATAGAAAATCGAAGACACCAACATATTTCTGGAGGCATATGACCTACCCAAACTGAACCAGGAGTACATACATAACTTAAACAGATCAATTTTTAGGCAAGGAAACAGAAGATGTCATCCAAAGCCTACCAACCAAGAAAAGCCCAGGAACAGATGGATTCTCACTAAGTTCTCTGAGACTTACAAAGAAGAATTAATACCAATATTCCTCAAATTATTCCATGAAATAGAATGAGTTTGGAAGGGTCCTCTCCTGTTCTATGAGGCTACTATCACCCTAATACCAAAATCAGACAGAGACACATCAAAGAAAGAAAATTTCAGACCAATATCCCTGATGAACATAGATGTGAAAATTCTCAATAAAATTTTGGCAAATACAAAAACATATTAAAATGATAGTGCACCACAATCAAGTGGGGTTCATCCCAGGGATGCAAGGTTGGTTCAACATACAGAAATGAATAAATGTAATCCATCACATCAATAGACTTAAAGATGAGAATCATATGATCATATCAAATGATGCAGATAAAGTGTTTGATAAAATACAGCACCCTTCCATGCTAAAAACACTAAAAAAAAAAAACTAGGGATAGTAGGAACATACCTCAACACTATAAAAGCTATCTATGCTAAACCCAAGGCCAACATCATCCTAAATGGAGAAAAATTGGAAGCATTCCCTCTAAAAACTGGAAGAAGACAGAAATGCCCCCTTTTTACCACTTTAATTCAACATCATCCTTGAAACTCTAGCCAGAGCAATTAGACAGATGAAAGAAATTAAAAGAATACAAATAGGAAAAGAAGAATTCAAACTACCATTATTTGCTGATCACATTATACTTAGAGGATACAAAAATTCCACAAGAGAACTTCTAAACTAATAAATGAATTCAGAAAAGTAGCAGGATATAAAATCAATACCCATAAATCAAATGCATTTCTATACATTAGTGATGAATCTTCTGAAAGAGAAATTATGAAAACTACCTCATTCACAATAGCCTCAAAACAACAACAACAACAACAACAAATACTTGGGAATCAATTTAACAAGAGAAGTGAGAGACCTCTAGAATGAAAACTACAGAACACTAAAGAAAGAAATTAAAGAAGACCTTAGAAGATGGAAATATCTCCCTTGTTCTTGGATAGGCAGAATCAATATTGTCAAAATGGCCATAATACCCAAAGATTCAATGCGATTTCAATTAAAATCCCAATGTCCATCCTTATAGAAAATGGAAAAAGCAAATCATGAAATTCATTTGGAAAAATAAGAGACCCATAATAGCCAAAGCAATCCTCAGCAAGAAGAGTGAAGCAGGAGGCATCACAATACCAGAACTTAAACTATACTACAAAGTGAAAGCAACAAAAACGGCATGGTATTGGCACCAAAATAGACAGGTAGATTAACAGTATAGAATAGAAGACAGAGAAAAACCCACATAAATTCAGTTACTCATACTAGACAAAGGTGCCAAAAACATACATTGGAGAAAAGATAACCTCTTTAACTAATAGTGTTGGAAAACTGGAAATCCATATGCAGCAAAATGAAACTAAACTCCTATCTCTCACCATGCACAAAACTCAACTCAAAGTAGATCAAGGACCTAGGAATTAGACCAGAGACTCTGTGCCTAATAGAAGAAAAAGTAGGCTCAAATCTTCATCATGTTGGATTAGGCCTCGACTTCCTTAAGAAGACTCCTAAAGCACAAGAATTAAAATCAAGAATCAATAAATGAGATGGATTCATACTAAAAAGCTTTTTCTCAGCAAAAGAAACAATAAATGAGGTGAAGAGAGAGTGTACGTTTTGGGAGCAAAGTTTTGCAACATGCACATCAGATAGAGTGCTGATCTCCAGGATATATAAAGAGCTCAAAAAACTTAACACCAAAAACCAAAAACAAAACAAAAACAAAAACAAAACCCCAAACCCAATCAATAAATGGGCTAAGGAGCTGAACAGACACTTCTCAGAAGAAGAAATACAATCAATCAACAAATATATGAAAAAGTGCTCAACATCTCTAATAATTGGAGAAATGCAAATTAAAACTACTCTAAGATTTCATCTCACCCTAGTCAGAATGGCAGTTAAGAAGAATTCAAACAACAATAAATGTTGGCAAGGATGTGGGGGAAAAGGTACACTCATACATTGCTTGTGGGACTGCAAATTGGTGCAACCAATCTGCAAAGCAGTATGGATATCCTTTAGAAAACTTGGAATGGAACCACCATTTGATCCAGGTATCCCACTCCTTGGTTTATACCCAAAGGACTTAAAATCAGCATAGTATAGTAACACAGCCACATCAATGTTTATAGCAGCACAATTCACAATAGCTAAACTGTGGAAGCAACCTAGATGCCCTTCAAGAGATTAATGGATAAAGAAACTGTGGTACATATATACAATGGACTGTTACTCAGCATTAAAAAAGAATAAAATTATGGCATCTTCAGGTAAATGGATGGAGTTGGAGAATATCAAGCAAAGTGGAGAAGGCCAGTCCTCCCAAAAACCCAAAGGCTGCATGTTCTGATAAATGGATGTTGATCCATAATGGGGGATGACATGAGAAAAATGGAGAAACTTTGAGCAAAGGTGGGAGGACGGACATGGGCACAGGAAAGATGGTAAAATGAGATGGACATCATTACCATAGGTACATGTAAGACTGCACAAATGTTGTGATGCTACATCGTGTATAACCAGATAAATGAAAAGTTGTGCTGCAATTGCATACAATGAATCAAAATGCATTCTGCTGTCATATGTACCTAATTAGAATTAAAAAAAAAAAACTAAGATTTCATCTCACTCCAGTCAGAATGGCAGTTAAGAAGAATACAACAGTTACTAATAGGGCATTATGTAAAAATGTGGATGTGTAACCGATGTAATTCTGCAATCTGTATTTGGGGTAAAATTGGGAGTTCATAACCAACTTGAATCTAATGTATGAAATATGATATGTCAATAGCTTTATAATGTTTTGAACAACCAATAAAAAAAAAGAAACATTTATAAAAAAAAAAGAAGAATACAAGCAACAATAAGTGTTGGCGATGATGTGGGGAAAAATCTACACTCATGTTGCCGGTGGGACTGCAAACTGGTACAACAAATCTGGAAAGCAGTATGGAGACTCCTTAACTCCTTAAAAAGCTTGGAATGGAACCACCATTTGACCCAGGTATCCCACTCCTTGGTCTATATCCTAAAGGCTTTAAAACAGCATACTACAGTAATGCAGCCACATCAATGTTCATAGCAGCACAATTCACAATTGCTAAACTGTGGAAGCAACCTAGATGCACTTCAGTAGATGAATGGATAAAAAAGTTGGTACATATACATGATGCAATATTACTCAGCATTAAAAGAGAATGAAATTATGGCATTTGCAGGTAAATGGGTGGAGTTGGAGAATATCATGCTGAGCAAAATTGTCCAATCTCGAAAAACCAAGGGCCGAATGTTTTCTGTGGATACTAATCCACATGAGGTGGGGTGCATGGGATAAGTGGAGGAACTTTGCATGGGGTAAAGGGGAGGAGAAGAGGGGACAGAGGGGTACAAAAGACGGTGGAATGAAATGGACATCATTACCCTAGGTACATGTATGATTGTACGTGAAGTAGAGTCACACCATTTATACAATCAGAAGTGAAAAATTCTGCTCCATTTATGTACAAGAAATTGAAGAGCTTTCTACTGTCATGTATAACGGATTTGGACTAATAAAAAGTACAAATATTATATCTTAATTAAAAAAAAGCCAACAAGCAAATATACCCCAAATGTGATGGCATCTCACCCCAATTAGAGTGGCTGTTGTTGAAATAATTCAACAACAAATGCTGGTGAGAATTTTGAAAAAGGGGGACACTTTTATTCTGTTTGAGGAAATGTAAATCAGTACAACCATTATAAAAAACAGTATGAAAGTTCCTAAAAAAATCCCTGGAAATAGAAGTACCATCTGTTTCAGTAATCGTACTGCTAGATATATACTCAAAAACTGAAACCAGTGTCTTGAAAAGATATTTGCACTCACATGTTTATTGTATTATTTACAACAGCCAAGAGAGGGAAAAAACTTAAGTGTCCATCAATGGATGAATGGATAAATAAAATATGGTCTGTATATAAAAGGGAATATTACTGGGCCAAAAAGAATGAATTTCTGTCATTTACAACAACATGGTTAAACCTGGAAGATATATGTTAAGTGATGTAAGTTAGGGATAGAAAGAAAGACAAATACAGCATGTTCTCATTTATATGTAGAAGTTAAAAATGTTGATCTCAGAAGTGGAGAGAATGGTGGTTACCAGAACCTAGGAAGTGTGTGTGTGTAGGGGGCCAATTGAGAGAGAATAGTTCATGGGTACAGCAGTGTAGTGGACAGGAAGAATAACTTCTAATGTTCTGTAGCACAATGGGGATAACCATAGTTGACAATTAATTTCAAAAGAGCTGGTAGGAAGGATTTTGACCGTTTCCAACAAAAATAAATAATAAATGTTTGAGGTGATAAGCAAATTTTCCTAATCTGATCATTATACATATATGTATACATTGTTGAAATGTCACTCTGTACCCTATAAATGTGAATGTCTCTCTCTCTATATATATATATATACACACACATACACACACACACGTGTATGTATATGTGTGTGTACTTTTTTTTAAAAAAGAGCCTAATGCCCAAAATGACTTGAGAACATCTGTAATTGAACTTCTGCAGTCTTTCCCTTTCATTCTCACACATGTATGCATTCTGGACCATATTAAATGGTTTTAGTTTCTTGAAAAAAACTTTAGGAGTGGAATTGTTGGGTTTATGGGTCAGAGACTTTATACCTTTCCCTTACAGCCACAAGATCCCATTTGTGCTCACCCTACTTTTGGAGGTGAGGAAAGGAGTGGGGTAACTGTTAGCATGTTTATGAACGGCAAGTTCTAAAAGCAACAGCCTTATACATGTCAATGCCTATCAGATACAGCTGTGCTTTAATTCCTCATTTTCTTAAGCTTTATAATCAAGCAAGAACAGTCATTGAGGCAATAAGTCTTAAACCTTAGATTCAAATGAAATGTCAGAGTATGAGAGACAAGAAGTACATGCCCTACTTCTGTGAGTGGATGATGGCCCAGGATTAGGAGGCCATTGGTTATGATTAGGAATGAGTATGTTTTCAGAATATGCATTTCTGTCCATTGAATATATCATAGGAGACGGGTAGTTGTCGGGGGCCACTCTGAACAGGAGCTATGCACACACCTTTAAGTCCTGAATAAAGAGGTACTGGACTGGTATTGCACCCTGCAACAAAAGTGGACTTTAGCTCTGCTCGGATAAAAAGGTGCAGTTCAGGAGTGGGTATTACCCTATTGGAGTAGGCTGCTTCCTCGTTTCTTTGTAATCCTACTCCTTTGCCTCTTTTGATATAAAATTTTCCCTGGAACAGCCTCCCCCAATAAGACCCGGGTTCGAGGAGTGCTCCTTCTCTTTTTGCCTGCCTTGCCTCCTTCGTGGGAGTTGGGTCAGAGGGACCATCAAAGAACCCAAAGAAAAAGATATTTCTCTGTCTATGTGTCATTATTTTGTGCCAGCCCAGTTCTCCTGGAGTGACCCTGACTGGTTTAGTCGTGTGTTGTGACAGGTGGTGCAATTATATATTTAAATAATTTGAATCTTTGTTCCTTTTGAATAAACAATTGAATTTGAGACTCAGTGACACCCAAACCTCCATCCAAAGGGAATCACATTCCCTTTGCTCATAATCCTTCATAATCCAAGGGAGGACACATGGACAGTGAAGCAATTCACACTACAGCTCAGGGAATAGAGGGGGATGATTCCTACCATTACTTTTCTGGTTCAATGAGCACTACGAAATAGGCCTCTCTTTTCCTGAAACAGCGTCTTTTCCTGCTTTAGCTTTCAGATTTAGGGGCCATTCCATAAATATGGCTCTTTCTTCCATGTGACCATATTGGTTCTCAAATAGCAGTTTTCAAGACAACCAATGGATAGTTATGTATTGAATGAGTATTTACTTGTATTAATGTGTACTGTGCACTAGAGATTCAGATGTGAATAAGGAAAATAAATTTAAAGACCTGATTGTATTCAATGAGTAAATTCAATTTTATTGTTATTTCTTGAGAATTATTATTTACATTCTTATTCTTTAGAAGGTGTTGGCTGCTCAGGTTGAAGTTGGAGTTTTAAAATGAAAGAATATCTTCCCATGAGTTGTCCAAGAGAATATGTATTTCCCCACATGTGAACAATCAGTTTCTATTCTTAGAGTTGATAATTAAAAAAAAAAAATTGCACTTGGAAAATTGCAGTGAAATTTGGAGAAGTTAAATGAGTTGTTCCAGGTCACACCAAGGAAGGCATCAGAGCCAGGTCAAGAAACAAGGTCACCCAACTCCTTGTGCTTGTTTTTCGAAGACATTTCAAGCAGTGTTTCCAAATGTAGATTTCCAACCTTATCTTTGAAGGATAATATGACTTGCCTTGAAGTTGGCTTCTTAATTAAGGTGAATGGGGCTCTGAGGAGTGCTGCTGCTACAAAGTTAGTGTACTTTATAACTTTGGAATTTATAGAAAATTCTCCAACTAAAAGCTGAAACAGCAGAGGAATGAGTGTTATATAACAACTTGGACTAAAGAAGCCCCTTTATTTTTAACATTTTAATTTTTGATTTTTCTTGCAGAATAAAATATGTGCCCCTAGCTTGTACCTTTAAAGCTCCTTTCTTTAAGTATGAAGGACCCATTCCATAAACACCTTTTTATAACACATCTGAGACTTATTTCAGACCTCCACTCTCCTCCTTTATAATATATATATATGCAAACTAGTACACTCTGCATTTTTGATGATAAAATCTTGTGGTTGACAAAGGCAAATTCTCTCTTTAATTTAGTTAGGCTTATAATTATTATAAAAAGAATAAAACCTGGAGGTATAGAACATGGTCGTTACCATTTCTAAGCTTAATTTCACTTATAAATGAAATTAAGATATACAATGAAGGGCTGGAGTTGTGGCTCAGTGATAGAGCACTCACCTGGCATGCTTGAGGAACTGGGTTTGTTCCTCAGTACCACATTAAAAAAATGAATAAATAAAATAAAGGTATTGTGTCCATCTACAAATATATATATATATTTAAAAAGATACAATGAAAATAATGCTATAAACATTAAATTATTGTAGATTTATGATCTTATCATTCAGTAATTTTAAAAAATCACAGGTTTTGGAGGATAATATGACTGAATAGAGATGCTCAGCACTCACCTCCCCCTCCAGAGATGTACTGAAATAACAGGTGAACAGCTGCATTTTGATGCAAGTGACCATGGGAGAACACTGGAAATCAGTGAGCAGGGAGAAGAGGGAGAGAGAAGGGGTGAAGATAAGCCCTTCCAGGGCACACTCCCAGTAACCTACCTCCTCCAACAACGTCCCAACTCCAAGTAGTTAATTTGACTAATTAATGGATTAATGATTCCACCTCTGATGAGGTCAGAACTCTCATGATCCAAGTACTTCCCCAAAGCCCCACCTCTGAGCACATGAGAGTTTGTGATCCCAATTCAAACCATAACACCATCAGACCAGATCAAGCAGAAGAAAGAATATTAGAACCTGAATACAACTCTGTAAAAATAGAATATTCAGACAGAAATAAGAAAAAAGTAAAAGAAGAGAACACAAGATCTCTGGGACACCATAAAAAGACCAAACATCCAAATAATTGACAAGCGAGAGCAAGAAGAGTTACATGCCCACAGCACAGAAATCCTATTCATTGAAATAGCGGAAAAAAATCCCCAAACATTGGGAAAGACATGGATATCCACGCACAGGACTCATATAGATCCTAAATAGGTCTGACCAGAAAACAAACTCTCCATGACATGTAGTTACACTGCCAAAAATATAGGACAAAGAAATAATATAAAAATCTACAAGAGATAATCACTAAGTCACATTTAAAGGCAAACATATCAGATAACAGATTTTTTTTTTTTTTGGCAGAAACTTTAAAGTCCAGGAAGGCATAGAATGATATATTGCAAATCCTGAAAGAAAATAATTGCCAACCAAGATTATTGCATAGCAAGGTTATCCTTCAGAATTGGAAGATAAAGATCTTCCAAGATAAGCATGAATTTATTAAAGAAATTCATGGCCACTAACCAAATTATAAAAGATAATTAAGGGAATCCTACTCCCAGAAGATGAAGGAATAATCCAATCACAAGAATGGATTAAAAAAAAAAACTCAACCATATGCTGCCTGCAAGAAACTCATCTCACCTGCAAAGACATAAAAGGAATAAATATGAAAGGATGGAAAACAATATTCAAAAAAAATGGAATCAAAAACCAAGAAGGAATAGCTATGTTTATGTATGACAAAATTGACTGTGAGCCAAAAGTAGTTAGAAGTGACAAAAGTCACTACATATTGATCAACAGAAAAACTATCAAGATGATATAGGAATTATAAATATACATGAATCCAATAGTGGAGCCTCCAATTTTATATAAAAAACACTATTAGATATAAAGGGACAGAAAGGTCCCAGTAGAAAAATAGGGGGTGATTTCTATACCTTATTTTCATCAGTATATCATCAAACTGAATTACAGTATAGAATAATTCAATAGCTGCAGAATACACATTCTTTTCATTAACAAATGAACTTTTTCTAAACTAGATAAATATTGCTTTATGGCTTAATGTATTAACAAATTCAAAGAATTGAAAAAAATTTCTCGCATCTTATTGATCACAAGGGAATGAAACTTGAAATCAATGAGTGGCAAGAGAAACAATAGAAATTATACCAGTATGTGGAGATAAAACAAAACAGTATTGAGCAAGCAGTGGGTCATGAAATAATTAGGGAGGAAGAAAAAGTTCCTATAATCAAATAAAAATGGAAATACAACATACTAGAAACGTAAGATATAGCAAAAGCAGTACTGAGAGGGAAGATTACAGCAATGAGTGCCTACATTTTTTTTAAAAAAAAGAGGTCTAAAATAAACTAATGATGCATTAAGGTTTCAGAAAAGAACAAACCAAACCCTAAATCAGTAGAAGAAAAGACATGATAAAGCTCAGAGCTTAAATACAAGAAACAGATTAACATGTATAAAAGACCAATGAGACAGAGTTGATTGATTTGAAAGATGAACAAAATTGACAAGCCTTTAGCAAAACAAATCAAAAGAAAGAAGAGCCAAATAAAATTAGAGATGAAAAAGGAGATATTATGCAAGATTACTGCTAAAATTCAAAGTATCATTAGGGAATATTTTGAAAGGCTTTATGACAATTAATTGGAAAATCCAGAAGAAATGGACAAATTTCTGGACACATAAGATCTACCAATATTGAATCAAGAGGATATATAAATCCAAATAGATTAATAGCAAGTAATGAGGTTGAAGCAGTAATAAAAAGTCTCTCAAGAAAGAAAAGGTTTAGGGACAGATGGATTAACAGTTGAATTTTATCAGACTTTTAAAGAATAACTAAACCAATGCTCCTCAAACTATTTCATAATAGAAAGGTATGGAACACTTCCAAAATTATTCTGTATAAGCCAATACTACCCTGTTCCCCAAATCTGACAAGGACACAACAACAAAAATACTATGATGAACATAAGTGCAAAAGTCCTCAATAAAACACTAGTAAATCAAGTTGAATAGCACTCTAAAAAGATCATGCATATGATCATATTGGTTTCATTCCAGGGTTGCAAGAATGGCTCCATATACAAAAATCATAATTGTAAATACAGCACATAATGAATTCAAGATAGAAATTACATGGTCATATCAATATTCAGAAAAAGCATTGAATAACATCCATTCATGATAAAAGTTCTGAATAACTTGGGTATAGAATAAATTGGTTACAGAAGGATCGTACCTAACCCTAATAAAGACTCTGTATGACAAAGCCATAGTTAACATCATACTGAGTGGAGAAAACTGAAAGCATTTTCTTTAAAATCGGTTATAAGGCAAAGGAGTCCATTCTCACCCCTCTTATTCAATACGGTAATAGAAATTTTAGCCAGAGCAACTAGAAAAAATAATAAAAGGGAAAGAAGTAGGAAGGAATCATCTAAATTATCTGTTTGTTGATACAATTTTATACTTAGAGAACCCTAAAGACTCCATCAAAATATTTAGAAGTAATAATAAAATTCAGCAAAGTAGCAGGATACAAAAATCAACACACAAAAATCAGCAGCTTTTCTATAAACTAATAATGAATGAACTCACTGAGAAAGAAATCAGGAATCACATTCACAGCACACACACACACACACACACACACACACACAGTGAAATTCTTAGGAATAAATTTACCTGAAGAAGTGAAAGACCTCTATAATGAAAATTATAAAACAGGGCTGGGATAGTAGTTCAATGGTATAGCACTTGCCTAGCATGTGTGAGGCACTGGGTTTGATTCTCAGTGCCACATACAAATAAATAAAATAAAGGTCCATCGACAACTAAAAAAATTTTAAAGTGCATGTGTTTAATAGAAGAAAAGAAAATTATAAAACACTAATAAAAGATATTTAAAAAAAAACACCACAAAGATGGAAGTACCTCCCATGTTAATGAATTGGGAGAATTAGTATTGTTAAAATGACCCTAGCATCCAATGCTATCTACATATTCAGGGCAATCCACATCAAAACACCAATGACATTCCTCATAAAACTAGAAACAACAATTCTAAAATTCATATGGAAGCACAAAATTTCTCAGATGGCCAAAACAATTCAGCAAAAAAAAAAGCAATGCTGGAGGCATCACAATACCTGATGTCAGAACACACTGCAGAGTGGTATTAGTTAAAACAGCATACTGTGGAATAAAAAAAGATACATAGACCAGTGAGGTAGAATTGAGGACTAAGAAATAAACTCACACATCTACAGACAATTGATTCCCAACAACGGTACCAAAAACATTGGGAAAAGGAGAGCCTCTTCAACAAATAGTGCTGGGAAAACCAGACATTCACATATAGAAGATTAAAGATCCCCATCTTTTACCATGCATAAAAGTCAACTCAAAATGGATCAAAACCTTATTTTAAGACCTGAAACATTGAAACTATGGTAGAAAAACATATATAAATACTAAGAGATAATGGCACAGATAACAATTTCCTGAGTAGGAGGCCAGTAGCTCAAGAAACAAAAGCAGGAATTCACAAATGGCATTACATCAAATTAAAAAGCATCTGCACCTCAAAGGAAACAATCCACAGAATGCAGAGGCAATCTACAGAATGGGAGAAAATCTTTGTCAGCTATATATAAAGAAATCATAAAATAAAATAACAAGTCTTCCAATTCCCAGGGAAATGATCTGAACAGACACTTCTAAAAAGTACAGATATGCAACAAATACATGAAAATATGTTCAACATCTTTGACATCAGTGAAATGCAAATCAAAACAGATTCCATCTCACCCTAGTTTGATTGACTATCACCAAACAACAACTACAACAACAAAATCAAAATAAAAACAAATGCTCCCCTTCATATATATCTGAAGTAAATACCCAAGACAGAGAGTGAAATCAAATGGTAGTTCTAATTTTGGTTTTTGAGGAACCTCCATACAATTTTCCATAGAGGCTATACTAATTTATATTAATAAACTGTATAAAGTTTTTTTCTCCATATCCTTATGAGTTAATGCCCATTAATAGAAGAATGGATAAAGAAATTATGGCTGGATCTTACTTAGCCATAAGAATGAAATCCTTCCATTTGCAGGCAGATGAATAGAACTAGAGTATGTCATGTTAATTAAAGTAAACCACATATAAAAAGACCAGTATCATATCATGTGCTTTCTTTCGTATATGGAAACCAAAATAACAGCAACAAAACCCAAGGGGAAGGGGATGGTGGTGGGTGGGGAAGAGGGCAGGGCAAAGGAGGGCAGAAGGGAGAGTGGACATGATCAAGGCATGATATAGGCATGTGTGTAGATGTCACCGTGAAACCCATACATTCATATAATTAATATGTGTTAAGCATTATATAAAAAAACTAATGTCATTATCAAAGTACTCCACAGGGAGAAAACTCTTTCAAAATTATTGAAACCAGCATCATCAAAACCTGACGAGGACAGAACAATAAAAGCATAAACCAATATCCTTGATGAACATACATGCAAAATACTAGCAAAATTTCTCAGCAAAATACTAGCAAATCAAATTCAACAACAAAGAGAATTCACCATGATCAAATTGATTTCATCCCAGGGATACAAGCATGGTTCTACATACACAAATCAATAAATATAGGACATCATATTAATAGAATGAAATTCAAAAATCACAAATATATAAATGGATGCAGAAAAATTATCTGATGAAATTCAGTGTCCTCATGATAAATGTCCTGGAGACATTAGCTATAGAAGGATTGTATCTCAACATAAATAAGGTTTTGACAAACCCATAGCCAACATCATATTGAGTGTAGAGAAAACGAGAGCAAGAATAGGACTAGGGTGTCTATACTTCTTGCTCTTAATAGAGCGCTAGAAGGTTAGCCAGAAAAATTAGGCAAAAGAAATAAGATACACAAATAGGAAGGGAAGAAGTCAAATTATCCCTGTTTGTACATGACATGATCCTAAACAGAGAAGCCTAAAGATTCCACCAAGACTATTAGAATTAATAAATGAATTTGGTAAAGTAGCAGTATGCTAAACTGACATTGAAAAAATTAGTTTTTCTGAATACCAATAATGAATTTGCTGAAGAAGAAATTGGGAAAGCAGTCTCATCCATAATAGCAAAAAAAAAAAAAAAAATCCATAGGAAAAAATATAAATAAGAATGACCTCCCATGTTCTTGGATTGGGAGAATATTGCTAAAATGGCAATACTACATGCGTTAGTGAGATTTCTGTCACTTTGACAAAATACCTGAGATAAACTACTTAAAATCAGAAAAGATTTATTTTGCCTCACAGTTTAAGTCCATAATTTGGCCACATAGCTGTGGGCTTATGGTGAGGCAGAGAGTGTGACTGATTAAAACAGATCACCTTATTATGGTCAAGAGGAAGATAAATAGAGGAAGGGGCCTGGGATAAGATATGGCCCCAAGGATGCCCCCAAGGACACATTTCCTTCAACCAGGTCCTACCCCTTACAGTTTTCATTACTTCCCAATGTCCATTTAGCCATGAATCTATCAGATCTTCCACAATCCAATCACTTCCCCCAAACCCCGCCTCTGAATGCTGCTGCATTGGGGACCAAGCCTTTAACACACGATCCTTTGAGGGAATAGTTCAGATCCAATCTAGAATACTATTCAAAGCTATCTACAGATTTGATGAAATTCCCATCAAAATATTAGTAACATTCTTCATAGAACTAGAAAAGGTAGCCCTAAACTTTATATGAAAAGAGAAAAGACCTCAAATAACCTAAATAATCTTGGATAAGAAGAGCAAAGCAGGAGATATCACAATACCTGATTTATAGACATACCACAGAAAACAGACAAATCAAAACAGAATAAACTGATTCTTGACAAAGTTGCGAAAAAAAATACAGTGGAGAAGGAACAGCTTCTTCAATAAAGGGTGCTGTGAAAAATGGATATCCATATGCAGAAGTCTGAAACTTCATCCTTTCTCTCACTCTGTACAAAACTTAACTCAAAATGGAAAAACAGAACAAACCGCAAAAACCTGAATCTCTGAAACTACTCAAAGAAAACATAGGGAACAATTCAAGATCCTGGTACAGGTAATGGTTTTCTGATTAAGACCTTAGTAAAAACTGACAAATGGCTTTGCATCAAACTACAAAGCTTCTGCACAGCAAAGGAAGTGATCAACAGAGTGAAAAGACAATGACAATCAGAAACTATTTGTCAACTATTCATTAACAGGGATAATATCCAGAAGATACAGGAACTCAAAAAACAACAAAGAAGCAATACAATTAATAAATGGTCAAATGAACTGAATAACACTTCTCAAAAGAAGAAGTACAAATACAAAGGGCTAATTAAAAAACTCAACTAATTAGCCTTCAGGGAAATGCCAATCAAAAGTACAATGAGGTACCACCTCACCCTAGTTAGAATGACTATTATTTATTTATTTTTAAAATTTATATATGACAGCAGAATGCATTACAATTCTTATTATATAGAGCACAATTTTTCATATCTCTGGTTGTATACATAGTATATTCACACCAATTCGTGTCTTCATACATGTACTTTGGATAATAATGATCATCACATTCCACCATCATTAATTATCCCATGCCCCCTCCCTTCCCCTCCAACCCCTCTGACCTATTTAGAGTTCCTCTATTCCTCCCATGCTCCCTCTCCCTATCCCACTATGAATCAGCCTCCTTATATCAAAGGAAACATATGGCATTTGGTTTTTTGGGATTGGCTAATCATCTCATCCCAATTAGAATGGCTATTATTTTTTTTAAAAAAAAGATAAAGCTGGTAGGATATGGAGAAAAGGAACTCTTATGTCATGTTAATGGGAATGTAAATTAGTATGCCACTATGAAGGATACTATGGAGTTTCCTCAAAACACTAAAAACTACCATACAACCCAGCCATCTCACTTCTGGGTATATATCCAAAAGAACTGAAATTAGTGCATCAAAGAGATAACTTGTACTCCCATGTTTATGTGTTTATTGTGGCACCGCAGCTAAGTTATGGAATTAGCCTAGGTAGCCAACAAGACATGAATGGATACAGGAAATATGGTGTATATATATAAAATGGAGTACTACTCAGACTTAAAGAATGAAATCTCATCAATTGCAGGAAAATGGATGAAACTGGAGGATATTACGTTAAATAAACACGTCAGATGAAGAAAGACAAGTACTATTTGTTCTTTCTCATAACTAGAAACAAAAACAGTTGATCTGAAAGTAGAATAGTGATTTGTAAGGATTATGAAGGCTTTGGGGGGTTGGGGAGAATTAAAATAGGGATTGGATTTATCATTGAACACTGTATTCATATATAGAAATAATACACTGGACCCCATTAATATATACAATTAATATCAATGAAAAATAAAGTTTAATTGCCACAAAAGGTTTCAAGTATCTAAATTATGTCAATTAAAATCTTTAGATGATTTTTATTTTATAAATGCAATGAGAATTATTCTAAAGAATAAGCCATCTACATAAAATAGTTTATCTAAAATCTCATGTTTTTAAATTCATTTCAATATAACTCACCTGAAAATCAGTTCAAGACACAGGAAAGCAAATGAAAACTCTGAAAGTTCTGATTATCAACCAGAACTTGTTTTCATTCTTAATTTTGCTTATATGTCAAAGAATGAATTTCATGATATTTTGCCTAAGGAGAGGCTTTATTTGTCATTATAAAGATACCTGATATACTGTGTTGATATACTTTATTAATATAGTTGAAATAAAAAGGTTGTACATTGTTGAAATGGATTAAATACCTCAGCTGGGGAATATATTCAGGATATTAGGAATAGTTCCTCCTTTGTGAGTCACTTTACCTATTCAGGCTTGTATTTCTTTTCTTTCCTGAAACAGGTAGCCCCATGATAAAGGGGGGGAAATAGTCTCCTTGGCTGAAAGCCCAAGCCCCTTTGCTGCTCAGAGCTTGCCCTGGTAACAGCGCAGCTCACTTTCTAATCTTGTTTCCTAGCTGTTAACTCAAGCTTGGACTAAGTTATTGCCAGGTCGTCTAACACTTTAGGAGTCCAAGAGCATTAAAATTCCAACTTTGCTTTGAAAGCACTTATTTCAATTTAGATAGTAAGATTTATACTGTATATTGATGTTCAATGAGTTCCCTTCCCATTCACAGAGGCAACCAATGTTCCATCAACATATCCAAGTATTCCTGGGGTATCAGGGTGTTCTGATGCTTTCGCAGTTAACTCAATAAAATCAAAGTCATACAGAAGTTATGTCTCCTGTCTCACATCATTTATTTACTTCTTTCATTATTGCACTGAATCTTTATGTGGTTTTGTATTAGGAAATTCAATGCAGTGCTGAAGCATGTTTTCTGGTATAATTTGTTGATTTTGCTTTTTGCTTAAGGAAGCAGGAGAAAATAAAGCTGTCTTTCCCTGTAGATGTGTTTCAAATCCTTTTTATAAGAGAGAGGACCGCAGTCTAACAAAGCAAGACTTGGGTCTCAGGGCTGGTGGGGAGATGCTCAAGGATCTGTTCTCAAGTGTTCTTTTGGCCCAGCTCATGGGGTAATTTTAAGAGTGAGAGGAGAATGAATACAAGAGTGTGTTAACACCACCTAATACTTCTACGCTTCATAGTTTATAAAACTGGTGCAGAGAATGCTCTATATGTAGGCAGAAGCAGATGGAAGAATTGTTAAGACCTGGAGCACTATGGGCATGGTTTGTCTATATAGGGTTGGGGGTGAGTTTTGGCTGTCAGATTTGATGCCAGGAGAGGAAACATGTGCTTCAGTCTGCCTGCAGATGGTTTTGATCCTTCTCAAGGGCAGGAAGTCTCTCCCAGGTTTCCTGCCTGAGGCTTTCTGTCCCAGAGACTTCCTTGGCTTCTGGGGACCTTGTGCAACATTTTGCCTGGTTCCCTCAAAGGGTCCTGGTCCTGGTCCAACTCTGGTAGGGGAGGAATGGCAATAGATTTCGTGTAGCTCTGTCAACCTTTCCAGGGTATCATACCCCTCACCTGAGTATTCCTTGAGTCTGAACACAGAATATTTGGGTAAATCCAATTTCTTCAGAAGTAAACATTTTCTTTCAAAAATTGCAAGCAACCTGATGGTAAGGGGGTATGTCCTTATGGGGTAGATTTCTGGGACTTGGCTATTACCCACGTACTTCCTATTCACTATGTTTGACTTTGATTGGATTCACCTAATATCAAGAAATTTCCTAAATGCCTCAGTTTTCTAAATTTCAGAGACATTCCAGTTATATGTAATATGTATATGTTATATATATGTGTACATATACATACATATGCATATTTACACATACAGGTATACATATATGTATATATACATATTTACATATATAGTTTCATTAGTAATTGACACATCTACATATCTAAGCATATATGTCAATTACTAATGAAAAAAAAGAGACCAGTGGTTCTTAAAATATGGTTCCTGAACCAGTAGTCTCAATATTCCCTGGGAACTTGAGAGAAAGGCAAGTTTTAGGGCTGGGGTTGTGGCTCAGTGGTAGAGTGCTTGCCTAGATAAATGTGTGAGGCATTGGGTTTAATTCCCAGCACCACATATAAGTAAATAAAGGTTAATCAATTAAAAATAAATAAATAAACAACAATATAAATATATAATACATATTTTATATATATATGTATATAATATATATACATAAAAAGAAAGGCAAGTTTTAGGTCCTCACTCTAGACTCACTGAATCAAACTCTGGGGTGGGATCTAGCAATCTTATATTTTAAGAAGCCCCCAGGGGACCCTGAAGCACATTGTCTGTGAACTCTGTCTTTGACTGTCCCATTGCTCTTCCTTCTCCGTGTCCCAGTCACTGGGAAAGGTTTTTGTTTGGTGTCAGTCAGCCTTCACTAGCAGTCTGGGCTAAGATAACCCTGGGAGCATGATGAGCCACCCATTTTGATGCTATGATTTAGATGTCCACTCTGACACAAGCTAAAGGATGTTTATACTGCTCAGCAAATAACATACAATTCTTTCAAAAACGAAAGAAATGCCACTGGAGAAGGGATGGGTGGCTAAGGGAGAAGGCATGGAAGTCATGCTTAGGATAACTTTCCTGTGTTTCTTTTTTCCAGGGTGTGTTTTTCTTTCTTCCTATAGAAATGGATGATTAGTTTGACAATGTTATTTGCTAATGAAAAGTAGAGAGCATTATCTTATTTACTGACTTTGGGCATTAGTATCCAGAGGTTTAAATGTGAAAACCAAGGCGAGTCTTCATGATTGCTACTTAATTTCCTCAGGAATAACTAAGTGGGAGCTACAATACATCTTTGTTTAGCAGCCATGATTTTCATTACATTTAATTAAGTCTCCCAGAAGCTTCAAATTTAGGGCAACTTCAAAATGCAGGTGGCTTCTGTTAAGTATAATTATATTCCCTTTATAGCTGGGGAAAGCTGGGCTGTCAGACTTTGAATTTTTAATGAGCTCACTAGAGCTGTGGTTTCAGAGTCCATTTCCAACCACAACCCTTCCTTCCCTCCTTGCTTCCATTTTGCAGAAGGCAAGCTTAACAAAACCTTCCCAGGTATACTTATGACCTCACTAATTGAGGACAACATTTCAGATCTGTTTTTTTTGCAGAAGGATTCTGAACCAATTTGATTGGCCACTGGAGCAGGTATATGAGGCTAGCACGGGTAATTAAATTTTTATTATGATTTTTTTAGTCCAAAAGGAAAACAGAGGATAACCAAGGTTTGGGACTGCCTTAGTGGCAAACACCAACTGCCAGAGTGAAAGAAGATTTAAGTGCATGGGGCTCCTCCATGTCTTCTGTTTAGTCCTTTTCCCTTTGAACCAAGGACAACCTTTTTATTTCTGAATTTAGAAAGTTTGTGCAAATTTGTTATGAAGTTTGTAAAAGGCAGCTTTCTGCAATGTTCTTATACTAACATCAATGTTTCTTAAATGATGAATTATCATCTATACAAGGTTACACAGAATAGAATCTTAGTTTTGTAAACCACCACCAATTTGCAGTTCTGCAAATAAAGTTAGGCTTAGGGACTAGGAGAAGGATGTAGAGTTTTAAATAGCTATGGTGTGCAAAACTAGTCCTTTAGGCTTCAAAATTTTGATACAAAAAGAATTCCTCCTCAGATTCCAGCACTGCATTTTCTGTAATTGTGCTGAAGTTTTGTATCAGCATTTTCCCCCTCACCTAAGAGCATAATATATCACAAAGATAATGGGAAAAGGTTGTAAGGAGTTTGATGAAATATTTTTGTACTCTTGATACCAACTATACTTTCCTGAGTCTGAACACTGAATATTTAGGTAAATTTAATTTCTTTGGAAGTAAACATTTTCTTTTAAAGTTGAAAGCACATTCCTGTACTATTCTTTACTTGATTCCAACACTAACCTGGTGCACATTTACATGTATAATTGTTATTGTGATCTGTGGTTATTGGGGATAAATGTCAAGAAGTGGAATAAATGGTTTTAGTATTACTTTTATATAGCTAAACAAATCAAATGTTTGAGAGTTGTTTCTTCTTGGTACTTCTTTAGTATCTGTAATCAACATTACTATAAACAACTTTTAATTATCAAATTTCATGTTATCCATGAAAAATAATAATATCTTCAGTGCAGGATCAAGTATAGACTGTTAGATGATATTAGGGAATTTTATTAAGTGTAGTATTGATGTTCTGGTTATGTAAAAAGTCTTTGTTATAGAAATGAACAATTTTGTATATGTAATGTAACAGTTGTAATAGTTGATTCTGCTATTTTCTCTGCTTTTGTGCACATTCGAACATTTTTGTGATAAAAAGCTACCTCCCTCATAAATGTGCAGGCTGTCACATAAAGCTACTTGATCCAATCCATGCAAATATCAAGTTCCAGTCATGGGCCCTGTGTTAAAGATGGCAGTTTTTGCTTGTTCACTCACTGCTCCTTCTTAGGAATCTGTTCTGTCCATAACTCTCAATACCCTTAATTTAATGCTGTCTTCTCTTCCACAATACCTTGACTTCTAGGACACAACTGGAAAATTTTAGGTAAAAGACTTAGGTGAAAGGCCTTACTGTGACCTCATATCTAAGCTGTATGTTCTAGTTCTGTTTACTCAGAGTTCCTAATTTAGAGAAATCACTAGACATCAGTGTGACCCAAGAAAAGGCATTGGTAGTATCACCTTCCACCTTCTGCCTAGTTTGAAAATGAACAAGGAAACCTGAAAAATGCTGTTTCCCAGTTCTTGTGACAACTAGAATCGTGTCCAGGTGGTCTAGGTCCTTGGCATCTGGGTGGATGGTTCTAGGGTGAGCAGAACTGGGAGTGGGAAAGGAGAGATCTTGCTGAGACTACAGGAAACCTCAAATGTGTATGCAGGAAAAGGCAGAGCTGTGGTCCCTAAGGCTGTGTTTATGAGATGCCACTTTCCTTTGGCTCATGTCTCCCACCCATCAGATCCCCTGTATTTCCAGAAAATCTCTTTAAGTGTTCCTTATAAAATTTTCCTCCATTTACTTACTGATGGCCTAAAGGCCTGTGAAGGATGATATTTCATTCTGTAATTAGTGATAAAATATAGAAGAGTAAACATCTGGTTAAGTGGAAGCATTGGCGTTCATTTACCCTGGAGGTCAGTCAGTCAAGTTTTAAATGATAATATCAGAGCTTCTCCTAATGAAGGGGAAAGGAATGGTGCAAAGATGCAGCAATTTGATTCTGTGAAACAAAAGCAGCTGCTCCTGACCTTTCTTGCATCTGTGGCTCCTCCTGCCTAAGGTATGGGAGAACTGAGGGGAAGCTGGAGGTGTTTTTGAATCAAGGGGATCCCTGTTGTATTTGGCCTATGGGAATAAATTTCATTGCTTTACAGTATGAGGTTTTTGTTTTTTTTTTTTCTCCAAATAGGGAAAACAGGGAAAGAGGCCTCAGTGCTTCAGAGAAGGCAAATGTGTATTAGGATGTCAAGAAACTGGAGAATGGCAAGGATGGCTGGCTTGTTCTCTTCTCTCTGTATCTAGATGCTGGGATAGTCACTTCATCTGGGATATTGTTTTTTTTTTTTTTGGCACTAGGGATTAAACCCAGGGATGCTTAACCACTGAACCACATCCCCAGCCCTTTTTATATTTTATTTAGAGACAGGGTCTCACTGAGTTGCTTAGTACCTTGCTAAGTTGCTGAGGCTGGCTTTGAACTCGAGATCCTCCTGCCTCAGCCTCCATAGCCACTGGGATTACAGGCATGTGCCATCACACCCAGCCTCATCTGGAATATTGTAACATTTGAGTTTCTCTCTCTGGTTGTATTATATGGAGATGTGCTATAGAAGAGAAATAGGCACTCTGATTCCTAATATATAGTGTTTTTGCATGTGCTTTTAAATTCTTGCACTTTGCCATAGATCATTTGTAGTTGTTAATATGCCTGGGCATTGTCTTTAATAGTTATGCTAGTTGTGAGAAGATAATTTAGAAAGTACTTTTTTGATTTTAATAAAAATTACCCATGACTGCTCTGAAGTATCTTACTTGCTGTATGAGACACAAAGTGATTAGCACATTGTTTTTCTCCAAGACCCAAATAACTGGACCTGCCTGTGCCAAGGATGCGAACAGAGGTTAAGCTATATTTTAAGTGCATTTGAAAATGTCTTGGAGTGAGGAGAAATAAATTAAGATGACCAGAAAGGGCATGTGAGTCATAGCTGCATTACCCCGGCTCCTGCCCTGTGCAGTCTCTGCTGTAGTCATCGGCTTATCAAGGACATGCTTTTGCCTGAATTGTTCACAAGCTATTAAAGAATTTGCAGTGGTGGAATCTAATATCAATACTTCCCTATCCTGTGAATTTGGAGAGGTTTTAAAATGTATAGGGATTCACTGAATTTTTAATTAATGTCAAACTCTTAAAAGGACTTGTTCTTTAGAGCATCATGACCTGGTGAAGAGATTTTATCTGCCTTTAGAAAATGGGTACTTTTTCTTCACCGGGCTTTTGTTTGAGTCAGAAGATAAATAATAACTCCGATAGTAAAACAAGGGCAACAATAATCCAATTACTGTGAAGCAGGGGGAGTCTGAAAAATTATGGAAATCTAGTCAAGGGAGCTTGGCCCTGCAGAATCCAGAAGTCCAGAGAATCAGTAAGAGTGACTTTAACAAGTGATTATGGAACCCACACCCTCTAGATTTAGTATAGGCTGCACACTGGCTACTGAAGGTTTTAGTCATCTAGAGGGCCTTTTTCATCTTTGAGATTGCTAAATGTTGAGAAAAGTTACTCATTGAACTAGCAGCATCAGCATCATTCAGGGAAAAGTCAGTTGGAAATTCTTAGGTAAGAGCAGAACTACTGATCAGTGATCTGTTTTAGCAAGTGTCTGGGTGACTGTGGTGCATGCCTAAGTTTAAGAGCCACTGATACACATGCCTTCAATGGATGCCAGCAATGGAATTTCCAGAATTCTTGGTGAGGTGGGAAAAACTGGTGAGCTGGGTTTCTCTACCCTCTGGTAGTGAATGAGTGAGAAGGAGGTTGAGTTTGTATAGCTAACGTTGGCCGCAAATCCAACAGTATTTATTTTTGTAAAAAACTGGGAGATATCTTTCCTCTTCAGAGTAAAATATTTTTGAAACTAAGAAGTACTGGCTTAAAAAGAAAGAGGAAAGGAATGATTTGGGGAATCACCAAATCACAGATCTGACTAATAATGGTCATCATGCTGACAATAAGAAAATCTGTATTCAAAAGAGAACATACTTGATGATAATAAATGAAATTTTATCTAAAAAAAGCATATAAAAGTTATACATGGTTGTATACTTATAAAATTGTTAGCTATCAGTAAAGACAATTTTCATTTGTAGAAAACACATTTTAAAATCTGTACCTGCTGAGAAACAGTCGTGGAAGAGTTATAGGATTTTTACCATTTAAACTTGTATAAGTCATATTACAGGTTCCTGGTTGAAAATCAAATAGCATAGGATTAAATATGAAATCATGTCTATAATTATGAGTATTTACTCATTGATTATACAAATTAATGGGGTTTACTGTGACATTGACATACATGCATTTATACTGTTTTAATATTATCCATTCTCCTTCCCTCCTCTCCCCACTCCACCATCCCTTTCCCCTCCCCTCATAGTTCCTTTACTTTGAGGTCATCTTTTAAAAATGAAACCTGTCTTGCAAATAATTTTACACACACATGTACTCTGCACATTAATGTTGATTCTTTGATAATAAGAAATTCCAACTGAACCTGGAACTTTATGAAAGTTTCATCAATGTCATCAGCATTATGGCTGCTGTGTGGGCAGCAGGGTAAGAATATTCTCTTTCCTCCACATAATAGGAAGAATGAGCTTCATGAAGGGAAGTAAGCCATCTGACTATACACTTACACCAGAATGAAAACACAAAACTAAAAACAAACAAATCTGACTTCAAGCCAAACTGAAGGCTTTTGAAAATGAGATCCTTTATATGTATAAAGAAACCACATGCAATATTAAAATATCACTTTGAAGATGCCTTTACTTTGGTATATGGAGCTCTTAATTTTCTAAAATTACACTTCCCTCCCATATATTATATACCTAGCTACTTATCCCTTATTGAGCATCCTTTCTTCTCTATTGTGGCTGTCCTGAAATTGTGAACATTCAAAATGTTTTCTAGAAAACTGGATATAATATCAGACACAAACTGAACCTTACAGGTCCACTCTATGACTTCTTATTCCCATATATATGTATTTTAGCAATAATGAATCAGATTTCCATGTCATTTTTATAAATAGTTTTTTTTGAATCTTTTAAATAAAATATGTGCTTTCTGCTACTAAATGTCTAGAAATAAATAGAGTAATATATCTTCCTTGGAGTTCTACTGAGGATTCTTTTATGTTAATGTACTTTTTAACAAATGAAGCTTCAAGGTAAAAGTTCATTTAGCAACATCTATTGGAAATAAATGATAAACAACATACTAATCAGAAATGCAGTCAGAAAATAAGGTTGGCTCTTAACTAAACTTAGAGCTGTTTTTTTAACCTTGTGGGGCATCAACCCATATCATTCATATATATATTATGTTATTACAATAATGCAGTACTGGGGATTGAACTAAGGGATACTCCATCACTGAGCTACATCACAAGCCCTATTTTATATTGTATATAAGAGACAGAAATTCACCAAGTTGCTTAGTGCCTCACTTTTGTTGAGGCTGGCTTTGAACTTGCAATCCTCCTGCCTCAGCCTCCTGAGCCATTGGAATTACAGGCATGTGCCACTGTGCCCGGCATAATAAAGCTTTTTACATATGGTTAATTACACAGAGATATAAAAAGATAATTATAACAGTTGTTTGCTTACACACGCGCGCGCACACACACACACACACACACACCCACACACACCCAACTAGGTAAAAAGAAAGGCACATCTTTAATAGTAAGCTAGCCAAGTATGTATGATTACAGTATGGGAAGAACACCTTTCTTATATTTAAGCAGTAAGAAGAGATTAAGCTATTGGAAGCTAAAAATGTGGAAAAACAGAAATGAAATGAGGGAAAGAAGTCGACTTAACTATAAGCTAAATGTCTATAAATTATAATCCTCAATACTTTACAGTTTTATGAATACAATACAGAAGTATCAAGAATATCCTCAAGATCATGGACTAAAATCATGGGTTTATTTGAGGAAGATGTAGGAAAGGCACATCTTCCGTGTTGAGATATTAAAAAGCAGATATTAAAATGCCAGAGTCCTGATGGGGTGAACGGTTGATAAAAATGAGGAAGCTCGGGGCTGGGGTTGTGACTCAGCAGTAGGTGCTCACCTAGCAAGTGAGAGGCCCTGGGTTCGATCCTCAGCACCACATAAAAATAAATTAAAAAAATAAAGGTTAAAAAACAATGAGGAAGCTGACCTATGACCTCCAATGCCACTTCTCCCTACAGGTTTAGGGTAGGTTCTGAGAGGGCTCTCTTCTCTGGACCTTGGTACCTCCTCTCTCCTTAAATTCACCATGACTCCAGCCAAATTGTTTTTCAAGTGTGAAAGCATGGACTTAGAGGAACCCAGAAGTATTTTGCGTAGCAGGGAAAAGGTAGACAGGAGGCCCTGGTTGGTCTCCACTCAGGTTACCATACTGCTATATGGTCCTAGACCATATTGGGGCTTCCCCCAAACAGGTTCTTATTGCATAGAGCCGTCTTGTGATTTTGCCTACCAGGGGTCCTATGAAACATCTGGGTAGATGCACACAAATAGCTCCACTGACTCAGCACCATGAACACCCAGTGGTGGCTTTGCTTACCCTCTCACAGCCCCAGGAATAATCTGGGGGGCTCAACTTGAAGTGTTGGGCTGAAGAAATCCCTAGGAAATAGATGTCCCATCCACCATCCTACTGCCCTGGGAGCAGTCCCTGCTTACCCACCATTGGCCTTAGGAAGCAGCTAAGTGGCCCCATTTACAGTTCTGTTCTACCAGCAAAAGCTGGGTGACCCTGCCCAGAGTCCAGGAAACAGGCAGTCTACCTAGAACAGCTTACCTTAGAGAGGCCCAGAGAAGGCTGTGAGCAACTACACACATCTACCCACCCATGATTCCAGAGAGGCTATAATCACTCTTTTCTGAGTGGCTCAAACTGCCAATGTCTCTGGGGAAAGAGTCAAGCAGTGGCCCTACCCATCTTTCTGTAGTCCACATGACTGCCTAGTCTCAGAAGCTTAGCCCTTGTAGCCCCTGAGAAGCAGATGTTCAGACCCACCTGTCCATTCTTGTTCTGGAAGGAAGATTGGATGACCTCCTTGAGCAGGTTAGTCCGTGCAAGCTCTGTTAAAGCATCTATTTCAGCCCTTAGGCAATGCCTTGTCTGGGCCCACTGAAATAGCATAGCCCCTGTGTGGTCTTCAGTCACTGACAATCCCCAGACTCCACTATCGGATATGATATGCTAAACCCAACAGGATCCCCAGGGTAGTCCAACTCCCACACGACCTGTGGAAACTGATGGCCAAACCACATCTGAATGAACTGTGCCTTGAGATGCCAGCAAACCTACCCTATAAAGGGAGCTGATCACAGCTGGATTGAAATCCAACTACTCCTAAACCCAAGACCATGTAGACACTCACAGAATTTGCCAACATTAGTTACAAAGAAGTCACAGAGACACTAAATTGCCCACCTGGAGCCAAGGTCAATGAGCATATTTAACCAACATTGAGGATACATGCCAGAAGAAAAATCTATTATGAAAGACAGCCTACATAATTAGTAGGGCCACTGACTCAAGACATGCACAAATTGCAATGTAGATGGGTAATAAGCATGAAAAACCAAGGCAACATGACCCCTCCAGTGGAACAAAACGTTTTAGCAAAAATGCCAAGCAAAAGGAATTTGTCAATGGTCTGTAAAAGAACACAAAAGGATGATTTTAAGGAAACTTAATGAGATACAAAATACAGATATTTCAGTGAAATTAGCAATACATGATATGAATGAGAAATTCAGCAAAGATAAAAAGGAACCAATCATAATTCAGTTAAAAAGTAAGTATAAAAAGATATAGTGGAGAGCCTCGACAAAATTATTTTGTAAAAGAAAGAATTTAAGCATAAAGACAGTTCTTTTGAAATAATTCAGATTAAAGAACATTGAAAACAAAAAGCTTTCAAGATTTATGGGATACCAGTTAGTGACCAATCACATTATAAATGTTCCAGAAAGATGAGAAAAGGGGAAAGTCATAGAAAATCTATTCATCGGCCTGGAGTTGTGACTCAGTGGTAGAATGCTCAACTGGCATGTGCGAGGGCCTGGGTTCAATCCTCAGCACCACATAAAAATAAATAGATAAAGGTATTATGTCCAACTACTACTAAAAATTTTAAAAAAGAGAAAGAAAACCTATTCATCAATATTTGCTGAAAACTTTTCAAACATTGGGAAAGATGCAGACATACTGGACCAGGAAGATCAAAGGACACCTAATAGTAGATTCAACCAAAACAGATTGACTATAATATGCCTCAGAGACAAACGTTCCAAAGTGCAACATAAATAATTCCCAAAAAGCAAAAGAAAAACAACAGTCACTTACAAGGGCATCCTTGTAAAAGACTTCTCAGCAGAAATCTTTTAGGCCAGGAGATAATGGGATAATACATTCAAAGTCTTAAAAGAAAAGCCAACCAAGAATACTATACCCAGCAAAGCTATCCTTTGATAGAAATTAAAGAGAAAGAAAGTCTTTTTTGGGACAAGCAAAAACAGAAATTTTATCACCACAACTGTCTCTAAAATTGAGTCCTATACCAGAAGGATAAGGGTAACTACTGAATGAAAACATGAAAAAGTACAAAAACTGAATATCAGAGCAGAAATACAAAAGAGAAAAATCAAAACCACATTAATACAGATAATGGTCAAACCACAAAGAGAAACAACTAGAGAGATCAAAATAAGCTATGTTCCAAGAAAGGAACAAAGGATGTACAAAACAACCAGTAAAAAATCAGCAGAATGATAGACTTATGTCTTTACTTATCAATAACAGAATGGAAATTAAATTTACATTACTCAATTAAAAGATTTAGAATGGCTGAATGAATAAAATACAGAATATGCTGCCTAAAACAAACTTGCTTTACCAGTTAAGATACACAGACTGAATGTGAAAGGATGAAAAAAATATACCATACAAATAGAAACCCAAAGTGAGAAGGGTTAGCTATATTTATATCTAGATAAATCAGACTAAATTAAAAATAGAGATAAAGGAGGTCATTATAACAAAGTAATCATTTAAACAAGAGGAAATAACAATTGTAAATGTACATGTACCCAATTCTGGATCACCTGATTATATAAATCAAACACTTTAGACCTAAATGGCTAGACAAACTGCAGCACAATAATCGTTGAGTATTTGAACAACCCACTTTCACAAGTGAACAGATTAAAAGTAAGAGCATTGTAGTTAAACTATACTATAGACAAGATGGTCCTAATCGACATTTATAAAACATTTCACACAAAGGCTGCAGAATATACATTCTTCTCATCAACACAGGAACATTCTTCAGGATAGATCATATGTTAGGCCAGAAATCAAGTCTTAACAAATTCAGAAAAACTGAAATCATAGCAAGTATCTTTCCTGACCACAATGGAATAAAACTAGAAATCAGAGGAATTTTAGCAATTTTTTTAGATACATGGAAATTAAATAAATTCTCTTGAATAACCAGTGAAGAAATCAAAGGGAAATTAAAAACATTTCTTGGAAGAAATTAAAATGGAAATAACACACCAAAATCTGAGAGATAAGAAAAGCAGAACTAAGAGAAATTTATAGCAATAAGTGATACAATTAAGATTAGGTAAGCTAACAATAAAATTCAAGGAACTGGAAGAAAAAAAAAAAACCCAAACCTAAAATTAGTAGAAAGAAATAAGAAAGATCAGAGCAGAAAAGAAAATAGACACGAAAACCCAAAATTAACAGAAACACCCACAAAAGATGAAATGAAGAGTTGGTTTTTTGAAAAGCAAAGAAAATTGACCAACCTTCAGATAGACTAACACACACACACACAGGGGGAGGAGAGAGGGGGAGAGAGGGGGGAGAGAGGGGGAGAGAGGGGAGAGAGGGGAGAGAGGGGAGAGAGGGGAGAGAGGGGGAGAGAGGGGTTGATCCAAATAAATAAAGAGATTGAAAAAAACAGTACAACTGATAACACAAAAATGCAAAGGATCATTATCTACTACTGTGGACAATTGTATGCCAACAAATTGAAAAAATCTAGAAGAAATGAATACTTTTTTGGTACATATGAACTATCAAAATTGAACCAAGATGATATAAAAACCTAATAAACCCATAACAAGTACTTAGTCTATTTAATCAAGAGATTAACTTAATAAAATCTCCCAAAAAAAGAAACCCTAAAACAAGATGGGTCACTGCTAAATTTTGTCACTGTGAAAGAAAAACTAATCCCAATTTTTCTGAAACTTCTGCAAAGAAATGGAAGATAGCTCTTCAAAAATTATTCTATGAGGCCAGCATGACCCTTATATCAAAACCAGAGGAAGAAAACTACAACAATTGCCTGATGAAAAGAACATCAATGCAAAAATTCAACAAAATACTAACAAATTGAATTCAACAGCACACAAAATGGATTATACGCTGTGATCAAGTTATATTTACTTCAGGGATGCAAGGATGATTCAACATATACAAATCAGTAAATGTAATAACCACATAAATAGAATGAAGGATTAAAAACCACATGCCCATTTCAATTGATGAAACAAAGCATTTGATAAAATTCAACACCCCTTCATGAAAATAGTCCTCAAAAATTAGCTCTAGAAGAAATGTACCTCTACACAATTAAGACTACATATGACAAACCAATAGCTAACATTATATTGAATGGTAAAAGGCTGAAATTGATCATTGAAATCAGGAATAAGACAATGTCTACTTTCACTCTTATTCAAAAGAGTATTTGGAGTCTTAGTCTGAGCAACAAGAGAAAGAAATTAATATGCACACACAAATAAAATAAAATTATGTCTGTATGCAGATGACATGGTTTTATATATAGAAAACCTGAAGAATATAAAAAACTGTTTTTTTAAATTTGTTAAACTTATAAACAAATTTAGTAATATTTCAGGATATAAAAAAATCAACTTATAAAAATCAGTAGGTGTTTTATACATCAATAAAAGATTGCAGAGAAAGAAATGAATAAAGCCATTCTACTCAATACCTAAAACAAACCACATGAGAATATATTTAATGCAGTGTATGATCTTTTCAAACAATCATGAAACACAAATGAGAGACTGCAGAGGACACAAAAATGGAAAGATGTTTGATATTCATGGTTTAGAAGAATTTTGTTAAAATATTCCTACTACCCAAGACAACACAGAAATTATATTGATGCAATTCCTATAAAACAATGGTATTCTTCACAGAAGAAAAAATACCTCCTAAAATTTGTGTGGAAGCACAAAAATACCCTGAAATCGCCAAAGCAATTGTAACAAAAATAAAGCTGAGGCATTGTTACTTACCTTCAAAACATACTAAAAACTAGAGTAACCAAAGTACCATGATACTAGAATAAAAACAGATGAATACACCAAGGGAATCAGATAGAAAACCCAGAAATAAACCAGCATATTTATATCTAGCTGATCTTCAACAAAAACACTCACTAGAGAAAGAAAGGTCTCTTCAAATAAATGATGCTGGGAAAACTGTATATCCATATGTAGAATAAATAAACCATATTCCCATCTGTTATTATGTTAGTCAGATTTCTATTACTATAACAAAATACTGGAGGCAATCAATTTATAAAGAAGAAAAATCTACTTTAGTTCATAGTTATGGAAGTTTCAGTGCATCGTAAGGTAATATATCAAGCTTTATGCATAGCAGAAAAAGCTACCAACATTATTCAAGTAAAGCTAGAGAGACAGGAATGGGCCAGTATCTCAATATTCCCTTTAAGAGCACACCCCCAATAATGAGACTTCCTCCCAGGAGTAGGCACCATCTCTTAAATATTGTACCACCTTCCAATAGCATGATGGGCTGGTGATGGAGGCTTTAACACATAGGCTTTTGGGAGACACTTAACCAAACAATAGCACTTGCCATATAAAAAGGAAAATCAACTAAAAAAATGGATCAATGAATTAAATGTAAGACCTAAACTATAAGGAGTAAAACAGGACAAGCACTTCAGAGCATTGGTTTGGGGAAAAATTTTCAAATATGATCCAAAAAACATTAGCAACAAAACCAAAAATTGACAAATGAGATTAAATCAAATTAAAAAATTACAGAAATGGGAATCATCAGAATAGAGCATTGGAAAAATACCTGCAAACTATTAATTCCCTTGTCACATAAATACTCAGAATACATAAGGTATTCAAACAGCTAAATGGTCAAAAACAAACTCCCCAAATAATTCAATTAAAAATGATTCAAATAGACAGTTCTAAGAGAATATATAAATGACCAATAAGTACATGAAAAATGCTACTCATATCTAATCAATGAAATGTTAATTAAAACTATGAGATCATCTCACCCTAGTGGAAATGACTTAACAAAAAGACAAAACAAAACAACAAATGCTGGTGAGGGAGCAGAGAAAGTGGAGCTCGAATACATTATTATTACAGCAATTATGAAAAACACTATGGAAGTCCCTTAAAAACTAACATGATCCAGTGATCTCACAACTGGTGCAAGTCCAAAGGGAAATTAAATCAGTATTATCTCAGAGATATTTGCACTTGTGTATTTCAACATTATTTAACAATATATCCAAAATATGGAATCACAAATTGATGCATGTGGTGTATAGTATGGGGGTATCATGTAACCATAAAAAAGAAAATCTGTCATTGCAGCAACCTGGATACCACATGTTCTCACTCATATGGAAGTTAAAAAGTTGATCTCATAGAAGTAGACAGTATAGTAGTTACCAGAACCTGGGAAGAGTATGGGGATGCAGGGATGGAGAAAGGTCCGCTTATAGGTACAGGGGTACAATTAGATAGAAAGAATAATTTCGTATGTTTTTAGTACAGTAGGACAACTATGGTCCACAACACTTAATATTTCAAAATAGCTTGTAGAGAGGATTTTGTATGTTACCAATGCAAAGAAATAATAAATGTCTGAGGAGATGCCAATTACCAATCTAATATATCTATCACACTGTACCCACAACTATGTATAATTACTATGTGTCAATTAAAACCACACTTTTAACAATGGAAAAGAATAATAAATACAAAAGTGTGATTTATAAAAGTATTCAATTACAGAAGGCCTCAAATGGTTTGCCATTATGAACATAAGCAGTGGAAACACTTTTGGGAGAAGATTTTTAAGTAAGAAGAAAAACACATTCAAAAGGTGCTGCAAGAGATAGGGAAGGAAGTAACAAGGTGCCTTGGGAAAATGTATAGGGGCTGATGAAAGAGAAGAGAAAAAGTATAATCATACTAACCCAGACTAAAATTCTAGACAATATCAACATGGTAGGTATTTGGAAAAGAAAAGGTGACCAGTTCTTATTTTAGGAAGCAGTAGTATTATTATTGACAAATTTAACTCTTTAATAGAAAATTCAACAATCATAGTTGCAGACTTCAACATCCCACTTTTAATAATGGGCAAAACAACCAGGCAGAAGTTAAATAAGGAAATAGAAGACAGAGCAACAGTAGAAGCCAACTCTGGATACCAACTAGATCTAAGAGACAGCTTTGGATCACTTTCACCAAAAAAAAAAAAAAAAAAAAAAAAAAAAGCAATCTTAGGAACATATGAGACTTTCTCCAAGATAGACCATATGTACTGGGTGCTGTGCCTATAATCCCAAAAGCTGAGGATTAAGGATTGCAAGTTCAAAGCCAGCCTCAGCAATTTAGCACGTCCCTAAGCAACTCAGCAAGACCCTGTCTCAAAATAAAAAATAGGATGTGGCTCATTAGTTGAGTGTCCCTGGGTTCAATCACTGGTAAAACAAAAACAAAAAATGCCAAACCCAAACCAAAAATCAAAATGAACCCCCAACAACTCACTAACAAAAACCATATGTTACTTTACAGAACTAATTATAATTTAAAAGCACTGTAGTCATACAAAAATGTTTTACAAATACAAAGGAGAGAAATTGGAAATTGATAAGATTTGGGAAACCGAAGTATGTACAAAACAAACAACTTACACTCAATATCCAAGGAAATTCGAATGCACTTTAATATGCATGGAAACAAAGCCTTATTGGGTACAGTGAAAACGGTGCTCAGAGGTAAATCCACAGCTGCAAATGCTGTACCACAAAGGAAGGAAGATCAGGTCATAAACTTTCCACCTTAGAGAAAGAACAAAGAACTAAATTCAAGAAGAAGGAAAAGTCAATAATCAAAGTAATAGGAATAATTAGTATTATAAGTATTATAGAAGTCAATAGACAATAATAGGAATAAGTCAATAGGAAATAATAAACAATAGAAAAATAAGAGAAAAAATATTAATGAAAGCAAAGACCATTCTGAGAAAAGATCAGCAAAATTAAGGATTGCAAGTTCAAAGCCAGCGTCAGCAATAACTGTACTGACTAGGAAAGAAAAGAGAATTCAAATTACTCATGGCAGGAAAGAAAGAAGGAATATTACTAGTGACCTCAAAGAGACAAGAAGGAGTGTACCGGAACTCTACGAAAAATGGTGTGTCAGCAAATTAGGTAATCTAGATGCAATGGTTGAATTCCTAGAAAGACACATTGCTGAAACTAAGAAGAAATAGAAAATCTGAAAATACCTGTAACAAGAGATTGGATTAATAATCAGAAACTACCCTTAGTCAAAAGTCCAGGACCAAATGACTTCACTAGAAAATTCTACCAAATGTTTAAGAACCAACAATTAGCACCAACCCTTAAACTCTTCCAAAACAGGAAAAGGCAGGCACACTTTAACTTCACTTAACATATAAAGGCCCTGATAACCAAACCAGACAAAAATATCACTAGAAAATAAAACTACTAACTCATAATTATACATGCAGAAATCCTTAACAAAATATTAGCAAATAGATCAGGACATAAAATCGTGGAATTTATCCAACATTGGTTCTATAAAAATCAATGTAATGCAAAATATTAACAGAAATGAAGGACAAAACTTCAACTGATATAGAGAAAACATTCGCCAACATTCAGTATTCTTAGGTTCACCATAAAAACATTCAATAACCAGAAATGGAAGAGATTCCTCAACTGATAAAAGGCATCTATGAAAAACCCACAGCTGTCTGGTGCAGTGCCACAAACTTGTAATCCTAGTAACTTGGGAGGCTGAGACAGAAGGATCCCGAGTTCAAAGCCAAACTCAATGAAAGCAAGGCACTAAGCAACTCAGTAAGACCCTGTCTCTAAATAAAATACAAATTAGGGCTGGGGATATGGCTCAGTTGTCGAGTGCCCCCGAGTTCAATCCCTGCCCCTCCCTCCCCAAAAACCCCCACAACTAATATGATACTTCACAGTGAAAGATGGAAAGCTTTCCCTGTGATATCAGGAACAAGACAGTATGTCTATTCTTTCCTGTTATAGTCGACATATTAATGGAGATTTATCCAGGGAAATTAGACAGGAAAAAGATATAAAAGCTACAAAGATTGGAAAGAGGTGTATAACGATTTGTATTTTCAGATGATATAATTGTCTACATGGAAAATAAGATCTAAAGAAAGGAAAAGAAAAAACCTCCAGAAATCTATTGGTGCTAATAAACAAATTTAGCAAGTATGTAGGTTACAAAAGTCAGCATGCAAAGGTTGACCATATCTATATTGTTTCGATGAGCAAACTACAAATGAAATTAAGAAAACAATCCTACTTAAACTAGCATCAAAATAAAACATTTAGGAAAAAAAATTAACAAACAACATCAAACCTTGTATAATAAAAACTACTAAACAAAATTAAGTGAAATTAGACTTAATTAAGTCATTTTTATTGATTAGAAAACAATGTTGTTAAGATGAAAATATTCACATTAATCTACACAGTCAATGAAATCACAGCTGCATTTTTGTAGAAATGAACAAATGATTCTGAAATTTACACGGGAATCCAAGAAAACCAGAATAACCAAAAAAATCTTGGAAAAATAAGGTTGGAGGATTCAAATGTCCTGATTCCACAACTTACTACAAAGCTACAGAATTCAAGACTGAAGTACTAGCATAAGAAGAGACATATAAATCAAAGGAATATAATTTATTCTAGAAATAAATACATACATTTATGACAAAATATCTTGACAAGGCAGGTACAATAAATAGGGAAAGAATGGTCTCTTCAACAGCTGATGTTGGGACAGCTGGTTATCCACATGTAAGATAATTAAGTTGGACACCTACTTCACAATATATGCAGAACTTAACCCACAATGAATCAGAGAAGTAAATGTAAAAGCTAAAAATATAAATCTCTTGAAACACAGGAATAGATCATTGTAACCTGCTGAGTAGTTTCTTAAGATACTAGACCTAAAGCACAAGTAACCCAATAAAAATTGGTGTTAATCAAAAATTGAAAAAGCTGCTTTAAAACACACTATCTAGAAAGTAAAACAAAATTGGCAAAATTTTAGAATATATTTGCAAATTCTATGATAAAATTTATTATTCATAAATATAAATAACTTACAATTTAAAAGGCAGATAATTAAATAGATAAATATTTGAATAGAGATTTTACCACAGAAAATGTGCAAACTTCAATAAGTAAGTGAAAATACTTTTAATATCATAGAAATTAATGTAAATCAAGGTCACAATGAGATCACACTTCATACCCACTAGGATGTGGAACAATTAAAACCCTAATACAATTTGCTGATAGGAATGTAAAACAGAGCAGCCACTGCGGAAAAGTTTGACAGTTTCTCAAAAACCTAAATAAATTTACCATCTGATTCATCTATTCAATTCCTAGGTATATGCTCAAGAGAACTGAGAACATGTGTCCACAGAAGAACTTGTATGAGAATGTTCATAGCACTATTAATCATAATAGTCCTAAAGGGGAAGTCCAGAGTGTCTGACTGATGAATAGGCAACAAAAAATGGTATATCCATGCAATGGAGTATTATTCTACCATAAAAGTGGTGCTAACATATTCTGCAACATGAATAAACCTTAAAACATTGAAAGATGCAAGACTTTACAGGACACACACACACATACACATATCATAATACCATATAATTTCATTTATCTGAACTAGCTAGAATAGGAAAATCCATCCAGACAGAAAGTAGATTAGTGATTGCCAGGGGCTGGGAGAAAGGAGACTTGGTAAGTGAGTATAGGATCTCTTTTGCAAGTGATGAAAATGTTCTGAAATTATGTAGTGGCAATATTTGCACAATATTACAAATACATTAAAGACCTCTGAACTATACAGTTTGACATGGTGAATTTTTATGGTGGATGAATTATATATCAAACATTATATCTGAATAAAAAGTTAAAATAGACAAAACTAAAAGTTTTTTTAAACAAAAGATAAACTTCTAACAAAAGGGGGGGGAAGACAAATTCCTATTGCGTTATTATTCATTTTTCCAGCCCAAATAAATAGCAGCACAACAGGAATTAAAAAGAATATCATAGCCTCCCAGGGTAGCATGAATATGATATACCAGGATTGAAGCTGTACCCTAACCACATTCTCAAATGGTGGTAGCTCAAGTTCTCATCTTTTTTGTGAAGGTTGTGATGGGGATATGAGGTTGGGTTGTGGCGGGGGCAATAGTAGGCAACCTCTGGGAAAGCCTTAAAGGAAGTAGGGATCCCTTTGTCCTAAACCTGCAGCACAGGGCAATACAATGGGTGCTAACTAAATGGGAAATTCCATGAATTGCTGCCAGTGATCTGGAAGTTTCCACCTGTCATAGTCCCAGAATTTTTCCAATCTGTATTTAAACCAGAGTGGACAATTACCACCAGGTAGCATTATATTGAAACTAGCCAGGATATATCTAAACTATGCAACTTGGAATCTCTTGGTCTCTGGTTTGTTCTTGACATTTCATTAACTCACAATTTAACATTCCTTCATTTATATGACTGATTTTCTAGGGGGAAAACGTGAATAGTACCATAAATGTTAAAGAAATTAAAATGGTATATAATATCTTCTCCTCCCTTGACTCCAGGCTCAGATTGTTTCACAGGTAAGTTTTACCAAACTCTTAACGAACAGTAGATTGGATATGCCAGAAAACCGAAGAGAACAAAACTGCCTAGCTCAATTTACGGATCTAGAGTACTAAACGTGATTCCCAGTGTGAATGTGGGGCTCCTTCTGTACTAGCTGAACTTTGGAGCCTGGGTGGTGCTCACTGTGCCCAAAGGTGTGCCGCAGGGTGCCATCCTCCCTGCCACCTCCACACTGCCCAGTAGACGAAAGCTCTATGTGCTCTGTATTACAGGTGTCAGGCTGAAGGTGTTGGGTGGGGACTAAATATCACACCAGGATCTCCTGATTAGAGAAAACTGAGGCACAGGAGTGTATCTCTGAAGGGGAGGCGTGGTGTTGTAATGAGGCACTTTCTAATCAACAAATGTCAGAAGTGACTGCAGAGTTCACCATTTTAGTTTCCAGGACACTGCAGGCATGGGTTGTCTCTGATGAGACTCTGAATTCTCTTCCTGGGAGTGATTTACAATTACTTGGTAGTCATCTTCTCCTAATAGTTGGATCAGAAAATTATCCTTGGAATGAATTGCAATCTACTTCTCTGGAAGTATTTCCTGAGAACATGATCAGCTGGAGATGCTAAAGTGGGAAGGTGAACATCAACTGGTTGGGAAGAAACAGGGACTTCAGATCTTAGGCGCTTTGGTGCTAGGTAGCCAAGGTCTGAGAAAGTTCTGTCTGCCACACAAAAGAAACTTGAGGAAGGTGGAACACAGACCAAGACAGTACATGATCTTGTCCAAATGGGTGAATGATGGGCACTGGGTTAGATAATTTGTGTACAGCTGCTGCTGTTAGGTGGCACATGATATTAAGTGCTGGGGAAAAATTTTATACAAACCAGAGGCTTCTGTTATACTTACATTATTTCTTTGTCAGTCTATATATGGGAAATTCTGAAAGAGACTGAATGTAGAAATTAATTTGTCCAAGAACATGCATGTTCTTTATGGAGAAAAGCCTAAAATGTAAATAAAAAGCACAGATGATCTGAGTAAATGGAGAGACATCCCATGCTCTTGGATGAGATGACTTGATACAGTGAAGATGGCGATTCCTCCTAAATTAATCTATAACTTCAATTCAGTCCCCTAAAATATTCTACTTGGATGTTTTGATAAACTTGATAGTTTTTTCTCTAAATTTTGTAAAGAAAACTATATGTTCACAAATAGTAAGCCAACCATTTCAAATTGTGATAAACATGAGCTCTCCCCTCTTTCCAAATTTTTAAGCATATCATACAGTATTGTTAACTAATGCACAATGTTCTATAGCATATTTCTAGTGTGTGTATATATATATATATATATATATATATATTTTTTTTTTTTTTTNNNNTTTTTTTTTTTTTTTAACCATAAGCCAATATTGAAAAAGAGGAATAGGGTCACTTGCCTGGGAAAATATTAAGACATGCTAAAAAAATCATAGCAACAAAAATACTGTGATATTGGTGCAAGAACAGTCAAAATATCAATGAAACAGAATAGAGTCAGAAATTCATATTGATTAGAAATGAATAAAATAGTAAAGTGGTACCGTACATCAATGGGGAAAGGATAGATTGATAGTTGCTATTGGAAAAAAGGCTCATATAGAAAAATAAGATCAACTTTGTCATGATGCCATATATAAAGGTGGATTCCAGAGGAACTAAAGTTGTAAATGTGAAAGTTAAAACTATACAGTTATTTGGGGAAAAAATGTAGGAGAATATCTTTGTGACTTTAAGGTGGGGAAAGATTTATTGAGTTAAAATTTAAATGTAACATCTACAGAAAAAAGTTGATTTTAATTTTATCTGGACGATGTTATTTCAAAGATTAGAATGTTAATAGACTCTAAAGTTTCTAATGCCAACAAGGGACTATTATCTGGAAAAGACACAAACCCTAGTGGAAATGACAAAGTCTAGGAAAACAAAATGCATAGAACATGTGCAAAATTTTATAAGAACATTTATAAATTGAAGAACATAGTTACCTATGAAGAGGGAGGGAAATGCCAGTGGAGTAGGGGGATTTAAAACAAAGGTGTGAATAAACAAAGGAATAGAGAGGGGCCCTGTTGCAGACCAATCCAGTGAGTTCTACCAACTGAGGAGTGTACCTACCAAGCTGTTTCCAACAGAGACCAGAGGAGGGGAAAAAAGAGATCTCTCTTTTAAACTGCAAGCCCATACCCTGTTTTTCTAGTTTTATCCCTTGTGGCCATGTAAATACCTTCCCCTTAATTTGATAACCTCCGTAGCTGTGTTAATGACTGCCTGAACTGAGTATGAGGGACACCTGGTGTGTATTCCAATGCTGGTTTTCTCTTTCATGCTTTGATGATTTTTCATCTGCTTTACATCTAACTGTTCTTTATTTGAAACATTTAAAAAAAATCCCTTACCATTGAGTTCAACCTGTTTTTCTCTGTCTGTGTTTTACCGGGCGGATGGCCACATGCCTAGTTGTCCAACCCAAGACCAGGGGCCTTGCCCATGGGAAATTCGCTTCTACTGACAGATACCCTTGTGGGCCTGATTTTTCACATGGAAAGCAAAAATTCCACAAAACATCATATTGGGAAACAAACTCAAAGATTTTCACTTACAGATCCTGGGCCGGGAAGGTTCAAGGAGTGAAAAGTACAGTCCTCTATCCCTGGGTCACGCTAGGCAGGAATGAAGAGTCAGGAAGAGAGAGAGAATGCACGTGGCTGCTAGGCTAGTAGTATATATAAGGAGAAAGGGCGTGGTTCATTTTACATTTGCAAGCAAATGCTTAAATGGCTGGTTTAAAGGAAACAGCTGGGAAGCTGTGGAGCTTGTTCTTCTAGGCAGGAAAGATGCCTGTAAGTTACTTTTGGCTGTTGTTTTGAGCCATTTGGGTATAGTGTAGAAATGGAAAATGTGTCAAGGGTGTCTGAGCCCTGCTACCCGCAGAAGAGAGTTAATAATATAAAACATTAAGACTTTATTACACCTCAACATAAGAAAAACTTAAATATCATACAATCTGAAAATGGAAGGAATTTCCATGGAAGGCAGATAGCAGCTTGTCACTGGAAGAATTCAGACATGGCTGCTTGATCAAGGCAGGGATGTTGGAGTCCACTGGATCTCAGCCCCCTGCTACATCAGAATTATCTGATGAGTTTTTTAAAAAACCTCAGAATTTGCCCCTTCCCCTGAGATATTTTTATTTAATTGATCTGGTATGGAACCAGACATCAGATTTTGTTTTCAAAGCTCCCCAGGTGAATCCAATGTGTCCCTGTAGCTGAAGATATTGTAGGAAAAAAAAAAAATAACCCCTGGCTGGGAAAGTTTGATCTGATAACCAAAAGTTTTCCCTTTTATCTGTAAATTATGTTATTTTAACTACCTACTCTGAATAAAGACGGGTGCTCAAGTGCTTTTTGATATTGACCTCCTTTTCCTCCCCATGTTTTCTGTCAATGAAGCTTTCCCCTGTGTTCACACCGGAGCTGTCTTTGTAGCAGCTATTGCTGCTTTTACTCTGGGTGCCTGGTTATTTTGCTCTCTTTGAGATCGATTGCCTTAAAGTGCTCTCTTACCCCCTCACACTGGAAATCACAGCATTTTCTCCAGAGGAATAATTTTCTGTAGAAAAGGCTATTTAAATGGCAGCACAATATTGAAGAGAACACATTTAACTGGGAAAAGGCTCTGACGGTAGTCATCAGTGCAATTGTTTTTGGGGTCTGTATGTTGAAATGGTTTAGAAAACCCCAGACTCTTGTTAGCTTGGACAATTGGAAAAGACATTTGGGATGATTACAAGAGCTTCTACCTACTGGTGCTTCTTAATTATCTCCATCCTGCAGGGAAGAAGATGAATATGGGAGGAGAAGGGAAATAAGGGCAAAAAGAAATCAGCTGGGGAACCCCAAACTGTAATGGGAACTATCTGAAGTCCATCAGAATCCACTTCCTGTTTTTCTGCAGACTGAACTTTTCGTGAAATTTAAGTCCTCAGATGCCTCTGTGTCCTTTTCATATTTTCCTCTGCTTTCCGACTTTTTAGCTTCCCAGAGGGCAGACAGGGATGCTGGCTCTCCTGTGTCACCGTGTCATTTTATAGAGTTAATTCTTATGTCTCTTTCCTCCTTTCAGGAAACAGATCGGGGCTTGACATTATAACAAGCCTTCTTAAATACCTGTGGGAAGGTAAAGTTCACTGCAATGCAATCAGTTGCTTCTAGATGAATAGCAACAATCCTTGCTCCCCAACCTTAACCTTCCAACCATTAAAATGTTAAGTGTAAACAACATAGACCTTATGGGTTTATCTTGCCTTAAATAAATGCCTTCCTTTGAAAAAAATTTTCTCACTCAGTTTTATGGATTTCTGTTCTTAATCTGAGCAGTGGGGTACATGGGAGTACATTTTTTTAAGGCACAAAGAAAGTTCTGTTTATCAATTACCTCACTATGAGAGCTCATTGGCCTTTTGAAGCCACAGTTACTATGTCACTGAGCAGTCAATGAAAAGGAGACACACTTATTCTCAAGGATAAGAAAAAGGGCTTTTTGTTCACAGAACTGGAACATTTTCTTGGGCTAACAGAGAGAAACACAAGTTCATGTTTGTATGGATCATGTTTAATTCGTATAGTTTTTGGGGGGACATTAAAAAGATTTACACACAGAACAGAAGCAGTGCTAGACCTCACCTGGGTTGAGATTTAGCTTCTCAAGATAAAAGCAAAATAATGGTGCTAGAATTGTTAAGAAACTTCACTTTCAGCCTAGTTTTAAGTAAGAAATCAAATACTTTACTTTAGAAGTTCAGTCCCTCAAAAGATTAGAAATAAGTGAGTGCTTATTACTCCAGAAAGTTCATGTTGCTAGTTCTGGGCCATTAGGAATCATTTGCATGACTGTGAGAACTAGACTTTAAAAGCTTCTATATTAGTCAGCTTTCTGTTACTACACCAAACACTTGAGATAGTCAATTTATAAAAAGGCAAGGTTTATTTTGGCTCATTGTTTTGGAGATTTTGGTCCATGATCAGTTGATACTGTTGCTTTAGGCCTATGGCAACACGGTACATCATCGTGAGAGTACTTAGCAAGCCTTTTACCTCATGATCAGGAATGACAGAATGAGCCAAGTTTCCACAGTTCCCTTTAAGTTCCTGACCCCAAACCTAAAACCTCCCATTAGGCTCCACCTCTTGAAGGTCCTACCACCTCCAATACAACCATAGGCCATGGGACCAACCCTGTAACATATGGGCCTTTGGGAACTTTTAGGATTGAAACAATGGCAACTTCTAGATAAGAATTAGTGTCCTGTGGCTTGGTTGAGGTAGATAATGCTGGTGTGATCAGTAGGACATACATACCACCTTCCTTGAACGTTCTGGGAACATCTCCTCAGTGTATGGTCGAGATACCATTACCTACCCAGGAGAAACAGAATACAGTGACTAGACGGAAACTTGGTGTCTTGGCCAGCATCCATTCAGAGGCTCTCAGATCAACACAGCTCCCTAAATTTTGGGTCCTTTTTGCTTGAAACTTTTGGTTAAATTAAAAAAATGACCAAACAAGATCATACAAATAAATTATCTCCTGTTGTATAGATGACTGCTATCAGGAAATATATTAGCAGATGTGACAGAAATGAGTTTTATTAATTATAAAGTTTTGAACTATTTAGCTAACATCACACCAGAGTCATCTGATAAATAGGTTGTGAATATGAGAAATGCTTTGGTATGTTTTTGCTTTATATCTGAATAGTTTTCTATATTTATATACCAATCATGGATCTTCTGAAGCTAGATTATTGTCCATTGAAGCAGTCTTCCTTCATGAAGGGTTTTTATTTTAATATGACCCACTACTAAAAAAAAAAAATTCATGGATCCTCTGGTCTGGACCATGATAGTCTAAGAGATGCTTGGCTTGAGATTCTTTGCTTGTTTTTTTTTTTTTTTCCATGAAGGGGCTGGCTGGCCCCTGCAGGCTATGCATGCTAGCTGGATTCTCACTGAGTTAAGCCAGGGGATGACACTGCTTAGGGATTAGAGGGAGGTTAGGCAAAAGGGAAGGGAAGAGCCAGGGTATTTTTCCTTCTCTTTTTCTGCCTTGAGCTGATTCTCTGGCTTCAACTCCCACCATGGGTCCAGCCTTTTGGGGGATGATCTCCTCTTTCAAACTGCAAATATACTACCTCTTTGTTCTCCAGCCTAGAGGTAGTATGGTTTCCTGTTGTTTGCTAAGACCTGGATTACTGCATCCTCTTGTTTATCTCTCAGTTTTTCTATCCCCTTTGTAACTCATTTTGTACATTGAACTCCCCCTGTTATGAATAATTACAGTGGTACATAATCCAAGCTGGTCGTTTTGGATAGAAGGAATTTGAAGTCCATAGAGATTAAAGTGTGGTTCTAAAGGCTATCTGGAAGACAGACTTCTAGCATTTCAATCACTGACAATGTGGTTAAGAATCCAGAAGTAAGAAAACTGTAATGTCTTTGATGTGAGTAGCTATATATATATATACATAAAAAAATCTTTGCACCAATATTTATGCACCAGTCCCTTTGAGTGGACCGTCATTCAGCAATTTGTCATTGTTTTTGCAAGCAATTATTAAAGTTGCTGTCACTACTAAGTTCTCCTGGGAAACTAGTGCTCATATTTGCATACTGCTTTGCTCTCTTGCTGTTATTTCATTGAAAAGAGCTCTCATAGTCTGGAATGATGAATGCATCTCTCCAGACACCCAATTAACTGTTTACTATGGATGGATCCAGTGGAAGGAATCTGGGTGGGTAATTGACAGAAGCACAGAGAACTCAAACTCTAATACAGAGAATGAAATAAACAAGGGGTTTAATTTTTCTCACAGGAGGAGAGGCTAGAGATGAGGTTTGTTGGCAGTGATTCCAGGACAAGGATAGCAGGGCTGGTACTTTCACTATGGAGATGCTCTGTGGAATCACCCTTCAAGGAAGAATTTACCATTTGGAGAGTCTCCAAATTCAATGCCTTCTGGATCTGTCTCAGCATTTGACCCAAGGCCACGCTTTTCCTAGATGCTCCCAAGCAATAATGGAACACGGCAGGAGATACTTGGGCATGACCATATCTGCCCAGTGCAGGGCTCTGCTTAACAGATAATCTTTGCTTAGGAGGAGGCTCCTGTTGGGTTGAAATGTAGCAGATTGGGCTTTTAGTTTAAGGCTCTTGCTGCTCAGTGTTGCCTTATTCCAAATAGTGTCTTTTCCTCCTTTTCTTTACACAGGTGACAAATCAGTAGCATTGTCTGAAGGCTTGGTTAATGTTGCTTTTTATCTGTACCCTCCCAATTTTTTATTTGGAGAGTAAATTTTTAGTAAACACTTTTGTAACCCACAGAACCCTACTTCTGACTCAATGTCTGTTTCCTGGAGGTCCCAACTGGCAGCTTTCCTCTTGGCCCTCCCTTACTGGTCTACATGAGATTGCCAAATGGCTGCCTGACCTCTAGCATCTCAGCACTGCACACACCTTTTTCCAGCAGGATGCATCATGATCAATTTTTTGTCTTTTTTTAAAGGCGTTCTTTATTTTATTTAATTAACTAATTTTTTTATTGGTGGTGCTGGGGATTGAACCCAGGGCTTTGTGTATACTAGAAAAGCATTCTACCAACTGAGTTATACTCCCAGCCCCTAATGCTATTTGTCTTTTAGGAAACACTTTGGCTCACATTTCTTAGGCTAGAGCAGCATTATGTAACTACAGCATCCACAAGTAGGGACAGGAAATATTTTTTTGTTTTTTTTTTGATTGAACTTATTACAGTCCCAATAAAATTGAGTTACTCTATTACTAAGAGCAAAGGAAGGGCTGCGTATTCGGTAGGCAACTGCTAGTTTCTGCCCACAGTATGTATTTTCAGTTATGAAAGATCTTGAGTTTATGAAAGCAATGTGCTGATTGATAATATAAATGATAATCAGTTGTAGGGAAGAGACAATTAAATCTGCTCTTTGGTATAGTTTGAGGACAGGTTTCTGCCCCTGGAAAAGAGAGGAAAGAAAAAATAAAGATGAAGTTTGATAATCTTTATGATTGGAATCTTTTAGTCTTAACTCTTATTTTCATTAAATAGGTAAGAAAATTGTGGTCAAATAACACAAGAAGAAATAAGCATTCTTATGATGAGTATTTCTTGGGTACCTACAAATGTACAGTACACACAACAGTCAAAGCTCTCTACCCTCAGAGATTTAATGCCCTGTCCACAGGGGCAGGATGGGGACTGGATGCCAGATGTCTAAAGTGCCCATCATTATGTTGCTTAGGACCAGCATGACTACAACTTTGTTACTTGGAATTCGAATAAGGCAAATAATGTATTATGATTGAAAACTATCAGTGTTTGCTAGATATTGAGAGGCTTTGAAACAGCTTTCACCTTGAGAATCTGACTGACCTCCAGGTCAAATGATAGTTCCATGATACTTGCTAACTACCTTACTTGTCCTCAAACTAATTTTTAGTTCATCTCTTCTTGAGTTTTCTTTGTATTATGTTAGGGAAGAGGGAGTCAGAGGACAGAAAAGTTCTTACCTCTCTTGGGAGGAAAGTAACCCATTTGGATGAAAATGGGTAGTCAGTTCTTTAGGGATGTGCCTTTAACTGACAAGCTATTCTTAAGCAAAATAAAAAAGTAATGTGAACTATTTTGAAAATCTAAATGTTCATTAAAAAGTTTTATTCCTTACATTAATTTTGGAAAATGATGTACCTGCTCTTATGAGGTAATGTCAATTAATTAAAACACTTTGCAGTGCTGGGGTTGTGGCTCAGTGGCAGAGCGCTTGCCTAGCATGCGTGAGACACTGGGTATGATCTTCAGCACCACATATAAATAAATAAAATAAGGCCCATTGACAACTAAAACAAAACAAAACATTTTGCATTTTTTCTTGCCCAAGTAATCTAAACCAGTTCATAAGCTACATGAGAAATCTGGTGGCTTTACCTAATAAGAAGGAGACCACAGTTGATAGGAACACCATTTCTTGGCAGGATCATTTACCTTATTTACCAGATCTGATTCTGAATGTCTTTGTCTCTTCTCCAAATCAAATTCATCAATAAATAAAGGCAATTTCTTGCTACTGAGGAGATTTAAAGACTATGTCACACACTAAAGGTGATTTTAAAAGAAATGTTCAAAAATATTTTGAGTAATGGCAGGATTGTTGGATGTTTCACAGATTCCCTGGTGTTTTCATCAATAAGATATAACCCTTTATTTTGGTAGGTATTGATCCACCTCTCCAATGGATAGTGCAAATATATTTTCAGGCACCTATCTTTATTCAAATCCAAGCAAATAATTCAGGAGTCAAATTTTTGCATAGTGGAGGCTCATATCCCATTTTTAAAAATTAGAGTATTATAAATATACATAGTATTTTGGTTCACTCTCACTTTTATTTATTTATTTTGATTGGTACTTTCTACATATACATAAAGGTGCTATTCCCTTTGGTGTATTTATATATGTGTAAAGCATGATTTTGTTAAATTCATTCCATTTTTCTTCCCCTTTCCTTTCCTTCTTCTCTCACTCTCATTTTCCTCCTTCTACTCCACCCATGTTCTGTATTTCTTTATAATATCTGGTCTCTTCCCCTACTACCTTCTTTTCTTTATTTTCACGTATGAGAGAAAAAATTCAACCCTTTATTTTCTGAGTCTGGCTTATTTCTCTTGGCATTTCCATCTATTTACTGTCAAATGCCATTATTTCATTCTTGTTTATGGCTGAATAGAACTACATTGTGTATATACACCACATTTTCTTGATATAATCATGTATTGATGGGCATCTGGATTGATTTCAGAATTTGGCTATTGTGAATTGTGCTGCTATAAACAGAAGTAGCTATATTATGATAGTATGCTGATTTTTTCCATGCATAATAGTGTTTTATTTCACTTTTTTCTTTGTTTGCAAAGTTTTATCTGAGATATAGTCTATACTTCTTAATTACCTATATTCTTTTTAAAAAAATATTTATTTTTTAGTTATAGGTAGACACAATGTCTTTATTTTATTTTTATGGGGTGCTAAGGATTGAACCCAGTGCCTCAAGCATGCTAGGTGAGAGCTCTGCCTCTGAGCCACAACCCCAGCCCAATCACCTATATTCTGACATTTTTTCTACCTCAGCACTTTTATTACTGTGTATAATTGGTATTTTTAAATTGGTTCTTCTTAGTTATACATTACAGTAGAATCCATTTTGATAAATTATATAAGCATGGAATATATCTTTTTCTAATTAGGACCCGATTCTTGTGGGTGGACATGATGGTGGGATTCACTTAGGTATTTTCATATGTGTACATAGGAAAATTATGTTAAATGTATTCTACTGTCTTTCCTATTCCTTTCCCCTCTCCCTTCCTTTGTTGTGTAATCTACTGAACTTCTCTTCTTCCCCTCCCCTTTTATTGTGGTTTGGCTTCCACATATCAGCAAAAAGATTTGACCTTTGGTTTTTGGGATTGGCTTATTTCACTTGTTTAATATCAGCATATTATAGTGATGCAGCCACATCAATGTTTATAGCAGCACAATTCACAATAGCTAAACTATGGAACCAGACTCAGTGCCTATCAACAGATGAATGGATAAAGAAATTATGGCATATATACACAATGGAATATTTCTCAGCCATAATGAATAAAATTATGACATTTGCCAGTAAATGGTGGGTCTGGAGACTATCATGCTAAGTATGCTGATTTTAGTTCTTTTGGATACCAAGGAGTGGGATAGATGAGTCATCTGATGGGTTCATTCTTAGTTTTTTGAGAAATCTCTATACTGTTTTCCAGAGTGATTGCACTAATTTGCAGTCCCACCAACTATGTATGAGTGTATTTTCCCCCCAAATCCTTCTCAGCATTTATTATTATTCATGTTCTTGATAATTGCCATTCTGAATGAGAGGAAATATTAGTGTAGATTTGAATTGCATTTCCCTGATTGCTAGAGATATTGAACATTATTTTTAATGGAGGAAACTGTAAAGCATTTTCAGTCCACGCCAAAAACCCAGAACAATTTCCCCACATTAATAAACAGCCCTTACACACCTATGAGAAACAGAGTGACACTTTCTAGAAGGAGCCACAATTTCAAGTGCCTTTATTTTTTTTTCCATGCCTAAAAAATAAATCATAGGCTTTGCAGATGGAGCAGGGGGCATGGCTTGCTTAAGTCTTTTACAGGTTACTCTTCATAGGCTTCATCACTTCTACCTTATCTTCTAATCTGTGGTCTCCTGGACTTACCTGCTTTCTTTAGAGAACTCCGTACCTTTCTGTTCTTTCAGAAGATTTTCTTTTTTAGTGATGTGGGAAGGTGACAGTGATAATGCACAATACCTTTCATCAAAAAGAGCTTAAGCCCCAAACCTGCCTGGAGGACAGCTGAGACTTTCACTTTTCGCTAGGGCTTCTTTTTAGCTACCTACATGTTTTCTCTGGCATGTATATGCAGGTTTGTTGAAGTGATTTTTTAATTTGGAAAGTGAATTTGGGTTAAATATTTTTGTAAGTTGTTGAAGTAGATATTCTGAGAGCTAAGTGTTTGTAAGTGTGGAAACCTGCATAAACTGGTTGAGTAGCTTTGAAATTAATGATTCACTTTTCTAACATCTTGAAAGAATGACCCAGAATAGAGTTCACCACATAATTCTTCCTTTTTTTTTTTATGATGGTAGGGATTGAATCCAGGGCTTTGGGCATGCCAGGCATGTGTTGTACCATTGGGCTACATCCTCAGCTATTTGTTTTATTTTGAGACAAGGTCTTACTAAGTAGCTCAGGCTTGCCTGAACTGGTGATCCTCCTGCCTCAGCCTCCTGAGTAGCTGCGATTAAAGCTATGTACCACTATGTCCAGCTTCCACATACTTCTTTTCCATTGTTTTTGTTAATATTTTACTTTTTGGTGAAACATGTTTTTTTTGTTGGATAAAGAGAAAAAATTTTCTGATGGCCAATTTCACTCTTAAATCTGACTTGTGGAGCTATCTTTAAGCTGTAGTAGTTCATTAGAGAAGTTTTTCTTAGATTTTTTTTAAACAATATTCTGGGAATTAATATGTTATCGTAAATTAAGTATGGAGACATGTTCTTTCTTTGAAGAAGAACATATTAAAGACTCTGAGAAGTATTACAGATAAAACAGAAACTTGTTTATTAACTTTGATTTATTATCATTCCATTGCTTTTTTTTTCATAAAATACCTATTAATTATCCTGTAGGCCACAAGTTTGGGAGATATTCCATTGAACTGATTATTTTTTTAAATCAGTGCATTATAGTTATACACAATTGTGGGGTTCATTTTGACATATTCACAAAACATATAACATAATTTATTCCATTTCAATCCCTAGTACTATTCCTCTTCCCCTCACTCTCTGACCCTGAGTCCCTTTCCCTACTCTTTTGGTCTTTTTTCTATTATTTTTTAATTGGTGCATTATAGGTATACTTAAAAGTAGAATTCATTCTAATATATTTATACATGCACATAACATGTTTTATTCTGTAGCTCCTCTTCTTTCCTATCTCTCCTCCCTCCTCCTTGACCCTCTTATTCCACTGTTTTCCCTTTTATTTTCATGAGATCTCCTTTTCTTAATTAAAAAAATCCTTATTTCTCACTGGGCACGGAGGTGCACACCTGTGAGATTCCTGTAGCTTGGGAGGCTGAGACAAAAGGATTCCAAGTTCAAAGCCAGCCTCAGCAACAGCAAGCCGCTAAGCAACTCAGTGAGACCCTGTCTCTAAATAAAACACAAAATAGGGCTGGGGATGTGGCTCAGTGGCCAAGTGCCCCTGTGTTCAATCCCAGTATCCCGCACACACCCCGCCCCCTGCAAAAAAATTCCTTATTTCTCTCTAGCTTCTGCATATAAGAGAAAACATTTAATCCTTGACTTTCTGAGACAGGTTTATTCCACTCAGCATGATATTCTCCAGTTTCATCCACTTACTAGCAAATGACATTATTTTATTCTTCTTTTAGCTTAATAAAATTTCATTGTGTATATACAACACAATTTCTTTATCCATAATCTATTGAGGGATACCTAGGCTGGTTCTATAACTTGGCTATTATAAATTGTGCTTCTATATACTTTGATATGCATGTATCACTATACTATTTTGATTTTAGTTCTTCTAGATAAATACCAGTGTGGAACAGCTGAGTCAAATGCTGGGTCCATTCCTTTCTATCTATACTGCTTTCCAAAATGGTTGTACTAATTTGCAGTCTCACCATCAATGTATGAGCGTACCTTCCCCCAACATCCTTGTCAGCATTTATTGTCATCATTGTTAGTTGGAGTGAATTGAAATCTCAGTGTAACTGTGATTTACATTTCCCTTACTGCTATCGATGTTGAACATATTTTCATATCTTTTTTGGACATTTGAATTTCTTCTTTTGAGAAAGTGTCTGGTTAATTTATTTGCCCATTTATTGATTGGGTTATTTGGCATTTTGATATTTTTTTGAATTCTATATATATTCTAGCTATTAATTTTCCCTGAAGAATAGCTGGAAAAGATTTTGTCATATTCTGTACTCTCTCTCTTCATACTCTTTTTTCCTTTGCTGTGCAGAAACTTTTAAATTTGAAGCCATTCCACTTACTGATTCTTGGTTTTATTTCTTGAGCTTTAGGAGTCTTATTAAGGAAGTTGGGGCCTGCACTAAAATATAAGTGTTGACCCTATGTTTTCTTCTAGCAGTTGCAGTGTTTCTGGTCTAATTCCTAGGTCTTTAATTCACTTTGAGCTGACTTTTTGTGCAGAGAGATAAGAATCTAGCTTTATTCTTCTACCTGCGGATAGTGCTATTTTCTAAAGAGGCTATTTTTTTTTCTCCAATATTTGTTTTTGGCACCTTTGTCAAGGAACAGATTCTATTTCTTTGGTATTCATGTCTGTTTTGATGCCAATACCTTGCTGTTTTTGTTACTATAGCTCTGTAGTAAAATTTGAAATCAGGTATTGTGATGTCTCCAGAATCACTTTTCTTGCTTAGGATTGCTTTGTTTGTTTTGGGTCATTTAGTCTTCCCTGTGAATTTTAGGAATGCTTTTTTTTTTTTCCTAGTTCTGTGAAGAATATCATTGGTGTTTTGATGGGGATCACATTGAATTTGCATATTGCTTTTGGTAATAAGGCCATTTTGATAATATTAATTCTGCCTATCCAAGAGCATGGTAGGTTTTTCCATCTTCTAAAGTCTTCTTCAATTTCTTTCTTCATTGTTCTGTAATTTTTACTGTAGAGGTCTTTTGTCTCTGGTTAGATTTTTTCTTGTGTGTGTCTGTGCACATGCATGCACATTTGAGCCTATTGTGAATGGAATATTTTTCTTGATTTCTTTCTTGGCAGATTAACATTGGAGTATAGAAAAACTATAGAAAAGCTATTTGATTTTTTTATCCTGATTTTGTACCTTGAAACTTTGCTGAATTTATTTATCAGCTCGAGAATTCTTGTGGTAGGTTTTTTTTGGGGGGAGGGGTCTTTTAGATATAGGATCATGTCATCAGCAAATAGAGATAATTTAATTTCTTCTTTTCATCTTTGTATCCTTTTAATTTCCTTTTCTTGCCTGATTGCCCAGGCTAGAGTTTCAAGAACCATATTGAATAGGAGGGATGAGAGTGGACATCTTTGTTTTGCTTCTGATTTTAGAAGAAATATATTCAGTATGATGTTGGCTTTGTCTTTGTCATATATAACCTTTATTATGTTGATACAAGTTCTTTCTATCCTTAGTTTCCCCAGTGTTTTTAATATGAATGGTTGTTGGATTTTTTCAAATGCTTTTTCTGCATCTATTAAGATGATAATGTGATTTTTGCACTTGATTCTATTTATGTGCTGAATTACATTTAATGATTTGTGTATGTTGAACCATCCTTTTATCCATGAAATGAAATCAACTGATTGATTATGGTATACAATCTTCTGTTTTTTAATCCAGATTGCTAAGAATTTTTACATTTGTGTTTGTCAGGGCTATTTGTCTGTAGCTTTCTTTCCTTGATACATCTTTATCTATTTTTGTTATCAGGGTGACATTCCATTCAACCAATTTTTTTTTTCCACAAAGGCTGAAAAAAAAAAGCTGAAAAGGCTGCTCTAGAATTTGAGAAATATTACAGTTATACATCCATTTTCCTGATCAAAATATTCCAAAGAAGCTGATTCTAACACTAGACATCAGAGTTTTGGCAAGGATTAAATGATGAAGATGTTGGCAAGATGTAATGCTATAAAAATTTAAAGGATTTTTCCACGATAAGGGATTAGAAAATAAATTTCCCTCTATCCTCTTCAACTTTTATTGGGACCCCTGTAACAAAAAGAGAGATTAACAAGAGAAGAATGAGTTTATTAACATGTATATTTCACAAAGATAGAAAACTCTCAGGAAAAGTATTAACTCTCAAAGAAGCAGCATAGAATACTGGCTTATCCAGAACAAAGTTTTAGGGAAATAACAAAGATAAAGGACCTTGAATCTTCAGGGACAACAAATTTTGGGTAGCAAATTTATGGGAAACTAATGGTAGACAAAGGGTAGTTAGTAAAGTTTGTAATGCAGATTTCTCTGCTGTGTCTCCAGGATGGTAAAGGTCTGAAGTCATCCTGGTGAACAAACTTTCTTCTTCCTGGTAGGGAGAGGATGGGGTAGACAAATTTGTAAATTTGCAACCCTCTTTTAGGCATATTGGGGGAGGACAGATAGCTTTTCTTGTATTGTCTCTTAAGTGCCTTCAGTTCAAAATAATTCTTATGCCAACGTGGCATATTTTGGAATGAGGTATTCTGCTGTTCTTCCCTGTGTTAGGCAGAGAGCCTTTCAGAAAAGACTAAGAAGTATTTGTTTTCGATTTTAATACAAAAACTGATAAAAATATAATTAGAGTTTATTCAAAATATATTTCAAATTTTGATTCATTTCTCAGAGATGTTACCTGAATATAGCATTTAACCTATTATTTCAAGGTGATATTTGTTGCTGCTATTAAAAGACATATTTATAGCAACAATATCAATGTTATTTTACATTAAATGTAGATATTCTTAATTTTTTTTTTTTTACCAGAATCAAGGTAGTATACCAGGAACAAGTGATAAGGAAACTTCTGGAAATGAAGGCTAAAGACAGTAATGGGAGCTTGCCTTCCTTCTGCTATACTTTCTGTATAGCAGCTTTCCTGCCTGGGGTCCCCACTCTTCTCTGGCCCTATATCATGTGGGTTGAAGAATTGCTCAAAGCTAACTTTTATTATAGATGCCATTTTTTGCATGAAGTATTCTTTTGATCTTTTTTGATTACCTGTTATTTCTCTGTCTGGACCCATAGCACCGGGAAGTTGTGTATTTAAATACCAGTACTAAAAAGGATATAAAGACAAATATATAATGCCTCTATATTTTGCCTTGGTTATGGTTTTGTGTTCTTGTTAAGACTGCATGCTATAGTCAGCACACCCCACCTTAAATCCTTATTTACCCTATTGTACTCAGCCTGCATGCATCTGGTATCTAATATTTACAGTTTTGAGTAGTGGAGATAAAAGGCCTACATCCGTCTACTACCTTTAAGTACTCTCATACAGGATGCAACTGCTAAAAATGAGCATTTGAGACAGTGCCCTGAGTGTTTTGTGTTGGCCTTAGCATAGATGATCTGGTCTCACCAGGTGACCATTCTGTACCAAGGAAGAACTTCAAATCATTATTTCATCATTGTGTCTCTAAGAGGCAACACAAATTTAACTAGCAAAATATTTCTCAATATTTTATTGCATAGACTGCCTTTACACTGTAATTTTTAAAGTGTGTATAAATCTTGGCAGCTGTCTGAATTAAACAAACAAACAAAAACTAAGGATGCTTTGAAATAAGACCATTTATAAGGTCCATTACCATTTGACTTTGAGCAATTACCTAATTACCTAAAGTTCAAAGCTAATTCATGGAATTCCATGTAATAATGCCTCACATTTGTCTAGTGTGTGGAGGTTTACAAGGTGCTTTCATTGGTTCAATCAATCAACTAGTCAATTAGCAAGTTAATCCTTTAATAGAAATTTCTTTAAAACTATTACCCAACAAACACTGACAAGTTCAATTTGGGGATTCCTAAAATAAACAAAGCAAAGGTCTTGCTCTTCAAGGTCTTTTCATCCTAGCCAGAAGAGACAGAAATACAAACAAATAAGTGGACTAAAACGTGTTCTTAGTCTGTGTACACCACAGTGGGTACATAAAAGTTGTTGGTGGTGGGGGGGCTGCTCTTACTGGGGGAAGGCAAAGTGGATGAGAAAGGAGGGCCCATTGAGTAGTCTCATTTCATTCTTACTAGCCAATAGTAGAGGAACCCGATTCAGAGGAATAAAGCATCTTCCCTGAGGTAGCCCTGCTCCTTAGATTTCAAAAGCACACTCACCTACTCCACAGCATCTCCCTTCCACTGGCCACAGTTCCTAAAATGTGAATACTCATGTTTTAGCTGTGATGAGGGAGAGAAGTTAAGACCAGAGAGCCTGAAATACGAGATTATATTTATTCAGAATGAGCCTGGTTCCCAGAGTAACAAGAAAAACAAATTGATTGAAAATGTTATTCATCCATAAAAGAAGAGAGAAAGCCAAAACCAAAGGCTGAGTTTTGCGCTGGAAACAATGGCTTTGCTAAGATTTACAGGCCTGTGGGATTTCCCAGCTATGTATGGTATTAAGGAAAGTTATTTGGAAAATATTCAAGTTGCTTTGACATCATTTCCCCCTAAGCAATATAAAAACTCACATTTTTAAAAATTTTTTATTGTTGGTTGTTCAAAACATTACATAGTTCTTGATATATCATATTTCACACTTTGATTCAAGTGGGTTATGAGTTCCCATTTTTACCCCATATACAGATTGCAGAATCACATCAGTTACACATCCATTGATTTACATATTGCCATACTAGTGTCTGTTGTGTTCTGCTGCCTTTCCTATCCTCTACTATCCCCCCTCCCCTCCCCTCCCCTCCCCTCTTCTCTCTCTGCCCCCTCTACTGACATTCATTTGTCCCCCTTGTATTATTTTTCCCTTTCCCCTCACTTCCTCTTGTATGTACTTTTGTATAACTCTGAGGGTCTCCTTCCATTTCCATGCAATTTCCCTTCTCTCTCCCTTTCCCTCCCACCTCTCATCCCTGTTTAATGTTAATCTTCTTCTCATGCTCTTCGACCCTACTCTGTTCTTAGTTACTCTCCTTATATCAAAGAAGACATTTGGCATTTGTTTTTTAGGGATTGGCTAGCTTCACTTAGCATAATCTGCTCTAATGCCATCCATTTCCCTGCAAATTCTATGATTTTGTCATTTTTTAATGCAGAGTAATACTCCATTGTGTATAAATGCCACATTTTTTTTATCCATTCGTCTATTGAAGGGCATCTAGGTTGGTTCCACAGTCTTGCTATTGTGAATTGTGCTGCTATGAACATCGATGTAGCAGTGTCCCTGTAGCATGCTCTTTTTAGGTCTTTAGGGAATAGACCGAGAAGGGGAATAGCTGGGTCAAATGGTGGCTCCATTCCCAGCTTTCCAAGAAATCTCCATACTGCTTTCCAAATTGGCTGCACCAATTTGCAGTCCCACCAGCAATGTACAAGTGTACCCTTTTCCCCACATCCTCGCCAGCACATTTTAGAAGCTGGGCTTCTATTAATGTGAAACTTTGAAGGAAATGGTATTTAAAAGGATGATGTATTCTCTTGCCATTACCCACAGACTCCAGCGTAATTTCCTTCTTCCTCTGTTCACTAAAAGTCTCTAGGATTTTTTTCCATGAGACCTGCTTCCCTTTAGCCATGCCTTTTGTGTATGTGAGCACATTTCACTAGATTAATGGCATATAAACTTGCAAAGTGCCTTAAGAAGACATCTATGTACATGAAAAGAACAATAGCAAAAGCAATTTAGTGTTAATAATACATATATTATGCACATATGTATAGTTCTAATATATATGTGACACACACACATTTATATGGCTCTAAGAAAGCTTAATATTGTATGTTAGAATGCAGTGTTTTTTAAAGATTTCTGATTAGTGCTATAATTGCCCAAAAACTGATGGGAGGGAAGTCAGTCTTTTTTTTTTCTCTGTATTTCATATAATCACATAAGAAATGTGAGCTGAAATGGTACATTTGACAACTTATTAAGTTCTAATACCAACAGTTAGAGAAGCAGATATCTTAACTCACCAGAAAACAAACTTTTATTACTTCCAGTGGACAAAGCAGCCCCTTATTTTTTATTCTTAGAGGTGAAAAGCTTTCAAATAATCTCTTTTGACCTTCATGAGAACCCTGAGGGGAGACATAGGAGATTTTATATGCAAGATTTAATTTTTGGAAACTCATATAGAACCTGAGACCCGGACAGGTGAAGGCTAGGCTAGGCTGATAACAATGGGTATTTTTGTTATCCTCTGAACCAGCGCTGCTTAGTTCTCTATATTACATTGCTTCATAACAGAGAAATTCCCTCATGGACATAGACTGTGCCCTTAACTTTCACTTACTGTTTCTCAAAGGTGTGTGATTAGTTGCAAGGGAAACTAAATGAGAAAATGATGATTCAGTATCCACCCATCACACTTCTAAGAAAAGTAACACAAATCATATACCTTAGTAGTACAATAGTTTGAATTACTTTAATATGTGAAGAGCAATACATAATTAAAATGTAAGAATCAAGAATCACATTTCTTTCACTGGAGCACCTGCTTCAGAAGAGATTTAGTTTGAATCAACATAGCCTGTTGGGGATCCTCATTATAGCACTGCATGCAGTAGAGAAAGAAAAGAAGATGATATTTCTATTGTAAATGCCTTTTCTCAGGCCACATGAGCCCAGAGTTTTAAAAGGGGTCATATAAATGGTCATAACACTTATTTTAAACTTTTGATCCCTCTGGCCATTACAAATCTCCATGTCTTCCTTACTGCCCCCGCCAGTTGTATCCCAGAGTTTTCTTCAATGTGCTTGCTGGTTCTATCAGCTACCTGTGGGTTTATGATATGTTTTTTCCCTCGGATGCTCCAGCCCCATGCCTCTCAGTTAGTAGCCTCCCCTGGTACCATTCCTGTCGCTGACTCTGATTTCTTTCTTGGAATTCTTAATGTGAGTCAAGCAAAAGTGGGACAATGCCTTCTTCTGGCTTTAGGGATATGTGTGGATCTCAAACCAGGGAAAGATTTTAGTGTATTTTCTCTTTATTTTTTAGATGTACAGCCTTCTTTCTTTTTAGCACACATATCTGAGTTCATGAGAATAGGTCAGTCATGGACTGAGCTGGAGAAAAAATGCTGCATTAAGACCATTACTTTGTCTTCCCTTTGGTTCCTCAGGCAAGACTTTGGACCTACTTGTCCTGTTAGTCTGCTGGGAGTTCCAGAATCTCAGCGCTAAACTACCTAGACTGAAGCTTGGGAAGCCAAGACAAACCGGGGATTTGTGTTCAACTCAAGGGCTAATTCCACCCCCCCCCTTTTCTGTTCTCCTTTCCTTATTTCTTGACTTCTGTTTCTTTGGTTAATTGAATTTCTTTATTCTTCGCTGTGAAGTGAAAATTGTTTTAAAAGGCAAAACTCCTTAGGTCAGATCTGTTTCCCTGACAGAAAGGAAGGAAATGAAGGAAACCCAGCGAAGCAATTGTATTTCCAATTAGATGAGGGACATCCTATCGCCCCTGGTCATGAGTGACATCAAGTGAGCTGAAAGGGGCTCATCAGTTGCTGGAAAAAACCTGGAACTCAGTTCTGTTGTACATACACAACAAAACAAATCTAAACTGAGATGTAAAAGCAGTGTTTAAAATTAACTGAGGGAGGCAGGGTGCTGGATTTGCATATGTGGGCGGTGCATATGAGTACCTAGGAGCTCTGCTTCTGTTTTCAGAGTGAGGTGAACACTCTGCCCTCTGAATTGGGACTCCTAAGAAGATCTGTTGTGGGCTATATCCTTTCCCTTAATCATCCCAGCATCTCCTCAAACTAACCTGAGACCTTCAAAAGCACAAAGAGAATCAGATGTCACCTGACAGTTTGCAGCCTTTTTATAAGAAGGTGTTTCTCAACCAGGTAACACTTTTTTTAAAAATGGAATAATATGGGAGAATAATGCAGTAATCAGGTGTCAGGAGACCTGGAATTTTTCTTTTCTTTGAACTATGCTGCTCTTTTCACAGCAATTCCTTCTCTACCTTCCTCCATTGATTCCTTTGTAAGCAATCTTGATCTACATGATCCCTCCTTCTCTAAAATTCTGAATCTATGCTCATGGAATAAGTCCTCCCACTCAGTGAGCTTCTTCAGATCTCAATGCAAAGTTTCTAGTTGTGAGGGGAGAAGTTTTCTTTCAATTGTACCAGGTAGTGGGGAGGCACCCTTTACATGTGTCATTTAATTCTTATGATGATGGTGATGACAGGGCACTTCCTCTGTTCTAACCATTTTACACTATTGACTCCTTTCATTCTTCATCACCAACCCATGAAGTTGCTACTGCTCTGGTCTTCATTAGCAGATTGCCATGGGAGCTGTGAAGAAACCAAAACAAGCCAACAAAGCACCTGTGGTCCTGGAACTGACCTCCATGGTCATGAACAATTGTTCTCTCTTTATAGATGAGGAAGCTAAGGTTCGTGCAGACTATGGAAAGCTGTGAGTGGTCTGAGAGCATGTAAACAGCACACCTGAGTGTTGATGCAGGTCTAACTTGTTCTGGAGCCCACGTTATTTCTACTTTGCTTTTGTGCCTCCCCAGAAGCGATTTTGCTTTGTCCAAAACTGCAGAGCATGGCACTTTTAATGAAAGAAAAGTTTGCCAAATGAAAAGGAGACTAATGAGATATTTGGGATGCTCTGCAGTAAATAAATCTCTTTCAGAATTCTCATCTTCTCCCACTCCAGTTGCTAAAACCATAACAGTAACAATTACCTCAGCCTGGTTGAAGCAGTGTGGGAGTGTACTTTCTTAATTTTACTGCTCAGGGTAGACACTGGAGACCAATAAAATTTTCCTTTAGCTTGCTGAGGCATAGGTCAGAAATTGGATATATCAGATGTTGGCTTTCCTCAACAACCTCATCTTCCCCCTCCTATTATAGCTGTGTCTTGGAACAACATTATTTTAGGAGAAAATTAGAGTTTAAGATTGGGTCAACGTTAAAAACATAAATGTCAATGCCAACTTGTTTTCTAAATAGATTAGACCTAAGTATCAATTCAACATCTCTTCCTGGACTTGAGGAGGTCATTTTTTCCTCCTTTAATAACAGGTAATCTTAGATACCCCCTTGGAATTTTCAAACATCCCTTGTGAACAGAAATGTGATTATTTCTAGATGATATGCAGCTAAATCTGAAGCCAGATGCTCACATTCATATTCAAGAGGAATGTGGGTAGTCTACTCATGTTAGGTGTCTGGAATATCAGGGATACGAAGACAAGCAAGTCTGGTCCCTTTCTCTGAGAGCTAATAATCTATTAAGGGAAATGAGATGTAAGCTAGAAGAATCTATGCTGTCAGGGAAATATGCATTATTTAATGGCTGACTTTCTGCCTTTTAACAGCATCATGACAAGCACTTTGTGCAAGGACATAATGAGATAGAAGGTAGGACCCTCATTTCTGGGGGAGGAAACCAAGGTGTCCTGGTCCAACAGCTGCTTATTTGTTAGTGAGGCTGAGAGTCAAACCCAGATGGTTCTAATGATAGGTCTGTGTTTTTCTCCCCTACCTTTTACTATTAACTTGCAGGATATGATGTGACAACTAATGATTTAACTTATTAGACATCCTTTTGTAAGAGTTAAAATTTTATGGAGGTGTTTCACCAAGTTGCAAGTTTCACCAACATTTTGAGAATATCATTTCTAATATGGAGATATTTGGAAGAATCTTGAACAAATCAAATAATTTTTAGTTTTTTAAAGAGGAATGCACAAAAGAGAAAACTTTCACCATTTCTTGTGCCTCTTCTATCCCCAAACCAAAGCCTATCCCTGTGGGTGGGGAAAAGAGGTGTAGATATCATTTGGCTACATTATTTGATAATAAGTAATAGTTTTGAATTTTGACTTTGATATTTCAACATGGCTGTGTAACCTTGGCAGGCGTCAGTGGTGTGATATAATCATAAAAAAACTGGCTTTAGGAGAAATATCTATCATGGAGGAAATAAGAACTGTGTTCTATTCAGCCTTGGTCAGGCCTCAGAACACTGTGTTCAGTTCTAGAGAATGTACTTTAAGACAAGTATAAGAATCTAGGACACATTTAGGAGAAAGTTGGATAGCAAAAGGGAAATGAAATTTAGATATTTGTAGAACAGGGATGTGTAGCCTATGAATAGACTGAAAGGGCCATCTTATGGAAGAGGAATGTAGGTTTTATTCTATGTGTTTTTAACAGATGCAACTTCAAACAACAGGCTGTGAAGAGACAGACCTGTCATTTATTTATTTATCTTATTGGTGCATTATTATTTCTCACAATTGTGGGATTCATTGTGATATATTTGTACATGCACACAATGTAAGAATATAATTTGGTCAATTTCACTTCCCATAGATTTGTCCTTTACAAGAAAGAATTTTCTATTATTCTTGTCCAAAGATGTAGAGTTTTTTCTTTCTTTTTCTTAACTTTTTTCCCTGGTGATGCTAGGGATTGAACCCAGGGCCTTGTGTACGCTGGGGGAAGTGCTCTACCACTGATCTATAACCCCAGTCCTAATGTTTTCTTTATAAAGTTCTTTGTGGTCCCTGAAGATTTTTTGCTGATATTTGGACTGATAGTTGATTTTTGTTGATATTTACTGATATTTGATTTTTTTTGCTGATGTTTGGGCCAGGTAATTATGTGGTGGAGCCACTGTAGAGGAAATTCAAGAGCAGAATGGAGTTGCATTTCACAAACACCATGGTTGTTCCCATCCCTGAGCATTTCAGCAGTTTATGGATCGTACTTCCAGGCTTTGCCTCCACCTTGGTCACAGGAATGGGCCATGGTTTTGAGGGATGATGATGGGAAAGGAATGGGAAGAATCTACAAAGGCAGAGCGGTTACTTTGTCCATTCTGATTTTGGTCTACCATTTTTATTTAGCGTTTTTCACGTACTAGGTATGTCTGCCTTAGACTATTGGCCCTTGCAGACCTGAGACGGCAACTGTGTACTTGGTAATCTTCCACTTAGCACACCAACTGATGCAATTATGTTCTTATAAATGTTATTTGTCAATAATTTTATTAGATATCAATATCTACAGTTGGGTTCCAACTGTAAGGCAGTCTAACTTGGCTGCATGTACACACTCTAATTATAGGTTTGTAAAATTTGTGGCTGTTTCCTTTCTCTGGGGGAAGAAAGAATTTGAATTATTTGCCAAATTTTTATGAGAAGAAATCTTGGGAAATCCCACAGATAGAGAACCAGTCAAAATTTCTATTTGTACTTAAAAGTAGTCTTTAAAGGTGCCCATATGCTTGCTATAACTGCTCCCAGCTCTATGTCAGATAGGAATCTTTGATTATTCAAACAGCCTTGAGACTTTGACCCTTTGTTACCCACTAAGGATGAATGTGAATGACAGGTTTTTGCTCAGAGCCTACAACTGAGCTCCTATAGTGACAACCAGTAAATATTCCAGCCAAAGGAGGAGAAGGCAGACCATTTTATTGTTTTCCTCAGAGACACCATGTGCTCATAGCAGCACTAATCTTCAATGATCTCAGTTGTCACACCTAGAAACAAGTTCCCTCTGATCCTTTATAGAACTATAAATAGCAGGAAGGCATAATTTATAGACAAAGAGGCATTTAAAGTATGGATTTTTCCAGAAATTCATATTCCTCTTCAATGTGGAAACACTGCCTGTCTCTTGGAGGGACACTGAGACCTTGGCCGGAGATGGTTAATCTTATTTACTTACATGAATTGATAAGGGCATTGGGTCCACGGAGGAGATTTTTCAAAACCTATGAAATTGGTTTAGAGGAAGATTTGGCTCAGTTCCAATTAATCCTTTAGGTCAGGGGTTTTCCTGGGCACCAGTAATCATCTGAGCCTGCTTTATAAGGCTTGTTTCTCTTGCTTACAATTTCTACACAGTGTCTAAGTCCCTGTTGGGAAAGTTTCTTGTACAATTGTTAAGTTTTACTCTAATCTCTGGGCTATTTTATAATTATACATTGACTACCATGTAGTTATTTGAACTCTCATGAATCTCAACTCAGTGTAACATTAGTAATTTTGTTACACACACACACACAGACACACACACACATACACACACACACATTCCATATTCTCAATATATTGTTTCACACAGGGGAACTCTCTCTCTGGAAGATGTGGTCTGTTGCAAATGTATGAGGAAGTTGAATATTTGTTTTGGTGTTTCCTCACCACCACCCTCAATATCTTCCTCCTTACCAAATACTGTTTCATCTTTGCCCTTTTGCTGGGGCTCCTGTCCTATTCAAAAACAGTTTAATCTGTAGCCTGTTTTCCCCTATTCCTTGCTAATACATTGACTCACAGTGGTTTAATTTAAGGTATCACTTCTCACAAAGTACCTGTATTTCAATAAAAATATTTAAAGGTTAAATATCTTGAGTAAATAAAATCTATGGCTAAATTTTACGTAGTGAAATAGTTTTTGTCAGAGATGAAGGGAGCTGGGCAGGTGATACAAGACAAGAGAGGCTCTCGCTTTGCTTCAGATACATGGGTGTGGGAAATTTCTCCCTTTGCAGATAAAGACAGAAATTACATGTAGATTCTGGTATGGGGAAAAATTAAAGAGGAACTGGATGGGATATTGTTTGTATTGGAGTGAAAGAATATCCCTACTTTGACTATTTAAGACCTTTTTTTTTTCTTTTTTAGGAATAGGTGCTGTGTAAGGGAGCTTATATCAGTGCGAGGAGCTGTGAGGATTCAGAGAAGAGGAATCATAGTTTCTACTTTCAAAGATTCATGTCCTGTGTTGTGGGAAGACAGAATATGAAGAGAACCATCACAGAGGAGCTAACGTGCTATGGGAATGTGTGGGCCATTCCACTGAGGTATCAGAAAGGTTCTTATGAAACATAAGATTTTAGTTGAACTTATCTTTTAAAAATTTGTACAGTGAAGGAAATAACTTGAACAAGGGCCTGAGCTCGATTTGAGGGAGGAAAGTTTGGCCAAGTTGAGTGGAAGCTAAAAGATGAGTGTTGGAAAACTCACTAGGGGACCCTACCCCGTAGGCCTTTGAAGGTTTGGTTGCAATTTTTAACTTCATTCTTTCCATATTAGGAAGCCATTTAAGATTTGAACAGGGGAATATTATTCTCTAAAAAAATAAATGTGGCCAGAATGGATTTAAAAAAAAAAAGGAATGACACAGTCATTTTTTTCACAATGTGGGGGAAGGCTGGAAGATTGACTCTAATTTCCAGATATGCAGTATTTGTGTGCAGGAACAAAATAAGAAGCATATCTCAGTACATAAATCCTTTCCTTATATATGAGTTCTTCTTCATCACGGAGCAAATACTTGGCAGCTAAGTCATCTTTAAGGTAATAAGAGCAAAAGCTATTTGGAATCAATGTTTCAGGACTATTTGTTACTTTGCACAGAACTATGAACAAATAGGATTGTACTAAGGCATTTACCATAGTATGTGGTTCTGCAGGGGCTGCCAGTGCTATTATATATACTTTTATTTCAGCTAAAACTCTGTGGCTGCTGCCACCACTATTACTCAACAAGATAATCGAAATGGCAAAGTGGCAGTCAAGACTTTTTCTGCTATTTCTTGGAACTCTTAAAAAGATTGTTTCCTTCATATTCCCTATGTTCAGAATATAAAAGATTCCTAAATGTCTAATCTTTATCAGGCCAAACATATAAAAACTAAATTTTTTCCAGTTTCTTTTCAGTTTAAGGCAAGTGTTTTGGGAACATCTAAATCTTCCCTCCTGAATCTATTATAAAAAAGAAAACCAAAACAACAACACCAACAAAAACAAAGTAAATTGCATGTAATCCTAATGACATCATTCTTTTGTAAATATCCTAACAGTACTGTGGGAAAGTTTGTGAATTATGATCTAAAAGATGTGATTTCTAGCCTTGATTTTGTAAATGCACAGTGAATGATATTTGAGTGGAAGCAATGTGTGTATCTTCTGGGCCCAAACATTGAATGCCAGTGTGAGACTCTCCAGAATTCTCTTCCCCCTGCAATGACACCAGACAATTTTCTAGATAGTGGTGGCTTCATTAGCCTTGGCCCTGGAGTGATGTCCAACCTACAGTGGGCGGGTACTAGGAGCAGGACCCCTCACACATTAGATAGAGCGCTAATCTCTAGGGTATATAAAGAACCCAAAAAGCTAAACACCAAATCATGGCATTTGCAGGTAAATGGATGGAGTTAGAGAAGATAATGCTAAGTAAATTTAGCCAATCCCCCCCAAAACAAATGCTGAATGTTTTCTTTGATATAAGGAGGCTGATTCATAGTGGAATAGGGAGAGGGAGCATGGGAGAAATAGATGAACTCTAGATAGGGTGGAGGGGTTAGAGGGGAAGGGAGGGGGCATGGGGTTAGAAATGATGGTGGAATGTGATGATCATTATTATCCAAAGTACATGTATGAAGACACAAATTGGTGTGAATATACTTTGTATATAACCAGAGATATGAAAAATTGTAGTCTATATGTTCAATAAGAATTGTGATACATTCTGCTGTCATGTATTTAAAAAATAAAAGCAATTAAAAATTATTGAGATTTTCTTTCTTTCTTTTTTGGAGGGGGGTGTTTGTTGTAATAGAATAAATAAGCTTATTCTATAGATAAATTTAAGAAATGCTTTGAGGGGAGGTTAAGTTTTCTATCATTGAAAACACTGAAATATGAATTGGGCAACATCTCAATGGAGATGATATAGAAATAAAAGAAAAGAAGGTGGTTGAATTAGAGAACTCCATGGTCCATTCGGGTTTGAAGGTGCTCAGATTTTTCAGTTTCTGAGGCGACCTCTTACACCTTGCATTTGTGCCATAGGTGTGGTTTGTGAATGTTTTCATCAGTTTTAACTTATTTGTTCTCCTGTGCTTTGCACGGAGACTTGCACAGGTGCTGAGTAAAACTGCAAGAATATTCTTTACCTGAATCCCATAGACATCCACCTCAATTTTTAAATAACTAGTCCTAGTTGTTATCGATGAGGGTTTGAATTAAACATTTATTCACAGATCATTATAGATTCACATGCAGTTATGAGAAATAATGCAGAGAGATCCTGTATAACCTGAACCCATTTTTGCTTATTGGGAACAAATTACAAAACTGCAGTACACCATTAAAACCAAGAAATTAACATTGACACAGATAAGACACAGAAACATTCTATTACCACAAGAATTCCTCACATTAGCCTTCTAGAGCCATGACCACTTTCTTCCCACCTTTACCCACTCCTTAAGTATGGGAAACCATTAATCACTTTTCTATCTCTTTAATTTTGTCATTTAAAGAATGTTTCATTAGTGGAATAATAATAATCCCTTTCTAGATTGTTTTTTTCCTCTAAGTCTAATTCTCTGAAGATTCAGTCAAATTAAGTCCTCTTTATTGCTGAATAGTTTTCCATGGGATGAATGCACTATGGCTTTCTTAACCATCATCCCACTGAAGGGCATCTGAATTGTTTTGGCTATTACAAACGAAGAGTTATAATCATTCCTTAATGGGTTCTGTGCACAGGTTTTTCATTTCTTTTGAATAAATGTCAAAGAATTCAATTGCTGGTTTATATGGTATTTGCATTAATTATTTTAAACTGCTATACGTTTTGGAAGTATTATTTCACAATCCTACCAGCAATGTATGAATAATCCACTTTTTCTATTTTAATCAGTGTTTGGCATTGTTGATTTTTATTTTAGTCTTTCAGATAGGCATGTATAGATCTCTCATTGTGGTTTTAACTTGCATTTTCCCAATGGCTAATGATATTATCATTCCATGAGCTTATTTTCCATCTGTATCTTCTCTCCAGTGAAATGTCTCTTCATGTGTTTTTTCCATTTACTAATTGGATTACTTATTTATTTTAAATTCTGAGAGTTTTAAACAATATAATACAGAAATTAATCCTTTGCTGAATATGTGGTTTACAAATTTTATCATGCTCTGTAGTGTGTCTTTTCATTCTCTTAACAGGATCTTTCCCATAGCAAATGCCTTTAATTTTGATGAAGTCTAATTAATTTTATTTTTCTTTCGGGGATTATGCTTTCATTTTCAAATCTAAGGATTCTTTTCCCAGCCTTAGCTCTTGTCATGGTTCAGATATGGAACAACCCTCCCCAAAGCTCATGGGGTGAAAGTATAACAAGCCTTGGACATGACTTCTTAGATTATACCTACTTCATTTTTTGAGCAATTGTAAATGATACTCCCCATGTAGCAGGGTTTAGAGGTGGGGCATTTAGGCAATGATTGGATCATGAGGGCTCCAACCTCATGAGTGGATCAATATATTTGGTGGATTAATTCATTGATAGCCAAATGAATTACTGAGACATGGGACCTTGTTGGAAAAAGTAGGTCACTGGGAACATGCCCTGGAAGGTTTTATCTCCACTCCCATCCCCTTCCTTTCTCTCTCTACTTCCTGGCTGCCAAGAGCTGACCAGCCAGGCTCCTCTGCCATAATGTTCTGCTTCACCTCATATCCAGAAGAATGGAGCTGGCTGACCACAGATTGAATCTTCAGAAACTGAGCCAAAGTCAATTTTCATCCTTTAAGTCATTCACATCTTTATTTTGTTCACAGTGATGAAAAGCTGACACCAATCTTGAAGATTTTTCTCCTATTTTTTAAAAGGAGAAAATTATATAATTTTACTAGAAGTCCATTATCTGTTTGTAATTAATTTTTGTTTAAGATGAAAACTTTGATTGGGTACACAGTTGTGCACACCTGTAATCCTAGTGGCTCAGGAGGGTGAGACAGGAGGATCTCAAGTTTGATGCCAGCTTCAGTAACTTAGCAAGTCCCTGTCTCAAAATAAAAAAATAAATAAATAAAGGATTGGGGATGTAGTGCAGTGGCAACATGCACCTGGGTTCAGTCTCTAACAAAATGTTTAGATAGAGGTTTACTTTTTGCCTATGAATATTCAATTGCTTCAACACCATTTGCTGAGAAAGTTATCTTTTCTCTATTGAATTCTTTTGCAGTTTTGTCAAAATCATTTGGGCATATTTATATAATTTTACTGGTGTCATTTCTATTCTGTTCAATTGTTCTATGCATCTATACCTTGGTTAATACCACACAATCTTTTCATATTAAATAATGTCTCGTAATAGGGCAGAGTGATTTTCCCACTTTATTCTTTTTTTGAAATTGCTTTAGCTATTTTAGTTCATTTGTTTTTCAAAAAAATAGAATGATTCTATCTAAAAAAAGAAGAATGATTCTATCTAAAAAAATCTTTCTGGGATTTTGATAGGAATTGAACCAAATTTATATTATGCTAATTTGTGGGGAAATGCATCTTTATTAATGTTGAGTCCTTCAGTCTATGAACAGGGAATGTCTCTAGAACTTCTCTGATTTACTTTGTGTTTTATAATTTTCAGCATGGAAGTCTTATACATGATTTCTTAGATTTATACCTATTTAATTTTTTGAACAATTGTAAATGATATTGTTTCAATTTTGGTTTCCAAGTGTCCATTGCTAATAATAGAAATGTACAGTCATTTATATCTGTAGGTTCTATATCCAAGGATTCAGCCAAACCTCGGATTGAAAATATTTAAAAAATGCATCTCTACCGAAGATGAACAGACTGCTTATTGCCATTGTTTTCTAAACAATATAGTATAACAACAATCTACATGCATTTATAGTATATTAAGTGTTATATGTAATCTAGAGATATTTTAAGTATAGTGGAGATGGGTGTATGTTACTTACAAATTCTATACTATTTTATACAAGGGCCTTGAGAATTCATGGATTTTGGAATCTTTGGGAGTCCTAGAACCAATCCCTCATGGATACTGTGGGGTTACTATAATTGATGATTGTAAGTTTATCTTCTACCCTGAGACCATGCTGAATTAATTTACTAGTTTTAATCTACCCTGTGACCATGCTAAATTAATTAATTAGTTTTAAGACTCTTCCTTTCTTGCTTCCTTTCTTTCTTCCTTCATCCCATCCCTCCTTCCTTCCTTCATTCCCTTGTTCTTCCTTTTCTTCATCTTCTTCCTTTTTTTTAACTCCCTAAGATTTGCTATACAAGTGTATCATCCAGAAATAAGAATGGTTTTTTCTTTTTTCTTTTTTTAAATTTTTTTGTTTTAATTAGATACACATGACAGTACAATGATCTTGACATATCATACATTTGAATCAGATGGGGTATAATTTCTCATTTTTCTGAGTGTACAGGTTGCAGAATCACATTGGTCATGCAGTCACGTATATACACACAGCAATAATAATGTCTTTTTTATTCTGCTGTTTTTCTTCTTTTTTCATTTGGATAGCTTTTTATTTCTTTTTCATGCCTTATTGGACTAGTTGTAACTTCCAGCTTTATGCTAAGAGTATTATTACTATTAAGTGCAGTGACAACAGTAGAATGAATCTGACATAATTTCCTATGTTCAGATATAAATACATGACCAGTGAAACTCCACATCATGTTCAACCACAAGAATGGGGTCCTAATAAGAACATGTTATATTCTATGTATAATAGGTCAAAACACACTCTACTGTCACATATTTCTAAAAAGAGTAAAAAAAAGTAGCAATAACAGGCAGGTTTGCTGTTTTCATTCTTAAAGGGAAAGGACTCAGTCTTTTACTATTAAGTATAATGCTAATTGTAGATTTTAGGTAGTTCTCTTCATCAAGTTGTAGAAATTCCTGTCTATTGATAGTTTTCTGAAAGTTTTTAGTGTGTGTGTGTGGGGGGGGGGTATTAGAGATTGTAACCAGGAGTTCTTTACCACTGAATTATACCCCTAGCTCCAATACTTTTAATTTTTTAAATTTTGAGACAGATCTTGCTAAGTTACTGCAACTGGCCTTGAAATTGTGATCCTCTTGCTTCATCCTTCTGAGTCACTAATATTATAGGGGTGCCACCCTGCTTGGCCACAATAGACATTTTTGAATGATTTTTAAAAATCAGTTGATGTTAGTTTTGCATTTCTACAACACAATACCTAGGGTAAGCTATTTATGAAGACAAGAGGTTTATTTACCTCACAGTACTGGAGGTTTATAGTCCAAGATCAGGTAGCTCCAATAGTTAAGCCTTTGGTGAGGATTTAACAGCAGATAGTGTCACATCGCCATGGAAGTACATGTGGGAGGGAGCATCACATCTCAACCATGCAGCAGAGAGATTGGTGTTTGGCTTGTTCCTTTCTTGAGAACTATTTTACTCTCTAAGGCCATGCTCCCAATGACCAAAACAACCCCCAGTAGGCCTCCCCTTCTTAAAATTTCCACCACTTTCCAATATTGCCCCTGGGGATCAGGCCTTTAACACATGAGCTTCTGGGGTCAGAACCAGATCCACACTATAGCAATATAGTGATGTTATTTTTTTCTTTTTGGGCCTATTAATGTAGTAGATTGCATTAGTTGAGTTTCAGATATTAGATCAGCTTTGCTTCCCTGGAAATAGACCCTACTTGGCCATGGTATATAATCCTTTTTATATATTGCTGAATTCTGTTTACTAATATTTTGTTAAGGATTTTTACATCTATATACATGAGAGATATTGGCATGTAGTTTTCTTTTTTGTATTATCTTTGCCTAGTTTTCGTATCAGTGTATTACTGGCTTCATAAAATGAATTAAGAATGCTTCTTTCTTTCTTCTGGAAAAGATTGGGTTTAATTGGTGTTGATTTTTCTTTAAATGTTTGTGAGAATCTCTAGTGAAACTATGTGGTCATGGAAATTTGCTTTCTGGATTTTAACAATTACAAATTGTACATTCTTTGTAGTTTCATATTGGATGAGTTTTGTGCTTTTTGAGGAGTTAGTCCATTTCATCTAAGTTATCAAATTAATGTTTGTAAAGTTTGCAGGATTATCTTATTACCTTTTTGATGTCTGCAAGGTCTTTTGTGATATTTTCTGTTTCACTCTAGATTGTATGAATTTCCTGAGAGTGTCAGATTCAATATCTGTGTATTTTTTAATTATATAAGTTATGTATTAAGATATTTTTGTTTTAAAATTCTGACAATTCAGAGCATAAAATACAAAAGTAAAACCCTCTTGCATTGCCTTCCCCACTTGTCCCTTATAACATAAAACTGGTCTGCTTCTGAGGATAGGCATTGATTTCACTACTAACCATGAGTCTAGGCCCCTTCTCTAACTCAAGATGTCTCTGTGTGTTACCTAGGCTTGTGCCCAGGGACAGGTTTAGAGTGGGCTCATTTGGTGTAGTTTCAGGTGCAAGAGCCCAAGCAGCTCCTGGAGAATATCTAATCTGTCAACAAGAAATAGCATGTCATTTTTAAATAACTCTACTTAATTTATAATAAATGTTCTGCTGATGTCCTGTCTGGATTCCATCCAGATTTATTTGGAAATCTTGCAATACCATGATTTCAAAGCTAGGATAAGGGAATGGTCACTACTTATAGGAGCTCACAGCTCTTGTGTTGATGTCTGCTCAGTTGCCATGGCTCCTATAGGTTTGGTGACTCCTGTGCAGGAGTGGGACAGTTTGCCATTCGGTCTGTGTGAACAATGCCGCAATCTCCTCTTGGAATTTTTGCCATCTCTCTCTCTCTCTCTGTAGCCACATTTCAGGGCCCCTCTCCCCATCTCCTCCACAGGCTATAGATCTCTTCATTTCTGACTTAATCAGCATCTTGACAATTCTAGTAGAGTAAGAAAGAAGTGAATGCATAATCCCCCCAAATCCTACTTCTGTTACGTTTTGCCTTTTTTCTATGCAGTTAAGATTTTAGAAATAAAAGTCAAATTTTATCAGCAAATTATTGTTGCTTTCAGCCCTGCTGTACTCCAGCTCTGAGCGATGAACACAGAGCCTGCTACCTGCTACCTGCTTGAGGGCAGAAAGGAAAGGGTGAAATAAAAGGAGATAAAGAAAAAAAAAATATGAAACAGAAACATGTTAACATCTAAAAATATTCTGCCACATTTGAAAGATGAGAGAGTTGAATTCATTAGAGAGGTTCCATTGGGAAAAGGAATTATTCTTTTAATCGGGGTTTCTGCAGTTGAAGAGGCTGTGTTGGGCTGAGGGCCACAGAATGCTCTGATGTCATCACTGAGGTAAGAGAATCCTCCTGTGGGCCTGGTGACCTTTGAACCTTAACAGCCCTGCAGTATAGTGAGCACTGGGCAGGGCTGCTGGTTCAATCAGTGGTTTGAGTTCTCCAGTCATAGAGAAGACTTGACGATTTTTATTTGTATTGAATAATTTCAACGGATTTCCTGAGAGTCAAGAAGGGCCAACCTGTAGGGATAAGGGGGAACTGGACACTAAGCATCCTCTAAGGGATTCTCCTAGCTGATATTATGAAATGGAGACAAAAGAGGAAACATTTGGAAAAGGAAGAGTCCCAGGAAACTGATGACAAGGGAAGAGGTACGTGCTGGGAAGCTTCTCTGGGGTACAGGGGAGGCCTGCCAGCCTTAGGCTTCCCTAGGAATGAGGGACTGAGGTGAGCAGGTGCCTATGAAGTAAAGGGAGACGTGTTATCAGCTGATGCTGCTGGATCCATCTCAAGGGTCCCAAAGGTGTGAAAAGGCACAGAAAGTCCAGATGCCCCAGGCAGATAGAAAGTCAGCCCTTCTGGTCTGTGAACTTCTCTCCTGGGGGCTGGCACCTGGACTCCAGGCACATTGTGTGTGTGTGTGTGTGGGGGGGCTTCCAGCTACACAACTCAGATGCAGTTTTTCTGAGTTCTTTCATATTCTCTTTATTTATTTTTCCTTTTGGGTCACTTGGGAGTTGTGAAGTGTGAGGGACAGCGAGAGAAATCTGTGAGTTACCCTGTCCCTTTTAGGAAAGAAAAAAGATTAGTGGCTGAATTAAAGGTCTTGTTGAAAATTATCTTGGGAAATGACATGTTTGTTAGAAAAGTAGATTAAGACTTTGTCTAAGAATGGTGACATACAGAAAGCATGGAGATTTTATTCTTTTAGCAGGAAGAATATACCATTGGAGTTTGTGGATGCACAGGTTGGATGCTTCCCAGAGGAAGGGAAGGGGTGGGAAAATGCCTTAAGGAGACTCAGACCTTAATGGATGGGGCAAGACACCTCAGGATCCTGGGGGAAACAAAGAACACGAAGAGCTGCCAACTTACTTTCTAGGTTGTGTGATGTGCTAAATGCAAACAAGTACGTGGCCTTGATGTGGGGCGGGGTGGTAGTCATGTGTAGCAGGTGGGACAAAGTGGATCCTATCCCAGAAATCCATCTGGAGGGATTTGCCCAAGTCAGAGCCCAGCAGCTTTCATGAGGTCCAGGCTCCTGTAGTGTAGGAATATGCCTCCCCTTGGAATGGGGACCTGGAGTGGAGGCATATTTCCAGGGGCCTGTGACAGGAAGGGGAAGGCCAAGGTTTCTTCTACCCCATCTACCTTTACATTGTAGAATATTTTCTCTTCTTACAAGTGTATTAGGAGAGGGAATAGTGGGGATAATGGGGACAGAGTGGTCACTGATTGGGAAGTTTGCAGGGTTTATGGTAATAAGTGAACATTAACATGCCTAGACCTGGGTGATGCTCAAAACATGTGACAGTACATACAGAGTTCTCATTTAGGGTCTCCCATGAGGTAGTCTCATGCTCATATGCACCCTGATACAGGAAAAATGTTACACATTTCCACACACATCTGCTTGATTAAACCACACACAGCACATATATAAGCATACTACTCCTTTATTACATGTTCACACAACCCAGGGGTATAACACTGCTCTCTTTCTACACTGAACTCTGGAGAGAGAGAATGTGTGTGTGTGCATGTGCACGCACGCACCTTCATATGTGTGTGTGTGCGTGCGCACCTTCCTATGCACAAGTACACATATCTCTTCAATTCTCACACAAAGATAGCTACATTAAAACTACCTCTAAATATTTCTATAAGAACCAGTCTCAGGTCATGCCACATCTGTAACACAACCTGTAGCCACACCAGGCCTACTTTGTTAAAACCAAAATTAAACAGATTCACTGACACACCTTTATTAGAGTTGCCAAAAAATAGAATGTCTAGTTAAACTTGAATTTCAGATAAAACTCCAATGACATTTTAGTATGAGAAAGTCCCTAATATTCTATATGACCAATTTATACTAAAGAAAACTGGGATTCATCTTAAATTTAAATTTAACTGGGTATCAGGTATTTTTGTTTGACAGATCTGGTGGTCCTTACATTCTCACCATGATCTGTCCTATTACATACTTATATGTATTTCTGTTTAGTGCCTGCCTTTCCAATTGAAATAGAAGTGCCAATTAGAAGAGGGACTCTGTCTTGTTCAGTATTCCCAAGCCTAGAATAGTGGAATAATGCCTGATACATAGTAGCTATTTACTAAATATTGTTCACTGAATGAATGAATGAATGTACATCACAAACAAGCCTCACTATATTGTCAGGAAATGTTAGGTATCACATTATTACTGAATTTTGTGAACACAGCATATATACAAACTCCACACTTGCCCCACCAGAAGCACATCATTCTTATACTTTACACATATTCACAGTAAATCACACAGGCATTCATTCCTAATAAGATATTAATAAAATAACTGTTGAGTAATTCAATACTGGAATATCCACAAGGAACCGTACTCTAAACTGTGTGTATTTACCACATCTGACACATGTCAAACACTCGTAAATATTTGTTGGATAGGTGACTGATGTACAAATGTGTCCAACCCCCCAAATCACTGTGACTTTCATACTTTTCTCAGGAATGTCAAAATCACAAGAGGATGCCCCTCATCTTGAATCCACTGGAGTGGCCAAGATGTGCCGCCTAGGAGGAGGGGAGGTCTCCTCTGCCTCGGAATACTTCTCCTGTGTTTCTTCTCCATACAAGCTCTTCCATGGTAGTAGAGGTACAGGGATGCTTGAGTGTGAGACTTGGGTGTATGAGACACTTTGGGTGCTGGGCTCCTTAGGTATTAGAGTTTGGATGAAGGAGTCCTTGATTGTGAGACTGTTTGGATATGGGGACTTGTAGGTGTGAGGCTCCTTGAATGTGGGGCTTCCTGGGTATCAGACTTTGAGTACAGTGCAGGAAGCATAGAATTTAAAGCATGAGGCTGAGAAGCAGCCCAGGGCAGTTGGAGGTGGTCCAGACTCTGTGAAGAGGCCCAGGTAGAATTCAGAACTGTTAGGAGAGCTCACTGTGGGAGATCTTGAACCCTGGCATGATCAAGGTGGGAAGTCAGAGAACAATGGCCTGAAAGGTTTGGGTTTGGGGTGTCAGGCCAAGGGACCAGATTAGGGACCTTAAGAGAAACTATGTGGGATTTGTGGCTTCTAGAGGACAGCGTTCCCCAGAATAGCTCAGTAGGACCACACAGCTCAGGCCTGTATACCTCACACATATAACCATACTCTGCATGGATACATACATCCTTAGCACATTCACAAATCCAAAATGCATGACCTACAAGGCCATTATCACAGCCCACATTCCACAAACAACACAGCAGCAAAGTCACAAAATACCATCTTCCTAGTATGCAAACCCCACCTCTATTCCACACATGCCATAATCCTCACTATCTCACTCAACACTTGTGTGTAGACATTCCCCAATATCTTTATACACACAAATGACACCACCCACATCACCCCAGAATACGAACAATGGATAGCAAACCTATCACACACCTGGATCATACCATGGACCCTCTCTCCTCTACCATGCATATTCACAGTTTTGCATTCTCGGTTTCCAGCAGGCTCTGTGCATGTTCTTATGTTTCTAATTTCCTTTCCCAGGAACCCGGAAATTACAAGACAGTCCCAAGCCTAGATCACCCCTAACCCAGTTTCAAAAACGAGGGGAGACTCTTCCCCACTCCCAGAATAACTCCTTCTCAACCCATTCATCTTATAAGACCTGTATGTCCTCTCTGTGTATGAACAAAGAGGAAAAGGGCATGAAAATATACTACATGCAGGTAAAAATGAAAAAAGGTGTAGCTGTCTCCTGGGAAACAGAGGAAACCTCAGAGTCCTTAGAAAAGCAGCCAAGGATGGAAGAAGTAAGCCTTCCTGAGAAAGTGCGAGTAGGTACTCCCCCCTCTGATGTATCCACCAGAAACCTCCTGTCTGACAGCGAGCCCAACGGGGAGGAGAAAGAACATGAGGAAAGGGCAGAGGCAGATAGCCCGCCAGGGTCACCTGCAGTGGAGGAGAGACCCAGGGCCAAGACACCTGACTGGCTGGTGACCATGGAGAATGGTTTCAGATGCATGGCCTGCTGCCGGGTCTTTGCCACCATGGATATCCTCCAGGAGCATGTGAAGCATGGGATCAGGGAGGGCTTCAGCTGCCACGTCTTCCATCTCACCATGACTCAGCTGATAAGCAACGTAGAACCAGAGAGCGCCCAAGAAGAGGAGGATGAGGATGAGGAGGAAGAGGAGGAGGAGGAGGAACAAGAGAAGCCAGAAGACAAGGAGAATAAGGAGGACCAGCCCACAAGGGAAGACCCTGGCCTGAAGAGACCCTGGAGCCAATGTCCAGGCTGTGTGTTTCATTCTCCAAAGGATAGGAAGTGAGCAGGGGCTGGGTCTGCTAAGGGAGCTCTGCTTTCTCTGAGCCAGTCCTGTCTCTCCAGTTCAACCCCACGAGGGAGGGGTGGGGGTGGAGGTTCATCCAGCTTGGGGAAACATGGAAGGGGGCATAACTGGGCCCCCTGCTTCCTGCCCAGACATCTCACCGGCCTATAAGTTGGGATTTGTCTTGAACTTTCCAGTTCCCGCAGGAAATTCAGAGGATTTCTAAGGGCTAGCCCAGCTCCTTCCCTCATTAACTAAGTGTCTTCCTCTATTTTGATTTCCACATAGCAACTGAGATTCATGAGCCAGAAGATCTTTGAAGATGGTTCAGCCTTCTCTTGGGAGAGGTAAGGCCTGAGGCTTGCACAGTTTTCCAAGCCTACCTTAGGAAGACTCGCAGGGAGAGAAAGAAGGGGCTGCAGGGATGCGCTGGGTTCTGTCATGGCTCTGCAGATCCGTCAGCATGTGGTACACTCAGTGCTTCTCGGGGGGTTTGAGCTCCATTTGGTTAAATGAAAAGTTGGAGATTTCTGACTGGGAAGTTTCCCACTATATCCATGACTGTCCTCAACTTTAAGAAGAAATACTAGAGTCCCACTAGGCAGGTAGAGCTCAGCATGATCTCAAGGGCCAGGACTGGTTTGGAGAGAGGACCAGTGCTCAGCAGGATCAAAGGTATGGGGTCTGTGAGTCTTTGGTCTGAGCTTTGATTTCACTTTGGCCCATGAACATGGTCCTGTGACGGAAAGGGAAATGTGGAAAGGGAACAACGTAGAAGTGATTTTTCCCCCAACCCGGAAAAGTTCTAGAACCTTCATTTTGCTGTAATTTAATCGGACTGAACTGAACTGGTGTGGATGGCCCCAGGCTTTGAGATTAAAATGAAGGGTTATTGATGGGCAGAGCTCATGTCACTTCTTGTCCCTTCCTGCTCTGCCTCATTTATTTTCTCACTCCCAGGGAGAAGAGATAATAGCAGATAGAAAGCCAATAGAATAAAAGAGGATGAAGGGACCACCGCTCAGTCTAACATATAAACATCATATACAATAAAGATTGTTTTCAAAACCTTGCCTGTCTGTATTATTTAATTAACAAATTTATCCACCTATCTATCCTTTTGTCTCTAGAGTGGTTTGTGAGTGACATTTCACATCAGTACTAGTGATATCTACCAGCATTTTCCAGAGACAGCACTAATTACCTGGGATTTATTAGGCTTCTCTGACCATTTTTCCAAGACTGGCTGCTACATTTCATATGGGATCATGACGAACTCCACACTGAGCTCAAATAAAGTCACTAGGAAATACTGGGCACAATGGAAATGGTTGAGTGAGGCTGAAGGCATTGAGCAGAGGCCTGGAGAGGATTCTGTGTGTCCCTCAAGGTTATCTCAGAAGATGGGCTTTATTGGTTTTGGCTTTATTAGGATACACCAGGACAGAGGGAATTTCTGTCTTGGAGCTGTTCATGGAGCAGGTTCCTCCTGGGACGATGAGACTCCTTTATAGCACTTGCAAAGAGGCCAGATTTGGGGGAAGAAATTGCTACATTAGGAGTTTAAGCCAATCAGTTCTGATATTTCCAGTTCTGAGGTCAATATTTCAGATTTTAAATGCAGTCTTACCTGGATTCCCAAGGTTTGATCTCATCATCTCTGAACCTTATGCTCACATCACTGCTAACCACCCACTAGAAAAACAAGTGTCTGAGGCACTGAAGACTGATTTTGACGCATGAGGTTGTGCGTCGTCTTTCCAAAGTGAGGGTGGAGTAACATCTCCCTCATCTGAATGGGGGCAAAGCCACGCCTTAGAGAACTGACAGAGTTAGAAGGAAATAATTTGAAATTCAGGGATTTTGTCAGTTTAAATTGAATAATAGCCAACTCCAAAATCCCACAGGTTCTTTGAGAGCCTATAAGGGATCTTCTATGGGGCTTTATTTAATCAATAAAGTATGTTATTATTTCAATAAGAATAATCTTGTTTCCTAACCACTTCCATGCTCTCATCCTCTGCATCTGGGATATAATATCTGCATCCCCCAAGCCTACTTTGTCATTTCAAAGAATTCAGATTTTGAGAATTAACTCACCCTCGCTTACCCACACCACCCTGTGGGGAATTCTCTAACAGCTGCTGCACACTCTAATTTTCACTCTTTTCCCATTTCACCTGCTGTTGAACCCACCAAGATTGGAAATGCTATCTCATTCCTCTTTTCCTTGGTCTATATCAATTTCTCTCCTTTCCTCGGAATGTTTTGTACTCCATCTTCCAATGACTGCTTCAAACACCTAGGATTTACTTCCCATCAATTGTCAGGATATTGGTTATAAACATGAAACTTTGAATTGCTGCTCTTGCTGTGATGGACATTGGCCTGCAAGCACCGAGGTGGACAATACAAGAGCCTATGGGTAGGAGTCCAAGTATTTCAGGAAGCAGCTCTTGATGCGCTATCATATTCTAATAAGAACTGCATTGACAAGCTCATGTCCCCTACTGTGAGGTAGGGACCTGTGACTTGCATTCTCTTCTGACCAAGACAAGTGCTCACATTAATCACACCAGACCCTGTCTATGGCATCATGGGTAGAATAAATTCTGAATGAGTCTCTGAATCCCTGCTCAGAGTAAGTTTAAAGCCATACCTGAGCTCATATTTTAAGCTATTGGTAGGATTACAGGTAGAGTCAAGATAATTAAACTTCCCTCCCTGCAATCTACTTAATTAACTGTGGCAAATGAAAATAGGTAGGGATGTCTTACCAAAAGGGAATGGCTATCACCTACGACACACAGGCTACCTGGGAGTATAACCAAGTGTGACTGTCTTGACAAACACTATTAGGGGTAGGAGTCATCTGTCCCTAGTGATCCCACTGAGGATCTCGCTGTTTCTGTGTACACAGTCTTTGAACTTTCAGAGAGGCTCCCTTCTTTGCATGTCCTGTGTGGGGCATGGATTGTTAGGTGGGAACCCGAGATGCTAGCAGGGGAAAGAACCTATATTCTTTCTGTTCTGTCTTCCCTTTCCTTCCTCTGTAAGTCCTTTCTACGTTTTTTTGAGGCTGGTATCTTCTATTTCCTAATTTACCAAGTCATTCTAATTTACACTTCAAACACTGTCTGCTTCTTTCCCATGCATGTAGACACAGTTTCTCGTTTTATCAGAACATTTGATTGAAACTCTCAGGAGGTAAAAGTAATTGCATTTTATCTTATAATTTCATCAAAAATAGGATTAAAATATTTTGATATCAGGGGAGGCTTCTGCCATAGCTCTGAGGGAAAGGTAGGAAAATGTGAGTGCGTTCTGTTCATCTCCAGCAAGGGACTGGTGATTTAGAGCATTTCCCTCTGAGCACCATCACTCTCTGGGTGCCACGTTCCCAGCTATCAACCCCAGCCAACATCTGTCCTAGGATTTGTTTGTTATTTGAATGTTTTTATTATGAAATATTTCAAATGTGATGAAATTTTTTTGATAATAAATACCTATGGAGACATCATGAAACTTTAGTATTTTGCCAATTTGCTTCAGATGACTGTAAAATAAAAAATAATTACAAATTTGAAATTCCTTGGGGTTTTATTGCCTTACATATGCTGAGTTGGAGTTTTTTTTTTTTTTTTTT
>NW_026000221.1:11207750-11221174 GCF_001458135.2 Marmota marmota marmota
TTTTTTTTTTTTTTTTTACTCCCATGTGTGTTTTATACTATTATGTATGTGTTTATAAGAATGTTTTGAGTAACAGTTTACATATAGCATTGTGTATACTTCATATATTATTTTGCAATTTATTTCATCCTCAAAAAACATGTTTTTCACAGTGGCACACGCCTGTAATCCCAGCAGCTTGGGAAGCTGAAACAGGAGGATTGTGAATTCAAAGCCAGCCTCAGCAAAAGTGAAGTGCTAAGCAACTCAGTGAGAACCTGTTTCTAAATAAAATACAAAATAGGGCTGGGGATGTGGCTCCGTGGTCGAGTATCCCTGAGTTCAATCCCTGGTACAAAAACAAAACAAAAAAAACCCCTTGTTTTTAAGATTATCCATTTTGATATATATCTTTATAGTTCATTAATTTTTACTTCTGTATTGTAGTTCATTTTATCAGTATTGACAAATTGACAAATTTTCAATGTGTTTTGGTGGAAGTTTGATTGTGCTCAACTTTCCTCTATTACAAATAAGTGGACTCTGAATCTTTCTCTAGGACATATACCAGAAGTTCATTTTGTATCCACCTATGTAGATTTGTAAGTTTATCAGTTATCGTTACAAGTATATTTTTTCCTTCATTTAAATCTTTTTTTCTTCTTTCTTTGTCCTTCAATAATCATTGAAGCATTTCTCCACAAACGTTCTATATATATTTTTTTTGTTGATTTAGTACAAGGTGTCTTTTCTTTATGTTCCTTTTGTGCGTGAGATTCTATTACATTTAGAAATTAATTATTATTAATACATATTTGAGACCTTGATCCTATATGTACAAACCTTGCTGAAATCTTTTAGGTGTAAGAATTATACAGTAGCATACTGTACTTTTCTATGATCAGTCATATTAAATACAAATAAAAACACTGAGGTTCTTTGCTTTGTACTTCTTTCTGCTTTTTAATTTTTCTTCCCTTTCTGAACATGATATGACCTTTGTTACAATAGTAAATACTAATGACCACAAAGAATATAATTTCTAAAAAATGATGAGTGTGGGATGACATCAAATTAAAAGGCTTCTGCAGAGCAAAGGAAGTAAGAACGTGAAGAGAAAGCCTACAGAATGGGAAAAAATCTTGGCCAGCTACTCCTCTGGCAGGAAATAAGGTCCAAGATATATAAAGAACTAAAAAAAGAAAAACACCAAAAACCACCCACAAATAACCCAATCAATAAAAATGTCAAATGAATTAAACAGACATTTCTCAAAAGAAGAAATTCCAATGGCCCCAGCAACCAGGGGAATGCAAATCAAAAACTACATTGAGATTTCCTCTCACTCGCTAGACTGAAAAACATCAAGTATATACACCATAGTAAATGCTGGGAAGATGTGGGGGAAAGGGTACATTCTCACATTATTGATGGGACTGTCGCAAATTAGTGCAACCACTTTGGAAAGCAGTATGGAGATTTCTCAAAAGACCAGGAATGGATCCATCATAAGATCTAGCTATCCTACTCTTTGGTAATTATCCAAAAGAACAAAAATCACCATGCTCTAGTGATACAGGCACATGGGTATTTATAGTTGCCCAATTCATCATGGCTAGGTTATATAGCCAGCCCAGGTGCCTGTCAATAGATAATGGATAAACAATATGGTATATATACACAATGGAGATTTACTCAGCCACAGATAAGAATGAAACTATGTCATTTGCTAATAAATGGATGGAACTAGAGAACATCATGCTAAGTGAACTAAGCCAGACTCAAAAAGTCAAGGGTTGAATGTTTTCCTTCATATGTAAAATATAGAGAAAAATAAGGCAAAAATCAAGAGGCAGTAAAATAGAAGGAAGATCAGTGGAGTAGAAGAGGATTGATGGGGAAGGAGAAGAGATGGGAAAAGGGAGGAACAGAAACTGACCAAATTGTGCTGTGTTCACATATAAATATACTACAGTGAATTCCATGTTTGTGTCTATGTATAAAGTACCAGTGAATAAAACAATAAATAAACAGAAGGAAGGCTGGTAGAGTAGAGGAAGGGAGGAAGGGAGAGGAATAAGGGAGACATTATATATAATTATGTCAAAATGAACCCCACTCTTATGTATAATGCACTAATAAAAACTTTAAAAATTGTATAATAGTTTTATGCATCATTCTTTTGTCTGCTAGTTTTGTGTAATATATTACAGTTTTTGGATAATGAACAATTCTTGCCTCCCCGGTGTAAACTTCCTTTCACTATAGTTTTCTCTATTTTAATAGACTGTTGAATTTACTTTGCTACTAACATATTTAACCTTTGTACACTGTTCAAAAAGAAAATCAGAGTATAATTTTCTTTCCTTGTTTTTTTTAATCCCAGAATAAGCTGTTTTTTTTTTTAATTTGTTCTTATTAGTTACACATGATGGTAGAATGTATTTTGACATATTATATGTATATGGAGTATAGCTTCTCATTCTTCTGGTTTTACCTGATGTAGAATTACATTGGTCCAGTAACCATATATGCACCTAGGATAGTAATGTCTGATTCATTCTACTGTCTTTCCTACTCCCATTCCCTCTCCCTTCCCTTTATTCCCCTTTGTCTAATCCAAAGTACGTCTGTCCTTCCCCAACCCCTCACCCCCACTCCCTTATTATGCGTTAGCATCTGCATATTAAAGAAAATATTTTGCCTTTGGTTTTTCTGGGATTAGGTTATTTCCACAATTAACTTTTTAAAAAAAATTTCTTAAATTTGTTTTAATTAGTTATATATGACAGTAGAATGCATGATATATTATACCTGTGTATGGGATATAATTTCTCATTTTTTTGAGTTGTATATGTTACAGAATTATATTGGTCATGTAGCCACATATATACATACAGTAATAATGTCTGTTTCATTCTACTATCTTTCCTATCCCCACATCCCCTCTCCTTCCCTCCCATCACTTCCCTCTTCCTAATCTGAGGTAAAGCTATTCTTCCCTAGTGCCTCCCTCCTTATTGTGAATTAGCATCTGCGTATTAGAGAAAACATTCAACCTTTGGTTTTGTGGGATTGGCTTATTTTGCTTAGCATGATATTCTCCAACTCCAACCATTTACTGGCAAATGTCATAATATTACTCTTATTTAAAGCTGAGTAATATTCCATTGAGTAGATATATCACATTTTCTTTATCCATTCATCTATTGAGGGACACCTAAGTTGGTTCCATAGTCTAGCTATTGTGAACTGAGCTGCTATCAACATTGACGTGGCTGCATCACTATAGTATGCTGATTTTAAGTCCTTTGGGTATAAACCAAGGAGTGGGATAGCCGGGGTCAAATGGTGGTTCCATTCCCAATTTTCTGAGGAATCTCCATACTGCTTTCTACAGTGATCCCATCAATTTGCAGTCCCACCAGCAATGTATGAGTGTAACTTTTTACCACATCATCGTCAACATTTACTGTTGTCTGTATTCTTGATGATTGCCATTCTGACAGGAGTGAGATGAAATCTTAGTTTTGATTTGTGTTTCTCTAATTACTAGAGATGTTGAACACTTTTTCATATATTTGTTGATGAGTTATGTTTCTTCTTCTGTGAAGTGTCTGTTCAGTTCTTTGGGCCATTTATTGATTGGGTTATTTGTTTTTTTTTTTGTGTGTGTGTGTTAAGTTTTTTAAGTTTTTTTATGTAGCCTAGAGATTAATGCTTTATTGGAGGTGCATGTGGTAAAGATTTTCTCCCAATCTCTAGGCTCTCTCCTCACTTTATTAATTGTTTCCTGTGCCGAGAAGAAGCTTTTTAATTTGAATCCATCCCATTTATTAATTCTTGATTTTACTTCTTGTGCTTTAGGAGTTTTGTTAAGGAAGTCAGATCCTAGGCCAACAAGGTGAAGATTTGGGCCTATTTTTTCTTCTATTAGGTACAGGGTCTCTGTTTTAGTGCCTAAGTCTTTGATCCACTTTTGAGTTGATTTTTGTGCAGGGTGAGAGATAGGAGTTTAATTTCATTTGTTATATATGGATTTCCAGTTTTGCCAGTACCATTTGTTGAATAGGCTGTCTTTTTCTCCAGTGATGTTTTTGACACCTTTGTCTAGTATGAGATAACCATATTTATGTGGGTTTGTCTCTGTGTCCTCTATTCTGTACCATTGGTCTACAAGTCTATTTTGGTGCCAATACCATGCTGTTTTTATTGCTGTAGTTCTGTGGTATAGTTTAAGGTCTGGTATTGTGATGCCTCCTGCTTCACTTTTCTTGCTAAGGATTGCTTTGGCTATTCTGGGTCTCTTATTTTTCCAAATAAATTTCATGATTGCTTTTTCTATTTCTATGAAGAATGTCGTTGGGATTTAGTAGGAATTGCATTAAATCTGTATAATGCTTTTGGTAATATGGCCATTTTAACAATATTAATTCTGCCTATCCAGGAGCATGAGAGATCTTTCCATCTTCTGAGGTTTTCTTCAATTTATTTCTTTAGTGTTCTGTAGTTTTCATTGTAGAGGTTTTTTACTTCACATTTGATGGGAAGAGAGGGTGTGATGCACCTGGTTCTTATTTGCCCATGATGTTTGTGCTTTTTAAATGTTAAGCAAGAGAAGTGTCCAGCATGGTTTTTGACCTAAGAATTAAAGTGAATTCAGATTTTAGCTCACAGGACAGTAATAATAAAAGTGGTAATAAGTAAAAGTCTGTATTTAGTAAAATTCGCTCTCTTTTTTATTTGTTCTTTTTGGATATACAGGACAGTAGAGTGTATTTTGACATTTTAATTATACATGGAGTATAACTTATTCTAATTAGGATCTCATTCTTGTGGTTAAACATGATGTGGAATTACACTGGTCATGTATTCATAATGAACATAGGAAAGTTATGTCCAGTTCATTCTACTGTCTTTCCTATTCCCAACCCCCATCTCTTCCCTTCATTGCACTTTGTTTAATCTGGTGACTTCTATTCTTCACTCCCTTCACCTTATTGTGTGTTAACATCCACATATCAGAGAGAACATTCAGCCTTTGGTTTGGGGGATTGATTTATTTTACTTAGCATTATAATCTCCAGTTCTGTCCATTTAACCAGTAAATGCCATAATTTCATTCTTTTTTATGGCTGAATAATATTCCTTTGTGTATGTATGGCACATTTTCTTTATCCATTCGTCTGTTGAAGGGCATGAAGGTTGATTCCATAGCTTAGCTACTGTTAATTGGGCTGCTATAAACATTGATGTGACTGCATCACTATCGTATGCTGATTTTAAGTCCTTTGGATGTATTTCAAGAAGTGGTTTAACTAGGTCAAATGATAGTTCCACTCTAAGTGTTTTGATGAATCCCCATACTGCTTTCTAGAGTGGTTGCACCAATTTTCAGTCCCACCAGCACTGAATGAGTGTACCTTTCTCTCCACATCCTTGCCAACATTTCTTGTTACTGGTATTTCTTGATAATTTCCATTCTGACTGGAGTGAGATGGAATCTCAGTGTGGCTTTAATTCATATTTATGTAATTGCTAGAGATGTTGAACATTTTTTCATATATTTTTTGACCACTCTTACTCTATTTCTTCTTCTGTTAAGTGCCTATTCAGTTCCTTTGTGCATTTATTGATTGAGTTATTTGTGTGGTTTTTTTTTTTTTTTGGTGTTAAGTTTTTTGATTTCTTTATACACCCTGGAGATTAATGCTCTATCTGAGGTGCAGGTAGCAAAATTTTCTCCCATTTGTAGGCTCTCTTTTCACATTCTTGATGGTTTCATTTGATTATTTCCTTTGCTGTGAAGAAGTTTTTTAGTTTGATGCCATCCCATTTATTGATTCTTGATTTTATTCTTGAGCTTTAGGAGTCTTGTTGGTGAAGTCCATTCCTAAGCTAACATCCTTGGTGCTCTCATGTTTTTTGTCTCTGTTACACACACACACACACACACACACACACACACACTTCTGGAACTTCATGTGAGTCCCATAACAGATTATAAGGATAAAAGACCATCCATAAAAGTTGCCATTTTGTTTTGATTAAATTTATACTATGGTCTTTGAAATACAGTCCATGCATCATGCAACACTGTGGTCAATGGTGGACTGCACACTTGATGATGGGCCTGAAAATCTTCTATTGCCTAGTGAGGTCCTAGCCATCATAATTTGCAGTGCTATGTATTACTTGCATGTTTGTGGCAATGCTGGTAAAAATAAATCTTCTGTACTGCCAGTCTTATGGTGATGGCATAGCCAATACAAATATAAATACATGAAAATTGATCATAATAAACAACTGTGTTAATGATTTCCATAAACCAGACTAGATTTTGTGTCATTATTTTAGAGTCTACTCCTTCTACTTACAAAAAAAGCCTACTGTAAAACAGTATGCTGTGTGATGCCATCTGCAGCCCCATACAGCTTGTATTTACTGTTCCTCTTGATTATACCAAGAGGCCACATCAGGAGATTAACCTAGACCCATCTAGGTTTGTGTAATTATGCAATGATGAAATTGCCTAGATACACATTTCTTAGAACATAGCCTTATCATTAAGGAATGCATGACTGTATCTACTGTTTCTCAGATTGGTATCCAAGTTTTTTTTTTTTTTATCTTACCATATGATAAGTGGATGGCATTTAATAAAATGTGGCTGACTTGACCGAATGGTAATAATTTTTTAAATGTGGATGGAATAAGGGATATAATAAAACAGGGATCTGTCCAGAAATGACCTATACAGACATAATTCACCAATATTTGAGAATAGGAAAAAGCACTAAACAGAGATAGTTATTGAGATGCCACCATCGTAAGATGGCGATTCTTAGATTAGGCACCCATGAGCCATTAGCAGCCATTACACATAGTTACTGGAGGAGTGTGAACCAGGCCAATAAAGAGGATCTGGGCTGGACACCAGCATCACCATACCATGACACCCCATAATGCATCACACTGTAGTATATGTTTTGAAATAGTATGCAAAATGTGAATAAGATTGCCTACAGATTTGAATGCCACATATAGCTTTCATTTTTTGGGTAAATCATTTGACCTCTCTCTATCTCACTTCTTTCACCTTAAATAGTAATAATAATCCTACTTTATAGGGTTTGCATAAGAATTAAATGAAATAATACGTAAAAAGAGTTCAGATAAATATCTCAAGTGTAAGAATTAGTATATGTTAGTTGTTCTTATATTTATTGTTTCTGTTGTCATTGTTGCTGTTATTTTAATTATCAGATTAAGGGACTGTCTTCCTCACTAAACAATGAATCAGATAAGAAAAAGAAAAGCAGACCCTGACATACAAGACTGTCATCAACATGAACAGCTAGGTCTTGATGTTGGGAGCTGACCTGGCACTCAGAGCCAAACTGTGGCATTCTTCTCTTGAAATTAACCATACAGAGCACTGACATCAGACAAGGTAGATCTACAACTATAATATAGTGAGACAAAAAAAGAGAAGATTGGATGATCTTGTCAGAGCATAGAGAAAAATAAGATTACATTGCAAACAACAACAACAAAAAATGCAAACCTACTCTTCTCCCAGCAGACATAAATAATTACTGCTTCTTTGAAAAGTGTAGTCTCACCTTAATACTTATTCTTCCTACTTTCTAGGTAAGATTAACTAAAATATCTGATATATAGTCACCTTTTTCCCTGACAGTATTCAAACCAGAGAAAACCCCATTTTCTTGAACCCTCCTCAAGAACCACCTGACACAAACACAAATCATTCTTAACACTCGCCTGTTATAAAGCCTAACAGGTCTCTGTGGTGTGTGGTCTCTCTCATAGAATGAGCCAATAAATCTAACTTCACCTGATTATTGATATATCCTCAATGGTCTTTGGCTGGAGGGCTTTGAACAGAGATTTTTCACTCCTTTACTCCCAGTGCCTGAGATGTAGCATTACATAAGAGTTTTTTTTTTTGAATGAAAAAAATTAATGCTATGTGGAAGTGAATTCCAAATATCCTGGCTGCAGTGAGTGGCTCACACTGGTTCTTTTCACATGTACAGTCTGTAAAATAATTGAGGGCATGCAGATACCAACCGAGCATAGTAGAGCAGTGTTACACATGAATGAGATATACAATTTAAAAATGATAGTTCTGGGCACCTGGCCATCAATAGTGGTCATGAAGAATGGTAAAGCAAAGGCTTTAGATAAAATTCTAAAGTTACAAACTTGTGAATAGCACAGGTTCTGCAAAGAAAAATGCTGTCATAAGTCAAAGAATAATCATTATTTTGTATGCACTATATAGAGAAGGCTGTCTAAATGGATATTCCTAGCTTGTCACAGGACTCTTGGAAATGAAGGCATAAATTATTGCCATACTGGTATAATGCCAATTTTACAGGCTACAGTTGTACCTAGGGGAGAGTAAATTGATATAATGACTGGGAACTGCAAGCTCTTTATTTAAAACTAATTTAAACTGGTATCCAATCCAGCTGAGGGCAGGGGGTGGAGAGAGTAAGGGAGGGAGGGAGAGAGAAAGAGGGAGAGAAAGAGAGGACGGGAGGAAGAGAGGAAGAGAACATAAATAAGCAACAAAGTATATGTATGTAGATTTTGCAGCAGCATCAGCTGGCAAAAAGCAAGTCACATACACACCATACAATGAGCTTGTGGTCCATTCTTGAAGAGTAGTATAGCTCATTCTTCTGCCTCCACACCAGTCCTTGAAATGAACTCTACACTGAAGTTTGATTCCTGCTAAGTCTGGTTCCAACAGTGAGATTATATCATTGGTGATATAACTGTTAAAAAGTACTTATTTTTATAAGATAGAAGTGAGTGTGGTTACTTTTTAATTTTTAATTTGTTCTAATTAGTTATACAGGACAGCAGAATGCATTTCAACTCATTGTACACAAATGGAACACAACTTCTCATTTCTCTGGCTGTACATGATGTAGTCACACTATTTGGGCAATCATACATGTGCATAGGGTAATAATGTTCCTCTCATTCCACCATCCTTCCCACGCCCGCCCACACCCCCTCCTTCTCCTCACTCCCCTCTGCCCAATCCAAAGTTCCTCCATTCTTCCCTGGCACCCCCCACCCACAACATTATGGATTAGCATCCATATATTAGAGAAAACATCTGGCCTTTGTTTTTTGGAAAAGACTAATTATTTTTAATTTAATTGTATGATAACGTCAACATTGCTTTGTATACCTATAGGTATACACGTTCTTATGTATCAGTTGAATACATTTAACCAAAAATGGTTCATTTTATATTAGTATCAAAAATTAAGTATTGAGTGACAAGCAATGGAAACATGAGAACAGTACATTAAGATGAAATCTTCAACTGAAAATGTTTAAAAATGATCTATAGAACTAGAGAGCAATTCCATTTTCATAGATTGGAGACTTAATATTTTCATATGTCAATTCTCCCCAAATCAACCTATAGATTCAATGCAATCCCTGTGAAACTCTCGCAAATCATGTTTATAGACAATGACAAGTTTTAGAGTGGCCAATGATTTTGGAAGAAAAAAAGAACAGTGGAAAATTACACTACCAGTTTCAAAACTTACTATAAAATCACCATTATCTAGACAGCACGGTACTGGTGTTACAATAGGTATATAGATCAACGGAATAGAATAGAATGCTTAGAAATAAACTTTTATGGTAAGTTCATTTTTAACAAGATGCCAAAGCAATACAAAGGAGAAAGGAAAGTCTTTTAATAAATCATGTTGGGATAGTCATATGCAAAATAATTAATATAGGATCTTACTGCATATAATACCCAGAAATTAACAGAAAACCCATTTATATAATGGTCAATTGTTTTTTAATATTTTTTTTAGTTGTACATAGACCTTTATTTTATTTATTTTTATATGGTGCTGAGGCTCAAACCCAGTGCCTCACAGGTGCTAGGCAAGTACTCTACCACTGAGCCACAGTCTCAGCCCTGGTCAATTGATTTTTGATAAGAATATCAAGGCAATTAGATGAGGTGTGGAAAGAGAATGATATTTTCAAAAATGGTACTTGATCAACTGGATATGTATTTTTAAAAAACAAAGCTTTGAGCTTTACCTATCATTATAAAAATAGCTTTAAATTGGTAGTAGAATTAAACATAAGACTTAAATCTATATAACTTTTAGAAAAAAACAGGAAAAAATTCTCTGGCCATGGCATATGCAAGGACTTGAAATCATAGATCCTTAAAGAAAACATATAGTTAAATTTTGTCAAAATTATAAAGCATTTATTCTTAAAAAAGACATCATGACAAACCACAGAATGAAAGAAAATATTTGCAAATCATATGTTTAAAAAAAAAGAACTTATATCCAGAAAAAACGACTCAATAAGAAGACAATAAACTTAAAAATATGTGACATATTTTACCAAAGAAAGTGCATAAATGACTAGTTTTCCCCAAAGAAGATATATTAAGCAAGAAACATAAAAAGGTATTCAGTGTCAGTAGTAACCAGGGAAATGCAAACTGAGAACACAATAAGAAGATTATAATTAAAAAGATTGACAATTCCAAGTGTTAGCAAAAATATGCAAAAATTATAATACCAATAACACTAAGATGATATGTAAAATGGTACATGGGGAAATAGCCACATTTAGAAGTTTTTTAAAAAAATTAATCATGTACCTGCCACACAATGAGGTTATTGTATTTCTCGGTATCTACTAAATAAAAATAAAAACATATGCCCAGATAAAGACTCTGATAAAAGAAGGCTGATTCATAGTGGGGTAGGGAGGGGAGTATGGGAGGAAGAGAGGAACTCTAGATAGGGCAGAGGGGCTGGAGGGGAAGGGAGGGAGCATGGAGTAATTAATGATGGTGGAATGTGATGGACATTATTATCCAAAGTACATGTATGAAGACACGAATTGGTGTGAATATACTTTGTATACAACCAGAGATATGAAAAATTGTGCTCTATATGCGTGATAAGAACTGTCATGCGTTCCACTGTCATATATAAATTAAAAAAACATTTATTTATTTATTTTTCTTTCTTTCTTTTTTTTGGGGGGTGGGTAATCAGAGATTGAACCCAGGGGCACTCAACCACTGACCAACATTCTCAGCCTTTTAAAAACATTTAAAAATTTGTTTTAATTAGTTATACATGACAGTAGAATGCATTTATGCACTTTGATACACCATACATAGATGGGGTATAATTTCTCATTTTTATGATTGTAGAATCATGTTGAAGAATCACATAGGTCATGCTGTCATATATACATATACATAAATTAATAATCTGTTTATTTTACTATTTTTCCTATCCCCATATCCCCTCCCCTCCCTTCACTCTCCTCTACCTAATCTAAGGTAATTCTGGTTTTCTCTGGTGCACTCCCTCCCATTGTGCATTAGCATCTGCATATTAGAGAAAACATTCAGCCTTTGTTTTGGGGGGGATTGATTTATTTCACAGCATGATATTCTCCAACTTCATCCACTGCAAATGCCATAATTTCATTCTTCTTTAAAGCTGAGTAATATTCAATTGAATATATATACCACATTTTCTTTCTCTATTCACTTATTGAAGAATATCTAGGTTGGTTCTATAGTTTAGGTGTTGTGAATTTAGCTGCTGCTGTAAACATTGACGTGACTGCATCACTGTAGTATGCTGATGTTAAATCCTTTGGATGTATACTGATGAGTGGGATAGCTGGGTCAAATGGTGGTTCCATTCTGAGTTTTCTGAGGAATCTCTATACTGCTTTGCATAGTGGTGGTACCTGGTTCAACATACAGAATTCAATAAACATAATTCATAATTCATCATATTAATAGACTTAAAAACAAGAATCATACAATCATCTCCAAAAAAAGCAGAAAAAAGCATTTGACAAAATACAGCACCTCTTCATGTTCAAAACATTAGAAAACTAGGCATAGAAGGACATTATAAAAGCTATATATGCTAAACCCAAGGCCAGCATCATTGTAAGTGGAGAAAAATTGAAAGCATTCCCTCTAAGAACTGGAACAAGACAAGGATATCCTCTTTTAACACTTTTATTCAATATCACCCTTGAAACCCTAGCCAGAGCAATTATATAGAAGAAAGAAATTAAAGGGATACAAATAGATAAAGAACTCAAACTATCCTCAGCCCTTTTTGTATTTTATTTAGAGACAGGTTCTCACTGAGTTGCTCAGGACTTCATGAAATTGCTGAGGCTGGTTTTTAAATTGCAATCCACTTATCTCAGCATCCCCAGCCTCTGGGATTACAGGCATGTGTCACCATGTCCAGTCTGAAATTAATTAATTAATAATAATAATAATAATAATTATTATTATTATTATTATTTAAGTTTTTAGTTGTAGATGGACATAATACCTTTATTTATTTATTTATTTTTATATGGTGTTGAGGATCAAGCCCAATACCTCATATATGTGAGGCAAGTTTTCACCACTGAGCCACAACCCCAGCACTTATATGAAATTTATTAAAAGGGAAATCTATATTTTGAAACATATAGGAAACATATCAGTGTTTGCCTAGGGTGTGCGACTTAAAAATAAGCATGAGAGAATTTTCAAAGGTGGTGGAAATATTCTAAAACAGGATAGTAGTGATGATTACACATAATATGAACTGATTTTATGGAATATAAATTGTATGTTAATAAAACTATTTTAGAAGGGAAAGGAGAAACAGGAGGCAGGAAGACCAGGGAAGGCAAATTCAAAGTTTGTATGAAGGAAGAATTAAGTTTATATTATGCTGTTCCAAAGGAAGAACTAGAACTAATAAATGAAAATGAGAAAAATGTAGATTTTTATATTATAAGGAAAAATTTACTCATCACTCTCACTAAAATAAATGCCTTTTATTATAAGATTGTTTATTATTCCTGGAAGATTAGTATCATATAAAAATAATTTTATGAAATCATATTAAGAAGAAAATTGAAGTACATTACACTGAGATGTCTCCCAAAATTATGATTTTATGTATCTGAAGCCTAGTAAAGTTAAGGACCACATAATTCCTGATGTTTATATACTGAAGCTACTATATATTAAAATAAAACTAATTTTAGAGAAAACTTCCTATGCTTGAGTGGATTGTGGTAAATTTGGGGCTGTCCTGCCTTAAATCAACTGGACTCCATGCTAACACAACTCCTGCGTTGAACAAGGTTGGTCAGTTTTATAAGTAAAGTAAGAGACTCCTACATTTTAAATCATGGGTAAAGATGATAGCCCACATATCTTTAAAGGGTAATCACTCACCTGATGTACAAACACCTTCCCTCTGAATTTTTTTTTTTTTTTTTTTTAGAGAGAGGTGAGAGAGATTTTTTTTTCAATATTTACTGATCCACCTAATGTGTCATTCTTCGTTTTAGTTATTGGT
>NW_026000221.1:11221943-11284005 GCF_001458135.2 Marmota marmota marmota
TATATATTCCACTACTATATATATATTCCATTACAATAGTGCAAAAATCATACTTTTTTAAGTTGGCCAAGAGTTTTTTCTTCTAAATGTAAGCCAACATTGAAAAATTGGGAAATTTTCTGTGAGAATATTTTTGCTTGCCTTTGTCACAAATCACCAATCTTATAATAAGAAGATCTAATAATTCCCTTATAGCTACATTCTGCTGTTACTATGCAGAACAACTCCCATTCTCGAGGGGGCATGTGCTCTCCAGTTCACATCACCTCCTAGCTCCCCAGTTGCCGCTGCTGCTCACACAATGAGCACTTCCATCCTTTTGGTACTCTTGCATTTTATGTATTTAGTCCTCATAAGAATTAGAGGTAATAACCTCTGCTTCAGGAGAAAAAAAAAATGGACCTTTGTCACAAATCACCAATCTTATTCTGCCTTTGAGGATCCAGATCTCCCTTCTGTCTCTGAATGCCCTAAGGCCTGTGAAGGGCTTTCTTAGCTCACTGAACTCCTATTACACTCACTCTTCCTTGCTCATCTTTTGGTACTTCTCTATGTCTCTTGGAGTTCTAGGGATAATAACCACACTTATGTGCCTATAACTCCTCTGGAATGAAACACAGTGAAGGAAATCAGGGAGATGAATATTAAAAATTCAACTTTATTAGTGATGACATGGAATTGAAGAATATGGTTGAATCAGGAGCCAAATGAGTCTTCTGACACAATTCACCTTGATTTGTATTTAACCACACCCCCAAAACTGCAGACCCCTCTGCTGTTGAGACAGAACCTACTCGGAATAACTTCTCTTCTGATATGCATTTCTGTCAGAATGATTCCCAAAAAGGAAAACCCATATGGAGCAAAACTGATAATTCTTAGTACCTTTTCCCAAATTAACAAATGACAGAAGTCTCCTATGAAGTTCTCAGGAAGACATTAAAGCCCCAGTGAAATGTAATCCTGGTTTGTAAATTAAAGTTTAAAATAAATAAGTACAGATTAGAATCTGCTTACTCCAAGTTCTTTCTGTATTTTCTAGAAAAGGCCCAAGTTGTGCCATCATCTAGGTTTTATTCCATAGGAATGAGTATTGTGCCTTCAGAAGTTAAATACCTTTCCTCCTGGGTCCCATCACCAAAAAAGACTAAAAAGTTCATTACACATATAAAATTAGTAGAATTATAGCTAAAACAATCTAATCCCAGCTACAAGCTGATTTTTTTCAGTCATAAAATTCCTAGAACCTGAAACCAACATGCAGTGTCCCTAAAGGCCATGGTAGAGGTTCAGTGCTGTCTGAAGAAAGGAAAAGAAAAGCAGAGAAATTTAATTTTTCTGGAGACAGTATCACTTGACCATGGTCCCAAATTAGCAAATTGTAAGGTCTTCCATAAGGAGATTAATTACACTTAACAAGTATGAAAGGGAAGAAAATCCATTTTTACATTCTCTGTCCTTGATCGGAAAGTGAGGAAAAACTCTTGGCAAAACTTTGAAATCTGCAGTAGTCATGGCTCTAGTTAGCAGCCATTTAACTTTTTTCCCAAGAAGGATATAAGTTGGGAAAGAAACTACATAAAGCAAGTTTACCAGGTCTTTTTGAAGTTTCTTTCTCCTCTATCCGGCATATTCAAACTTTAAATTTCATTTCTCCTTGAAATCTCAGTTTGCAACCCCCACCTCCCATTCCAGGATGCATTTGCTGGAGATGTGTTCAGGATGCAAGCTTTCCACAGAGAGTACTCCTTGCCTACCAGGGGAGGTTTCCTTCTACCCCTCACCTTGGTTTCTGCTAGAGAGTCACCCTCTACTGCAGGCCCAATCTTTTCTTAGTTTTTGAATCTTCTAAATTTTACGTAATACATCTTTCTGCAGCATACTTTTTTTTTTTTTTTGCAACAGGGTAGGTCACTAATGCTCTATTTCTATCTGCTGTTCTCCTATTCTGAGAAGGTTCAAAAATATTTGAACCTGTTTTCTTAATTGATTCCTTTCCTTTCCTACCACACACATAGATATTCATAAAACCTAAGAAACTGCTTACTTTTCCATTCCCTTTGTTTTTAAACTCAATTATCTGCTTGTCTTTTTGTAATCCCACTTTCAAGAGCAGCTAAGCTGGGACTTATTTTCTTTAATTTGTCGTACCTCTCCATTCAAATCTCCAGAGAAAATATCTTTCTTCTTACGATTGAATTTGCCTGTTTTACTTCATTTTTCTTTCATTCTTTCCAAAATCCTTGTTCTAATAATAAACCCAGAACATATTTTTAAACCAAGACACTCTTCTTGAATTCTGAATAAAGCCATTCCAGAGAGAGAATACATGAAGCATAATCTATTTCAAGTGCCATTTAAAACTGGATTCACAGTAATTTGGTTGGCTTTGGGCAGTATTCACTGTATACTAAAAGCATCTAGTTTCTTTATTTGGGTTTTTAATAAGTATCTCTAAACTCATATGGGAAAACCAAAATCTGGGTCTCTGAAATAATAAAACACCATCATAATTAATACAGTTGTCCTTTTTACAGTCCATATGAGTCCATTAAATTGGCTGGGAGTTGAAAACTTTTGGTACAAAACTTATGGGATTCTAAGCAGTTAACTCTTCCATAGTTCCCTCCTTTGATGCTGAATGCAGTTGAAAATAACACAAATAGGAATAGAATTTGGGAGAGCTAATCAAATACTGTATTTTTATGCTAGGTTTTAAATTCATAGTAGTTCATTTGTAGCCCACATGGACTTAACTGTCTTTACAAACCATCTATAGACCTGGCTAAGAAATAGAATAAAGGTAGCACAATTATTCCACCCACCAGTACTTATTAAGTACGTATGCTGAAGCTCTGTTTTGATGTGAGCCTGCAAAGAAGTAGAAGTACTCTTTTCTTGGATAGGAATCAGCAATGAACCTGAGATGCTGGAGTGTGAGTCTTCTGTTCAGTTAGCTTCCCAGTAAACACTTGGGCAGATTTCTTGACTTTGAAAAGGTCAAGACTCTAAAAATTTTAAAGCAACTAAAATTAAGCAATGTATTGTTTAGGCACGTATATATTAAACACTAGTCCAGGAAACTGGTTACAGCAGGACATAAGGAAGAAAAACAGGATGGGGTAAATAAATAGACAAATGGGAATTATTGATAATTTTCTAGTTTTCAGGTCAGGTGGTAGTTTCATGCATGTTAATTTATTCTAAGTAATTCAATTTGTGTACATAAAGTATACCATACATATATATTTCCATATAAATTTCTATATGTATATATATTTTTCATTTTTACTAACAAATTACTCATAATAGCAAATAATTTTTCATTTGTAATATTCTGAAAACTGGAAATGAGCTATTTTAATTTTGTAAAGGTTGATCCTTACTAGGTTTTTAATTACTATCATACAATGTTCAATTTTATGTTAGGAATAGAAAGACTATAATTTCCAATTATATTCCACAATACAAATGTTCCATGAGGAAATAGTACCACTTGAATTTCTGGAATAAACATATGGTATTAACCAAAACAATGCTAGTATTAAATGTGCCATTGAGAAGATACACCATACTATATTTCCCTGACTTCCAACCAATTTGACTGAATTTCTACCTATAAACCTTGGGAAGAGTATAGTAAAAAGGCTAAGTTAAATTTATTTTTAGCTATGTTGTAGCTCTGTATCACTAGAGGAAAAAAAATGCACAGCAATTCCCTCCTCCACAAAAATGTCTTGATGGTAGAAAAATGAAAAGTTCCCAAGAACATGAAAATGTGACAAATTTTAAAGATAAAATTTGGGAGATTGACTTTCAGTTATGAAAGACTGGGTAATTTGTATCATTTTGTTGGCTGAAAAAGAAGAAACTTTTGATAAAATAAAATTAAATCTGTGTAATGACATAAAAGAACTACTAAGAAAATAAAGACTTATGACAAAGTCCAGGAAACCAGACTTGCAACCTGGAATTTGAGGGCTGCTTGTGTCCCAGGATTTTTTGTTCACTATAATAGAAAAGACCAAGATGCGCTGAACTTTAATTACTTTCAGGAGGCTAATCTGCAATCAACCAAGGGAAGGGAGTGGGAGAATGCCATAGTAAACCATCCAGACTTTGGGCTGTGACCACTGAGTTTGACATCTTAGAAATAAGTAGGAATTTGAAACAAATTCATTTTCATACGGACTGAAACAGTTTTGAATTACTTCAACCCTTGATTGAATTAAAGTGGACTGGAATTGCTAGTGTTTCTAACCGTACCAGAGACAAGTATAAATTCTCTCTTGTAGATGATAACATTATAATGATCCTAAAATTAGATCTATAATTTTTGATGTGCATTTGGTAAAAAAAAATCAAGCAACAGATAGAAAAGATAGTTTATATAAAATTCAAGAGAAAAAAACAGGTAACAGAAATAGTCATGTAGGGGATACAGAGACAAGAGCATTAAATAAATATGTCTAGTGTAATCAAGTATATAGAATTGAGCAAATAACTAAAGATATGACAAAAATAAACCAAATGGAAATTCTAGAATCAGTAGATGAGTATTGCTATTAATATGGCTATAGAGAAAATTAGTGGCTTGGAATAAAGAACTAAATAGTCAAGCCAGAGTCTGGGGGAAAAAAAAACATACAGAAACAGAAGTGCAAACAGCATATGGTTATAGATTTGTTGTTCCAAAGGAGAAAGAAATGATGAAGTAGAAAGATTATTTAAAGGCATATTGGCTGAGATATGTCCAAAGATGATTGAGCATATTAAGTTACATATTCAAAAAACACTGTAAAATCTAATTGGGGTAATATCAAAGAAAAGATTATGTATGCACACTATATCCCAAATCTCTGAAAACCAAGAGTAAAGAGAAAATTCTTGAAATGGCCAGAGGACAAAAGACTATATACCCTTTCAAGTGCATAGAATTATTGACCAAAATTAACTGCTGACAAGTAGTATCAATCTTTTTGCTGCCCTGAAAAAGGTCAGAGTTCCCTTTAGTCAGTTGTAGATACTCACCAGGTGAATTTACTTAACAATGTTAGTCCAGAGGGTTTGTTTCTAGAGATAAGCCAGGTAAAAATACCATCTTGAATAGTGTTGTGCTACATCTTATAATAAGGATATACAGAGAAAGTATAATCCTTAAATTTCCTTTGCATCTTATTTTTACTTTATTTCCATTTTTATATATTTTTATATTTTTGACTATCAAATTCTATTTGGACTATCTTGGCTCCTTTTACCTAATAGTCTCTTATTCTTTTGAAAATTCCCATAGGTTTCTTGAATTTTTTTTAACTTCATGCATTCTCTTTCTCCATCCCACAAGGAATGATTTAAATAGTATCTAAAAATGGTACGTGGCGTTGACATTTCAGTTTAAGATCAGTGGTGCTAACAGGAAAGATTCACAGGAGAGGAGTGATAACCCAAGTTCTTTAAGCCAACAATATCATGGAAATACCACTAAATTACATAAGAATCAGGTTCTAATTCTGGCTTTGTTCCCAAGTCACTTTAGGCAAATTTCTTGGCACATTTCTTCATCTATTAAGTGATTTCTTTAAATCCCTTCAAATTCAAATTGTCTATGATATATTGTAGATGAACATTTACTTTTTAAGAAAACCTATGTAATATATATTCCATAATATCTTCCTCCAGACTTTTCACTCAAGCTTATATCCTTCAATACAAGGACAAATTTAAAATAGAAAAGAAGCAAGTGCAAAATATAGAAGTCTGTGACCATCCTCATTTCCAACTACTATTTTCTAACATGGCAGCCTGAATGCATAAAGAATATATACTTACTGTGATGGTATTTCCTATTAAATACCTATGGACTTTAAAATTTACACATTTAAAAGTAATTATTGCTCTTGTCTCTCCCTCAGTTACTCTGTTAATATGGAAATGCAGAAATATTTTCAATTTCTAAATTATTCATAAAAACTATGTTGTCTGCATCTTGAATATTTCATTGAAATCTTAAATGCTTAATGTGGGAACCAGGCATCACGTCATTTTTAAAAATTTCCTCCTGATTAGGTCTTTACATTGTTTAAATGGCATTTAATCATATAACCTTCAAGTTATAAAGTCTTTACTTGACAGATTTTCAAAGCTATACCATTACATGAACTGCTTATATGTTATTTACTTAAGTTGACGTACTTGTAAATTATCATTTTAAATATTCTCGGGAAAAATAGAAATATCATTTTTGATTTTCCTCGAAGAGACATTCTATTATGTAACAGTTTCATAATGTTTCCTTGACAACATTGCTAAGAATGTCTCTGAGGCAATAAAGAATCTGTGGTAAATGATTGATGCCTAGTTTAAAAATAGAAAATGTGAATATACCATGTGTAGTTAAACATGCCACTATAATCACACACCCAAATGGGGTCATCAACATACTAGTTAGAGCTATACTAAATGTTTGTTAAAATGATACAATTTACCAAAACTGAAGCTTTGAAGACTAAATAACAACTTCCTGAATAAATAGATGTATTAATGTCACTGGTACTTTAAGTATAATTGCTAAAGACCCCAATGTTTTCCAAATGGGACATAATTATCTTAAACTGAACTTCTCATTAATTGAGGCATTCATTCATTATTGAGCTGTGAACTGTATGAGGTACTGAATTTTCATTAGTAAAGATCTCTGTGGAAAGAAAAAACTGAATAGAGAAAGCAATACCTTACTCTGTGTGGTAAATAGAATTAACATTTCACCTGCATCTCAAATTTAACAGGTTAAGGCAGCAAGAAACTTCAAAAGATTACCTAGTCCTTTCTTTTGCCCCAGGGTGGGACAAACAACCATCTGTTTCCTACATAATTTCCCAAGAAGGATTATTCTAATGATATAACCTAATACTTAGTCTAATACGTGTGGTTGATGCTCCATTTTTGAGTCCTGAAAAATATGTCAGTCAAACTTTTCTACAGTGAGAGGAAATTTAATAATAAGAAAAAATACATATTTAAATTATTTTTTGAAAAATATATGCCTGAGCCAGGCATGACAGTGCATACCTGTAATCCCAGTGGCTTGGGAGGCTGAGGCAGGAGGATTGCAAGTTCAAAGTCAACCTCAGCAACTTAGTGAGGTCCTAAGCAACTTAGTGAGATCATGTCTCAAAATACAAATAAAGAAATAAATGAATAAATAATTAAATAAATAAATAGGCTGGGGTCTTTGATCAGTTGTCAAGCACCCCTGGGTTCAATTCCCAGCACCAACCCCCATCCACTACCACCCAAAACAAAAACAAAACAAAACAAAACAAACCTCAAAATGTGTATGCCTAATCTATTACAGCTGGATGTTAACATGAAAATGACTATCCTTCAACATTCTCCTACCACTAGACTTACAGCTGATAAAACAATTACAATGTACAAAGACCAGCATTGCAAATTAGGAAGCAAAACTGCTGATATTCATTAAAATAGAACAAGAAAAGATGACACTGGCCTAAAGTCACAGCTCTACAATCACCTCAGAAAGAACTGTTCAAGGCAACTGCAAATTCTCTAAATTGGAAGATGGAAACCAGACGGCCATTTATCAGAATTCATGAAACTGGTGGGTTAACTGGTTAGCTAGAAGGTAGTTTATAAATCTCCATCTCTTTGCAGTTCTTGGCAGTCATCTCTTTAATTTATATTCTACAATTCTGATTTGCACTTACTAACATGTTTCTTCCTAGTGCCCTGAAACATCAACGAAATTTTCCATTTGCTCCTAAATCCTAACATAGTATAAGAATTTATTGCATAAGACATTTATCATTTTAAAGTAATACATTTGTTTATTGTTTGCTTTAATAGTACCTAGAATGTGTTTATAACATATCAGATACTTTTAAAATGTTATAAATATTGACTCATTTAAGTTATAAGCGCCCTGAAGCAAGATGTAGGCATCATAGTGTAGACTCTAGCTAAGCCCGAGTAGGGTACATGAATAGAACCCCCGGTATTTGGAAGGTGGATTATCCATAGTTTTTGTAAGTGTTTGTTAAGCACCTGCAGTTCTCAGCCTCCTACCAGACAATAGTCAAAACTACTTCCTCACCTGTATAGATGAAGAGCTATCAACCAAACCAGGAAGCTCTTACACTAGAACTCTTTACATATATATTCATGTGTAATGAATTGAGAATAGTGCTTATTATTGGCGCTGTCACTCTCAAGAAAGCCTTGATCAATTTCTGAGATCAAAAATCCCTTCAGGGATTTTGATGCACAGATAAAGAGAAATGGATACACAGACTTATACAGACACAGATATAGGTACAGGGACAAAAATATAGATTTTTTAATACATAAACAAGTAGACACAACCTGACTTTAGATCCAGATGCTCATAGGAAAAACAAAGTATGAAGTTACATTATAAAAGTCTGATGAAATTAGGTTTGATTTTTTTTTTTTGGTCTGGTTTGTCTCATGTTGCAAAATTTGCATTCTGAGAGCCGTCTTTATAAGATATCATTCTGAGAGCACTCTGAAAGAATTCCATGATAGAAGGCTTTGTATGGCAACATGAAAGGAATTTTTATTTTTTTCATAAATAACTCTATGTCCTTTGTACTCCTGTTTTGTGTCCTATGCTTTATTGAATGATGAACTCTTGAGTTTCATAAAGAATAAATTCTCTCATTGTCATAAGTTTTACAGGAATTCTTTAGTAAAAATTGTTTTATATAGTAATTTACCCCTTGAGCATTTAAATATATTATCAACTGATAACTTTTCATAAATATATATATTTTGCTTTTTCACAAAGCAGTGTGCTTGTATGCAAACCATCTTGGGATTAATATTTTCATCAGTTTTTACTTGATATCAATAGAAATGAATTTTTATTCATTATAACAATCATGGATAAATTATATTGCTATACATTTTCCTCCCCTACCCTGTTAATATGGTTGGCAGAACTCTATGTTTAATATCCACTTAATATACTACATGATGCTGAGCATGCACAAAATACACTCAATAATTATCTTCATTGCATATGCCATCTGCTGAACAATGCTAGTCAGTGGTCTGCCATTATTTCTTATTTAGTCAACCGTCCAAACAATTCATAGTATGGAGCCCACAACCTGTTTCAGGTGATAGAGACCCTAGAGGAAAAAAGCAGCCGTAAGTTCTTCCTTCATGGAGTTGCAGGAAGAAATTGATTGGAGATAAATTTGTGATCACTTTCTTTAAATTAGTCTAATCTATCAAGCAACTTAAATTATAAATGTTTATCCATTATACACATGCTCTTTTTTTTAAAAACAAAACTATATAATCATTATACCAATTGTCTTTATGGTTTAGGAGAAAAGATCAGCAATAAACTTTACAAAATTCCACCATTCCATTACAAAAATCAATCTTATAAGCACATACACATACACAGATCATATTGAGTTCTTCAGGAGCCAGGGCAATAATGCTTTTGAAATCTTATGATCACAATATATTCTCATTGTCATTAATATTGAGGAATGAACATTTTTTCATGTATTTGGTGACCATTTGTATTTATTCTTTTGAGAAGTGTCTTTTAGTTCCTTTCCCCTTTATCGATTGGGTTGAATTTTTTGGTGTTTAGTTTTAAAGAAATACAAATTAAAACTACACTGAGATTTTTACCTCACTTCAGTCAGAATGGCAACTATCAAGAATAGAAGTAACAATAAATGTTGGCAAGGATGTGGGGAAAAGGGCATACTCATACATTGCTGATGGGACTGCCAATTGATGCAACCACTCTGGAAAGCAGTACGGAGAGTCCTCAAAAAACTAGGAGTGAACCCACCATTTGACCAAGTTATATCCCTTCTTGGTATATATTCAATGGAGTTAAAATCGGCACACTAAAGTGATGAAGCCACCTCAAAGTTTACTGCAGCTCAATTCACAAAAGCTAAGTAATAGATCCAACCTAGGTGTCCTTCAACAGATGAATGAATAAAGTAAATGTGGTATATATATACAGTGGAATATTATTTAGCCACAAAAGAATGACTTTATGACATTTGCCCTTAAATGGATGGAACTGAAGACTATCATGCTAAGTGAAATAAACCAAAGGTCGATTGTTCTCCCTGATATGTGGATGCTAACACACAACTAGGTGTGGAAGGGGGAGAATAGAGGTTCAGTGTATTAGACAAAAGTGAATGAAGGGAAGGGATGAGGGATGAAAATAGGAAAGACAGTGGAATGAATCCGAAATAACTTTCCTATATACATATATGAATACACCACAGCCACAGTGAATCTCCACATCATGTGTATCCACAGGATTAGGATCTTAATTAGAATAAGATATATAATATGTCCAAATTGAACCTACTGTCATGTATAACTAAAAAAAGAACAAATTAAAACAATAAAATATAATTTAGGAATTATTGTCAAAATCTCCTAGGTTAAGGTGTGTTGTTCTGACATCTTCATGAATCTTACCATAATTTGACTAGTTTTATGACAATACAAGACTTGCCATGATTATGCCTTCCATCTGAGAATAAAGCTTTCTTTCTTGCTAGCAAAAATTTTGTTTCTTGATGCTGCCAGCACAAACTGAGGGAAAGATGACAGTGCCTAAGTTGGTTAGGTTCTTAGAATACAAAGATGGAGAACTTTAAATAAGATGGAAACTTGTGGTTTCAATTAGTGACTTAATTTCTGGGAAAGCCAACGGTCTCTAAGAGCCCCTTATGAGTGTATATGCTAAAGGCACAAAAACCTGCAGGGGCACTTGCTTTTATGCAGAGGAGAGTAGCTATGGAGAGACACACCCATTCTAATTCAAAGATCATTGTCAGATGAACATACTAAAGTCATTATTCTTGATGTCAGTGTTGGAAGAGGACAAAGAAAGGAAAAGAGGCATTTAAAACCCTACAGAGTGCACTTGTCTGAAAAACACAAATTGGTCTTTAAAAATAAATTCATTATTGAAAAACTAACATGAATTTCCCTTCAAATTTTTGACTCTAAGTGTCCTTCCTAATTATATGTTCCTGCCCAGAATCAAATTCCTCCAAAGTCTTTTTTTGTTGGTAACAGCCTATGCAATATTTCCTCTTAATTACTGTTCTTGCATCCTTCAGCGTGAGTAATGCCTGAAGCAGATGGTGTCTCCTCCTATGAAGCATGGATTTGGCCAAATATCAAAACAGAGCTAATTTCTGAAGTCTGATAGGTACCCTTCAGTCTGGTTGCATCTCTGTATCATAATTTCTTTAGAATATTGGCATCTTTGAGACTATTTTGTCAGATTTTAGTCTGTTCCTCACTCCTGCCAATACAATCGTATAGATACAGAAATAAATTCCAAGAATTGAGGAATTTCAGAACTTTGTAGTTACAAAAATAATACCTTGAAATTACTCTATTTGTACATGTGTTTAATATCAACATAATTCCATATAAGCCAAAGATACTATTTCTAAAATTTATTTTTTATTTAAACTTTTTTTTTTAGTTGTAGATGGACACAATACCTTTATTTTATTTATTTATTTTTATGTGGTGCTGAGTCCTGAACCCAGTGCCTCACATGTGTTAGGCAAGTGCTCTACCACTGAGCCACAACCCAAGCCCTATTTCTAAAACTTAAATGCAGAGAAATATCATTTAAACTTTATGCTTATGTTTTCTACCTAATTAGGCTTTATTCTTGCAGTGTATATTGTGTAATCATTTTTCATTATTAGTCTTTTGAACTATTTTCTTCTTGGATCAATGCAACACATTATTGTTCCTGGAGATTATCTTTTGAGTTGATCACTAATAGTAATAGCTGCAGTACATATTATAGTAAAACGTTAAGAACTATTTGATGCCCTTTGTCATTTTCTAATATGGCAAGTGGGACAATTGAATGTAATCAAGTCACAATACAGCATAACAAGGTGTGTATATCGGACAATAGAACATTGTAATGGAATTAAATTTTCGTTTTGTAAAGGGAATATATGAGCTGAGTGGGGAGAGATGAATGTTTAGAAACCATAAATAATCCTTTCAAACCATGACAGGCAATTTTACTTGCACACAAATGGATGATTTTTAAATGAACAAGATTCACTTTCTGGCAAGCACATTACAAAAGATCTAGTTTATACCATAAAAAACTATTCATTGAATATAGAAGTGGACTTTAAGTATTCCTACCCTTGGAAAATCTTCCCAACTAGTGAAAATATTTTTTAATCCAGCAAAGCTTTTATATATCAATTACATCAATTCCTACAATTAACCATTTCCTATAAATTACTTTCATATTGAAAACAGTCCATGAATATAACTTAAAAAAAAAGAATAGAACTGTTTAAAGAAATATCTGGGCCAGTAGGTACTTGTACTCTCACTCCCTCTGGTACCTCCAGTTTCAGTTCAGTAGACAGAAAAAGCACTCATCCTCATCAGAGGAACCATGGCTTAATGAATATGATAAAGGTAACTTGCCCTTTGCTTTCACATAGCCACTGCTTTCCCACTTTTGTGATGCCAATTTCATGGCTTTCCTTTGTTAATCATTGATTCCAGACCCATTTACTAAGTATCTAATATCTTCCAACAGTAAACATGGTCTGAATACCCTTCAGAATGCATGGTTTAGATTTCTGTGATTCTGACAAAATACCTGAGATAATCAACTCAAGGGAGAAAATTCTATTTTGACTCATGAGTTCAGAGGTTTCACTCTACAATTGCTAGGCTGGGTTGCTTTGGATTTGTGGTGACACTTTACATTATAGCAGAGAAGACCTGCTCCCTACAGGTGGTTGTAGTACAAAAGGAGAAAGGAGAAGGGACTGGGATCCCAATGTCCCCTTCAAAGCCATGCCCCAATGACCTAACTCCTTCTACTATGTCTGTGGAAGTGTCCTTTAAGAGGACATATGACCTTGTCAGATGTTGGGGGTTGGTAGAAAGAGAGATTAAGCAACTCAGGCAAATGGAATAGTATAGACAGAGGGAGGATTATTACCATCCAGTTCAGCAAGCAAGCAGGCAGAAGTGGGGATGAGATGAAGCCTTAGAGGGAAGTAGCTGGGTCTAGCTAAGAATTTACACCTTTTAAAAGCAATGGGAAACCTCGAAGATTTTAAATAGGAGATAGAGGGGTTAATTCTTGAAATAAATACTCTCACCACAATGTGAACAAAAGAATGGGTGAAGGAGAATGGATAGAAGAGGAAAATAGGTAGGAGGGCTTAGAACCCATTGTAGTAGTTCAGAAGGGAAGATGGTAGGTAGATTGAATAGGATAATGGCAGTGATGATGATCCAGAGGCAGAGAGATAACTGTAAGAGATATTAAAGCAGAAAAAAGAAAGATTGGATATAAGATATAAGGGTCCAGAGTTATTAGGGTAACTCTAGGTTTCTGGCTTTGGTAATGTGTGAAATACAGCAATATGTATTGAGATGAAAACAGGAGAGAAAGACAAGGTCTGACATGGGAATCATGGAGTAGAGATAAAAACAGTTCAAGGGCTGATTTAGAGGGAGCTTTCAGATATCTTTGAAGTGAAGTTGTCAAGAAGATAAACAGGTCGATGGGTCTGGATTCTGGAGGAGATGTTCACTGCAACTACTTGTTGGGGAATTGAGCCTTGACCATGGGTTAGATTGTCTGGGGTGAAAGTCCTGAGAACCCAGCTTTGAGGAAATCCAACATTTACTTGACAGATAAGAATCAGCTTGCAAAGATGATTTCTGTCTCTTTGACTGCCTTCCTGAATGCGTGTGATTTAAAAGGTCAAAACCAGGAGAATGGTGTTCTCTGGAATCCAAGCAAAAGGAGTAGACGTGAAATGGTGGAAAGAAAACACACATTGAAAGCTAGGACAAGGTCAAGTAATATGAGTATTGATGAATGTCCTCAGAAAGTAATTACTGAATACGTGAGAGTTGCATTGGTAGAGTATCATGAGATAGGTGGAAACCAGAACAGTGTACATGAAAGAGTAAATGGAGATGAAAAAATTGAGACTCTTAAAAAGTGCTTTGTGAATGGCCTTCTGGATTTAAACTTGGGCCTGCCCCTCCCAGCCCTGGTCTTCCTAAAGCTCTGATAGGCTTTCACAGGGCTCTACCTTCACCCTAGCCTGCAGTTTGGTCCTCTACCCACAGCCTAGTTAGAAGTCATACCAAACCTACTGCTTCCAACTCTCCAGCTACACAAATTTGGCCTTGGTTGACATGTTGTTGAAATTATATGGCAGCTCTAATCTTATTCTGAAACTCAGTGTGCCCAAATTTTAGCCATTCATGTCCAACTGTCACGATTATTCCCATGCACATGTACTTTCTGGATGCTAACATCATAAATGGAAAGCTTTAACTTACCATTTTATGGAAGGTTATTTTAAATAAAAAACAGTAAAAGCAAAACATTAAATTCTAGCCACTGTAGCTTATTGAAAACTCTGAGCCTCACATCTGCTTTAAAATAAACAAAAGACGAGAGGTTGTGCCTAGCAAGAGCATATGCTATAAACCATTACCCCAAAGCACAGCTGAATGTTTTCATTGGGTAGTGTGCTTATTCCTTGCACAAGTTCTTAAAACTCTGGGGATTTCTGCCCACAAATTCAGAGATGTAAAAAACAAACACACACAAAAATGTGATCTTCTTTTCCTAGCTTACTTTAAATAATGATGTCATCACACTGTCCTGTCTTTTAACTGTCCTGAGAACTACTTAGAATCTCCTCTCTATATGGTTATTTACAGTATTAATATTTGCCACAGTCCTGTAGTTAGTTATCCTGAGGGGTCAATTAAATGAATTTGGTGTAGTAACAGTAGATTTCAAATCATTCAAGAAACTCTTACTGAGGGTATTTCACATGCCATGTGAGCAGATTGTAGATTTACAGAAAAGATTTACACACACCCTGAAGATTACCTTTGTTTATTATGTAATAAGAATTTTCACATGTGCATGTGACTAGAGCTACTGAATGTAGCTCTCTTATAAGTTCTTACTTAATGAAGTAAGAATGAATGAAGTTTGTTTTATTCCAGTTTAAAAGATCGTTCACACTTATTAGTAGTTGTGGGGGAGGTAGGACATTCAGGTACGAAAGAAGCATGATCTGGTCAGAGAGCACTGTGCTATGAGTCAAGAAACTCATGTGCTTTACTTCTTATTCACGTGTACCTTGGGAAAAATATCAGTTTCTGAGCTTCAATTTCATCTTTTATAAAATAAGGATAATAAAAGCTGAAATGCTTTTATAAGTTACAAAATATCCTAGAAGTGATATTATTTTGTGCACTTCATTATAAAAGGAAAAATGCTTAAGAGGAATAATTTAATTAAGAATAAGTAGATTCTAAATTACAAAATGATTAGCAGATAATTACAAAGTGTTATCAGACACATAATATCCAAAATAGTCATCTTGAGGGAAAGAATTGAATCTGGATTTATTTCAATTAATTTTGAGAAAGAAATTTATTTCATTATGACTGGAGATTAAAAGCAGATTACTTAATAGTCATTCCAAAAATCAAGCAACATAAATAATACATGGAGTATAAACTCACTTATTATAAAAGGAAAAAACCTTTATAATTATACTTGATTTAAAATGCATCGAGAAAAAGCCTACTAAGATATATACCAAGCTATGACAGTGGCCAGAGGAGGAGGAGGTAAGTGGGTGGTAAGGGGGGTTTACATATGACAAAGGCCAACTGATGAGGAGGAGGTGGAAGGAAAGTGGGTGAACGAAAAAGGGCAGATTTTAACATTTTATTATATATAATTGTGTGTTGCTTAGATTTTGTTTTAACAATAAGGGCTTTTCATATATCATTTAGATAACTAAGATGAATTTTAAATAACCAAGGTTCCAGGATCATGGAGACAGACTAACCATCCACACTCATCTTTCCTTTCCACCAAAGACTGCTGAAATAATATAATAAACATACAAAATGAATAGAATAGTAATAATGCAAAGAATGGGGCAGGTCTTCAGCCCAGAGGAAGTAAATTCTGGGTATCATGAAGCTGAAAGTTGAGCTTCATGGCTGAACCTCAGGTATTGGAGGCTGAACATGAGAATGGGGCAAAACATAAGGGGATTGAGAAAACCTTGGTTGGCCACTACCTCTGGCTCCTCACCAACTACACTTCTGTTTTCTGGTGCCTATTCACAGGCCACAATACTGGGTATAAAACAAAAATAGAGGTCTGCCTTGATGAAATCTAAGTAACAACAGAAAAATTTCCAGGTAGGAGCTGGTACTCCCAGATTAAAGTGCTCATTGGGCACTTGAGAGTCTCCTTGATGGCTGCTGTCCACATAATCTGAAAACAAAGCTGATGGTTAAGAAGCCCTGCGCTCATGCAGAACTCTCCTGTAGGTGGAAAGGTGGAAAGCATACAGAGAGAACCATGTTGCTTGTATAACAGGAGAAGAAAATGTACATTGAAAGAAAAAAAAAAAAGAAAGAAAGTGTACATTGACTATTAGCTCAAACTTATCCCTTCATTCTTAGTCATGAAGAGTCAAGTTTTTTTTAAATAAATTATCAAAGAAAGATTAGAACATGTATCAGAGTTGGAGAGAGATGAAATTGGAACAGCCCCTGGATACTGAGCAAATGAATGAGAAGAATCCCACACTTAAACATACGCATTTGTGAAATTTTGAAATATCCCTAGTAAAAAAGATTTTAAGAATTTCTAGTATTTAAAAAGTGACCTCTCTAAAGACATTATAATTATATTGTCACCAGAACTTATATACTACACTGAAAATTATTTTAAACTTCTAATACCCATTCAAATTATCATATTAGGGAAAGGAAGGCTAAAATGACATTTTTATACACATGAGAAATCTGAAAATTTTTCCATTTATACTCTCTGAGCAAAGTACTTCAAGAAATATTCAAACAGATAAAAAAGAAACTAAATAAATAGGAGGACATGGACTTGGTAATGAATGTGCAGCAAAGGGAAGTTCCTCAAGGCATGTGTGCGGGGGACCTTGAGAGACATCAGGGGGTCCAGGCTGGGACAGGTGTTGACAAGCTTCAGGAGCGAGGCCTTCTCAAGCAAGGGAGTCACATATAGCAGATAACATGACTGAGATGGTAACTAATTTTGAAGACATGTGAAGGATGCTCTTTTGTAAGGAAGGAAATTATAATTATAATTATACTTGATTTAAAATGCATTGAGAAAAAGCATTTTTCAGTTCCTGGTCGGACACATAAGAGCTCAGAAGTCTTAACTCCCATCCTAATGACAAGAGAAAGACGGAACAAAATAGAACATCAACAGGTCTTCTTAGATTCATGAGAGAACTGAGGTTCTAGGTCAAACTGCTACCCCAAATTGAGAGAGACAGATACAGACAATCATGGCTTATCAGATCAGAATCCCTGGAGTGAAAGACCACATTGCAGCCAGTATTAGCAGGAACACTTCAAACTGCAATAGACAAATTGTAGGCATCTCAGTGTGAACTAGCTTGAGAGTTAAAAACTCTAAGGATGACTAGTCTCAAGAGGGTTCCATACTTTCTTGAGTTTTACCTCCAGAAATCCTACCAGGTTCTCATTGTAAAGATCTGAGAGAAATATTAGGCTTCTGGAAAGGCCACAGGCAAAACTACCATTTAAAATAGTCAAGAGAGCTCCCTATTCTCCTTAACAAGGCCTGCCCACAAGGCAAACTATTTTACAAGATCCAACTGGACTTTTTCTGAAGTCCACCTGATCTCGGGGAAGACAAAAGCCCAAGTCTATCCCTTGTACCCTTTCACGTAGGGAAAAGGAAATACCTAGTTGAGGCTCACTAAGAATGAATATAATCAGTGGGCTAAAAGAACAGTTTGCTATTTCCCACACCCTATCACCATATGAAAAGTATATCATACTAATATAGTATACTAATATGGTACTAAAGCTAAAATAACTGCAGGCCCAGACTCTATTTTGAAAGTCTCTAGTAAAACCAATCTCCAAACAACAGGAGAGATAAAAGACTAGGACACAAAACATTTTAGCTTCTGATACTCAGCCACAGTAAACACAGCCTAATTTCTAGCCAAATAAACATAAAGCCTCACATAAAGGATTCTCTATCCCAGTTCCTTTTACCAAACTTATCATATCTGGCTTTCAACAAAAACTGCAAAACATGTCAAGCAGGGGAAAAAACAGTATCAAAATACAAAGTTATCAGAATGAGACTCAAAAATGCATAAAAGGCAGAGATTTTGCAATTATTAGAATGGGAGTTTTAAATAATTATAATTCATACATTAAGAGCTATAACAGAAAAGAGTAGTCAACAAGCAAGAATGTAAGTAAAGAAGTTGGAATAAAGAAATTATCAAAAATAATGCTAGAGGGGCTGGGATTGTGGCTCAGTGTTACAGCGCTTGCCTAGCACATGTGAGGCACTGGGTTCGCACTTCAGCACCACATAAAAATAAATAAACTAAAAGGTATTGTGTTCATTTACAACTAAAAATATTTAAAAAAGAATGCTAGAAATAAAAAGTAAATCCATTAGAACAGAAATGAAGAATATCTTCAATAAGATCATCAGAAGACAGATACCATTGAAGAAAGAATCAAAGAGCTTGAAGATACATCAGTAGTAACATCTAAGATTAAGGGCAAAAAATTTTAAAAAAAATTAAAAAGATGGAATAGACAATCCAAGAACTATGGTATAAATGTATATAATGGGTATTCCAGAAGGGGAAAAGAGAGAGAAAGAAAGAGAAGAAATATTTGAAGTGAAAATGGCTGAGAATTTTCCAAAATTAATGACAAACACCAAACCACAGATCCAGGAGGTTTCCGAGAACACCAAGGAGGATAAATACTAAGATATCTACACTTGGGCATGTCACATTCAACTGCAGAAAAACAGAACAATTTGAAGAAAGAAAAAAATAATAAAATGTCCTAGGGGCGGGGGAAAACTATACCAGAGTCATGACCCACAAATGTGGTAAATTAAAATGTATATGATTTTTCAGAAACTTCTGAAGCTTAAGAAGAGATGCTCCATTTGCCCCTGAGGCTGCACTTTCCTTCGGGTGGTTTGGGAGAGTGGGATTAGATCCATAGAGAAGAAAATGGAAATATATTTATATACTCACAATAGTATAAAATCTTGTTATTGGTTTCCAGATAGGAAGAATTAACCTATAAAAATGCACAGAATTATGGCTACAAAACAAATTGTAAAATTTTAATCAAAAGTTTTCAATTAAAAAGGTAGAGTTATAGCTGCTAGAAGTTGAGTAATGGAAAGAGAGATGAGTGGGGGAAAAAAACAAACTCTAAAATATTCATCTTACAGAGCACAGATTCAAAGGAGAATGGTGAAAGTGGATGCAATATAGTGGATGATTTTTAAATTTTAAAAATTAGAAGACATGTAAAGAAGATAAAAGGGACAAAGAGATGGAAATTTTGAAAGGGGAATAATTTCGCATCCTTAAATACATAGGTAATAGCAGCAGTCAGAAAAAACAAAAAACCCTCCACAAGAATAAGCATGGTATTTAGAGTTATGAAGGTAATGTCTAGAATAACTAAAAACAGAGTTAAAATGATTGTCTCTGATGAGCAGGACTGGGGATAGAATGAAGTGAGGGGAAAAAAAATCTCATTTTGTATTATAAACTATTCTTTCTTTTTATTTTTCAACAAAGACATTTCATAGATAAGATGAAACTTTAATGATTTAAAAAGAAAGTTTTAAAATAAAAATTTAAAACCTGTAAGAGTCTTTTCATGAGAAACCTGGTAAAGGTGGTTTTAAATGGCCCTCATTCATCTGAGCTAGCAGCATAGGACTCTACCAGAAAAGGTGATGCCCCTGGGTAGTTGGTCTTTTTTTTTACCAGAACTTCAAATACTCAAAGAAGATAAAATAAACTCTACATCCCTTAGCACAGTGTTCAGTACTGAGAAAAAGGAAGCTGCCTATAAAGTAGTGAGAGAAGATGTCCCACAGTGAAAACACTTCTCAACAAAGAACACTAAGAGAGAAAGATTAACACCAGATTTTGCCCATCAAGGTGAATAAAAATTAAGAAGAAAAAATGAAACCTGGAGATAAATAGTATAAAACTGTATTGTGGGTTGGAAGACAGCTCAAGTTGATACTCAGGCATCAGAGAACACAGCAGCTCGATGGTAGAGCATGTGCTTAGCATGCACAAGCTTTGGGGAGCATAATCATCAAGCTTTAACTCTGCAAAAACTTGAAGAATGTCACAGATTCACAATTATCAGTTACTTGTGGTTAGAACATTTCTTCTAATGCCAAGCCTTCAGTGGGCATTCTGGCTGGTCCATAGAAAACAAAACAAAACAAAAAAGAATTAGAGTTAAATGATCCAGGTTCAAGTCCACACTTTGCCACTTACTAAGTATGGGACACCAGCCAAGTCATGTAACTTAGTTTTACTTTTCTGTATATGTTTCTGTCTCTATTAGAGATAGTAAATAATAGCAATAATAGCATCGAAAAACTAACAGCCATCTCAACTTAACTGCTATGTTTATTCTAAAGATAATGTATGATATGTACTTTAAACTTGTCAGAAGTTATACAAATGTCAGTTGTGATCTTGTCATCTAGGAGCAGGTTCCCACCCCTGAGCCTTTGTCAAACACTGTGCTTGTCCTTTGTGGGATCTAATCAAACAGAAGTGGGAAGACAAGAAGCTGGAAGGAGACCAGGGCAATAGCTAGGTAGTAGCTATATGGAAATCCTGACTTACTGAATATAAATCTTGCCTATAGTTTGCTGCTCATATCTGCAGGGTCCTACAAGAATTAAGAGGAATCATCAGTAGTATAATGAATATCTTACCATGGCACAGAAACTTTATTGTTGACAAAACATTTTCTTATGAATCTTCGATGAGTTTATAAGTTATGCACAGGTGATTTTGATTAGAAGAGAAACCTACTGCACAGAAGGAATAAGTAGAGGAGATTGTGAAATAATTATTCAATATTTATTTGGTAACAGGTTTTGTAGAAGAAACATTATAATTATTAATTTCCTGGTTTATTTTTATTTAGCAGCAATACAATGTGTCACTTATTCTAGAATGTGTGTGCCATTCAGAAAAATATTGGGAACATAAACCAGATAGAGAAACAGGCCTTATGCAGAGGGTTTATTTTCTGTGACCCTAAAAAATTAGTGAGTCAAAAAAATGTGAGTTTAATTAATTAAGTTAGAAGGTTCAGTGTAATGGTGATGCTAGGCTAGGTTATGCTGCAAGAATGAATAATTCTCTACTATCTTAGTAATATGACATAATAAAGGTTAATTTCTCACGTAAAATTTGCTGTCAGTATGGCAGACTTCCAGGCTTCTGTCTTCCCTTTGTGGGCTGCTTTGATCTTGTGTCTCCATGATTGACAGGGCAGTGAAAAAGAGACAATTTTCGTGGTCCCAAAGCAATTCAGATTACCCCCACTCATAACCCATTTACCATGATTAAACAAAGGCCCAAGCTAAAAGATGTTGAGATGAGCACTTTCCAAGGTGTCTGGAAGAACAGAAGGACCCGTTATCAATGAACACTGGGTAAGCTTTCAATGTACAGGTGTCATTCCCTCTTGTTCTGCTTGTAGGTTATTTTCTCCCATTAATTATATGATTTTATGCAAATGAAGTAAATAGAACCAAGAGGCACAACAGAAGGTCAACTAGCTAAATTTTGGTGGAAAGCCTGGGGAAGAGTCTGGGTTACAGAACCCAATGAATGAAAGTATTCTAGAATAATGAACATACATTTCTCTTTCACAGAAATGACTGGTATGTATGCAGATGAATCAAATGTTTCTAGACCCATGTTTCTTCTCCTCTTTATCCTGCCTTCACTCATCAGGAGTCCCTGATAATTAAAAGAGCTTGTTGCTTTGAGTCACTCAGGTCATTCCTTCCTGGAGGATGTTGCCCACCCAAAGGGAATGAGAAACCATCACTGAAGAGCCATTCTAACAAAAGGAGAAGTTGAAATGAGGATGACATTCCATTTTCACATTTTAAGAATTTGTTTAACTGATACATAAAAACATAACATTTCTGTATATTAATGAGTACCATTGTAATATTTTAATTCCAGTGCACATCATATAACTTCAAGTAAAGCGCATGCATTTTCTCACAAACTTATCATTTGTGACGAAAACTTTCAAAATCCTTTTGTCTAGATTTTTGATATGTTCAGTATATTATGGTTATATATAGCTACGCTACTGTGCAATAGCACACTACAACTTCTTGCTCCTAACTGTAATTTACTGCCCAAAGAATAACTTTCTCCATTCCCCTCCCACCCAGGCCTCCGCTTGCCACCAATCTACTCTCAATTTCTATGACATCAACGCTGTAGATTCCACAGATGAGTGAGATCATATAGTACTTGTCTTTCTATGCCTGCCTTATTTCACTTGGCATCATTATGAACTCCAGTTCCATCATGTTGCTGCAAATGACAGAATTTCACTCTTCTTACATCTAAATAATATTCAGCTATGTATTTGGACCACAAGTTCCTTATTCATTCATCAGCTGATGGGCAGCTAGGTTATTTCCATTTCTTCACTATTATGAATCAGGCTGTAATAAGCATGGGAGTGCAGAGGTCTCTTCAATATACTAATTCCATTTCCCTTGAGTATATAATCAATAGTGGGATTGTTGGATCATACAGTAGTTCTATTTTTAATTTTTTGATAAATCTACAATTTTCTTTAATGGATGTATTAATTTACATTCCCACTGAAGCATGCAAATATTCCCTTTCTCCATAGTCTCACCAGCTGTTACCTTTTTTTTTTTTTAATAATAGCCATTCTTACTGAGGTGAAGTGATATCTCACATGGTTTTTATTTGCATTTTCCCGATCATCAGTGACATTGAGCATTTTTTCATATACCTGTTAGCCATTTGTATGTATTATTTTGAGAAATACATACAATACCTGATTTTTTCCCCTAGTGGGAGTTTCTTAGATATTCTCGTTATCAATATATTGTCAATGTACAGTTTGCAAATATTTTCTCCCAAGTTTGTCTCTGTACTCTGACCTCTCTGGTCTCTGTTGAATGTTACCCTTGCAGGGCAGGAGCTTTTTGGTTTGATGTAATCCTGTTTGTCTATTTTTACATTTGTTTTCTATGCTTTTGGACCAAGTGTTCTCAAAAAGTTCTCATCCACTGCAATGCCCAGAAGCATCCCCTTCTAGTAAGTTTATGGTTTGAGGTCTTACATTTAAGCCTTTAATACATTTTGAGTTGATTTTTGTAAATGAACCGATGAGAATTGGGGACATCCAATTTTCCAAGCACTTTTTATTGAAAAGATGGCTCTCTTTTGTCAATGTGTGTTCTTAGCACCTTTGTTGGAAGTCAACTGGCTATAGATGTCTGGGTTCACCATTGGTCTATGTTTTTTTTTTTTCATACCACTATGCTGTTTTTATTAGGATAGAATCACAGTATGTTTTGAGGTCAGGTAGTATAATGCCTCCTGCTATTGTCGCTCAAGATCACTTTAGTTATTTGGGAATTTTTTGTGGTAGCGTATATTTAGAATTGTCTTTCCTAGTTATGAGAAGAATGTTATTGGTATTTTGGTAGGAACTGTACTGTTTCTGTGAATCTCTTTGGTTAGTATGGACATTTTAACAACGTTCTTCCAATGCATTAACATACAGTGTCTTTCCACATTTTTGTGACTTCTTCAATTTTTTTCCATTGAATGTTTTGTAATTTCATCTTGTGTGTTAAATGTATTCTTTGGAATACTAGCCACAAAGAAGAATAAAATTATGGCATTTGCTGGTAAATAAATGGAACTGGCGAATATCATCCTAAGTGAAATAAGCCAGTCCCAAAAGGCCAAATGTTCTCTCTGATATGTGGTTGCTAACCCACAACAAGGGAGGGTAGGGAGAGGAAGAATAAAAGTTTATTGGATTAGACAAAGGGGAATGAAGGGAAGGAGGGGAGATAGGAATAGGAAAGACAGTAGAATGAATGGAACATAACATTCCTATGTTCATATATGAATATAAGACCAGTAAAACTCCACATCATGTACAACTACAAGAATGGGAAGTTATACTCCATGTATATGTAATATGTCAAAATACACTCCACTGTCACATATATCTAAAAAGAACAACAACAAAAAAAGACGTGGTATGATTTTGTACACATTGTACAGTTAAAGGAACTGTGGAGTGAAATTGACTCAATTATATTGTTATTTTGTATGTACATACAAATATGTAATAATGAATTCCACCATTATATATAATTATAATGCGCCAATAAAAAATTTTAAAAAAGGAAAAAATCCCCCAAATAAATTTGTTCCTTGGTGTTTTATTTTTTGTAGCTTTTGTAAATGGAATTGTTTTCTATTTCAGATAATTTGCTATTGGCATATAGCAGTGTTACTTAATTTTGTATGCTGATTTTGTATTCTGCAACACCACTGAATTCCTTTATTAGTTCTAATAGTATTTTGGTGGAGTTTTTGGTATTTTATATATAATAGATCTTGTCATCTGCAAACAGTGACATTTTGACTTCTTTTCCAATTTGGATGTCCTTTCTTTCCCTTGCTGAATTTCTTTGGCTAGAACTTCCAGAACGTTAACTAAAAATGATGTAAGTGAGCATCTTTGTCTTGTTCAGATCAGAGAGACAAAACTTTTAGCTTTCACCCAGTGTATAATAATATGGTGTTAGCTTTATTATAATGACTTTTATTGTGTTAAGTATATTTCTTTTATGCCTAATTTGTTCAGTGTTTTATTTTTAAGTTTTGAAGATATGTTGAATTTTCAAATGCTTTTTCTGTATCAATTGAAATGATTAAATAAAGTTTTTGTCCTTCATTATGTTAATCAAATTTGTTGAGGATTTTGATTGTATGCCTCTCTAGGATATTGATCTATATAGTTTCTTGGTTTGTTGAGTCCTTGTCTAGTTTTGGTATCAGGGTAATGTTGTCTTAGTAGAATGTGTTTGGAAGAATTCCTTGTTCTTCTATTTTTTAATAACTTAAGGAGGATTTTTATTAGCTATTTTTTAAATACTTGGTAGAATTCAGCAAATAACTCATCTGCTCCTGAGCTTTTCTATGATAGCAGACTTTAAAAAAATATTTTATTTATTTATTTTTGTGTAGTGCTGAGGATTGAATCCAGTGTCTCACACATACTAGGCAAGAACTCTTTCACTGAGCTACAACTGCAACTCTCATAGCAGAATTTTTTTATTACTGCTTTTATCTCATTACTTGCTACTAATTTCTTTAGATTTTCTGTTTCTTCATGATTAAGGCTTAGGTGTATGTATCTAGGAATTTTTCCATTTTCTCTAGACCATTAAACTTGTTGGCATATAGTGTATAATAATCTCTAATTATCTTTTGTATTTTTGTAGTATTAGTTGGAAGGTTTCCCTTTTTGTCTCTGATTTTATTTATTTAACTCTTCTCTTTTTCTTGATTAGTCTATTATGTCCATTTGATCTAGGATGCTTTTCTTTGTTGATCTTTTGTCTGGGTTATCTATCTATTGCTGAAAGTGGGGAGTAAAAAGTACCCAATTATTATTGTATTGTAGTCTATCACTTCCCTTAGGTCTATTAATACTTCCTGTATATATTTGGGTTCTCTGATGTTGAGTGCATATATTTAGAATTGTTATTTGCTGTTACTAGTTAGAATGCTTTATTGTTGTGTGATAGTAGGAGCAAATGTGAGTCCATTTTGTTTTATGACTTCATCCTGTAAAACAACCATGCCAAGTAGAAGAGTCATGACTGGAGCAAGATGTTCTTTTCCTTTTGCTATAGAAACCTTTAAGAACACGGAACTACCTAATGGGGTATTGTTTCTGTAACTAGGGTAATGGGGCTCTGTTTCTGTGACTGGGGTGACTGGGCTAACTGTGATTGGTTAGGCTTCCCTCCGCTTGACTGCACTGTCCCGCTTCTGTAACCTGGCTTGCTTGCATTGGCTAGACCCCCTGAACATCCCTTTTGCGGTTTTCAGGCTTATAAGGAGTGCCCTTGCAATTGTTCAGGGCTGATCAGGGGAACAGCTTTGTGTTCTGGTCAGCCGCCACCGGTGTGCTTCAATAAAGGCTTGATTCGATTATATGTGAGTGGTCTGGAAGTCAGTTTATGAAACCCTGGGACAAAGCTTTAACTATAACAGTTGTATAATGACCTTCTTTGACTCTTTCTGACTGCTTTTGACTTAACGTGTGTTTTGATTTCTTGCTTGTTATTTTTGACTTGTCTATTATGGATTTTTACATCGTGTTTACTATCAAGTTTACAAAAACCATCTTTTGATTATAACAAGATATTTTTTAAATGGTAGAAACTTGCATGATCATATTAAGAACAGTAACAAATGAATAAGAGAAAATATGCTAATAAGGAAACTCTGCTAATACTCCATTTCCATCTACATTTTTAATGTTTGATGTCCCATTTTACGTCTTCCTACATGACCTCTAAAAAATGTTAATGTAGTATTATCTTGTGGGTCTTGGAGATTGAATGCACTTTACCACCGAGCTATATCCCCAGTCCTTTTTATTTTCTGTTGTGAGACAGGTTCTCACTAAGTTGCTGAGGGTCTTGTTAAATTGCTGAGGTTGGCCTTGAACTTGTGATGCTTCTGCCTCAGCCTCATTAGTCAGTAGGATTACAGGTGTGTGTCACTTCATCTCTCTGTAGTTATTTTGTTTAATTTATTTTCTAGCCTGCATATTAAATATATAAATGGTTTATGCACCATGCCTTACAATATTAGCGTATTTTGAATTTATTAGTGCAATTACTTTTACCAGTAAATTTTACACCTCATTATATTTTCTTTTTACTCATTAACACACCTTTCTGTCAGTTTGAAGAACTTCCTTTATCATTTCTGTTGAACAGGTCTGGTATATATATGTTCTCAAAGTTTTTGTTTGGGAATGTCTATTGCTTCTTCATTCTAAAGGATAGCTTTTCTGGATACATTTTCTGGATATATTTGGTCGACAGTTTCTTTCTTTCTTTTTTTTTTTAACTCCTTCAGTACCATCTCAGGCTACCTTCTCCTGGCCTGTAAGATTTCTGCTAAGAAGTCTATTGTGAGGGAAACTGGGACATTCTGAAATGTTATGAGCTTCTTTTTTCTTGTAGTCTTGAAAATGTCCTCTTTCTCTTCCACCTTTGAGAAGTGATTGAGTTAAATTTGTCTCTTTTTTTAACTTCCTGTATCTGAGTATTTGTATCCTTTAAATTTGGAAGGTTTTGTTTTTTATTTGAATACGCTTTGTACCCCTTTGGCATTCTCAAGTTCTTCTTGAACCCCCAATATTTGTTGTTCCATGATTCTTATAACCCTTCTTCTTTCCTCTTCACTCTATTTTTCTTTTACCTATATTTTCAAATAGTCTGTTGTCCAGCTCATGAATTCATTCTCCTATTTGATCTATCCTGCTATAGATGCCTTACATAACGTGTTTAATTTTTCTGAGTGTATTTTTCAGTTCAAGAATTTATGTTTGATTTTTTAAATTTGCTTCCATTTCCTTGCTGTTTCTCTGTTAGGATATTGAAATATTTTTCTTCAAGCTCATTGAATTTCCTTAAAATAGCTATTTTTAAATCTCTGCGAGCTCTCCTATATGACTTACTCTCTGGTCAGTTTCTAGCACCTTAGTAGGTGAGGTCATGGTTTCCTGAAGGCTGTTGATGTTTGTTGAAATGTGACATCGTCTCAGTATTGAAAGATTAGGTATTTATTTATTCCAGTCTTCCTAATATGGCTTGAATTCCCAGAAATTCTAAGCAGGCTGCTCATTTTCTCTTTGCCTGTAGTCACTTCAGTGAATGTCACTGTTTCAGTGTTGAAGGCAATCTAAGTCCTGGTTTTCCAAAAATGCACTGCTAGTGTATTCTTCAGAAAGAACGAGGAGAGTACCTAGGAAGAGTAGTCTGTTCTCGAAAGCCTCTGCCTGGGGGTGGGTGAGGCCCACATGCCTCACGCACAGTTACCAGTCTGTGATCAGGTACTGCAGGATTCTGCCTGACTCTGGGCAGAGTCACTGTGGATGGACCAGCCTCAGGCTCGTATGTCACATCTATAGCCACAAGTCTTCAAGCCGTGTCATATCCTGACCCTAAAGCCAGCCATGACTAGCAGAACACTGTAATAGGAGCAAATAGCACATAGCTGTGGGCTACCTATTGTGGTGGATCAAGATCAGTGATGCTAGTTTGAATAGAAGTTCATGTCTTCCCCTGGCACTGGAGCTGTTCCAAATGTTCCACCCACAGGCAGGCCTGGGGATGGGGACTGTTAGTATCTGCCTGCTGTTAGGTTTCACCAATCTGCACTGAGGTCGAGGACAAGGTCTTAATCTTACCCCGTCTTTTTCCCTGTGAGTGGGGTTATTAAGCATGCTATGCTGCCTAAGTTTGGGGTACTGTGCTGAAGTCAGTCACTTAGCCAACAGGCTGATGCTAAGCTGGGTCACTTCTGTGTCTCACAGCCAGCAGCAGTTACCTGCATAGTTTTTGGAGGGAGGTGGTCATACTCTTGGCCCACCCTAAGACTAGAAATGATGTGGGCTGAAACTCAGATCTGTCCCACTATTACACAGATGTTTGTCTGATTCTGGGGCCAGTATAGAGATTTCATCTGTGAGCAATTGCCTGCATACAGGGCCTTCAGTTTCTACTGGGTGCTTGGTCTCATCACAGCAGTCCTGGTACCCCCATGCTTGCTTTCATTCCCTGTTCTCTAGCAGTTGGGTCCTGTTACCTACTCTGCTGCCTAAGGTCGGAGGATAGATAACAAAAACAGTCAGCTGTTTGGCTTAATACAGTTCTAGAGGCTCAGTCTGCAGGTATTGGCCTGAGAGTAGAATATGGGGCTTTCCCCAGCACTGGGTTTCACTATGGTGTGCCCAGGAATAGGGCTTGGTTCTAAGGTCTGGGCTTAATTCTCTTTCCCTTGTCCCAAGCAGGATGCATGGAGTTAAGGGAAGGTTGGCATGGGCAGTTCTTTTCTTCTTCAGTATGTCTTTTTATCGTATCATACTAAAAGCAGGCACTGTGGTCTGTCACCTGGTTTCCTTAGTTCTTGTGAAGGTAGTTTGGTGTGGGAATAGCAGTTCAAGTTGGTGTGCCTGTGGGGAGAACATCACTGGAGGATCTTACTGAGCTAACATCTTGTTCTACTTCCAGTATGATGCTGCTTTGACAAGAAAAGTTTGAGGACCAAAGGATTAAACCACTACCACAACCAAAAGAGAGAAAGAAAAGGAAATGAACAAGAATTCACAGAATCAAATTTTATTTCAACTACAATACTTGCTTTATTTTACCAGTTTCCTCTAGGCTCTAGTATCAGGCTCCCTGGTTAACATTTCAAAGAAGAAATATAAATAATTTAGGAAACCACACTTGGCTCGTGTTCATTTGTTTTTGGATGTATGGCTAGAAGTTTGCCTTATTTTGTGGGGCTGATAAAGAAAAGTATTTGGGGTCTGTGGCAGGCATTTTCTGTGCTATGCTTATAAACGTTGTGTTTACTTGCTGGTAGCTTTTATGGTTGCTTTTGATCCAAGGTCATTTATTTACACTGACATCCATAGCATTTTGAGCTATGGGGATATACGAAAAAAGATTACAGATTACAGCACTAAATTGCCTTCTGACTCCTCAGGCTTAAGTGTGTTCCCTTTAGGTTTGGTTTTTAACATCTTTTGCCAAGGCACAAATTCTTTTTTTTTTTAAAACCCTTTCTTTCTATACTGTATTTAAAAAGATACTTTAGCAAAAGTACGTTTTTTCAACAACAGAGGGAATATTCCTTTCATGTCCAGAAAGCCCATTCCTTGGCCCCCAAGGGACAATTCCATTACCTGGTATGAAAGGATAAAGGAAATTTGGCATGAGGTAGAGCAGCTGAGTCAATCCAAAAAATTTATCAAAGTCACAGTCCTGCTGAGCCCAACTCATTCCTTTTTTATATTCTATAGAAAAGCAAAGGTTACTAATTGAATCCTATGATAGTTTATTTTTTTTTACTTTCTTTATAATTAAAGGGGTTACTTCCCTCTTAAGAGGCCTCAATTTATTTTTTCATTTTTTAAACTAGTGAATCAAGGTTACTAAATAAAATGTTCTCTGTGGATGCTTGGTTTAATGAAAATATATAATTCCATGATGTGGGACTACCTAAAGAATCATGTTGACCAATAGTCTCCTTTTCCTATAAGTCAATATAAATTATCACTTTAAAGTAAAATCTCTGGGTTTCTAACATGAGAATAGAGACTTATGAGACCTGTGGACACATGATAGACTATTGCCTCACAATAGTCTAGTAAATGACACTGGAGTTTGCCCAGTATTAGGAAGGTTGGGTACTTGTGGGCACCCGGACTGAAGAAGGACCAAAGCCACTGAGTCTCTAGGGACTATGATGTTCAAGGGCCCCTTAATTCTCTTCATCCTTCTGAAGGCAACACTCAGACCAGGGCTAACTTCAGACAGAGGCAAAATGGACCCCTTTATCAATCCGCTGAGCTTGACTTTTATTTCCTCATTCTACCTTTTTCTTTCTTTCCACAGTTATTAAAGATGATTTTACAAGGGCTTCCCTGCTCATTTATTTCTGAACTAGATCACTTCAGTGGATATCTATAGGATTATATATCTATAGGATATCTACAGGATATCTACTGATACTCTAGGATTCAAAAAGTTATAAGCATATTCTAGTTATTTTATGTCACCCCTTTTTATCCTGATATCTACCATGGAACCTCAAACAAGGTATGACTTTCAATTAAAGAACTGTTGTTAGAGATAAACTTCAAATCTCTTACTATATTGAACAAGAGCCCATTAAGAAGTAAACTAAAGGACTGAGGTTATTTCCTTTTTACAAATGACCTTATTAAACAGATAGTTAACACTATTTTTGGTATGCACTGCACATTTCCTTAAGAAAGAGTCTACATAACCTTGTGATATAAATTAATAGACTTTTATTAAACAGTTAACATGTTAATACTGGTAAATCTCATTAGCTAGTCAATAAACATGTTAAATTATCAAAATGAATAAACTGAACTAAACATAGTAAGTATATATTTCCTAGATGCTCTCTTTGTTATAACTAGCCATTTTTAGTTAATAAAAATATTTTTTACCCTATCTGCAGAAAATCACTTCCTTGTTCTCTGTATTGGATTTGCTCATCAAATTTCACAGAATGCCCTCCAGATACCTTTCTTTTTGTTTTATTATTGCTTATAAGACACACCAGTATTACCTTTGGCATTTAGTTACTTCATCAATTCAATTGACGTTTGTTAAACATTTTCTTGTCTGAGTACTGGATATCTCTTCCCTCAACAACTGTAATTGCCTTCTTATTTGTCCATCTGTTTTAACCAGAGGTTTTCAAACTATTTTCACTCTGTAGTCCAAGGCCGAGCCTTCCCAAAGCTCTTTAGATAAAGACCAAAATGCTTATCTTGGCCACAAAGTACTTCATGACCTCTATTTTTCTAGCCACCACTAAGAGCTATATTTTCTCTCACTCTTTATACTTCAATTATCCCAATGTTCTTTCTCCTACTTGCCAAGTGCCCTCCTGCTCCTGCCTTTGAAAATGTTATCTGGTTTGCCTGAAACACTTTATTGTCCTCTTCTATAGTGCTTAGTCAATGCCTAATCTTCCAAACCTTAGGTCAAGTACCACTTCGTTGGCAGACTCTGAAATTACTTCAGTGGGTCAGTAATTCCTGGTACATTCTTTCAATACACTACTCCACCACACTTTAGCTACAATGTTAACATTTGTAATGTTTTATTCAATTGTGATGATTTAATGAATGTCTATCTCCCCTTACTAGACTCCAAACTCCAGAAAGTCAGGATCACCATTTTATCTGCACGAAAAAGCACAGCGATTGGCACATAATGGGCTTTCCATAAATGTATGTGGATGAATTAATAAACAGATAAATATCAGAATGTTTGAAAGGTTTCAAACTTTTATTATGATTCAAGAAAATAAAAAAAAAACTTTGTATAAAATGGCAGACTGGATGTGGTGGTAATCTGTCATCATGGTTGTACAAAGACCTTTGGACCTTTTCCATTTTAATAGTTCTCTCACCTTTTCCAGATTGAATCCAAAATTTGTATTTCCCAGCATCCCTTCTTCCTAGTATGTAAACTGGTGAAGAACTGCTAAATTTTTCTAGCAAAATCAATCATGAAGGCACTTGACATTCTACAGATCCACATGAGTGTTCTGAAACAGGGTCCTGATTTTGTGGGTATTGAGCAACAGGTAGAAGCAGCAGTGGGATATCCAAAAGGCAAGAATCAGAGGAGTGTGGGTACTTCTCTTGACTGTATCACTTCTGACTACATGATCTTCACTAAAGGTGGTTTCTTGGCCTTCCCAGAAACTGTGTAGGCTAATTTCCTTTCAGCTTCAGCTAGCTAAGGTAGATTCTTTTGTCTCCCCAGAAACTCTAAATTGATACATTTGAAGAAAATATTTGTAATGTGAACATGGCAAACAAAAAATTTCCACATAAATAGCTTACACATATATTTTTATAAATATTAACCCAAAGGACTATAAATAGTCAATTCACAGAAGCACATGGGCCAATAAAAAATATTAAATAAGTTGAAGCTTACAAATGATCAGGCAAATGCAAATTAAACAATGGAATGCCATTTTTTAAATTTACAAGTTTGACAGATAAAAACAGATTGAAATATGCAACATAAACAGGGAGACAGAGAAGTAGGTGCACTCACTAAGTATTAAGAGGACAAGAAGGTCTAGAGTTATATTCTCATTAATATACTTAATTTAATCAGTATAAAAAGCACAGTCATGTCACATATTCTTATTAAGGCACAAACCACAACAAAATGCCCACTATCATCACCTTTAGATGCAGTAGTATACATTGAGGGACAAAAGCAGAGTCTGGATGCCCAACATCAAGGTGAGATACAGACAATCTGCATGGGTACTACAAGAATATAGGGTAGGAACTGTAATATTTCAGCTCCACACTGCAAGAAAGGAAGACACATAGTCAACATGGAAAAACAATGACTGACTCAAAATTGTTCAATAAGTCCTAGATGATGTAATAAAACTAGAAAAGGTAATAAGAGTTGTCAACATCAGATTGGAATAATTTTGACATATTTCACCCTCATATGACAATTCTATACCTAGGAATGTCAGGACAATCACCTATTCTCATAATTGTTTAGCAAGGTAGTGTATAGTATAAGGCAAATGGACAAAAAAACCCAACAACAACAACAACCAAAAAAACCCAGTATTGAATTCCAGAAATAATTGGAAACTACAAGAAAAAATAGCATATCCAAAAACATTAGAAATCATCTTAACACATATAAAAAACTTAAGAAATATATACAAGGCCTATATTAAACAAATTACAAAAATATCCCAGTAGATAACAAGAAGAAAATCTGAATAAATAATAGACAAGCAAGAATATATTTTAAAGAATGTTTGCTGCATTAATATTTGCAATATCAAAAACAAAAACAACAAATATTGGAAACAAATGTCCATCATAGGAATACTATGTTACTATATCCATTAAACACAATGGATCTCCCTCCAAAAAATAAAAGAATAATTGTTAGAAAACAAAGAGGTAGTTCATTTTAAGTACTAACATTAAAAGTTGCCAGTCATATTTACTATTTTTTAAGATGTGGAAAAAATATGTGATATAGTTTTTTTTTAAAAAAAGAAATGCATGGTTTTAGAATACAGATGACATCCTATAAGGATGCTGTATCAGATATCTCTTGTGCATACCTGCACCCACTTAGACTCCACTGCCTCTGAGGGATTCTTCAAGCTTTGACCAGCCTGGCTCAGATGTGAGCTGATCACCTCACTTCATATCACATACTGGATATGCCTAAGGTTCCTGCCCTGGAGTAGGCAGTTCTGAGACACATTTCATATAGCTTCTCACCATGAGTGAAAGGGCAGGGGCACACCAGAAACTAACTTATTGCTTTACACACTGTACATAATTATTTATTTTTTCAGAGAATCAACACAACAAAGTGAAATCACAAATTCAATCTAGGGGCGAGGAAAATGGAAAGAGTCTAGCTAGATGGATAGTTAAGATACAATGAAAGATTGTGGAGCTATTTGCAAAGACTGAAAGCAGGAATAGCAAGATTGGCAGGACTGAAGAAGTTCTGTTTATACATATTGAGTCTGAACCTTCTATATCCAAAGAGTAAAAAAAATAGTCTAAAAGAGATAATTATTCTCACTAGCCATACAAACCAAGGGGTTAGGATACTTATTCATACATAAAGAAGATAGGCATTCATCTGATAATCTCTTTAAGAAAGAGTTAATAAAGTATGCATTTGTAAATCATAAAGTATGCATTTGTAAGTCATAAGCAAAATTAATCATAGGATTTTTTTTTTTTTTTTGGTGCTTGGGGATTTGAACCCACAGCCTCATGCGTGCCAGAAAAGTACTTTACCACTGAGCCACATCCCCAGCCTTAATCATAAGATTTTGAAGATAGAATTCATAAGCCAAATATACTGGGTTTGTTTCAGTCTTATAATTCTAACTTATGGAAATAAACTTATAATTGAATTTTTAAGCATTACTGGCACTTAATATAGTGTCAGCAAACATAAGAAATTGTGTAGTTTAGGAAAAGCAACTATTATTCTACTCAGTTGAAACAGCAAAGCTTCCATATCTGAACGTAAAATGGGTTTCAGGAATTGAGACATTTGTCTCCACTTGTTTGACTTTTAAAACGTATATATCTTTTACTACTATTACCCCAAATGTGTGACCCACATATTTTCCATGTGTGTCATGACATGATAAGTTTGGGACTCACTGGATTTAAATATGCATTAAAGTTTTGTATTGTTTTATGTACTTGCTCAAGATAATTTACCCACTTATTTGTTTGAATAGCATATTTAAAATGTTTTTAAGTACCAAATATAACAAGGCATTTATTTCTCTCTTTACCTAGAACTCTTTTTTCATCTATTATTTTGTAGAAGAATATATGAATGGATAATTTTTTTCAACATAGTATCATACAGAATCATGGATAGACAGCATTCAAAGCCTTCCCTTTGCCCATCTTTCCACTGCCATGCTTAATTGCAGGAGAAACTAAGATTAACTTTTCCTTCCTTGTCTCTGTAACATTACTGTGTTGCTTCGATATGTCACAACACTTATTGGCATTAAAACATACATTGACATGGCTTGATGTTTGGCATGTGTTAAAAATATAAGGACAAAAATAGTCCTTTGGAAAACAGTGAGAAGGGCCAAGAACCACAGCTCCTCCTCCTACATACCCAGTGAGCTCAAAGGTGTACTGTCTTCATGCCACCAAAAGAATGTCTCAGGACATTATCTGGTAATTTCACTTAAAACAAGGTGTAAATGTATGATGGTAAGTTACCTACTCAAAGTACATCTGCATTTTTACAAGAGGAAAACCTTAGGAAAAAATGTCAGATATTAGCTTCAGGTTGCTAAATATTTAGGCAGAAGGAGAAACATTTTCAAATTCTCATATTTATACTAGTTAGGTGGCCAGCTGATTCATCCGTTATTTCTATCATGGTACACATATAACCTTTGATTTAGGGAATAAAAATATAACTAAATGGAAGGAAGAATGCTTTTTTTTCCAAAGGGAAAAATGAATTTGCACGTAACCAGCTATTCAATTTGGACATGCTAACCTCCTATCTTTCTTCGTTTGGATGTTTGTCCCATTATCTCAAGTCCCAATCCTAATGTCAATAAGATCACTCTGAATCAGACATTGGGTTGGGCATGGAGACCCATGCCTGTAATCCCAGTGGCTCGTGAGGCTGAGGCAGGAGAATCATGAGCCAGCCTTAGCAACTTAGTGAGGCCCTATGCAATTTAGAGAGACTCTGTCTTTAAATTATATATATATATATATATATAAATTATATATACATATATATNTATATATATATATATATATATATAATCTGGACCAAAAAAGAGAACTGTTTATTTCAAACAAATGTTTTCACTTTGTCCATAGTGAAGGGTTCTGTGAGATAAGACTCTGAATTAAAACAACACACAGGCCAAGGTTACTGTCCATGTAATAAAATGTCAGACTGAAAGAAGAGAGCCATCAGGGAGCTCCATTTGAACTTTGATTTTATAAATCAGTCACTGAACTCAACAACCTCACTGCATCTAAGCAAAAACTAAAAGCAAACAGTCTTCTAAAACCTAAATTAGAAATGGGGGTAAAAAGAATGTCAGATCTTAAGGTCCCTAACATCTTCCTTATCACTCCCACCCCTTCTTACCACCACTGTACTGAGATCCTTTATTTCTCACATTTGGCCTCAGGCTCCTATCAAGCACATAAAGTGAATTCTCTCAGGACTTACTCTCTTTGCCTTCTTTCCTCCCTGTCTTCCCAGATCATTTAGTTGATCAAAATTCATAGTTGGTAAGAGCATTTGAAAACTCGTAATAGGGCAAAAATACCACCAAACCTGATTGTGGTTAACAATGACACATTTCTAACATCAGTCTGATTTAGCACAGGAAATGATCTGCACATTGAAAGAATTAATGAGCAAGTCTCTTTAAATTAAAACAATTATGAAGTTCTCCCCAAGGTTCTTTTAATAAAGTGTTAACTAATATAAAAGGCTCTCTGGAGTTTTCTCATTTCTTTTTCAAGTTATGCCATTAAAGAGATATCATATTTTAATAACGCAAGAAAGCAAAACTTAAATCCAATTCCATGAAGCATCTTTTCTACCATGGCCAATTTCAAGAACACTTAAAACTTTCATTTTAAACATCAACCGTTGATTAGGAAGTTAACTCATGTGTACTTCGAACCTCCTCTGTAAAAGGGAGCTAATGGTGTTCAGGTGGTGCATGGGTAGGAACAAGGTAAAAACAAGGGGTGCAATTCTTCGGGTTCCAAAGGAAAGAGATTTTTCTGCCCTCCTTTTTCTTTGTGAATTTAATTTAGAAATTAAATTTCTAAATTAATTACTTTCTATTCTCTTTAAGATGTATACAAATGTTTTTGAAAACTAGATAGGTCTTTGTCAGTTCTATAATCAGGAATGTCTTTTTCAAGGACTTTGGAGCTGGAGCTTTAGAATGTAAACATGGAGTTAGCACCCCATCTTCCAGTTTCTGTAAGAGAGTAGGAGCCTAACATCTGAGGGTGCCTTGATCTGTTGCAGAATTGTCCTTTATTAAAAAAGTATGAGAAGTTCCCTCTCTTCCCAAAGCCAAGTAGCTTACACAGATGGTCACACCAATTACCAGGTAAATTAGGGTAAACTATGTGTGATAGATTGTGCTAACAAGTCCTCTTGAGAACTAGTTATTGTTCATTGTGAAAACATGTATCATAATGGCCTGTAACTGCTTAGCTATTTAAAAGGGTGAGATTTCTCTCTGTCTTTGCAATCCTTCAGTGGATTGTCTGTGATGTGAGTCATATTCTGGTTTTAACACTTGTTCAATTATAAAAGTTCTTTCTTTTTCTATTACTTTTATGGAGAGGATTTGTGGGGTGGGAAGATATTTTGTAATTATATTTACCCAATACTCTCCAAGTGGCATGTGACTGTGGCCAGTTTGGGGTCCCAAAATGGAGTAAAATAATGCATATGAGTAATTGAGTTGGCCATTTTGCCTGATTTGACTTATTTGAATAATTAACCCAAATAAATATTCCATAATCAATGAGTGTTGGTTGACTGATAAACATGCTATTTTAATGGGGTCACTATTGCTAAATTTGTTGGCTTTGGTTTTATTTTGCTTTAATTGGACAATCATCTGGTATTATGACTCTCCATTAATTTTGTATGCCTATACCTAATGGAGGTCATAAAGTAGGTCATAAACATTGACACAGAAGTATTTGGTTTATGTCTTTGTTTTGTGCTGCAATAACAATATGGGAGACTCAGTAATTTATAAAGAATGGAATTTCTTTCTTACAGTTCTGGAGTCTGGATGTCCAATTCCATGGGTCTGCATCTTCTTGCTGGGTCTTCTCTCCGGTAGAAACTGGAGAGAGCAAGTGCAGGAGAGACAGGAAGGGGCTGAATTCCTCCTTTTATCAGGCTGAGTTCCACAAAAACTAACCCATGGCAGAGCACTTAGGACCTTTTCATCACTTAAAGGTCCTGCCTCTGAACACTGTTGCATTGGCACTGGGCATTAAATTTCCATCATATGAACTTTGAGGGGTGCATACAAACCATAGCAGTTTACCTGCATTTAAGTGTAAATGTCTTTAGGTTTACCACCTCTGCTTCAGAACATCCTCCTCCTCCTTACTGTTGTCAAGAAAATAGCTAATACTGCATACACCTGCTTTGCATCAGATACTCAGAACTCCTTTTGCATTAACTTAATTCCCACTATTGCCCTTGGGTAGACCATATAATCCCCATTTTAAACGAGTTGCTGAGGTGGAGAGAAGTTAATTGCCTAAGGTCATAGGATTTGTGAAATATGGGATGAGAATTCATACCTAGGTATTTGGTTCAATAACACCACCAGACTGCTGCTTATGGACAAAATTCCTAAGTTTAGCTTGGCACCTAAGGGATGTGTACTGTTCCTAATTGTTTCTGGTTTATCTAGGTCAGATTCTGTTCTTACGTAGGAAATTGACGTAGGGTTCTCTTTTGGCATGTTTCTGCCTTCAGGACTGAAAATGTTTGTTCAAGATTTTAGATCATTACAGTATTAACTCCACCTCTGTGGCTGCATTTTCTTCAACCCCAGAACTGAGGAAGGATGTACAGAGTCAGAGAAATTCTTGAATAAATATCTTGTACTTTGCTGTCATGCTAAGGGGTTAAATTCTTAGGCAACCTTGGGGGTGGGGTTTCCACACTGATTAGCTCAACACAATGATCACCTGTCCATTGTGGTTAAAGAGATCTGTTGTTCATAGTGTTCCAAGGAGAAAAATAAAACTTCTATATTGCACAGTATTATTTCTTCTTTACCAAAATATTCAGGGAGACCTTCCACTCCCAGGGTGAGGGATAGAGATTAAATTCAATGGTCTTAGGGTTGAGTGTTAATGTCTGTGTAGGGACAGAATGAAGCCATGAGAACATGAAGAGGGAGTTTGCAACTGATACCTCAGCTGTAAGTCAGGACACACCAAGAGTCATCACCACTGTAAAAGGGGACACTGGGAAAACTCTAGCACAGCAGACCAGAGAGTGATGAGCTTTTCTCTGGGAAAGAAAAAACAAGACTCCGGTGGGAAATTTAAAGTCCAGCCTATACCTTACATAGACTTAGAAATCTAAGAGGTACAGAAAACTCAGGACTGAAAAATCAATGTAAAACTGATGCCATCCCTGGGGTGCTGGGCTTGTGCAAATGTAGGACCATTCCGAAGAGGAGCTCCCAAAGTCTATGCCACAGGAGTTTTTATAGGACAAACAAGCCACACTACAGGTTTAAAAATTACATTTAAAAATGATAAAGCTCATGGGGAAACAACTCCACAAAGGCATCACTCAGAGGGATAAATAAAGATAACTTTATATCTAGACACATCAGAATAAACTGCAGAATACCTAAGTCACAGGAAAGTCAATGCTTAACATTCTCTAGGCTTTTTCTAAAGTGTACATTTCTTTCCATCAGTTATACAACTTTAAATTTTTTAATCTAATATAAACATGAAATCTTCAGAAACAATATGGCTATAGAGAATTTATTTTGAAATCTCATTTGTTTGATGGACAGTTAAAGAATGCCTTATGAGAAAATATAGTGTACCCCTTCCTCTGTTGTCCCTACCCACTCCTGAAACTGAAAGAACTCAATATCTCTTAATTGTTACTTTGAAATGTCTGTCTCTAATCAAAGTAGGTGTTTGATTTCAGTTGTCACTTAGGTAAGGGACAGTCATAAATGTTAGGACAAAGAAAATTCCATGTGTTCTTTACTTTGACAAAGCTGACAGAGAACATTTAAAAAAATTATAATTCCTTTGTTAAAATCTTCTCAGCTTAGACACTAAACATTGGCATTCTTACAAAAATTTATACAAAAGTTCAGGCTGAATTTACCTGTATATTTGCTTAACTCACACTGAGCGCATGCTCTTCAAGTATTTGTGCTAGAGGTGTGGCCTTGGTGCTCAGGACAGAGGGCAGGATTCAAGACAGTCACTAGAATTTAAACTCAGCCTAGAAACACTGCTCTAAGTTACTTCTGCCAGTAAGTTCTCTGAAAAGTGACCATATAATAGAGGAAAGCAAGTTGGAAAGCATAAGAGAATGTTTAAGTTCACCAGCAATAGGAAAAATCTAAGAAAAAGAGGAGTCATATTTCAAAGAGAAAAATAAGCTTACATTATTGAGAATTTTCAGAAAGCACAAATACAGTGTCTGAATAATGGGAAGGTGGGGTCATTTTATTAAGTGATTGGAAAAATCATTGAAGATATTCATTTAAAAAATTGAGACATTTACAAACAAGGAAAAAGTGAGTGGTAAGGAAATGAAGGCAATCAGTTGAAATCATTCATTTAAGAATTTTAGCAGTAAATAAAGATGGTGACAGCTATGAAGAGAGTGGCACCGTAACAGAAAGTGGCTTAGAAATGAGAAGGCTGCATTTTTGAAAGAATTGAGACAAAGTTGTGTCAGTAAGAATGGATGACACTGATTCAGAAGAATGTTCTAATGAAACTTCCCCGGGGTATTGGAATAGAGACAGAGGTAAAGAGTGAACACTAGGGGGAGAAAACTGCTCTTCATAAGGAAGGCTCTCACAGAGGAGGAGATAAAATGTGAGGAAAAGAACCCGCTCCTGTGAGAGAGGCTTCTGTAGCAATCATTCTTCTCTGCAGAACATGGAAGAGACCCAGGGAGAGTTGTGGGAATCAGTAAGGCTCCAGGGAAGAGAGACGACAATATTGATCACAGCTGTGTACCTCTGGGGCCCTTGCCGTGTGTGTGTGTGTGTGTGTGTGTGTGTAAACACACATATACATATATGTATATATACTATATATGTATACACACACTATGCATATGTCCATATATATGTATATACATATATACACACATACTATGTATAGTAAACTATACTGTACATGTATAGTGTGTGTCTGTGTATATACACTAAAATTAAATAAAAACCCACGAATCAGGAGTGATTCAGGGTTATTAAGTTGGCTAGCAGGGCTCTATTATGTAGCAGCTGAAAATAAAGGCCTTTATTATTTAAAAGTAAAAAAGACTAAAACACAGAGAAAAGTTGGATGGACCTATTCACCTAAACAAACAAACAAAACAACAAATCCAAGGAAAATTGTTTTAAAAAGCTATTATATAGTACGGTAAATGTAATATTTCTTTTTATAAATTCTTGGAGAAGTGTTAGCACAAGTAGCTTCCGTTTTCTTTTGCATAGAAGTAAGGCTCTAAATTTAAAACATTTCTACAAAGTTCAGATGCAAATGGCAGCGTAAGAAAGTAGGAACTTGAGAGTATATGGTTGTATAAAAAATTAAATTTGCAAGAGCAACATGAGGCACACTAGAGACACAGTTCTGCCTTGTCTCACACATACCCCTCCCTGAAGGAGAGCAAAGACTGTGTCTGTTAGCACTGGAGGGAGAGAGATTTGCTTGCAAGAGTTATCTGACAGAATATGCAAATAATGTCAATTAATAAAATAACGTGTTTTGTAGGACAAATGTGATAAGGTTTGTTGTTGTTTCTTAACATGACTATATTGTAGAATTTAAAAGCTAGACTATATCAAACTGTCTCCCTTTTTAAAAATAAATTTTTTGATTTAGTTTAAATTTTCTCATAAAGGGAGTCATTTCTGTTAAGAGTCTTTACTGTCTTGGAGGAGCTATGTCTATGGCTCATAAACAATATTTTATGCTAGGATACATGCGTTCATTTGTTTGATTTTTTAAGTGGTTCTTTTCAAGTTTTTCCATAAAGAGTGACCGGAGAATAAACCAATGCTTCTAAATAAATAAATAAATAAACAAACAAATAATAAAATTGGTTTGCTTTCTGTGGACAATGACAATTATTTTATCCACATTTTGCTAGTTTTATAACTTGTGTGTGAAAAATCAAGATGCCACAATAGCTCATCCATTGATATTATGAGATAAAATGCAATTTGTAAGTCTCCCACATATGCGATTATATTCTTGCAGTTCTGCTTGGCATTATTTTTGAAAAGTTTATATACTTGTTAGCAAAATACAAGATAGATTCCACAGTGTCCCATATTGTCTTTATGATCATTTCATTATTCATTTATTTATTCATGTATTTCTATAACTGTCCATTCTTAATTTTGAGGTGCACACATACACACACACACACACTTCTCAGCAAAATAGCATATGCATACTATAATATCCAAGAGAGGGGCTAGGGCTGTAGCTCAGTGGCAGAGCACTTGCCTAGCATAAGTGAGGCACTGGGTTCGATCCTTAGCACCACATAAAAATAAACAAATAAGGCATGCTGTCCATCTACACTACAAAAACAAACAAAAATCAAAGAGAAAACTAACAGAATAAAAAAGCATCTCTTGAATTATCTTTGCATATGAATAGGCTCTATAGAAAAAGTAAGATTTCAGTTTCAACTATAATTCTAGGGCCATGGCCTTCAGAGTCTACTATTGCAAAAAAAGTGAGGTTATCTCTAAAAGATATAAGCCTGTATTCAAGGGCTCCCTCTTGTGGAAAACTTTTCCTTGTTGCATGGTAACAACTAAACACTAGGATTTCAGGACCTAGCGATTGTCATCTCCTTTGTGGAGACTTCTTTTGGTTTAATGATCCTTGGCATTTCATCTTCATTGTGTAATTCATTCAGATACTACTTTTGTCTTAACTTTACTGTTTTTACTGTTCTAAAGAATCTAGGATACAGTAAAGGATAATTTTTCCTGCTTTTCCCTGAGTAGGAGTTTCCCAGCTTCAATTATTGATAAGGAAGTCTCAAAGCATTTAGCATAGAGTTGTATTCATGCCTAGTAATTATTAAAGCAAGAGGACACAGAACAAACTCACAAACAGCAAAAGGCACATGGAGTGAAGTCCAAGAGTCCATTGCGTATATATATACCACATTTTCTTTATCCATTCATCTGTTAAAGAGCATCCAGTTTGGCTTTACAGCTTAGCTATTATGAATTGAGCTGCTATAAACATTGATGTGGCTGCATCATTATATTGTGCTGATTTTAACTTCTTTGGATATCTATTGAGAGTGGTATAACTGGGTCAAATGGTGGTTCCGTTCCTAGGTGTTTTTTTTTTTTTTTTTTTTGGTACTAGGGATTGAACTCAGGGGCACTAGACCACTTAGCCATATTCTCAGCTCTATTTTGTATTTTATTTAGAGAAAGGGTCTCACTGAGTTGCTTAGTGCCTCACTGCTGCTGAAACTGGCTTTGAACTCAAGTTCCTCCTGTCTCTGCCTCCTGATCTGATGGGATAACAGGTGTGTGCTACCATGCCCAACTCATTCCTAGTTTTTGAGCAATCTCCATACTGCTTTCCAGAGTGGTTGCACCAATTTGCTGTCCCACCAGCAAATTGTACAAATGTACTCTTCTCCTTATATCCTCACCAATATTTATTGTTATTTGTAGTCTTGATAATTTTCATTCTGACTGGTGTGATGAAATCTCAGTGTAGTTTTAATTTGCATTTCTCTAATTACTAAAGATGTCAAACTTTTTTTGTACATTTGTTGACCATTTATATTTCTCCTTTTGATATGTGTCCTGTTTAGTTCCTTTGCCCAATTTTTGATTAGGTTATTTGTTTTTTTGGCGTTAAGCTTTTTGAGTTCTTTGTATATTCTGGACATTTATGCCTTTTCTGAGGTTCACGTAGCAAAAAAATCTGCCATTCTATAGGCTCTCTCTTCATATTCTTGATTGTATCCTTTGTTGTGTAGAAGCTTTTTAGTTTTGTGCCATCCCATTTATTGATGCTTGATTTTACTTCTTGTGCTTTAGGAATCTTGTTGAGGAAGTTGGTTTCTAAGCTAAACACACTGGAGAATTACACCTACCTTTTCTTTGAGTAGGTTCAGGCTTTCTGGTCTAATACTTAGGTATTTGATTCACTTTGAATTGAGTTTTGCAGGGTGAGAGATAGAAGTTGGATTCCATTCTACTACATATGGTTTTCTACATATGGATTTTCCCAGCACCATTTGTTGAAGAGGCCTTTTCCTGTGTATGTATTTGACACCTTTTGTCTAATAAGCGATAACTGTATTTAGTGGGTTTCTTTGTGTCTTGTATTCTATTTTATTACTCTTCATGTCTGTTTTGGTGCCAATACCAGGTTGTTTTTGTTACTATGAGCTCTGTAGTATAATTTAAGGTTTGGTATTGTGATGCCTCCTGCTTTACTTTTCTTACTAAGAAATGGTTTAGCTATTCTGGGCCTCTTATTTTTCCAAATGAATTTCGTGACTGATTTTTCTATTTCTATGAAGAATGTCATTGGAATTTAATAGGAACTGCATTAAATCTGTATAGTGCTTTTGATAGTACAGCTATTTGACATGTTAATTCTGCCTATCCAAAATGTGGGAGATCTTTCCATCTTTTAAGCTCTTCTTAAATTTCTTTCTTTAGTGCTTTGCAGTTTTTATTGTAGAGGACTTTCATCTCTTTTGTTAGATTGATTTCCAAGTATTTCATATTTTTTGAGGCTATTGTGAATGGGATAGTTTTCCTAATTTCTCTTTCAGCTGATTCATCATTGTTGTATAGTAATGCAATTGATTTATGGATGTTAGTTTTATATCCTGATACTATTCGGAATTCATTTATGAGTTCTAGAAGTTTTCTGGTGGAGTTTTTTGGGGTCTTCTAAATAGAATTATGTTGTTGGCAAATATGAATAGTTTGTGCTCTTCTTTTCCTATTCATATCCATTTAATTTCTTTCTTTTGTCTAATTGCTCTGACTAGAGGTTCAAAGACTATGTTGTTAGAGGTGATGAAAGAGGGCATCCCTGTCTTGTTCCAGTTCTTAGAGGGAATGCTTACAACTTTTCTCCATTTAGAATGATGTTGGCTTTTGGTTTGATGTATATAGCTTTTACAATGTTGAGCTATGTTCCTACTATCCCTAGTTGACTGAATTTCTATTTAATATCACCAACAGAAATTTATCCTGATATAATAATTTTATGCTTAAATATTTTTCATGATCATGTTATCCATCTCTTCAGTAAGCAAAAGATTCTAAATGTTTTAAAATATTTCTGTATCTAAGCAGGACCACCTCTTCTGACCAGCAGACCTCAGCCAGAGGAGCTCAGGCCTGGCCCAGACCGACCTGTGTAGAATCCAGGTTCATAGCAGGCCTGGGTTCATCCCGACATCAGCAGACACCTGCCAGAGCTCAGGCCTGGCCGAGATCCACCCACACCAACATACATGGGGCCCAAGCCAAGGGTAGATCCTAGTTCACCCCTGCCCCCCCCATACACACACCTGGGAGCTCAAGTCTAACCCATTTCCATCTTGGGACACTGCAGACATCACTATAGACTTCCCTATGCAGTAGCTCCTACCTTTTGACAATAGACAGAGCCTAGAAACAGCTGCATCTCCCAGAAGGCATCCCAAAGACAGTGTGAGCCCACCCTTTCAACCCCATCTCTGTAATACATTGCATCCACCTTGGGGCACCTCCACTATTATCTCAAGTTCCCTTGGCTATTGCAGTCATCAACTTTAGTTGTAGTAGTATACACTGAGAGACACCAGCAGGGTCTGGATGCCCAACATCAAGATGAGGTACAGACAATCTGCACAGGTACTACAAGAATATAGGGTTGAAAATGTAATATCTCAGAACCACACTGCAAGAAAGGAAGACATATAGACAACATGAAAAAACAAGGGAGGAAAGTTCCCCAAACAAACCAGGATACTACAATACCAGAACCCACGGACAGTGAAGTTGATGAAATATCAGAGAGGGAGTTCAGAAGGTACATAACGAAAATGATCCATGATTTAAAGAATGAGCAAACACAGGCAAAAATTGATCACTCAAAAAAAGAGATAAGAGAGCAAATACAGGTAGCAAAAGATTACTTCAAGAAAGTGATACCAATCAGAAATCCTTGAAATGAAGGAAACAATAAACCAAATAAAATTAAAAAAAAAACTCAATGGAAAGCATAACCAACAGACTAGATCACTTGGAAGAAAGAACGTCAGATAATGAAGACAAGGTATAAAATCTGGAAAGTAAAGTTGAACACACAGTGAAGGTACTAAGAAACCATGAACAGAACATCCAAGAGTTATGGGACAGCACCAAAAGACCAAATCTAAGAGTTATTGGGATAGAGAAAGGCACAGAGTTTCAAACCAAAGGAATGTACAACCTCTTCAATGAGATAATATCAGAAAATTTCCCAAGCATGAAGAACAAATTGGAAAACCAAATACAAGAGGCTTGCTGGACACCAAATGTACAAAATTTCAACAGATCTATACCAATGCACATTAAAATGAAAATGCGTAGCACACTGAATAAGGATAAAATCTTAAAAGCAACAAGAGAGAGGAATCAGATCACATATAGGGAGACACCAATTAGTATCTCAGCAGATTTTTTTCAACCCAGACTCACAAAGCCAGGAGATTGTGGAACAACATATAGCAAGCTCTGAAAGAAAATGGATGCCAACCAAGAATCTTATATTCAGCAAAATTAAGCTTTAGATTTGAAGATGAAATAAAAACTTTCTATGAAAGAATTTACAACTAGAAAGCCTGCACTATAGAACATTCTTTGCAAAATATTCTATAAAGAGGAAATGAAAAACAATGATGAAAATCAGCAGAGGGAGAAACCAAGTCAAGTTAAATACCAAAAATAAACAAAAATGGCTGGGAATACAAATCATTTCTCAATAATAACCCTGAATGTTAATGGCCTAAACTCACCAATCAAAAGACATAGATTGGCATATTTGATTAAAAAAAAAGTACCCCAAAATATGCTGCCTCCATGAGACTCATCTCATAGGAAAAGACATCCACAGACTGAAGGTGCAAGTTTGGGAAAATCATACCACTCACATGGACTGCAGTAGCAAGCAGGAGTTTCCATCCTCATATCAAATAAAGTAGACTTAAAGCTAAAGCTAATCAAAAGGGATAAAGAAGGACACTACATACTGCTCAAGGGAACCATACACCAACAAGACTTAACAATTATAAATATATATGCCCCAAACAATGGAGAATCTATGACTCTTCTCAAGTTCAAGAGTCAAATAAACCACAACACAATAATTTTGGGTGACTTTAACATACCTCTTTCACCACTGGATAGATCTTACAAACAAAAGCTGTACAAAGAAACTATAGAACTCAATAATAAATCAATAACTTAGACTTAACTAACATATATAGACTATTTCATCCTTCAACAAGAGAATACACCTTCTTCTCAGCAGCACATGGATCCCTCTCTAAAACAGACCATATATTATGCCACAAGCAACTCTTAGCAAATATAAAAAAAGTAGAGAATTCTATCAGATCATAATGGAATGAAATAAAAAATCGATGATAAAATGAAAAATAAAAGCTACTCCAACACCTGGAGACTAAATAATATGCTACTGAATGAACAATGGGTTATAGAAGACATCAAGGAGAAGATTAAAACATTTTTTAGAGGTGAATGAGAACACAGATATAACATATTGAAATCTCGGGGACACTATAAAGGCAGTTCTAAGAGGAAAGTTCATTGCATGGAGTTCATTCCCTTAAAATAAGAAAAAAGTCAACAAATAAATGTCTTAACATTACATCTCAAAGTCCTAGAAAAAGAAGAACAAATCTATACCAAAATAAGTAGAAGACAGGAAATAATTAAAATCAGAGCTGAAATCAATGAAATTGAACAAAAGAAATCACTGAAAAAACTGACAAAACAAAATGTTGGTTCTTTGAAAAAATAAATAAAGTTGACAGATGCTTAGTCATGCAAATGAAGAGAAGGAGAGAGAAAACTGAAATTACTAACATATGTGATGAAAATGGAAATATCACAACAGACACTACAAGAAATACAGAAGATAATTAGAAATTATTTTGAAAACTTGTACTCCAATAAAATAGAAAATATCGAAGCCATCGACAAATTTCTAGAGTCATATGATTTGCCCAAATTGAATCAGGATTATAGACACAATTTAATCTGATCATTTTTAAGCAATAAAATCGAAGATGCCATCAGAAGCCTACCAATAAAGAGAAGCCCAGGACTGCATGGATATACAGTCGAATTCTACAAGACCCTTAAAGAAGAACTAATACCAATACTCTCAATTTATTTCAGAACATAAAAAAAAGAGGCAGCACTTCCAAACTCATTCTATAACGGCAGTATCACCCTGATTTCAAAACCAGGCAAAGACACATCAAAAAAAGAAAACTTTAGACCAATATTTCTAATGAACATAGATGCAAAAATTCTCAATCAAATTCTAGCAAATCCAATACAAAAACATGTCAAAAAGATCATGCACCACAATCAAGTGGGGTTCATCCCAGGGATGCAAGTTTGGTTCAACATATGGAAATCAATAAATGTGATTATCACATCAATAGAATTAAAGATAAGAACCATATCATCATCTCAATAGATACAAAAAAAAAAGCATTTGACAAAATGTAGCACCCCTTCATGTTCAAAACACTAGAAAAACAAGGGATAACAGGAAAATATCTCAACATTGTAAAAGCTATCTATGCTAAGCCCCAGGCCAACATCATTCTAAATGAAGAAAAATTGAAAGCATTCCCTCTAAACACTGGAACAAGACAGGAATGCCCTCTTTCACCACTTCTATTTAACATAGTTCTTGAAACACTGGTCAGAACAATTAGACAAAAGAAATGAAAAGGATATAGACAAGTAAAGAAGAACTCAAATTAGCACCATTTGCTGACAATATGATTCTATACCTAGAAGAACCAAAAAATTCCACCAGAAAACTTTTAGAACCAGTAAATTAATTCAGCAAAGTAGCAGGATACAAAATCGACACACACAAATTAAAGGCATTTCTAAATATCTGTGACAAATCTTCTGAAAGGGAATCAAGGAAAACCACCCCATTTACAATAGCTTAAAAAAAACAACAAAACAAAATAAAATAAATAAATAAGTAAATAAAATACTTGGGAATCAACTTAATGAAAGATGTGAAAGGCTTCTACAAGGAAAACTACAGAGTGCTAAAGAAAAAAATTAAAGAAGACCTTAGAATATGGAAAGATCTACCTTGCTCTTGGATAGGCAGAATTAATATTGTCAAAATGACCATACTACCAAAAGTACTATACAGATTTAATGCAATTCCAATCAAAATCCCAGAGACATTCCTCATAGAAATAGAAAAAGCAAACATGAAATTCATCTGGAAAAATTAGAGACTCAGAATAGCTAAAGCAATCCTTAATAAGAAGAGTGAATCAGGTGGCATCACTATACCAGATCTTAAACTATACTACAGAGCAATAGTAACAAAAACAACATGGTATTGGCTCCAAAATAGACTTGCAGACCAATGGTACAGAATAGAGGACACAGAGACTGCCTCACCTAATTACAGTTATCTTATATTAGGCAAAGTCACCAAAAACAAACATTGGAGAAAAGATAGCCTCTTCAACAAATGGTGCTGGTAAAACTGAAAATACTTATGCAACAAAGTGAAATTAAACCCCCACCTCTCATCATTCACAAAACTCAACTCATAGTGGATCAAGGACCTAGGAATTAAACCAGAGATTCTATGCCAAATAGAAGAAAACGTAGGCCCAAATCTCCATCATGTTGGATTAGGCCCCAACTTCCTTAGTAACACTCCTATAGCACAAGAATTAAAATCAATAATCAATAAATGGGATGGATTCAGACTCAAAAGCTTCTTCTCAGCAAAAGAAATAATCAGTGAGGTGAATAGAGAGCCTACTAATTGGTAACTAATTTTTACCAGATGCTCAGAGATAGAGCACTAATCTCTAGAGTATATAAAGAACTCAAAAATCTTAACACCAAAAATAAATAAATAAATAACCCAATCAATAAATGGCCCAAGGAACTGAACAGATACTTCTCAGAAGAAGATAAACAATCAATCAACAAATATATGAAAAAAATGTTCAACATCTATAGCAATTAGAGAAATGTAAATCAAAGCCACTGTAAGATTTCATCTCACTCCAATCAGAATGGCAGCTATTAAGAATACAATCAACAGTAAATGTTGGTGAGGAGGTGGGGAAAAAGCACTCATATATTGCTGGTGGAACTGCAAAGGTGCAGCCAATATTGGAAAGTAGTATGGAGAATCCTTGGAAAACTGGGAATGGAACCACCATTTGACCCAGCTATCCCTCTCCTCAGTCTGTTACCCAAAGAACTTAAAACAGCACACTACAGGGATACAAACACATCAATGTTTATAGCAGCACAATTCACAATACCTAAACTGTAGAACCAACCTAAATGCCCTTCAGTAGAGAATAGATAAAGAAAAATGTGGTATGTATACACAATGGAATACTATTCAGCATTAAAAGAGAATAAAATCATGGCATTTGCAGGTAAAGGGATGAAGCTAGAGACTATAATGCTAAGTGAAATTAGCCAATCCCACAAAACCAAATGGCCCAATGATTTTTCTGATTTAAGGATGCAGATTCATACTGTGGGGGGAGGGAGGGATGAGAGGATTAAATAAACTCTAGATGAGGCAAAGGGGAAAAGAGGAGAGAGAGAAAAGAAGGGGGCAAAGGGGTAGGGAAGACAGTGGAATGTGATGGTCATCATTTCCCTAAGTATATGTATGAAGACCCCATGAATGTGACTCTACTTTGTGTACCACCAGAGATATGAAAAATTGTGCTCTATATGAGTAATATGAATTGTAATATATTCTGTTGTCATATACAACAAATTAAAAATCAAAAAAATTGAAAAACATTTCTGTATCTATTGCAATTATGGTAATTAATTATTCACATGTCCATTGATAAATATCACTGTTTCCTAGGCTGAAATAGAGTATCAATAGCTCTTGTTCATTTTTATAGATAGAAGGACCAAGAAATTCTGTCCATCTAAAAAAGTACTATAGATGGGATAGGATGGTGTTTTTTTTTAATAACTCAATTAACACAATTATTTGAACTTCTGAGGAATCTACAAAAAAAACTTGATCTTATTTTAATTTTTTGAGCATTTATAGTGCACTATATATATGTGTGTGTGTATATATGTATATTTAAATTAGAGCTGTATAGTTATAGTTAGTGGTTCATCTTGTTAAACTTATACATGCATGGAATTTGATTTCAGTTCATGATACACACCTCCACCCTAGTTCTCTCCACATTTCCTTTATGGTCTATCCTTTCTTCGGTAGACATACTTATGCTTATCTATTTCTTTATATTTGATTGTTCTTTCTACCTATGCCTAAAGGTGAAGTTCCCTGTAGTAAATTTATATGTGCATATAACATGATTTTTTTAAAGAATTCATTCTGCTTTGCCTCCCCTTACCCACCTCTCCACTCTGCCTCTTTCTTTAAAAAAATTGTTTGTTCTAATTAGTTATATATGACAGTAAAATGAACTTTTATACGTCATACATAGATGAAGTATAACTTCTCATTCTTCTGGTTGTACATGATGTAGAATCCCATGTAAATATATATACATACACATAAGGTAATAATGTCTGATTCATTCTACTATCCTTCCTACCCCCAAACCTCCTCCTCTCCTTTCTCTCCCCTCTATCTAAACTAAAGTAACTCAATTGTTCCCTAGTCCCCCTCCCCGCCTTATTATAAATTAGCATCCACATGTCAGAGAAAACATTCAGCCTTGGATTTTTTTGGATTGGCTTATTTCACTTAGCATGATATTCTCCAGTTCCATCCATTTACCAGCAAGTGCCATAATTTCATTCTTCTTTAAGGCTGGGTAATATTGCTATATACACACATATACATATACATATATACACACTTACATATATACACATATGTATGTGTATTTCTCATATTTTCTTTATCCATTCATCTGTTGAAGTGCATCTAGGTTGGTTCTGTTGTTTAGCTATTATGAATTGTGCTGCTATAAACATTGATGAGGCTGCATCAATGCAGTATGCTGGCTTTAATTCCTTTGTGTATAAACCAAGGAGTGAAACAGCTGGGTCAAATGGTGGTTCCATTCCATAACTTGATGGTCTTTAACCACAAATTATTCTCGATCATCCCTTATTAAACAACTTTAGTTCTTGCTCCATTTATGTTGAAAGCAATGAACTGGAAACACCTGACTTGCCAAAGAACATGGTGCTCAGGCATCATTACTCACTTTCTCAACATCAATTACAAATTTTCTATTGTCCCTTCACTTAGAAATCTAGAGATATTTTTATCTAGGTCAATACAACATTGCAGGATTGCAGTGGGTGAGAGGTTTGTGTTTCTCTAACATGGAAGAAAAGGCTATCATGAAAGAAAGCTGCAGAAGACCAAAAATCACATCTTTGCCTTAAGGCTTCCCTTACCTGTGCACCTTGACGACACTTTCACCACTCCAGGGCAGATTGATTGAAGAAAGAAGTACAAATAAGAGTTAAAAAACTGCAAATAAATTACATTAAAGTCATCTGAGCATCCCAAGTGTGCCTTGGAAAATATTCACAAGTCACTAGGAACAAATACACCCTTGTCTAAAAGAAAAATCCTACCTGTACTCTTCTTATATAATAGCTCTAACACATCCATGTGGTTATTTTCTAGTCATAGTTCCTCCTCCTCGATTGTGAAAAACTGCAGACAGGAGCTTTGTCTTCTTTTACTACATCTTCTAATACTTAGCCTGGACTTGACACAGACCAAATAGCATATGCCAATTAAATGTATATTTGATGAATAAAAAACTGTGGTACAAAGCAAAAATTGCTTAGTGTTATATTTTAGTGAAGTAAAGATGATAACAAAATAGTGGTTTTTTTATGATCCCATTTTGATCAAAAGAAGCATATGCAAATATATGTGATATTATATAAAGGAAATATACAATAGGAGGAAATATCTTCAAAATATCTCTGTAGATTACTAAGAGGATAAATTTTTTTGTTTTGTTTTGGAAATCTCTATTTTTTGGTGTGCCTACAAAATACTCAGGCACATTTTATAACATTTTATAAAGTTTACAAATAAACAAGTACCAAATAGAAGAGACAGCACATCTGGATAGGGTATAATGTCCTGGAACAGCTGCAAGCTGGCCTCAGCCCAAGAAAAGGGAAACTGCTGGTAACCAAGAAATATTACGTCCTCCCTTTTCTTGATTTTTTTAGACAAACCACCATGATCATGTCAGCAGTTTGGGCAACTAGTTCATGACAGCTCAAACACAGACACCCACAAATTTTGTCAGGCACTTTTACCCACACTTAAGGAGTAGCTTATATAAAGAATCGCTGCCATATTGGTTTAAAATGAAGGAGCTGTGTAGTTCTCAGTTAAGAAATTCTGGATTCCTGTGTATAAATCTTATGCAACACTTGGCTATAACAACAAAAACACTTGGGAATTGGAAATGATCCCATGGTATTGTTTAGGAGGGAAAATGAATTCATTCCTACATGTACCATGACTCACACCCTCAAGTTCACACTATTTTGTTTTTTCAATAATGTTAATTTGCTTAACCTATAACTAAATAATATTTAATATTAATGGCTTAGAAAGATTGATTCATAGAAATAAATTCACAAATCAAAATAATTGAATTAATAATAGTCATGTTTATGAAAAATAAGATTATTTCTCTAACTTCAAATGATTTCTGCATTCTTTTAGACATTTGGGAAAGTAACAGCTAAACATATGCTAACAACCCTAAACTGATTGGTTTTGGGTGCTGCTATTGTTTAAGATTTTCTAGTTTAAGCAGACAAAGTCATTCTGAGAAACGTACAAAAGTAAATTTAAAAAAAAATTTGTAAAAATTACATACCTTTGAACCACTATGGAATCCAAGTTCCTGAAACAAGAAAACTAGATTAGACGGATTCATCCACTATAATACCGTCATAAAGCTGAATAAAAAGGAAAAGACAATGATTTTAGAACTTCCCAATAAATATTAATATGACTATACCTTCTCACCCCTCCATCCTAATTCACATGAAATGAGAAATATAATATGAAAAAAGGAAAACCAAGTATAAAGGAGTGGAAACTACAGAAGGATATCATCTATATGTCAAAAATTTCTGGAGTTTATGGGGCTGGGGTTGTGGCTCAGTAGTAGAGTGCTTGCCTAGCATGGGTAATACACTGGGTTCAATTCTCAGCACATATAAATAAATACAATAAAGGTCCATTTACAACTACAAAATTTTTTTCTGGACTTTCTATAAGCTATACCAGATGGGACTGTGGAAGAAAAGGTAAAGCCATGTCTTTACTGATGTCTTGTGAAAGAAGACTAGGAAGGTGGGGTGGTACCGTAATAGGACCCAGGAGAATCCTACTACTGTCCAAGAGAGGTAAAGCAGTTGAAATGGACAAAGCAATGGTTTATCATAAGCTGTGCAAGATCTTGATTTTAGGAATAAACATAATATCATATATTTGACTGCATAGTTTTACTGTTTGTCACATAAAACATGAAAAGGAGCCTTCCAAACACAGAAAATGCTCATTACTGGAATTATTCCTGACTGCCTTAACTCCAGTATCTCATCTCTCTGTAACCTACTGCTATACTCATGCGTGTTGGTTTCTGGATTAACTAATAGTTCATGGGAAATTTCATATTCGTTTTCCATATTCAGAAGTGGACATGAATTTCTTACCAAACTCACCTCATTTGCTACTATGGGAAAATGTAAACTTCCTTATATAAGGATATGTGTAGAAATACAAAAAAAATTGCTAAATAATTGGGCATAGTGGTAAAGACCTGGTGAATGGGGAGGTCTAGGCAGGAGGATAGCAAGCTTGGGGCCAGCTTCAGGAGCTTAGCAAGACCTTGTCCCAAAAAAAAAAAAAAAAAANNTATATATATATATATATATATATATATATATATATAAAAGGCTTGGGATGTAACCCAGTAGTAAGATACCCCTTGGTTCAATCCCCTGTACTCCTGCCAAAAATCATTAATTACATGATACAGTTCAAAATGAGAAATTGGTTTGTGTAATCATAAATAATGATTTTTGTTAATAAACTCAGGATACACCTAATTTAAATAGCATAAGTTCAACATTTTGATTTGAGATTTCAACAAGTTTTATGAGAACATTATGTCTATAAAACTATATTATAATATCAATTTTCAGATATGTATTATATATATGTAAGATCATGTAAAACTTCATATAAATGGAAAAATTTAGTGAAAAATTTAAAAGTGCATGAGAGCAAAAATATAATTGACTACTATAGAAAGCAAATTAATGAAGTAGAAGAAAAAATTAATGAGAATAAAATGATAAAAGAGAGAATAAATAAAAAACACTAAATATGTATTTAATTGAGAGTCCAACATAAAACAAAAAGTGAGCAATGGGATCATAGCAATTATAAAAATAATAGACGTCTTCTTTGAGTTAAGGATTAATTTGGAACAGATGAAAGACTTTACAATATACCATAAAAAAGTAAATAAATAAAAGAGCAGTATAGTAACATGTCCATTTTGAAAAAAAATTAAGAATTAAAAACTCTTCACCCCTTCAAAAGGAAAATGTTAAAAACAACATGTAGGACCATAGAGATAGCTCAGGGGTAGAGCATTTTCCTTTCATGTGTGAGACCCTAGCACCCTCCACACCCACACAGAGGCAAAACAACATGCTGTATAAAAATAGGAAAAAACACACTGATCTTGGACTTATCTCTTAAATACTAAATATGTGGCCATAAGAAAACAATATTTGTAGCATATTAAAAGGAATGATGGTAACCCAAGAATGCTATATTTATATGTCTAACTTTTCACTCATGAAGTGTAACATTTTCCCCTCATGTTTATGGAAAACACTCACTTCACCTTCCTAAAAAAGTAACTTAATACACCAAAGTCCAAGATAATTTAAAACATTTCATGGGTGCAGATACCACAGTATAAGAGAAAAGATGGCTATTATGAAATGCAGAAATCATTTTGGAACTTTCTGTTGAAAATAATATTGATCTAATATCCAGGACCACTTTTTTTTTTTTCCTCTCAGGGCAATTACTCAGTTAAGTTTTCAGAGAGGAATCTCAAGGTGAAAGATGAACAGGGTTGGTTACCATTGGCTGTAACCGAATAGATTCCAAACCTCCATATATCTTGACTATAATATAAACCCACTGCATGCACAGCATCCTTCAGTCATTCCAAGAGACTCGGGTGGTAAAGGAGTTGGTAAAATGTTCATGCTGCTTCCTGTGTCAGGAACAATAATTGTCTCCAATCCAGGTTTCTTGCCTATTCTGCCAGTAGACTGGACAGGGTACCAGGATTATATAAAAATAGATTAAATCTTTGAAATAACTAGAAAAGTCACAACTAAATGAAAACTTTACCTGTGAAAAACCAAGGAGAGGGAAAGATGGAAGCAACTGTAACTTAAAATCCAGAAGAAAGGATCAAAATCAAGAATAAAAAATCAGTATGATTCCATGAAAACATGGACAGATATGCTATTAAAATATTCTGCTTGCATCAAAATGCAAACTGTTATTTACCAGAGCAATGCTTACAACAAAATTATTCACAAAGGCTAAGCATAAGAAGTTAAAGTATTTCTGAAAAACAAATTTTAATTAGTACCAAGAGCTTCAAAAACATGTTTCTTTCAACCCAGGCAGAAATTTACATTAAAAAATAATCAGTGATAAATGCACAGGTTTATGTACAAAGATATTTATTTTCAAAGTTATTTGCAATGATGACCTGAAAAAAAGAATGTAAATCTCCTGAAAAGGAAAGTGTAATAAACAATATTGTTAAACAAAGGACTGATAGGTAGTCATTTAAAATAATGTTTTTGAATTATATTTTATGGCATTTGAAAACGTTACTATACAATATTAATGAAAAAACATTTTGAAATTATATATGAGACATGACTTACAATGTTAAATGAAATTTCATGCATAGAAGATTGACAGGAAAATCATGAAAGATTAGCATTGCTTCTCACTGAATGTTGAGTTAGGGTGTTAATTTCTTCTACTCATTCAGTGTTTTACAAACTTTTCACAAAATCTGGAGATACTCAATAAATACTCAAATAAATAATAAATACTAAAAAATCTCAATTTATATGAATATGGTTTATTATAGTTATGTATGAATTTATTATATAAATATTTAATAGTCTCAAATTTTTATTTACTTGTAAAAATATATTTATAATTGTAAAATATCTTTTTAACGCAGGGTGGCTTCTGACTTTGTCTAGCATATTTAAAAGTCTCCAATAGAACATCTTTAAAGTACTATTAAGATACTCTTCTTCCCCATAACTATAAGTGGAATTCCATATATATGTAAATATTTCATGCTTTTTATATATAATCTGTGATTCCAAGAATAAAATAGTGTCTGAGTTGCATGATTCATCCTAAAGGCAGAGGAAAAGTTTCCATAAGTTTAGGTGCCCAGAGAGATATGTAATAGACAAAGATTACATTGTGCTATGAATCTGGTGAGTGCAGTTTAGGATAAATTACAGAATTTTATTTCTGCACAAAGCAATTTTTCTCAAATAGAGCTGTTATTGATGGTTCACACTGTTCTTATTTTCTGTTCGCTTAATGGCAAATTACCAGGTTATCTGAAAGCAATAATAAACTAACTTCTTGTTTGATTCTTCTTAAGGCATTTTTTTTAATTGGAGTTTGGAAAATAAATGGAAAAGAGTGCCACTCTGAAGTAATTTTTTATTTCTTCCCCTCTTCTTATTTCCCCAATCAAAACAATGTCCACATCTTTTCACCAACAATCTTCATCTCCTTTTTTTTTCCTAAGAATGAATGCAATGAGAACCAGTCACAATGAGAATAGTAGTGAACAACAGAAACATTATACTTTTCATCCACTATGATGGAAAAGGGCAATTGTTATCAAAATGCAATAAATCTCAAATTGGTGGCAGTCCTCGCCACCCATATGGCCCCTTGTCTGCTTTAACTTAAAATAAATATCATGAGTGGGATGGGCCTGATTCTAACATATGACAAGCCAACCTTCTCCAACCACAGTTAAACTGCTATTTCACAAATCTGCTGAAGCCCTATGTGGGTGTTCACAGGTGCTTCCAAAAATACTTTTCTCCCTGCTAACACCCACATAGGGCCTCAACAGATGGCTACCTGTGCCAGGGTCACCTTCTCAATACTATTGGGAGGGGAGGGAGGGGGGATGGTAGAGGATAGGAAAGGTAGCAGAATACAACAGTTACTAATAGGGCATTATGTAAAAATGTGGATGTGTAACCGATGTGATTCTGCAATCTGTATTTGGGGTAAAATTGGGAGTTCATAACCAACTTGAATCTAATGTATGAAATATGATATGTCAAGAGCTTTATAATGTTTTGAACAACCAATAAAAAAAATAAAAAAAAATAAAAAAAATAGAGTAAAAAAAAAAGAAAAAAAAAAGAAAATCTTTGTATTCACTTTATTGGGCATCTTTGATGAGAATCTCACCTTAAGAAGTTCCTGGCTTCCCAAATCAACGGAGACCATATTTGTTTCTCCCAGGACGTCCCTTGCTATATATTCTCTCTATTGAACTCTTGGTGTCTCAAGGCCTTAGGAACTTACGTCGTCGCTCTATTTTTTGCCCTCCTGGAAAACACATCCACACCCTATGAGTGTTTCACCCATGCTGTCTCCTCACCCAGCTTGACATAAGCAGCAGCACGGAACTCCAGGAACTCTCCAGTGAAATCTCTGAGAGTTTCCTTACTTCTTCTTACATATTGTGGATGTGAGTGATAGACTAAAAGTTGCCAGATTTGTTTTTAGTACCAAACATTTGAAATTCTTCACAGATGATCTACATCTCCTTAGAATACGTGGTCCCTGAACACTTGCTCAGCTTTAGAACCTGAATTACAATTATGAAACTCATGGGGAAAAAATAGTATTCACTATCCTGTTACAGCTTGATTAGCTTTCTAATAATAATCAAAATTCACCCCTGGGGATTCTGGATAGGCCATCCCTCCCTAAAGCACATGGCCACAGACACCATAACAAAATGAGAATCTGTTAGCAAGAAAGAAGAATGGGAAAGATGTTGGATAAGCCAAGAGTTTGTGTCACAGTTTAGGTGTTTACTAGGGCTTTAAGAGTTCCCCTAGTCAAAATTAAGACTATATGGGCTGGGGCTGGGGCTCAGTGGTAGAGTGCTTGCCTAGCACATGTGTGAGGCCCTGGGTTGGATTCTCAGCACCACATAAAAATGAAGTAAAGGTATTGTGTTCACCTACAACTAAAAAAAAATAAATATTAAAAAAAATGAAGACTATAGAACACTTCAGCTATGTTCTTAAATATTTGTAGTATCAGTTTTTTTTGGCACAAACAAAAATAAATCTTCCATTTTATGTGTCTCTGCCTTTTTTTTTTTTTGCCTTCTGATTTTTTTTTCTCTCCTTTGAATTCGTTTAACACGCCATAGCTTAAGACGTAGGAGGAAAACCAAAAGAAACATTTTGACAAGTTTTTAGTGTCTTTGAAATATCCATTCTTGTCTATTAGAAATCAGAGAGAGAGAGAGAGAGAGAGAGAGAGAGAGAGAGAGGCTAATATCTAAGTAGCTCAGGCAAGAGTGAAAAACATATCCTTAGCTAAGTCAAGAGAAGAAAGAAGAGGAATCCTAGAAATTCAATGTGGTAGGTCCCTCTCTTTGCACCCCAGGGACATATCCTCTGCCTCTCCCATTATGCTTTTTTTTTTTTTTTTCTCTCAGCAAGTGGACTAATGGGTCCTTGCTCTCTGGCTTCTATACTGGTTTGCAAAAGGTTTGCAGCGGTAGGAGACTGAAGGCTGCAGAAAGGTAAGATCAGGGAGTTAACCTCCTACATCCATCCTGCTGAGCAGACACTTGGCTATATCTTCTCCCCCAAGATGACAACCCCTGTCGCACAACTCCTGTTCCACGGCTACAACTGTCTTCACCTTCTCATAGCTACCACCTCTCTTTGTCCCTCCAGGTGTAAGCATAGCAGTGGCTTCCTGCTTCACCATTTTTTTTTTCTGATTAGTTTCCTTAAACTTATCAACATTTAGATCAGAATGGGTAAAAATTCTGAAACATGAGCCAAAAAATAAATCAATTTGCCAGTAATCTGAGTGCCAAGGTAAGAACCCGAACAGACAAGATCAGATTGAATAAGGAAGCCTTCTATGCTTATGCTTCTAAGAAAACTGAATCCAACAAAGGGATGGAAGAGAGTAGAAAATTCTGACAGAAAGCACAGTTAGTGGGATTGGTAACAAGGTCAGTACAAAGTACAGGAAATCTGGACTCCAGCAACCTACAGGCCACTCTCATTCTTCTTTCCTTCAAGTCTCCAAGTCTCTACCCTCAAGCTTTCAATCATTCCAAAATTTCATCCATTCTTTTCAAGGATTCATTCATCACCTGCTGGTAGAATATTCATCTTTCTCTACCCTAAAGGTCACCATTAAGTTATACACCCAACTACTTGGATATTCCCCAACTATTCAAGATTGATTTACCCCACCCCTTTTATATCTTCCTCCTTTCACAGTAACTGGCAACTCCTGTTGACTTTCCCATTTCTTTAAAGATATCAGGCATTTCTTATTCCAACATGCACAGCACCTCAGGCATTTTAATTTTTTTTTTTTTTACTACTTTTCTTCTTCACAAGCCCCACATTAAAATCTGTCCCCAAACCTTCTAGAACCTGGACTGTGAGTCATCATGCATCTTTGAACATGTGCTTCAGTCTAGCTCTCCAGTCTTCCCCCACTTCTTCTCTTCATGGTCTTTATCCTGTTTTTGGAATGCAATCTCTATTTTACTGCTTATTATTTACTCTAATAGAAAAAAAATTGTGAAATAATTTATCTGTAAGAAAAAAAGTTCCCATTTTTAGAACAGATGTGTGAAATTTCCATTTCCTTCAAAAATTTCTCTTTCCTGTTCCCAACCAAATGTTTTCTTCTTCTGAAACTCTCTAATATTTGACTTATACTACTCTTGTAGAATATATATTATATGATTTATTGTAATCACGACTATGTAATATATCAATTTCCTCTATGATAACAATTTGTTTTTGCAGTAAATTATTTATTTTATTTATTTTTTTAGATTAAAGGCATAATGATTTTAATTTTCTTAGTGATTTTCCATCACCTGCTTTTTCCCACAACATTCTAGAAAAAAATTATTTTTAAATTATAGGTGGGCAATACATCTTTATTTTTATTTTTATATGGATTGAACACAGTGCCTCATGCATGTTAGGAGAGTGCTCTATCTCTGAGCCACAACCCTAGCCCTCATTTTTTTATTGGTGCATTATAGTAGTATACCATGATGAGACTTGTTGTTACATATTAGTTCATACACACAACATAACAATATAGTCTGGCCAATATTACTCCCCAGCACCCCCCCCCCCCAGCCTTGCCTCTCATC
>NW_026000221.1:11284013-11306632 GCF_001458135.2 Marmota marmota marmota
CCAGCCCCCCCCCCCCCACAGCCTTGCCTCTCATCCGATGATCCCATTCCTCCACTGATTTCCCTTTGATTTTCATGAGATCTCTGCCCCCACCCTCTTTTCCTGCTTGCTCTTTAGCTTTCACATATGAGAGAAATCATATGATCCTTGACCTTCTGAGTTTGATTTATTCTGCTCAACATAATGGTCTCTAGTTCCATCTATTTTTCTTCAAATGACATAATTTCATTTTTCTCCATGGCTGAATAAAACTTCATTGTATATATGTACCACATTTTCTTCTTCCATTCATCTGTTGATGGACACCTAGGCTGGTTCCATCATTTGTTTACTGTGAATTATGCTGCTATAAACATGGGTATTATGCTAACTTTAAATTTATTTGAAAGCAGAGAAACTTCTTTTTCATCATGTTCAGTACCTATTTTCAATAAATAATTTCTGAATTAGGTTCTGTTGCATTGAATTTTCTAACTTGCATACGAAATTCTCAGGAAAAATTATTTGTAAAACTAAATAAAGACTACAAAGATTCAAAAGTTGTGAGTTATATATCCTTCTATATCTTGGTACCAAATTCCATTTAAATCATTTAGTAAATAATTAAAGAGAATGAAAATAAATTCACAAACAGTATTCAATTTTGATATATTAAACAAGTCAATTCCTCTGAGAAATACAATTCGAATCTGTAGTTCAAGTTAAAGGGATTTGGTAACAATACATTTGTTTTTCTCTCCATGACAAATTAAGTTATTCTGGACAAATACGTAGTATTTTGTTAGCAAAATGAAGTCACTGTGCCTGCATTTCAAATTTACTGATTGGCACATAAATTAAGTGGCGATGGAAAAACAAATGTTGTTTTGCAAGGACGTTTTCTGTTTTCACAAATACACCCACTCCTCTCGCTAAGAATGAATAATTTGGACCTAAGTCTCCCTTTAAAAACTTTAAAATTCCTTTGGTTTCATCAATCTTCTAACATGTTTTTCTAATTATTTGGGACATCTGCATGAAAATATGTTCTTTGATTCAGCTATTCATTCTCTTAATAACCATCAACTGAATATTAGCATTATAATTTCCTGAATAACTTTTCATTATATTCTCCCACATAGACACTATGTCTGCTTTATATTTTTCCTGAAGCCCTCACTCCCTTAAGGACTGTTCTCCATCCTGATTTTATTTGTGACTGGATGTAGTGGAGTTCTTAATTTGTTTTTCAGTTTTGTTTTGCTTGCTTATCCTGCTCGTAGCTCATTCTGCTGTTATAGGTTCCCACTCTTATCTTATAGGACCTCACTCCCCCACTCCCTCATCACTGTGTTCTGGATGGTGGTGCCAACTCTATCTTAAGCTCCAAAAATAGATGCAGGACTCCTGCCTGTGCAGTCAGGGTTTTGCATTCCCAGACTATGGTATCTAGTTCACATGGGACTAATTAATCAAATTGAGTTCACAAATATCAGTGCAGAAACTGTTGTAAAGTCTTAGAAAAGGTGTTCTCTTTCCATTAAGTTTGCTGAACAGGGAGGATATAGTTCCAAAGCTTCCCAAGAGAGCCCACCTGAGGATGAAGCCTACACAGTAAAACAGAATAAGGAAGTGGAGGAAGAAACATTTCTGATAAAATTAATTGCACACCTGGAATCAAAGACTCTGGATTTTCAATTATATAAACCAGTAATTTTTATAATTAATTAAATTTGTAAGCCAATCAATTCTTTTTAAACATTAAGTCAGATTGAATTGATTTTCCATCACCTGTAAATAAGAATCTTTTTATCTGGTATGTCATTGAAAACCACACATTCTAACTGCCTTCCTCTTTGATCCAAGACCACTGTTTACCTGGCTTCCTCCCTCTCTTCGGATGCCATAATTACGTCCCTTTCCATGGTCAGTATAATATCTTCACCCAGAAGCTCATATTTTTCAGATCTCTATTAGCTTTATTTGCAATTCTAGAACTGGGCAGCGGTCTAGACCAAAAATAAAAAAAAAAAAAAAGAAAAAAAATGGTTCAGAATGCCCTACCCTACCACAAAGTTAACTTATTTTTTACAAAGAAAAGAAAGTGATAGAACAAAAAACAGAAGTTAGGGACAGAGCATAATTGGCTGTGGCTTACTTTGCCTTATTTAAACATAGTTTGAACAGTGGACTGCTTGTAATTGAGATTCAGTTCCTTGTTACAAGAGTAGGTTACAGTCTGTTTACACATTAAGTCAGGGTGCAATTCACTATGAAGGGACAAATCCTTTTTCTCCAATATTTTTCTTGGTGCACTATAATTGTACATAATGGTAGGATTCATTCATGCCCACAATAAAATTATATAATTTGGCCAATGTCATCGCCCAGCAATTTTACTTTCCATCTCACCCTCCTTCCCATAGTCCCTTTCCTATACTCTACTGATTTCCCTTTGATTTTCATAAGACCCTCCCTGACTATGTTTCTTTTCCCTTTTCCTCTCTAGCTTCCACACATGAGAGAAAACATACAACCTTTGATCTTCTTTGCGTGTTTAACTTATTTTGATTATTGTAATGTTCTCAAATTTCACCCATTTTCCTACAAATGATATAATTTAATTTTTCTTTATGGATGAAAAAACTCCACTGTATATATGCACCACATTTTCTTTTCTATACCATTCCATTCATTTGTTGATGGACATCTAAGCTGGTTACATAGTTTGGCTATTATGAATAAACATGGGTATGCATATATAACAGTAACATGATGCTTTTAATTTTTTAGGATAAATCTGAGTTATGGCATAGCTGGGTAGTATGGTGTTTCCCATACCTAGTCCTTTAAGGAATTTCAAAGGTAGAAATCTTTATATCAAACTTAAAATATGTACAGAGTTAGCTCTAGGTCAGATAATTTAATTCCATAGCAGTAAATACATTGACCATGTTTTGTACACTAAAAACCCAGATACATGCATGACATTCATAAAGCTATACATGGGAAAAACAGAAAGGAAAATTTGAAATCATAAATATGTGAGAAAACCCACAATACATGGATTCTAAAAGATACCACCATTCAGCTCCATGTTGTACATGAAGAAAATTTTCATTATGTATGACTGATATACCCAAGGAATACTTTGATTTTCCTAGTAGAAGTTATTTAAAAAATGGAATGGGGCTTGAAATAACTTCTTGTCTTGCCAAAAATGAAACAAGAGAGAAAGAAAGAGAGATAAAGAGAAGAGAGAGACAGAGAGACAGACCAGGCAGAGAGAGAAAGAAGGAGAAAGAAGTATAAATTTTCAAGGTTAATTTTCTTCATAAAGCCTGTTGACAAGGTAATTTACATTATTTCTGGCTTTTATCTGACTGTTCAGAAAGGGTGATTGAAGCAGTCTTAATAATAGATCAGTTTCATTAATAAAACTCTGCTCTTCTCCAATTTACATGAGCTTCATTATGAAAAGTCATCGGTCATCTGAAATTTACGGTGGTGTCAGCTAACACTGAATACAAAAGCACAGGGAGGGTTAGAGAAAGCACCATGCAAGGTCATCAGTGGAGAGTAAGGGAGGTTGAGTAGTCCTCAGAAGAAAAGACAAATCTGTTGGGCCTGTTTAAAGGCACTCGGCCAAAATTAAGCTTTAAATTTTGTATAAGTAAATGTGTTATAAACATTGATGTGGCTGTGTCACAGAAATATGCTGATTTTAGGGAGGGGGATGGGAATAGGAAAGACAGTAGAATGAATTGGATATAACTTTCCTCTGTTCATAAATGAATACATGACCAGTGAAACTCCATATCACGTAGAACCTCAAGAATAGGAAGTTATACTCCATGTATATATAATGTGTCAAAATACACTCTACTGTCATGTATATCTAAAAAGAACAAATAAAAAATAAAGATAATAAGTAAATAAATTACTGGACTGAAAGATCTAGTGTCCCAAATGCAATGCATAAAAGAAGATGGTTTGTAATCATGTCACTGCCTGACCTAAAATAATGTAAATTCCGTTGTCAACAGGCTTTATGAAGAAAATTAACCTTGAAAATTTATACTTCTTTCTCCCTCTTTCTCTCTCTGCCTGGTCTGTCTCGCTCTCTTTCTCTGTTTCTCTCATCTATTTTTCTTTCTTTCTTTATCTTTGTCTCTTTTTTTGTTTTTGCCAAGACAGTAATTTATTTCAAAAACGTGGTCAGCAGCTGTTTTACTCTCCATCTTCTTGTATCCCCATGTTCTTCTAATCATGCAGCTGAGGTGGCTATCAGAGCAGGGAGTGCTGGCAATGGTTTTAGTACATTTTCAATATGCAGTGATTTTTAAAAGCTTTTAATTGTGCATGCACTACCAAATAGACTTTTTAAAAAATATATTATGTTTTTAAAAATTTTTTTTTAGTTGTTGACAGACTTTAATTTAGTTATTTACATGCTGTGCTGAGAATCAAACCCAGGGCCTCATGCCAGGCAAGTACACTATGGCTGAGCCACAGCAACAGCCCCCCCAAATAGTTTAAGTGAATAAGATCACTGACATTTTATTCTAATATAATATTCCTGAAAGATAGCAAGTGGTAAAGATTATAAGATAAAATTAGTATTCTTTCTTCCCCAATCACGTTTGATAATGAATAACTTCTGGAGCTCTGTCCAGTTAAGGGTCTATGAATTAGAAAAATATATGCAGCCCTTTACTTGGAGTTAGAGATAAGGTTTAAAGATACGTGATTTGCTGTCACCTTGGAGAAGGAAAATTGAAACATTGGCTAGTAGCTGGTGAAAATTGGTATATACCAGGAAAACTTCTGAAGTCCTGAAGTCACATGTTAAGAAGGTCTAGAATCTCAGATAGCTCTGCAGGTACATTTGTTCCTGTATATGTACATATATACACATGCATGCACAGTTATACAAGCCTGACCAAAAATAAGAAAGCTCTCTCCTCTAACAGTCCAAATTCTACCTAATCCTGAATCCCAGTTCAAGTTCTACCTTTCCTGTGCTTTTCCCTGATAAATCTAGCCTATAGCCTTCCTCCTTTTGCAAAGTGGTTTCTACTTCATCTTTAGCATCACACTTTTATTGAGGAGCATGTAATCTTATTCATGAAATCAACAAGATTTTTTAAGCTGGATGTATCTTAAAGCTAGTTATGAAGACAAGATGCAGAAATGCAGTCCAGAACAACAAAGAAATGAAGAGGAGGATAGAATCACAGAGGCTTAGATGGTCAGAAAAATTTTGGAGGTGAGAAAATTCAAACTTGTCCAGAATGAAGGCCCTTTCTCAAATTACTAGAGTGGAAGAAAAGTCCTGATGTGATGAATAAATTGCTGAGACAGATGGACAGCAGTCAGGAAGGTGGCTTGCAACGAGGAGACTCCTTAGAGAATCTCACGTGTTCTCTTCATTTGTGGACTCAGCAGTTACTAAATATGATAGCAACTGTGCTCGATGTAAAGCACATTTACTAAAGAGCAAAAGAAATACCATAGCAGATGCCTCTAAAATAATTCCCCTAGGTAGGTTTAGAAAGACAGAGAAAGGATGTCCAACTAGTGCTCACCTTAACTGGGATCCGTTTAGACTGCCTGTTTACATTTGGGCAATGCACTCCACGACTGTGATGAGTCCAATTAACTCTCACATTAGAAGTAGGAGCCTTTCACTCATGAACCATAACACAGGGGAATAAAATTTCCTTAAAAGTGACAGTTAAATTTTAAATCACTGTGAACTGGTGATTTAAACTAAAGCAACTAAAGAAACTAAAAGCTAAACTAAAGCAACCTAAAAAACAAAGGAGGCTAACTCCTAAGGGTTTGTTATTACTTTTTATGGAAATATGTACAGATTCAAAAAGATTAAGACTTTGCTAAGGAACTACTCTGTAGAGACCCAGGTTTCTTTACAGGGAGCACAGTAGTTTCAATTTTGGTTGCACAGTAAAGGCACCTGGAAAAAATTTGACACCACTAATGATAGGACCCTGCCTGATCCACCAGGCCAGAATCCTCAAGGGTGAAGACCTAGAGGATGACTCACTGATGGCAGAGAACCATGGACATCTTCCTTCTTACAAACAACAGTGGTGACCTTGCCTGGCTAGGAATGGCTCAGCTATCAACTCCTTCACCCTCATTTTGGGAAAACAGGGAATATCTCTTAGCATAGTATATATAAATTTAAATTTTTATCAGCTTTTGCTTTAGTGATTAATAATTGACAACTTCACAAGCAATTCTTTGAATAATCAGGAAAAAAAAAAGAAAGTTGTTCACAGTTTTTAAGAAAACTGTTGAGCAAAACCAAAAGAGCCAAGAAACAGTGATGAAACATTTTTGGAAATAAAATATCTGAAATTTACAAGTGTGGCCAGTGGTTCATATTAACTCATTTCATATTTAGGATGCTAGGCGTATTAACCACTATAACAATGTAATACCCAACAGTTTTAAATTCTTACTAGAAGCCACTAAAAGTAACAAGAGTTTTATATATTAAACTCATTTCACATTATAATTTTATGAGAGAAAGACCTCATCTTAAAGAGGAAGAAACATAGCTTATAAAGATTGATTTTGACTGATGTGACCTAGCTAGTGATGGAACTGCATTTCAGATAGATTTTCTGCCTCCTAACTGCTTCAAAAGCAATTCAATTCACTTATCATAATCCATTGTAATCCAGGCCTCAACCTATGGACCTCCCAAATGGAGGGCAGGTGGTAACTATGAATTGTTAGAGACCACTTTTGAGTTTATTTAGTCCTAATTCAGGACAAAACCCATTTAACTTTCTTTTGCCTGGAAGTTCTGCCAGGGTTAATTTCTGATTACTAGGTGGGCTGTTTAAATGTTATTGCTGCAAGTTTCATTCTTTCCTTCCTATAGACAGCTTTCACTCATGGATAAGTTTGCCAAGAATTCCAATGTTTTTGGAACAAGAAAGACTGAAACTTGATTTTTTTGGAGCCAATTCTTTCCACAATACCAGTCTTGAAAACATTGTTCTTTTCAAAACAGATGGGTACTGGTAACAAGCCAGACCATCCAAGAATCAACACAGATTTTAAGGTGAAAGATAATACTTCAAAGTTCTGTGTAACGACTTCAATATGTTCTTGAAAGTGTTTATGGGCATTAACAAAACTCTATAAATGTCTGATTGCACATTGTTTATTGACTGGAGGACTGAGAGACATATTCTAGCCTAACTCATCTAAGAAGGGGCAAAGCAAAGAAGAAACAACTCCCAGTGGGTAGCACTAGACCCCCATCTCCAGAGTACTCTGTTATTTAATTTAAAGCCTGAGTCACTCTGCATTGCCATCCAAATATCAAAAGCTGAACAATTCTAGCTTGCAGATTAGAATTGTGCTCCCATATAGATAGAGGGGGAAACCCACTCCAAACCCACTCCTACAATAAATATAGTTCCTTTAAAAATCCTAATTTAGTTTTCTTATTTGTTGCTTGCCATTTCAGCCTACTCCTCATAATTTATTCCAGCTGTTTCTCCTGAAAACTTGGAGTGTGCAATTTTCTTTGTGTCTCAAAAAGCATAAAGAAAGGGTAAATCAGAGAATGCTGATTACCAAGTTAAATAAATATTGCTTTCACTATAAGAGTCAGGAATGACTATTGGGTATATGTCATTTTAAATAACAGATGATACTTTTCCTTTGTATGCATAAAAACCTAGCAATGTCATGATTATATACTCAAAATGTATTACATGCCAAGTATTAATACATAAAGAATAGAATTTAGTATATATTGTTTTCTGAATATGTTAATCTTAATTGGCATGAAATTTGTATTTCATATAATTTAAAATATGAATATGAGCATATTTGATATGAATCCAGTATCACTCATAATTTTCCTATCCTTATTCTTGATTTTAAAAAGATACAGAAATCTTTCCCCTTAAAATTGTAACTTTAAAATGCCCCTGTCAGCCTGCTAATCTTTCAAATTTAAGAATAGATTAGTACTTGTTAGCAACATTGGATTAAAACAGATTTGTGATTGAACTCTTTTATTTTTTCACTAAAATTTTTATCTTTATACACATATATTAATTCATTTCTACCTCTTTTTAAAGCAGAGAGAACAAGAAAGAAAAAGGTTAGTTCTTTGAGCAAATGCAAATGTAATACAAATTCAGAAAAAATGAGAGAAGAATAAAACCATTTCATGCACATATTTCAGACTAATATCATTTCCAAGAAAAGATAGATTTTTTAAAAAGTGAACAACAGATTGCCTACTAGGTGAATCGTTTCTGTTATCGTGATTAAAGAAAGGAACAGAGTGTCTGAAGTATCATGCTAAAATAAAAGTTGTCCTTACTCTGCCAAAAAAAAAATTGTTTTAAAGTCACTTCTTCCTTCTTCTTAAACTCAATTTACCTTGATTGTTAAAGTAATGGAGAAAATGTAGCTCTGATTGTATCCACTTAAACAAATGAAGGAACTCTTCATAAGATTGCTGGCTATATCTGGCCAGAAATGTCAAACTAGTTCTAGCTCTAAATTATCCTACTTAATTACTTTGGTGATTGACCTCTCAAACTTGTTTATTTGTATAAACACAACTTATATTATCTATGAGTTAGAAAACAGAAGCCAGAGAGTGGACAGCATCTTGTAACTTCAGCAGCCCAAATTAACTTGCCAACAACAGGAAAGCAAGCTTCACCATCTTACAGTCTTAACACCAACCTTCCCATCTCTAACAACTGGTTGAAGGGACAAGACAAGAAATTGATGACATTAATTCATTCTCCTGACAATGAATTACAGATGTAGCAGCCCAAGAAGTTCCCAAGAAGGCACTTAGATTTATATATTTATTTAAAACCAAGCCTCCTCCTTCCTTTGTTCCCGTCCATGACTTTACCCTGGTTTCCCAGCACTACCTCTCACAGGTGAAGTGGATTTTACTTCAGTTTCTGCTAACCAGAAGACAGTCTCAAGATATTCATATGAAGGTTTAGGAGATGTTAGGAATAAATGTAATCTCAATTCAAAACACATTTATTGAAAACCTACTATGTACCAGGAATGGTTTTATTCTTTGCAGATATAGTAGAAAACACAACTGATAATACTTCTGTCTTGCTGGAGCTCGTAACAGTGAAATAATTATATCTCAAATTATAACAAGTATTTTGAAGAAAAAATAATAGGGTAAGGGAAAATATTCTTTATATATGGAAGTAAAGGGCTCTTACTTACAAAACTTTAAATTGAATTATAAAAGAAAGAAAAAAAAGCAAACCAAAAAGATGTGGAAGAAATAATTCCAGGAAGTGCAAGCCAGTACAGAGGCCTCAAAGGGTGCTTGAGAACTGTTGATGTGCTAGGAATTCTAAGGGGACCCATGGGAGAGTGCTCAGAGTGGAGTAAGGGAGGATAGTAGGAGATGAGGGCAGAGAAGTAATGGGAGTGGAAGAGGAGATGGCATCAGGTCATATTTAGCACTATTATCCAGAATAAGAGTTCTAGAACTATGAAATCACTTTGAATTGTCAACTTGATTGGATTAAGTGTTGCCTAAGATTAAGAGGCTTCTGGGTGTGTCAATGAAGGTATGTCTAGCAATAATTGGCATGTGGGTTAACTGAACTGAAGTGGAGACTCTTCCTAAGTGTGGGCAGCACCATCTAATAGGATGGTGGCTTGGAGGAACAAAAGTTGGAAGAACAAGAAAGCAATAGCAGATGCAAGCTTGATTCTTCTTGAATGGGTTCTTGATTGCTGCTGAGATTGCCTGAGGACATCAGACTCTTGCTATTCACTCTTCCAAAGCAGACTCTGCCAGTAATTTTCTGGGGAGTTTCCAGAAGCCTTCACTCTCAGACTGGGGTAGCATCATTGGTCCCTATAGTTCTGAGGCTTCAGCATCTCGGACTGCACTGCTACTGGTTCCTCCAGCTCTCTAGCCAGCAGATGACCATTGTGGATTATCCAGCTTCTGGTTCTGTAAGCCAATCAAATAAATCCTCTTTTTATAATCATACCTCCTGTTGCTTCTCTTCCTCTAGAGAACCTTGACTAATATACCATTTAAAGATTTGTCTGCCTATCCTTCTATCTTTCATAGTTCTAAAACTCTTATTCTGGCTAAGAGTGCTAAATATGACCTGATGCCATCTCCTCTTCCACTCCCATATTGGTTTCCCATTTTTTAAATGCTCTATGGAACTAGGTTTCAAGGACACTGGGTAAAAAGATGAATTAAGATGTTATTGAAGTTCTATGCAAAAGAGGAGGATGCCTTGCACCAGCACAGTGTTGGTGAAGGCAGTGAGAAACAGTTTGAAAGATACTTTAAAGGGAGAACTTTGAAAAAGTTTAGAGATGGATTATTGCATATAGGAAGTGAGAGAAAGAGAGGCTTAAAGGTGATGCAAACATTCTTTGTTTGATCAGCTGGAAGAATGAAATTTTCAGATGCTAAGAAAGACATGAAAATAGAGGAACATGCATAAGGAAAGGAATCAAGAATTTAATTTTAGACAAATAAAATTTTAGATTACTACTAGTCATCCAGGAAGAGAAAGAAGCCAAATAAGCAATTAGCTATTCAAATCTGGCCCCCGTTAGGGGAATTAGACTAAACATACAAATTTAGCAACAACAGTATAAAGGTGATATTTGGCTGGGACAGAGTAAATGACTCCAGGAGTGAGGGATTATAGAGAAGAGAAGAAGCTAAAGACTGCATTGCAGCCCCTTGTATAGGGACTCAGCTTCTCCTGACGGTGGTCCTCTTGAATTTAACAGCATGATCTCTGAACAACCCTGTTCTGTTTTCTCCAGACTTTCCCAGCATGCTATAAATAAACAAAACCATTAAAGGGGCATGTGAAGCTTTAATCCAGGGCCCTGGTGCCCTCAGTGCCAGGAATGTGCCTGGCATCTTTGAATTACCTTGAGATCAATGGGTACATTCTGGCTTAGATAAAGAAGTCATTTATGAACTAGCCACTTTATAAGGCCCTTTACTTTGACCCAAATTGCAGGGATTCATCGGTCTTGCTGTCACCCAGAACTATATTCTGTGAATAGGTTTCCAATAAATTGCATTTTGTACAATTCTGTATCTGTCTGCCTTTCCCTGTATCTCAGGGCACCTGGCAACCAGTTGTCATACATTGGAGTGAGCTTTCTTCAGAACACGTGTTTCTACACACCCAAAAAGGCAAAAAGTGAGGGGGAAGATCCAATTTCAATATAATTCAGGCAGTTTTTCTTCTTAATGTTAGAGAACTTCTTTTTTTTTATAGATATGCAAAGGAAGTCATAATAAGTCCTGTCATTTTCAGAAGAACCAGTTCTGATGGAGATGACATCTTATTTGTTAGCTGGTAAGCATCAGTTGCTAGTCCTGGTGAACCTGAATATGAATAAAATTAATTTTTAAAAAAAGGTAGAGGTGGACTTCTCTAAAGGGCATTGTGCCTTTGGACAAAGTCATTTAGGATAACCCAAAAGCTCCAAAGGCTCTTCCCAGTCACCTGGTGTTTGGAAAGTTGATAGTATTGCTCTACAGCACAGTTTGATTCTGACTAAGGTCCCTGAAGGAAGACACAATTCTGATTTTTCCATCAGGCAGGCTTCCAGCACACATCACTTATTTATTTTTATCCCATGGTAGCCACCAAAATAGTCTCAATGATCTCAAAATCTAGGCAGTAAGAAGCTCATGCCTTTGCCTAACAGCCATAAGGAACTGAGACCACCCATCAGCAACCATGTGAGTGAACTGTCTTGAGAACAGATCCTCAACTCACTCAAGCCTTCATATGAATCCCTTGACCAACCACCTACTAAGCTGTTTCCAGGTTCCTGAAGCACAGAACCTGGCATAATAAAGGTTTGTTGTTACTATAAGTTGCTAAGTGGTGGGTAATTTTTATCAGGCAGTAGTTGATAACCATATCCATAGCCCTTGCTTTCCTATACCTTTTCTCCCTTTTATGACCATTGGATCTGGATTTCAGTCATGGGGGGACAAAGAAGAATAAAGTTGTTCTCAACTTTGGCTACATGTTGAAATTAACTTGGGAAACTTGAAAGATATTCAGGCTTGGTTTCCACTCCCAAAGATTCGATTTAATTGATTGGAGATATGGCCTGGGTGTCAGAACTGGATCTAGTTTCAAGGTTGAAGTGTTCAAATAATATGTTATACAATTTCAGATGAGATATGTAGCCATTCTGAGCTACCATATGTTTACTATTTCCAAATGTGAAAGACAGTGGAATTTTTTTATGGGTCACAGTGTTTTAGACATGGACTTTCTGTAAAAAAAATAAATAAAAAATAAAAAAATAAGCCACCAATGAAGGTATGTTTGCTAGTGATCTTGTTACAGTGAATTAAAATGGACACCAGGGCTTAAGAATCTTTGAGCCATTTAGGCCTCATAAGTGACCTTAACCTTGACTGATGTACACACATAAGCAAAACTTAACTTGAGCTAGTTCTAATAAATGTCTATATTAAAAACAGGACTTAAAAATCAACCAATCAGAAGTGGCTAAAAAACTCATAAATAACTAACTAGGGACTTTCTAACATGTAGACCAGATAAGGCAACTGTATAACTGTGACTAATCAAATAGTTTCTGTATTACTTCTGTGTGTGTCCTATAAAAGCCTCTTCCTTGTGTTCCTGTTCCCTTTGTAGAGTTCTCCAACCACTTCTGCTGTGGAGCTGCCAGATCCATGAATCATTGTTTGCTCAGACAAACAAATAAAAAAAAAACCCCAAACTCTTTAAAGTTTCTTGTGCCTCAGTTTACTTTCCCCCACTGGCTCAGGGATTGAACCCAAGGGCACTTAAAAATTTTGTGTTGAGACAGGGGTGCTTAGAGCCTCACTAAGTGGCTGAGTCTGGCTTTGAACTTCTGATCCTTCTGCCTCAGTCTCCCAAGCTGCTGGAATTATGGGCATGCACCACCCTGCCCTGCCTCAGTTTACTTGTTAACAGTCTGTGCGGAGCAAATAAAGACATGGCAGGAATTGCAGAGGAAAAAGTCAAGTAGATGTGGGCTGTTTTTCACGTGACCTCAGTTTACATCCCACTTATAATGTGCGGGCACATGCCTCCATTTCATGAGGGATGATCATAACTATTTTATCTGTTCCACCCAAGCTTCCACTATATACAATCCTTCTGTGCTCCCACATGTATACACACCACACCCATATCAGAATTCTTTCAGCAGCAAGTAAAGAAAGCCCAACCCAAGTAGCTTAAAAAGAAAAAAAAAAGTGATCTCTTACACAATACAAAGCTCAAAAGTACAAGGACAGTTCAGCATTGGCTAATTGAGTGTTTGATTCACTGACTTCATATATCCAACTTCAAGCTATCTTTCCTATACTCAGGTGTTGTTTGAAGCCTCAGCTCCAAGCATATAGAGAAAAGGACAGAAGAGAGAACTATTCTCCCAGTGTTTCCCTTTTATGAGTAAAGCAATAAAATGAAACGAACTTTTTTCATTCAGATCACACCAATAGCCTTGGTGGAAAAAATTAATTGTGTACTTTTTTCAACCAATCAATGGAAAGAGAATGAGAAAACATAGCTGCTAAAACTACATAGAACTTACTCTATTGAGCTAAAGATAGGATCACATAAATTCACACACATAAACTTTCTTCCTGTGTCCACATCAGTTGGAATGCTTTCAATTGCATAGAGCACCTACATATCAACTAACAATTGCCATTTACACCACGGTGTAAAACACTAACACACAATTTCATTGGCATAAAATCTTTGTTAGGGATCTACAGGATAGCACAAGAAGTTTGGTTCTACTAATTTCTGCTAAACTCACTCTTACATTAATGGTTCTTTTTAGGGCCAACTCATCTCATCTGGGCTTGGCAAGGTGGGGCTGCTGCAAACTGTGGGTCCAGCTGAGCTTTGCTCCTCACTGAAGGTTGGACAGAGGTCTCTTCCTTATGTTCTCATTCTGGGGTGCAGGCTAAGGAACAGAAAATACTGTAAGGAGGTTTTCTCATGACACTCAGGAGCTTCAGAAAGCCGAGAGAGGTGTGATATAATCTAAGGTCTAGACTCAATACTGACCACTATCACTTCAACCTACATTCCAATGGACAAAGTTAAATTTATGGCAAAGCTCAAAATCAAGGCATGAGGAAGAAAACACCACTTCAAACAGGAAAGAGTAGAAAGTCACATGGCAAGAGGTTTGGAGATAAGGGGAGATTAAGAATCGAGGCCAGTCACAGATACTAAATCTGGCTCTGTTACCCAAAAATCAAATGGCTGAAAAGAATTGAGGACACAAAGAATTGATGGAGACTTCAGGATCAGGCTTAGAAAAAATATATTTGAAAAATCAAGAAACTGGAAGCCCAACAAATCTTTATAGCAGTAATCATCTGCCAGAAGACTGTCACCACTGTATACTGTGTCACTGCGACTTCTGCAAAGGAAACCCAGTCATCCTTTCACTTACATACTCATTCAAGATTCTAAATCCTCAGCAGGTGCATCCATGCCACTGAGTCTAGGTCATGTCTGATCTGTACGATCAAGGTCAGGTAAACAGAAGACCTAGTTCTTTGCTATTCTATGTTTGGAGGTGGGTACAGTTCCCATTAAGTCTACACATAATTTGAGATTCTTCTAAAATATGAGGAGGGGCAGGGGATGTGGCTCAAGTGGTAACGCGCTCGCCTTGCACGTGTGGGGCTCTGGATTCGATCCTCAGCATCACATAAAAATAAAATAAAGATGTTGTGTCCACTGAAAACTAAAAAATAAATATTAAAAAATTCTCTCTTTCTCTCTCTCTAAAAAAATAAAAAATAAAAAAATAAATAAAATATGAGGAGACTTAGATGCTGGAAAGACTTAGACTAAACTGGAAAGTGATCGTGTGTAAATAAGGAAAACATTCAATTATAACATCCAAATGCTTTTTACCACGGGAGGTACTTCCTGCTCAGCAACAGGGTCAATATTTAGATTATTCACGATAAATCCCCTGAGACCTAGCTACTATCAACTACCAATGTACATTCGAATGACAGTTTCTTTTGGATCATAGAGAAAAGAGATCTGTTAACCTCTTCAATTTTTAAAATTATTTTATGTTGCTGAACAGGCATAGGAAATTAAATATGTTCCCAATTATATACTCAGGATTTAAATAATCTAACGTAAGAAATATTCAAACATGCTCAGGAAACACTAAGGGGTCTTGAAATGTCCTAACTCCAGTGATTCTTTTATTCTGAGATATCTATACTAATGTGATAGGCCTTCAATTCTACTTTTGAATTTAGGAGATCTAAAAATTCAAATCACTGTTATTATGCCTAAATAATGTAATTGCACTCAAGGGACAGAGATTGTCGTATCAGATATGGTCAGGAGATTAATGGATTTGGACAGATTTTTTTTTTCTACCTAATTCATTTTTGGTTATTATAGCAATAACAAACTAAAGAGAGTTGATTTAATAAACAGCCAATTGTACTAAATATTTATAGTAAATCAAGTCTGTATGCAAAACTGCCATTTGGCTAGTGAAGACAAGTAGAGAAGGAGCAGAAGGGAAAGTTAGAAAAGGAAAGGGAGGCAGGAGGAAGTTGGGAAGGGAAGAGGGCAGAGGGAGAGGGAGAGGGGAAGGAAGGCAGAAAGCACCACCTGTCCACCACCTCTCACTGCTCTTCTTCTCTGGTGATTTGTGCTTTATTTAGATCATAAGATTGTGTGGCATCTGTGAGCAGAAGGCCAAGCACCTTCTCTTAAGCAATTTTCCTCTCAAGCAGCTGGAAGTCACTATCATCAGGCGAAAATTGTGGCTTTCAGTTAGCCACACCTGCACTTGTAGCTCAGGCTTCTCTGTTCCTGATCACAATATTTTTTAAAAAATTTTCACCTCTCTTTTCTTTGAAAAAAGATATTATAGGCTGAATAAGGATATCCTCAGCACAGGTGCCCACACAAATGAACTAGTAGGCATGTAGAGGAAGGAATGCATAGTAGGGTGGTATTCTTTTTTGCGGGGACAGGTATTGGGGATTGAACTCAGGGGCACTCAAACACTGAGCCACATCCCAGCCCTGATTTTGTATTTTATTTAGAGACAGGGTCTCACTGAGTTGCTTAGCACCTTGCTTTTGCTGAGGCTGGTTTTGAACTCATGATCCTCCTGCCTCAGTCTCTGGAACTGCTAGGATAACAGGCATGAGCCACAGCACCCAAGAATAGGGTAGTATTCTTCTTTTATTAATTAATTTATTTTAATTAGGTATATATGACAGCATAATGCATTTTGATTCATCGTATACAATTGCAGCACAACTTTACATTTATATGGCTGTATACGATGTAGTGTCACACCATATGTGCAGTCATACATGTACCTAGGGAAATGATGTCCATCTCGTTCCACTGTTAAGTTTTTTGAGTTCTTTATATATGATAGAGATTAGTGCTCTGTCTGATGTGTGTGTGGCAAAAATTTGCTTTCAAAATGTAGGCTTCTGTTCACCTCATTGATTCTTTTGCTGAGAAGAAGTTTTTTAGTTTGAATCCCATTTATCAATTCTTGATTTTATTTCTTGCATTTTAGGAGTCTTGTTAAGGAAGTTGGGGCCTAATCCAACATGATTAAGATTTGGGCCTACTTTTTCCTCTATTAGGTGCAGGGTTTCTGGACTAATTCCTAGGTCCTTGATCTTCTTTGAGTTGAGTTTTGTGCATGGTGAAAGGTAGGGGTTTTGTTTCATTTTGCTGCATATGGATTTTCAGTTCTCCCAGAACCATTTGTTGAAGAAGCTATCTTTTCTCCACTGTATGTTTTTGGCGCTTTTTTTTTTTTTAATGAGATAGCTGTATTTGTGTGGGTTAGTCTCTGTGTCTTCTATTCTGTACCATTTGTCTACCTGTCTGTTTTGGTGCCAATACCATGCTGTTTTTGTTACTATTGCTCTGTGGTATTGTGATGCCTCTTGCTTCACTCTTCTTGCTAAGGATTGCTTTGGCTATTCTGGGTCTCTTATTTTTCCAAATGAATTTCATGATTGCTTTTTCTATTTCTATAAGGAATGATGTTGAGGTTTTAATTGGAATTGCATTGACTCTGTTATAGCACTTTGGGTAGTATGGCCATTTCAACAGTATTAATTCTGCTTATCCAAGAGCATGGGAGATCTTTCCATCTTCTAAGGTCTTTTTCGATTCCTTTCTTTACTGTTCTGTAGTTTTCATTGTAGAGGTCTTTCACCTCTTTTGTTAAGCTGATTCCCAAGTTTTTTTTTTTGTTGTTGTTGTTTTGTTTTTTGAGGCTATTGTGAACAGAGTAGTTTTGGGGTGGTATTCTTAAGACTACAACTTCTCATGCAAATGTCCTCCCAGGTAGTTGTGGTTTGTTCCTGTCTCTGACTTCATAAGGTGAGCTGTCCCCACAGAAGATCTTTGACCCTTGACCCCCCCCCCCCCAGTTTTTTTTGCTCCGAACAACATTTAGCAAAGCTCCATTTCCTTTCTTTTCTACTAGATAGAATAAACCACTACTTTCTATACTGAAGATGATAGTGACTATGGAATTTTAAGATACATCTCAAAGGAGCTTGTCTCATAATGCCCTAAAAGGTCATATCATAGAGTAAGGAGAATGGATGAAGTAAATTGATTCCATTCAGTTGTGTGATCTGACCAAATCCAATGCAAGTTAGCTGTTCATCAGTGAAATAAATGGCTTCCTAAATTAGGCTATTTTAAAATTTGTCCATTAAAAATAAGCATTTTTGCATATAGACATTTTAAAAGGCTATCTAGTTCTAATTATATCTGAAATAAGAGAAGGGGAAATAGCTGAAATGTCCACAATTTATGCCCAATAAACTACAGTAATTAAATTTTCTGAATAGGTCCTGGTCTAGAAGAAAACTTTCTCTTAAATGTGATATTCCCTTTCTTTATCTAAAATTATCCCAAGGCTCTACATAACTGGTCAGATGGTCATGCCTTATCTATTTTTGACAGAAACTGGGCAGATAGGGTTTGAAATAATTTTATTTCTAGCTTGAACAGCTCACCAACAAATTCTAGTTTCAATGGTTATTACCAAAGAAAGATTTTAGTCCTCAATTGCACTGGTGCTAAAAAATCCAATTTTTAAAAGAAAAGAAAAAAGAAATAATTTTCTTTAATTCCAGAGAATCATTAGATAAGTATGAACTTTCTTACTTTCTTGTTGTTTTGTACTTAGAGCCTCCAAAAGAATCTTTGTCACCATGCTATTCCTTAATTTATTCCAATAAACGTTCCTACAAGATTCAAATTCACTCAATTATTTGCATGCTTCACCTCTACTATTCAAATTCCTGCCAAATTCCAAATTAATTCTATTCGGCATTATTTTCTATAGTCAAACAATGAAAGAATATTGTCTAAATGCTAATCTGCTGTTTATTCATTTTCCTCATACAGTTCTAGTCCCCCAGAGTTTGACATTTCAATAAATCCTTAAAAGGGATTATAATGCTGCCTTGCTATATTTTGTTTTCTACAAGAAAATAAATTAAGAAACTTTCTCACCTGTAACCCTTTAAAAAATTAGAAAGAAGCTTATCTTTCTTCTTTGAGAAAACAGGTTTTGAATATGGAATTAATTACAAGCATCTGGAATAAAAAACAGCCCCCAAGTAACAGAAGATGATTTCAATAGATTCTGGCAAAAGCTTTCCTATAATTTGTTTCCTTCAGAACAATCTGATCAGCCTCATTCTCATAGGATGCTAAAGCAGAGAATCCCATATGTGCTTATGCAATATTCAAAAGGTCTTTGGATTTTTCACAGCTCTAACTACAGCCCTTGGGTTTGCCTGTCATTGAAGGCAATCTGTGCATAGATGATTGAAAATGCAATCCATCATGTGATTCTTCTTAATATGATAAATTAAAAAGAAAGATGGAACTCTGAGTCATGGTTGGGGGAAATAAAATTTAATATGCAGGAGGTAATCAATATGAAAGCATGAAAATACTGATTGGATTAGTCAGATACAACTATATACACTGAATTACTTAAACAGAGCAGGTTACGTGGAAGAACACAATTTAATCCAATTATTCTTATTACTCTCATTACCATATTGAGCAGGTACCGAAAAAGTGTTGGATATGTCCTATAATTGACTTAGCTTTAAGATTTTTTTTTAAAGATTTTTTTTTCCATCAAGTAGTTCACAACTGTCATATAGTTCAGATTTATTCCATTAGTGCCCCAAATCATTGCTTCTGGTTCCCAGATGTTCACAAAATATAGTCAGTCTTACCAAGGAAATAAACCTCTGTGACCAAGATGTTTCTATGGTTTTGCATTGGTGCATGTACTTGGTTAGTACTGAATTTCACTGTGTAAATTTAATATGTAAATTGTACATTGAAACAGAAACAAATATTTAAAAATGAAAGGAAATAGGACTTGCAGAAAAAAGATTTCCTCCCAGGGGACAGTTACTGGCTCAGAAAACCAATATTTCACTTCAATCAAATCATGCATGCCAAGCCAGTGGAAACCATCCTTTTTAGAACCACATCAGTCAATTCAGGTATTGAAAATCCAGAAAAAGTTTTGAAGTGGAAATCGTTTTCCGTCTCTAGATTTAGTCAGTCCCACATGCTGAGTGCCTCCAAGATAAATGAATATTTTACCATAGTTCCCATTCAATTTGTGTCAGGCCGTATCCTAGGGAAGAGGAGGCCAGGAAGCCAGAAGATGGCAAAACAACCCCCAAAGTCCAGTTAGAGAAGAAAAGAGTAGCCATGGAGATGTGTAACCATATGTCAGTGTGGACAGGAAAAGAGAGAATGAGGACTGACCGTAGCACGGGGAAGGGAGAGAATATCCAGTATCAGCTGACAGAGGTTTCTTCAGGAACAGGAAACGGAGGTGTACCACTTCTACCAATGTAATCTGGTCACACCTCACTGCAAGGGAGTTCAGTGATATGGCCTGCTGTGTGGCCAGGATAAAAAATGAGTGAATTAAAAATTGGATTTCATAAACATATGGAAATCTTTAAAAACGTCAGTCTAAAATTAAATAACTTTATTCATTCATTGGCTTCACTCAGATCTAACCCTTTTATGAAAGTTGTCTCAGAGAAAGATCTGCCCAGCTTCTGAGCACAACCAATCTCGTGTGATATCTATCTTGTGTTTTATTTTTATACCCTTTTTCTATTTAATGATCATGTTGTTTTTAGCATTTTAAGAATAGAAGTTCTGATTCCCCAAACAGATAATGAGCCAGTTATAGGCAGGGGGTAAGTATACTGTATTTCTATTTCAGACACACACACACACACAGAGAGAGAGAGAGAGAGAGAGAGAGAGAGAGGGAGAGCGAGAGAGATCCTTTTACTTACATCTCAGATTAGATATTTTATAGGAAAGTGGTAAGTGAGAGTGTGAGGTGGTTTAGTATTTGTATAACTAAGCCTATCAAAAATAGACACTGTTGGGCTTAGAATGCAAAGGTCAGTGCTTGGAGACCTACCAATCCAAAACACGTCAGTCACAGTCTACGTCCTTGATGGACTTTGTAAATAATGAATAGAAAATCAAGTGATTTTCTTTCCAACAGCAAATAGAAAGTTCCATACAAAATGGTGGTTTGACCATATGGAAATAACTTTAGTGTAATGTAAGTGAATAAAAGAACATTATAGATCCTGAAGAACAAAGAAAATAGGAAAGGGGATGATGGCAAATAAGACATCTCCATAAAACTTTCGAAAATGTAATTGAGAAGTGGTAAATAACTTGATGCATGAAAAAAAGCTGAAATCTAGAGAGAAGGATACTGGAGGGAAACAGATGGGGAAACACTGTGGAACCCTCTCAGGAACTGGAAGCACCAGGCACCTTTGGAGGCAGAGACAAGGGTGGGACTATACAGGGATCCAATAGATACTAGATGCCTCCTATACCCTGTGCCAGGTGGGCTCTCCTATTCATTCCTTCAGGAGAAAAGAAAATGTACTCCCAAGAAAAATGAAGTCCAGGATGACCTGGGACTCGAGGCTCAGTAGAGTGAAAATTAAGTGCTGTGTTGAAGACAGGAGATTAAGATAGCGTCTATTGAATGGTGAGGGCTGGTGATGATGGCCCTCCTGAGGCAAACACCAAGGACTGGATGTAAGAATGGCACTGTATTTCTTGGCAGCATGAGTAAAAGTGGGAGGATAATAGATTGTTGTCTTCAAAATTATGAGGGGAAATTGTTTATTTTCAACCTAAAATTTTATATCCAGATAACTTAGGTGATAGGTGAGCATTGACTCAAAACATTTTTAGATTATTGTAAAAAACTTATTTCCCATGCACATACTTTTATTTTTAGGATTGTACACAGTATATGCTTCAATATAACCTCTAGAGGTTTATATTTTTCTACCTCTGGAGGCAGCCTCCTTCCTCTAAAAGAAATAAAGAAAGAAAAGAAAGAAGAAAGAAATAAAAAAGAAAAGACAAGACCCCATGAGGGCCTGTGGCTTCCAGATAATTATTTACCTTTCTTAATAGTTTTAGGGCGCTCCTCCGGGCAGCCCCGGCTGTGTAGAGACTCCTGTGTTTGGAGACGGAGGTTGTCGAGACTCTGGCCGGTGTCCCACAACTTTCAGAAATCTAGAATTCCTTTCTCTCTGGGGTTTGATTTTTAAAAACTCAAGAGTTGGGAGCGAACGCCAAGCCCGCCCAACTTTCCAGGAGCTCCCCCCACCCCCAAAGCGTTTCTTCCTAAGCGCTCTGGATTGCTAGTAACAAAAGGGCCAGTGTTTCCCCAGTGCCTAATACCTTTATGTAATCGGAGGTGGTTTTCTTGAGTCGTGAAACTCTACTGCTGAGACTTGAAATGGGACAGAGGCAGAGCCTTCAGCTCCTGCCAAGCCAGAGGTTGCATCAGTTTTCTTCTCCCCCAAGGCAAGATGTTGAGACAGGGTGGTCAGTTTATGGCTACAAAGGTTAAGCTGAGTTTCAAACTCAGACGCTCCTGAGTTCCACACTGAGGAAGAAAAAGAAGAAAGTCCAAAGGTCTAAGAGCTGATGAGTGATGCATGCGTCAGGCTGAGCTACTCACTGAGATCCTTTTTGGGCCCTCTGGTCAAAGAGCCCAAGATATCTGCTTCTCTTTTCCTATTTTTATATTAAGTGTGCATTATCTTCATGATGGACCAGTAAGACATTTTAATGTTCCCTAAAAAATAGTTTGAGAAGATGGCGGCGAGGGGAGTGCATTACCCCCGTGTGCTGCTTCACTGTGTGGGAGTATGACAAGTCAGGACGGCTAAAGGATATCTTGTTAGGAATTTCCAGCAATAGTGGGGTGCTCCGGAACCTGGAGGAAGGATTTCCATCGCACGAGGATCGGCTACGGGGACTCAAACGCGAGAGGTTTGTCGCACGGAGGGTAACTGCTTATTCAGCAAATCGCCCCGCGGCGAAAGTCTGCAGTGTGCGCTGGGATAGAGACGCAGGGTTACAGCGCTGCAGTTTCTGCCAGCCGCGCAAGCACCGTACTCAGGGCTGAATTCTGGGTTC
>NW_026000221.1:11309917-11451293 GCF_001458135.2 Marmota marmota marmota
GGTAGAGAGAGAGGAGGGGAGGGGAGGGGAGAGGTGGGGAGGGGGGAGGGTGGAGGATGGGAAAGGCAGCGGAGCACAACAGACACTAGGATGGCAATTTGTAAATCAATGGATGTGTAACTGATGTGATTCTGCAATCTGTGTATGGGGTGAAGGTGGGAGTTCATAACCCACTTGAATCAAAGTGTCAAATATGATATGCCAAGAAATTTGTAACGTTTTGAACAACCCACAATAAAAAATTTAAAAAAAAAAATAGTTTTAGGGAAATTGAACCATAGCCAATTATTTTACAAAAGATGTTGAAGTAAGAATTGTAAATGAAAAGTGGAGGAAGCTTCAAAAATGTAGAAAATTATGGTTTACTTGTGTTCAATTGAGAAAAAAAGAGTAATATTTAGATTTATTAAACTTATTTTGCATGAACACTCAATACAATTACATACTTATATGAGCTTCTCAGTTTCTGAGGCGTGGAAACCTAAAAATCTTATTTTTCTTCTATTTTTTTTCCACATGAACATTTCAAGGACAAATAAGGGCATGTTTAATTCCGTCATAATTTTAATAACTTTGTTGCAGAGTAGACACCTTACTCAGACTATTTTGGCAAGTAAATGAACTTATTGGATCAAATAGATTAAAATTTCATACATATGTTGTCTTATTTCAGGACTCAAACAATGTCAGGAAAACCAGCCTCTTTCCTTTTTTCTGCCCCATTTCCTAATAGAATGGCTTATTCTTAGACTCCATGGGAGGCAAGATAGTTAGTCCATGGCTTCCATGTTCAAGTCCAGCAGAAATTAAGGAGCATCTCTTTCAGAAAGCTCCTTTATGACTCAGGAATATACTTTGATTGGCCCACTTAGGTAAGGTGTCTTTTCCTGAAATGAACATTATGCTATCCTTAGAAACCAGGGTTATATTATTCATATTGTGGAGCCCCATCTGGTTACTTAGCCAGAGAATAGGAAATCTATTGCCCTAAAGTAAAACTGGCACTTGTTTTTCTAGTAAAGGGGAGGGCAAGCACAATTAGCAGTTTTTCAATATGTTTAAAATTTTAGGTCTCTAGTAAACAAAATTGTCATAGAAGTACTTACCCTCAGGTGGAAAAATGAAACAAAACAACAACAACAATAAAAGGATCTAAACAACCAGATATTAATACACAATTTCCCTTTAAACTTTCAAATCACATGCAAATATACATTTTCAAGTTCCACATAATCATTTGGTGTTCTAATAGAATCCTTGCTCTAGTTGGTAGTGGCTTGTGGTTATGATATAAACCACATATAACTATAATCATGCAGATGATAACTTGTGATTTTTTTTCCAAGAGGATATGTAATTTCGACTGCATCTTTCCCTTGAATATCATTACATGCCACTCTCAGCTTTTCAGATTATATATAAGGATTTTCCCTCACATCAACACCTCTGGGCTACTAACCATCATTAGATTTAGCAGGAAGCTGAGTAGTTTGGACACCATGAATCTCTGAGATAGACAAGCAGAGCAGCTGCGTGTGAGTCCCCTGCATGGTCCAGTAAAGAGTAAAGTGATGTGGTTTCCTCTCTCTATCTAAAGAAATTAATTTTCAGTAATTGAAAAGAGGTTCTGCTATTCTTGCATTTGTCTGAAATACACCATTCTTGTCCTGTTCAGCAGCACACCTGCCCCTGGAGCACAGGATAAGTTATCGCTGTCATTACCATTCACAAAGTCTTGATGAGGTCTTCAAGGCTTCTATGTGCAGAAACAATTCATCATGTGCCATCTCACCTGAAATTCAGAGAAACGAGCATTGCTCTTCTACTTTCAAATCTTATATTTTATTTTCCAAAGGAAAATTTATTTGAGTACCTAGTGAAATTAAGAGGTACTTGTTCTTACAATTATAGTCTCATGGAAACTCTAATGTGTTTACATGATTTAGAAATGTACTCTGGAACCTTAGAAATTGCCTCTTATATGCATAGCTAACCTCCCAGACATGCAATAGCTAGCCAGATAGAATATCTTTGATAACCATGGGAAAAATTATTGGCTTATATATTTATGGCTACACTGTGACAGTGGATTTTAAAGGAGACAAATTACAGATCTCCTTATTTGAAACTTGTTTCTCCTGTTGAACACACCTTTGTTTTTTGATTGTCAAATCAAAATTATAATAATTTGAATATTTAAAAGATAAAAAATTGGTTTTAAACTTTCTTTGGGTGCACACAAGTTTTACCAAGTACTTGTAATTCTTTCCTGAGAAAAGAGATCATAGTCTACTAGAAGAAAATTATATTTTGAAGGGTTCTATCACCTTTGGGGTAGAGTAGAGGAAGCAATCTGTTTCTTTCAGTCATGTACATTTAAGAAAGAAAAAAACATGTGAATGAGGATGCAAATCTTCTATGTGTACACTTGAAAAAGAGAGTTATAGAATCTCAGAGCTAACAGGACCACACAATAACAAAAATCATCTAATCATCTGATTCTTCCCCACTCAACCAAACTCAACCAATTGCCCAAGTCATGTTTATGAACTGTCAAGTGTCCATTCAGTCCATAGTGAAGCGCCTCTAGAGGTTTATATTTTTCTGCCTCTGGAGGCAGCCTATTTTATCCTGTTACCCATAATGATATGCTCTTAATTTGTGACCCCAGATAGTTGCAGTGTTCTCCAAGCCCTATTTCTCCCAAATAGTGTTTGATGTTCTTGCTTAAATGGGTTTAATTACAGGTGCTTGTAAGATTGAGAAGAGAAAGGCTGTTTGGTTTGTAGCTCCAAGTTATTAAACCACCCTGAGGTCATGGGCTTTGATTCTAGGTAGCTTAGCTGGATATACTGGAAGGAGAAACAGCAACAAATTGTAATGTCTCCCAGGTCAGCCATTTGCCACAGTGCAATTTTTACATCTCAGTCACATTCAGTCCTCTATCCCTTCTCTACTGTCGAAAGGAAAGAAGAGTGGCATTTCTAGGTCACTTAATTGGGAAGGAGAATTCAAGAACTTATTTTGCTCCACTAGCCTCCTTTTTCTTCCTCATGTATGTTAAACTTCACAAATCAGGACTTAGTACTTCCTCAATTCTATTAGGTCCATAAATAGATATTTATTAGGTGATAGAGCAACACATGTGTATTCTGAGAGGATAAACAAATGCATATCGGATGGAAAATGTAAGTCCATGCTTTAAGCCTCATGTCAGGGAATATGTGAATGCTTGAGGATCTGCCCTGCTCACAGAATTTAAAACAGTCATTATTGGATCCTGGAAGGCTGGCAAAAGCCCCAGGCAATGAAATGCTGTGAATAAGTAGAAATATAGTCAAAATACCTATCAGACATTTTGGGAGGGAGCTGTGTAATAGAATAAAAAAAAATTTGTCATCAAGCACAAAACAACTTTAAAACCCTAAAAGTATCTCAGTTCAAAAATAAGACAAGTTCAAGAGAAATTGTTTAAATTTTCCCTCAGCTCCGTCCATTGAGAGGGCCTAGCGGTCTAGAAGCAGTTAGAGCCAGAAGCAATGAGCACACCTGATAACCAGATTGCTAAATAATCATTTTCTGTTAAAAAGGATTGCAAGTCCTAGGAGAAATGGTAGCAATACTCCATGCCTGAGGCAGGGAAGGTACAGATGAACCTGAAACGTTGTGTGCCAGAAAGTGAGGAATTGCTAAATCAAAAGCAAAAAGTAAAAATGAGACATACCAAAAGGTCACATGGAGCCAGCTTGAAGGGGTTCCCACTGGCCAAGCCAGAGAAAACTTGAGCACTATAATAAATAGGATTATAACATATTGAACAAAATAAGAATCCATTAGCCCATACTGATAATAAATAGATGACAGATAGATGGAGAGATGGAGAGTTGAGAGGGTATTTATTAGCAGAATTGGCTCACACAACTATAAAAGCTGAGAAATCCTATGATAGGCTGTTTGCAAACTGGGGAAACAGGGATGCCCATTCCAATAGGAAAGCCAGTAGAGTGGACTGGTCTAAGTCCAAGAACCAAGGAAACTGATGGTATAACTTTTGGTGTGAAGCCAAACAAGGCCTGAGAGCTCCTGAGTCCTGTGGTGCAAGTCCCAGAGTCCAAAGACTGGAAAAGACGGTGGTTCTGAGGTCCCAGGGCAGAAAAGCATCCAGCTCAGGAAGGGAAGGTGATTCACTGTTGGACCTTTGTGTTTCATCCAGGCCCCAATCAATTGGATGGTACCTGCACATGTCGAGGGTAAACTTCCCCACTCAGTCCAACAGCACAAACCATCTACTCTGAAAACACACTCTCTCTCTCTCTCTCTCTCTCTCTCTCTCTCTCACACACACACACACACACACACAGAGAGAGAGAGAGAGAGAGAGAGAGAAACAAGTCTCCACCAGCCACCTAGTCATCTTCCAATCTAGTCCAGTCAACACCTAAAATCAACCAACACAGATAGGTCTTTCTAACTGTGGAATATTGACTAATAAATCTAGAAAGGTGCAATTAGAAAATTATGAGAAAATCACATGCAACTATCATGATAGAAATTGATTTAGGTAAGACTAATTAATGGATACTAAATCAGGGGCAATAGGATTGAGGAAGAATTTAGATAATATATTAAGTGAAAAACACTAACTCTACACTGGATAAAACATATAGCCCCTTAGCCAATGATCAGAATTAAACATCTTTGGTAAAAACATGGTGTGCTTCCATGTGTGCTACTCTGAGGAAATCAGCTTACTTACATAGTATTTGAGCCAAAAATGCATAATTTCAATTTGATCATGAAGGAACAAAAGAATAATACAAACTGAGGGACATTCTGTAATACAACTGGTTTATACTCATCAAGAATATCAAGGTTAAAAATGACAAGAAAAATAAAACAATTCCAGATAAAAAAGATACTAAACAGATGCAATAACTACAATACACACCCCTGAAATAAGTACTGGATTGGGGTGAGGCAGAGGAATGTTACAAGGGACATCATTGTGACAGAATAAAGGGTTATATTAGTGTTAAATTTCCTGAATTTGGTGGTATTCTGTGGTTATATTAGGAATATCTTATTCTTAGGAAATCTACATCAAAATTTCGAGGGCGGATAAAAGGACTTGATGAATGCCACAGACTCTCAAGTGGTTAGCAAAAATATTATGTATATATTTAAAGTGCAGAACAGCTATGACAAAATAGCAAAAAGTGATGAATCTTGGTTATGGGAATATGGGAGTACTTGGAACATTCTTGTAACTCTATATAGTTTGAAATTAGTTAACATAAAAAGTTAAAAAAATAAAGATTCAGGTCCTCCGTAAGTTCTCTGCTTATCCTTGTACACCCAGGCAGAGCTATTCAGGAAAGAGCATATGGAAAGATTGCTAATCTAGAAGCCAGCAGAGCATATACTGCCAACGGAGTTAGCAAACTAAGTAAGGAGAGATAGCTAAATAGCTTTCTGTGCCTCAGTTTCCTCATCTGTGGGTGAGGAGGCATGCTTTTATGCATTTGAGGAGGACCGTAACAACAGAATGGGTGCATTGTTTCCTTCAGTAGATGGTTCCACAAGTGCCAGTCCTTAAGGACAGGCTGAGTGATCAGGGAGGCACTGGGAGTGCCATTGGAAGGAGAGAGCTAAACTTTAAAAGGGAGTTTGGGGATGACCTATGGCACTGCTTTCAAAGAGGAGATGATACAAGTTTAAAAACAAATGTCTTAATAAAGTTCATGGAGGAACCAAGAAGACTCAGTAAAATATTAAATGAAGTTACTAATAGATAGCTGCAATAATAACAAATAAAGCCAATAATGTTATTTACACTTTCTTCTGGGTCATTATAGAGCAGATGGACAATTTAGGTTGGTATTTTATAGTTCTTAGCACACACACATGCATAGACTTACCAGTATTATTTTAAAAGACAAATGAAAATAAAATAGAATTAAAAAATAATTTTCAGAAAAAGCCAGAGTTTCTTTTATAAAGAAGGGTATTCTTTCATTGAATTTCAAGGCCTAAATATGATTTCTTGTGTGTAGTAAGTAGGTTTAATTTCTGTTTTTCTGTCATGTTCCTCAAAAATTTCAACCTCTGCCTACTGCATTCATACAAAGCTACTTCCATAATCTGTTTTGATAGTATTTCACTTAAGTTCCAAAGTTCGTATCAGTCAGGCTTAACTAGGGAAGTGGAAACAGTAGGAAATAGATGATAGATTATATATATATTAAGGAATTGGTTTATGCAATTGTGGAGGCTGGTAGACAAATCTGAAGTCTGTAGGGCAAATTGTCAGACAGAGGCCAAAGCTGCTGGGTCCTACCTGAGAATTTCTAATCTCTTTCTCTCTCTCTCTCACGCACATGCACATACTTGAAGCCAACCAATTAAGGATTTTGATGACTTCTGCAAATCCCCTTCACAGAAACAAATAGATTAATGTTTGGTTGAATAACTGGGGATGTACCTTAGCCAACTAACACATGGAAAGGAAAAAAGTAGCCATTGCATTACGAAAACTCATACATATAAATGAGAAGGTTAAAATTTAGAAACTAGAGTCTTTTGTTCAATATCCCTACCATTGTGACTAAGGTTTAATGATAAATATTCACACAAGCCTCGGATTTTTTTTCTTATAAAAGAATGAAGATGTTTTAGTAAGCACCATTTTTTCTTGAAACAACAGTAAGAAGTTATCAAAAAATAGTCAAACTCATACTCATAGCCATTTGCAATATATTGTTTCTGCTTTCTGAAGGAAGCATTAGCTTCTTATAGCTCATAAGTCAGGTCCACCATGATAAAGGACCAGAGAGTGGAAAATATTGAGCATCATAAGTGACACAGTGGCTGAGAAACTAGAAGTTGTCATATTTTATCATGATTCAAAACAAAACAACTCTCAGTCCTACGCTTGGAAGGGGCAGAGGTTAGAAAAACATTAGTGGTTGTTTTATGGTCACTTTGGAAGAAAGGCCTCTACGGACAAGCAAAGCCTCTCTGTGCCCTTGATGTGAGGACTGTTGGCATTTTATCATGGCATGTGGGAGGTTGTTTCCTGTGTTTTGATGGCTTAACCTTTTCCTCTGTTACCTTGAGACCAGAGTGTCAGGCACATCTCTCTTAAGTGACCCATTCTCTAAAAGCCACGGTTCATCTTTTCTTTCTTTCTTTTTTTTTTTTAATAGATCACATTAGGAAAGCAAGCTGCATAGCATGTCATGTGATTCTTATTACCAGAGAAATTTTTACAGACTGAATGATCTTGATGGGAGGATAAAGAAGTCACTGAGAAATTCATTATGCAGATATAAAATGTGAGATGGCTTCTACAATTTTGTAAAATTTTTTCTCCATTAGATTGCTAAAGTAGCCATGTTCACTAAGGTGTGGACAATGCTTAGTAGAGCCCTATGGTAGCAATTTCTTTGTTATGGTTTAGATTTCACCCAGCCCATGGGTGAAATAATGTAACAAAATTTAAAGGTGAAATGATTGGGTTATGAGAACCTTAACCTAATCTGCATGTGAATGGCTTAATGGTGGTAGCTATAGGCAGATAGGGGGTGGCTGGAGGAGGTGGGTCATTGTGGGTGTGCCTTTGGGGTATATATTTTGTACCTGGAGAGTGGATCTGTCTCTCTCTGCTTCCCAATTGGGGTGATGTCCCAGGCTCTTTCCTCTGCCATACCCTTCTGCCTTCATGTTCTGCCTTACCTGGGGGCCCAGACCAATGGAGTTGCCATCCATGGACTGAGACTTCTGAAACCATGAACTCTAAATAAACTTTTCCTCCTCCACATTGTTCTTGTCAGTCCTTTTGGTCACAGTAGTGAAAAAGCTGACGAAAGCAATCTTCTCAGATTAATATCATCAGGTTTTTTCTATTTATACTTTCTAAGAAATACTTTCTACACTGAAAGAAGTGGAAAACAAGAAAACCCTGTTTAGATGGAGAGATTTTGGGGGGTATTGATTAGTTCACTTATTGTGAGGTTAATCTCTGGTAAGTAGAACAGATTCAGCCTCAAAGCCTGAGTGTTGAAGGGGAAGAAATACTTAAAGAAAGCTGGAGTATCAGTTGTCACTTCATCCCTCTGTCTGGGAGGGCAGGTGAACCCACAGAAATGCTGTTACTAAGGGATTAAGACTTCTACAGTAGATTTCTTACCATCACCAAAAATAAAGAGCAGGGCAGAGGAACAGAAAACCCTTTCCTATTCTTCAGGTAAGACTCCGTCAAACCCAGCTATCATTTTCTTAGTCATTGGTCACAATTTATAGTTCTTTATTTTTTAGAGCCTTGCCTTTCCTGCTTCTAATCTTACAATATTCACTCGTCTTTGCCAGGCAGCAGTAGGCAGGAAGTTGGGGAAATCAGTGACACATTGTCCGAACCCAACTTGGAACAGAAGGAGATGGTCCATCCTGTCACTCAATACTGACACCAAAGATCATAGCAAATTCTGTGCAGATCTTTGCTCTCAGCTCCAGCCTGTTTTAGGGTCAGGACTGGTTGCATGGAATTAATTCATTTTTCCATGTCTGAAATCATCAATAAAAATAAACCCTTGATATCTAGCCTTATTTGATGCCATATAAATCTGTGATGATGCTAAATGGCACAGTTAATAATTATTTTTACCATATAGGATCACCAGGCATAATAAAATTAGCACTTTCATTCTTTTAATCTCAGGGGCAGTGAGGTCTCTGTGCTGTCTCCCTCTGCCTATGAGCACTTGCAAGTCACACTAGGTTTTCTTTCATATGTATGTCCCTCATAAATCTGTTGGTTTACTGCTATGATCTCTGCCTCTGTCATTATTTGACATTCTCACACACACTTACGAGATAACTGATTGTAAGTCATAAAAGTGAAAAATCTGGAAGTGTCACAAAAGGACGAGAGGACAGTAGGGAATAATAGCAAGTAAGGTCACAGAATGTTCAAAAACCATAACAGAGAACAAAGAGAATAAGAAAGAGCGTTTTCTGGAAATATAATTACAAGTAGTGTTTGGAAGGAGGTATTGTGGGGAACTTGTGCTGGGAAGGAAATGTTCTTAGAGTCAACCAAAGAGGGAGAGGCTGGCCTCAGGCAGGAAGTATAAGATGTGTGTTCAGTCTTTTCACTCAATGAGGATGCTTTAGTGAGTCTCAGAAACCTGACTTAAAAAACATACGTGATGCCTCAACCGTGCCATCACAGGCTCATGTTCTTTCCATTTTCTTGCTCTACTACCCTGGGGCTGCTGGCCAGCTTCTTTCAAGCCTGTCAGTGGACTGCAACAGCCCCAGGCATCACATTCTCTCACACCAAAGTCCACAGATGTGAAAGAAACCAGCTCTTCTCCCACTGGCCTTCTGCTCATGTTCCATTAGCCAGAATTGGGTCAGAAATGTCAATCTTTTGGTAAATCCTGAGTCAATTTTAGGTAAAGTGGATGATATCATCTTGTGACTGCTCAAAATAATCAAGTTCACTCCCTGGAGTTAGACAAAGTGACTATAGTTGTTTGTATTTCTCAAGAAGGTAACTGTGACAAAGTTTAGGTTTCAGAATTTTCGTGAGACAGTACCCTAGGAAGGGAGCCCGTAGAAGCAGGATTGAAGGAGAGGATGATCTGTATAGTGTAGCACTGATAGTCTCAGCCACCCCAACATGGGAAGCTCTGGAACTGAAATGGACCAAACTGGCCAGGTCTTTATCTTCATCCCATCACTGGGTGTGTTGCCTGGAAGGGCAGGACCTTGGGAAAGTAGCTCTTTGCAGTCAAGTCAATCCTGAAAGGGGCCAGCTTTTGGAGGTGGTGTGCTGACAGCAATGCAGCAGTTGGAGCAGTTGGAACAGTAAATTATTCCTTGAAGTATAATCTGAGGAATGGCTCTCCGTACCCACCCACCTTCCCTGGAGCACATGGAAGAGAATAATTATTACTGAAAACCTCATACTTTGCCAGCAAAGAAAAGGAGTGGAGAGGCCAGGGAAAGTGGCATGCTAACCAAATCCTTCCAACCTGAATGCCCCATGCCCCAAGGACCAGTCTCTCCCTCTTTGACTGATTCTAGTAATGTTTATCCTTTTTCCCAAGACAGATAGATGCCCCTGCCATCAAGAATGGCTTTTACATACAGTTCACAACTGTATCGCCACAATCTCAAATGGCACACTAAGTAAGAGATATATACCTACACCTGGGAAGACAGTGACAGGATCTAATAACGTAGTGTTCAATGGACCAGAAGGTAGGCTATCTCCATAATAAGCTATTTGAGACTCTTATTTCCTTAAATTGCTTGAAGTCCCCATGACTAGAAGCTGGACTGATGCCATACTTGTGTATCAGAAATCACTTATGGGGCGTCTCGTGGGCCAAATAGCCACAGATGTGAATTCTGTTGGCCAGGACAGCACTTTAAATTTTGATTTGGAATATCTTCAGCTTAATTGTGCATGCTCCAGTTCTTCACATTCCTCACCAGTCCTGTCTCTCAGCAAGCTGTGCCTCCCAATTCTATGTCTCAGAGGCATTATATAGCCCCTGCTATATAACAGAGTTCTAGTTAGGCCCAGGATAGGTTCAAGGAAAGGCTGTTAAACTCTTAGGTTACCATACCTGTGACCCCAGTCATCACATTTAATAAAAGGCAAACTGTATTTCATGCTCTTCCAGGACTATCATTCAGTATTCCAACATTCAATACTAGAAAAATATGTAGTTATGGTGAATTTTTTTTTTCTTATAAGATATCAAAATTCATTGCATGTTTCTATGTGATTCACAGAATTACAACACATATCCATCTGTTTTTCAATTTACGTGTTTAATTTGAAATATCTTCTTTCAGCATGGAACAATGAATGAAGTACTTACAAATCCTGACACAAAAGTATCTAATATTTTTCTTTCATCTTAGCAATGTTCAATAAAACAAAGAATAGAAAACATTAAGAACTGAATTATTATGGAATTGGACACCCAGGATGCTAAACTATTTGTCAGAAGATTTTAAGCAATGGATTAACCAGGCAGTGCATATATTTACATGAATCTGAACACATTTTGTAGCCTTTTACAGTTAAAATATTCAGCACATAACAACCTTCTACACGACACTCAGATCATTTCTATAATTTAAGTCCCTTTTTTCAATAACTTCAGACAATAGCATAGATATCAAAACATCCAATCTGTGTTGGCAGTACAGAAATTCCATTATACATTCATTCAGAGGTTCTTAGTTGCAGACAAAGGAAACTGTTCCATCTGGTCAAAGCAGAAGAAAAAGCAACAACAACAAAAACTTTATTAAGGGATATAAATCTCCGAATCTCTGGGAAAGTCCCAGAAGCAGGTTTGAAGGTCATTCAAGGAACAATAACCAAAATGATACACGGCTGTGCTAGCACCAACAATATCATGAAGCCCAGCAACACAGCCCCCACTGGTGACTCCAGTCACTGGAGCCAACTCCTGGATTCTCCTGCCTTGTGCTTCTCCACCTTGCTATTTCACAAAGCAAGACGCATTGCACATGTTACAAGTCGTGGTCACATGTTTGCAGCCAGATAGATGTTAAGTTATGGTGACTGAGGAAGTAAGTTTCTGGGTTCTCCACTGTGAGGGGTGACTTCATAAGGTGAGTAATTCTCCTAAACAGGAAAAGTGTCCAAAGGTACAGAAGAGTAAAAATAAATGACTAATGCTGATGACAAGCAATGTGACAGTAGGTGCAGAGTGAGGAATTGGTGAAGAGAGGAAAATGACATATTCCTATGGAATTTGTAGTTTGGTTGAGAGGACAGGACAGAAATTAAGCCAATTACACATTGTAATGAATATGCAGTTATAGACTCTGTGTGTGATGCAAAGGAGGGAGGCCCAGGGCTGAGGAACTGTAGCAACAGGAGCTGACACAATCTGCGGCATCTCTTGAGGAAATGATGCTGTATGTGAGGAGTTTAAGTGATGAAAGGAGTTGAAGAAGAACACTGTGGTCTGAGGAAGCCCAGGCACAAGGCCTGTGATGAGAGGGAACATGGTGGGTTTGTGCAGGTGAAGGACCTTGGTATACCCATTGTAGGTTAAGTTCAGGGTGTTGGTGGTGGAGGCAGTGTGTAAAATAAGTTTAAATAGAGGATGGGCCTGTCTCTTCACTGTTAATGTTTTTGAAGCCACATTCATTTATTATTGCTACTATTTCCTGAGCAATTGGAGGCTTATGCACACAGTTGTTGCCTGTTCCTATGTCTTGAAGTGTTTCCCATGTTTTCTTCTAGCAATTTCAAAGTTTTGAGTCTGAAACTTTTAGGTTAGGTCTTTGATCCATTTTGAATTGACTTTTGGGCAGGGTAAGAGATAGGGATCTAGTTTCAACATATGAATACCTAGTTTTCCTAGCACAATTATTATTATTTTAAAAGGTATTTTCTCCAGCCTGTTTATAGTACCTTTGTCAAGAATCACATGACTAGCTTCACAGGTTTGTCTCTATGTCCTCTATTCTGTTCCATTGGTTTGTTTGTATGCCAGAACCCTGCTGTCTTTGATACTATGGCTGTGTAGTCTATTTTGAAATTGGGTATTGTGATACCTTCAGCATTGCTCTTTTGTTCAGTATTGTTTTGGGTTGTTTGGAGTCCTTTTCCTTCCATATAAATTTCAGGATTATGTTTTCTAGTTCTGTGAAGAATGTCAATTGACAGAGTGAGAAGCAGCCTGCAGAATGTGAGAAATATTTGTTAGCTATTCTTCTGGCAGAGGAGTAATATACAAAATACATAAGGAACTCAAAAAACTTAATACCAAAGAAACAAACAACCCTATCAGTTAACAGGCAAATGAGATGACCAGACACTACTCAAAAGAAGTATGAATGGCCAATGATCATATGAAAATTTGTTCAAGATATTTAGACATCAGGGAAATGAAAATAATACTATAGTGAGATTTCATTCTCATCTTGATCAGAATGGCTGTCATAAAGAATGCAAAAGACAATAAATGCTGAGAAAAAGGAACTTTTATACACTTTTGATGGGAATGCAAAGTAGTACAGTCAATATGAAAATCAGTGTGGAGATTCCTTAAAAAACTAGAAGTGGAACTACTATATGATCTGGCTATACCATTCCTCAGTATATATCCAAAAGAATTAAAGTCAGCATACTATAGAAATACCTGCATACCCATGTTTATTGCGGCACAATTCACAATAACCAAGTTATAGAATTAGCCTAGGTGTCCATCAATGAATGAATGAATGAAGAAAATTCATGTGGGCACATATGAGCACAATAGGGTACTATTTAGTATAAAGAAGAACGATATCATGTCAGTTGCAGGAAAATGTATTGAAATGGAGATCATAATGCTAAGCGGAGTAAGCCAGACTCAGAGAAGTATCCCATATTTCCCCTTATATGTGGAATCACAGATAACATGAAAGTAGCAAGGAGACTACTGGAGAAGAGGAAGGAGATCAGAAGGGAGGAGGACAGGGCAAATGAGGGGACTAGGGTGGACATAATCAAGGTTTGTTATTTGCATTTATGAATGTCACAACAAAATCAATTATACTATATAATCAAAGAGCATTAATAAAAACTAAAAAAAGTAAATGAGACTAGATCAGACATTTTTCTTGTCTTTGTTTTAAAAAATATGAAAGGTTGTGGGGGACAATTGTGAAATAATAACATTTGGATTTTTATGAAATCATCAATTTTTGTGTGGCAAATGAGCACTCAGTGACACTGGATATTGGGTGCCAGAGGTAAGTGACAAAGGAGAAAGCCCATAAATCACTCTGGAGTGGGTTCTTATTGATTTTTCTTCAGAGTGTATGTTCTACTTTAATGAGTTTTTCCATATCTGTTATTTTTGCAGAATCGAACTGCACATATGCATAACATTTTTCTGATTTTGAGAAGTTTAATGCTGCACATGCTTCTTTTTTTGGGAACTGCATCTGGGATGACACTGCAGGTATTTGCATTTTATAGCCTGATGCATTTGGACAAGTTGAAATTCCTTGAAATTCAGAATTTATTATAAAAGTACACCACGGTTTCCAAACAGCAGTGGATGACCAGGGAATTATATTATTTATCACTTCTTTTCAGGCTTCCACATAGAAATTGCTTTTCTCTGGTTGTCCTATCTATCTATTCTTCACAAATTAATTCTTAATTAATTTCTGCATAAATAAAAAGAGAACTCTATGAGAATTTCATTAATATTTTAAAATTACTTGAAATTTAATTAGGGCTCAAGATTTCCTTTCATTAAAGCAAGCTGAAATATTGGATTAAAAAGCGAGTTTGGTGCCAGAAAGCCTGATTTTAAGTCCTGCTTCTGTCACTTCTCAGATATATGACATTTTGAAAATTATTTGATTTCTCTAGGCCTTGGTTTCTGAACTGCAAAAGAAGCATGATAAGGCCCCCAATTGAGTCGTGAAGATGAAATAACAGGATGCTTCATCAAAGAGATTTGCAAACTAGAAAAACCATAGAAGCACAGGTTGTTACTAAACATAAAAATGATTTACCAAATAAATAAGGGAGAAATGCAGGAACATAGGGGTGCTTGATAGTAAAAGTAATATTAAATATTTTTGTCATATAACAATATGCACAAAAGCAGAGACTAGAATTGTTTTGATTGATCTCTATCCCTTCTTTCCTCGATTTTACTTGCTTGTCTCTGATCCTAAAGCATGTGGAAACCTGTATCAGTCCACAGCAGTCTCCCAGATTATCCATACCCAGTGAGTCATGCAGTGAATTTAAACAGCAGCACAGAGTAAGCAAGCCTGCCTCTTCAACAGTAGTGCATGTAAGCATACTGTAAGGTTTCGTTAAATTCCTTTTATGTGTTCACTTGCTACCCAGAGATGAATTAATAATATTAAGTTTAAGACACATTATCATCTCTGATCCACGTCAGACACTAGTTTTAATTTTTATTGATCCCATTTTATTTACATTTCCAAGGTAACCAGTCTGTCATATTTGTTTCTTTTTACAAATGTGATTTGTAATTATACTGGCATTTATTATAAAATTTGAATATCCTTATAGCTTTCATTCATGTTCTTATTTTTTGTATCCCATACAACCTTTATAAAATACAATCATACCTGTGTACACATCAGATATGTTCCTTCTAATTGCTATATAATGCCCCCTGGTATATGGTTTCCCAATCTTGCCTATCTACACTATGCAAACTACTGCTAACTGTAAACAACTCTGCAATAAATATCTTTATATAGTTCATGCTGTCAATATGTCTCTGGGCTAAATGCTTGGAAGCAGGATTTCTGGGATGTAGAGCACATGTATGATCAATGTGCCTACATCATACAAGGCTATCCTTCAGCATGGCTATACCAGTCTCTTCCCTCACAAGGCTTCCTGTGAACCTGCTTCTCTGATAACACTCAGCACCATTTATCTTCCTAATTTGGGGCAGTTTCATAGTGTTAATCTATTCTGCATTTCTCCAGGTGTTATCTTCAGCATGAAACCCCATATTTATTGATTTGAGGAGTTTTTAAAAATTTGTTCTAATTAGTTATACATGATGGTAGAATGCATTTTGACATAACATACATAAATGAAATGTAACTTCTAATTCTTCTGGTTGTACATGATGTATACTTACACTGGTCATATAATCATATATACACATGGGAAAGTAATGTCTGATTCATTCTACTGTCCTTCCTACTCCCATATTGGGGAATTTTATTTTCTATAAATAACTTGTTCATATTCCTTACCTGTTTTCCTACTGAAGGGATGGACTTGTCAATTTACAGAAAGTCATTGTGACTTTCCAATTCCTTGCCTTTTTAAAAAACATAGTGCTTAGCCCACAAAAGTCAGGATAGGATCTGCAAGGATTTTCATGCTTTAGAATAAATGCCAGTAAAAATCAGACTTAAGAAAAAAAGGAATAAGCAAAACAGAATGGTTACTTTAGAAATGAATAAAAATGCAATAAATCAGTTGGGTATGGTGTATGGTCATGCCTATAAATCCCAGCAGGGAGGCTGAGGCAGGAGCATCACTAGTTCAAAGCCAGCCTTAGCAACAGTGAGGCACTGAGCAACTCAGTGAGACCCTGTCTCTAATAAAATACAAAATAGGGCTGGGAATGTGGCTCAGTGTTTGAGTGCCCCTGAGTTCCATCCCTTGTGCTCCCGCCAAAAAAGGAATAAACGTAAAGAATCACACATGGATAAATAATGATAATGTGCCTCAAACTAAGGACTAAGGAATATTATTAATTTATCCTCATGTAGCTGCAAATACTTTTTCCCATTCGGTTATCAATCAACTTCACCTGTAGTAGTCTTCATTGAACGTAAAGCCTTAATTCTAAGGTACTCCTCATGATCATTTATCCATCTTTTCCTTCATGATTTTTCTTTTTGACATCTTTTGAAGTATTTCTCCATTTCTAGGTAATAATGATTGTCTCACAAATCTCTCATAATAGCTTTATAATTCTTCTTTTTCTACTTAAATCTTTAATCTGTCTAGAGGGTACCCTTTGTCTTTATGTGGTATTATGTAGAGATCCAATTTCATTTTTCTCCATAAAGTGAGCCAATTTTTTTTTAAAAGCAATAATTTCCATTGATTTTGTGGTATTCCTTTAAGGTTTATTAAATTCCCATGTCAGTCTTTCTGTGTACATTTTTATTCCATTTACCTATTTATCTGATCTTGCACCAACAATGCGTTGTTTTTATTATTCTGGCCTTGTAGTATGTTTGAATATCTGGCAGGGAAGGAAGGTCTCCATTGTTATGATTTATCTCCAAGTAATAGAAAACCTTGGGCTTTTATTCCTCTCTACCTATTTACTTCAAGTTTAGTGAATTTCTGAAAATATTTAACTGGGATTTTTATTAAAGTTGCATGGCATTTATATACAGAATTGGAGAAAATCTATACCTTTGTAATATTAAGTTCTCACATCAAAAAGTATGAAATTCCGCTGTATTTATTTAGATCCTCTTTTCTGCCCTTCACTAGAATCTCAAAGTGTGTCAGAAAATTAGTCAAAACTTGGCAATAAAGCAAAAAATGTGGGTGGCATATATCCTTCAATGTCACCTGGATATAAAGGCTATACAAGGTTTATTATGGCATACTATTTACTATTAATAAAAGGGCCCAGATTTAGTAAAATCACATGTTGACTTTCAGAATTTTGTCCAGCACGTGCAAATAATCTTGTGCCTGGTGACACAAACACCTCCCCCCCCAATTTATGGTTTGCTGGACGTAGATTTATAGCCAATTCCACCAATCTTATCATAATATTTCTTTATTAATTAAGCATGAGTCTCTGGCTTCTTAAATGTTCTTTGAAGTGATCATGACATCTTACTGATTCCCTCATTTATTTATTTATCAGTCTTAAATTTTTGACTTTTTATATTTGCATAAAACTCATAATTTTACTTTTCTGAAATTAAAATTTAGTAAATTTCTCTATATAGGTTTTACAAATCCTAGGTCACCTTAATTCCTGGTTACTTTGTAATTTTGTTATTATGAATAGAATATTACCTTTCTGCAGTTTTCTGATTGAATATTGCTGGTCTAGAGAAACATTATTTACTTTTTGACTATTTGATGCAGCCAGCAAATTTACTAAATTCTAATACTTGTTCTAACTGATTATCTCCAAATTTTACAAATCATTTTATGTAGAAAAGCATTATAAAACAACAAATGAATGACTTTAAACTATGCACTATTAAATTTGAAAAGTTGAATAAAATGGACAAATTTGTAGAACATTCTTAAGTGTCAACATTAGACCTGATTTTATAGATACTTCTCTTGAATTTGACCCTAGTTTCATTTTCTGACTCTTAATCAAACTTCATATTCATGGTGTGCTTTCACATAAATAACCTCATTTGATAGCAACTAAAACCCTATGAGGGATTACCACCCATTATAAATTGAAGAACATAAATACATAAAGGGCTCAAAAAAGCATTGTGTGAAATCACAACAGAGGTGGTGGATCCTTGTCAAAAACCCAGCTCTTGTGCCTGGAAGTCCAATGCACTTTCAGTATGAACTCTCAGTTTTTATTCTTTATTCATTCAATATACTTAGTGGTTTTGAGTCACGTAAGTAAATATCAGAAAGAGAATTATATTGAGTAAATAAGATAAAACATTTTAGTGTGAATAAATGATTTTTTAAACAATTATATTGACACACATATATTTTTTCACTCAAAATAATACAAAGAAAATAGTCTTAATTGCCTTTCAGTAGAGAAGAATTACATAGGTTATGGCTCAGCTATTTAGTAGAATATTTTATGTGGTAACCCAGTATTATCATTATAAATGCCACTTGGAAAACATGTTTGCTATATATTACACAAAAATTTGAAATATGTTCTGCTACAATCAAACCTACATAAAATTAAGTCCCCTTTCTTTAGAGCCTCTCCTAGCTGAATTAAAAATAGTATCTAGAAATACAATATTTAAATTCAAAGGAACTGTAGTGCCTCTTCCTGATAATTTATGAAAACCAGTTGCTTTGTGAGATTTTTATTTATTTGTTGTTTCTGTAACTGCATGTAGTAAAGCATTAAGAAAGCTTCATTAAAAAAATTAACACTTTATTCCCACCCACCTCCAAGGATTTAAATATTAAGTTTGGTGTGTGTTTTCACATACACACATACACACACACACATCTTAGAGTTGTGCTGTTGTAACAAAAGTTTGATCATGTCACATCACTCTGCAACTAGGTTTTCTTTCTTAACAATGACTAATGAATGCCCATGTTATCTAAGTTGATAGACACAAATTTAATTCTTTTCAATGGCATATAATGTTCCATAATTTATTCAACAATCCATACTGATGAATATAAATTATAGACACTTAGGGAAAAGGTTAGTAAACTATGGCCCAAAGGCCAAATTTGGCCTAATGCCTCTTTTTGTAAATAAAGTTTTATTAGAATAGATCAAATTTATTTGCATATTCTCAAAGATTAGTTCACCCTACAGTAGCAGAGTTAAGCTGTAGGCCTGAAAAGTTTAAAACGTTTTCTATTTGATTCTTTATAGGAATGTTTTCTGATACTTGTCTTGGAGTGTTTTGCCACTATCACATAACATAATAAAACGACTGGAACGTGTATGCTTATATTTTAATATATTTGACATTTACATTATCTAAGAGGTACCAGAAAATAAGATTCGGGGGTCAAAGGTTTGTATGTTTTATATTTGAACATAAAATACCATACTTCTTTCTAACAAGATATTCACGATGTAAATCCTTACTGCCAATTTTATCCTCACTAACCCGATTCCACACGGGAACCCAAGGCAGACCTTCTGTTATTCCTTTTCCACTTCTTACTAGCAATTTCAAGTGTTTATTTTCCCACATCTCTTGTCAGCATTGGATGTCATCAACACATATTTTTCACCACTGAGTGAGAAAATACATGGCTTCACATTGTATATTTTATATTTACCTATCAGAAGGCAGTTCTTGCATCTTAAGAGCATTTTCCTTTCTCATGTGTGTTGCAAATATTTTCTAGTCTTTTTTTTCTTTTTGACTTGTTTTATGATGTCTTTTGTCACACATTTTTCTTTAATATGATTCTTTAAGTGAGTTGCTGTTCAAATCTACAGCAGAAACTTTTGTATGTTCCCTCTACACCTCCTCTCAGGTCATTTTCCTATTTAGCAAGTTCAAAGAAAATGAAATTAATTTTAGCTAAGAACTGTTCATCAGCTAACAGGTTAACTACACTCACGGATAGTTAGTGTTTTCCCACCCTTGGATCCAGAAAGGTAGACCATCTTGTTGTTGGGGAAAACAAAATAGGACTATAGACCAGGAGTCTGTTTATCCTTTGGAATGGAGGACACAACCAGATTCCTATAACTGAAGCAGCTGTTCAGATTTATGTGAAGTAGGGTTGCCACATAGAGAAAATACACAGGATTATAGTTCAATTTCAATTTCAGAGAAACAATTAACATTATTTTAGCATAAGCACATCCCATGTAATATTTAGGACACATTTAGAATATTAAAAAAAAGATCCATTGTTATCTGAAATTCAAATATAACTGAACATCCTACATTTTATGTGGCTGCCCTACATTGAAGGAAATGCTCATTTGCTAAGAGTTAAGTGCCCACATTCATAAGAAATTTTAAAGTTAAACTAAGTGTATTTTAAAGGTATAAAACATGTTCTTATCTCATATTGATGGTGTTATTCCAAAAAGGGCTGATAAATGTTGTTCCATAAGATATAAGCATCAAAACTTTTCTTTTTAATATTTTTTTCAACCAATATAATTAAAATATTTCAACCACTTAATTCTTCAAACAGAAAATTTAACCAGGAAAATTATGCTAAAGAAGCACTCTCTTAAATCCATTAAACTTAAATTATCCCCATTAATTCATGATCCAAATCATCACTTTAATTTGTTTACAATTATCAAACTTACTAATGAAGACTCAAAATCATCCCTTAAGGGTATCATCATAGAGATTCCTGTCTAGAATACATTAGCCAAACTGGAAACTTCTAATACTACTCACGACAGTTGTCAATAGTGTTGATCTTTTTCTTAGGCCTTTGGGATTTTCTATCTCACTTTTCCTCTACTCTTTCCAAAATTGTTACTTAAATACATTTAAGTATCTAATAGAATGATAACTCATTATATGTTATATAAATGCCAAGATGTCTTCACAACATTTAAAGAAATGTAAATGCTTAAAAAATATTTTTCTAGTAAATGAAATTTATTACATAGTTAAAATGTATCAGGATAATGGAGATACAGATTAATATGTATGTATATAACATTTATAGCATATTTAAAATATGTCATAATTTTATAGCTACCCTAAAAGATGATTATTAATCCTTTTTATAAAGAAGCTAAAAGACATTAAGCAGGTCACCAAGTGGTAACTGGCAAAGGTGATGGAGTTATCTAAAGCCCAGGGTTTCATTTACCTCCCTACTTTTTCAAATACCCCTGTGTAGTATTCACCATTGTTTAGTTAACCCCAATCCTATTCCTCCCTTTCCCCACTCATAGTAGAGGCTAGGAAAGTAAATATCCTTTCAAGTGTCCATAGCAAGAAGGACAAGCCATGTGAAGTATAAGTCTACTGGGGCTTCTGGAAAAATCACTTTTTTTTATGATCAAAGGGACCAATATGAGTCATTCCTCTTCCTCCTAAGATCACAGATTTGATAATGTTACCAAGTAGATCTTATATGGCCTCTGGAAGCAGGGAGAATATGCTATAATGGTGGTGGTCCTTGCTCCAGAAACAGTAGGAGTCAAATTGGTAGAAAAATAGATTTTATTCAAAGCCAGCTTTGAAGGAAGATAGAAGAAATTTAAATGTTTCAAAGGTCCCATCTTCGAAACTCCTGAAATTGACAGAACTTTTAAAGGGGAAGAGGCTGTGCATTGAGACAAAAGGTGAGAAGTGTTAAAAAATGCAGGTTAGTTATCCTGTGTTGGACAGGCCTGAGAAATGGACAGAATCTGCTCCCAGTTTCTTTGGCACCTGTCAGGGTAGGGATCGCAGCCCCCCACAAGCCTCCACTCTCAGCATGAGGCCACCATTCCCACTTTCAGATGGGGGACCTCCAATTCAGTCTGTTTCAGCTAGAGGAGATGTAGCCCCTGTCTTGTGACTGAAGTAAAGGCAAGGCAACCTACAGAAATGCCTCCTAACCTTGATACTATTGAGCTCCTGAACCAGAACCTACCCCCTCACTTCCCTTCAGGTAAATGTGAGGCTGCTTGTCTAGCTACAATCTGTCAAGGTGTGAATTCTCTCTGCTTACTAATTATTTAGATGTTAGTAATTCCCAATAGATTCAAATCCAGCTATCATGGATTGGATGCTTAATACTTCCACACTCCTTGACAGATATTTTCTTCATCTAAACTTTACAATATCCCTGTGGAGTGGGGATTACTATATCCATTTCATGAAACCACAGTGCAAAGAAGCCAGGAAGTGTATTCAAAAGCTACACAAAGCTTGTGGTCAAGTCCTGATTTAAATCTGTGCTTTCAGAATCTTGATTTTAGATTTCTCTGTTTTCAACATGTGGAAAAACTCATATGATCTTGAGAAAATAGTTTTTATTTTTAAAGTATGCCCTCAGCAGAAATTTTTCATTTTTCAGAGATGAATAATCATTTTATAATAAGGGAGTCTCACTGATCCCCCAAACTCCTATTGCTTAAATTCACTGAGTCCATCAAACCAGCTTATGGATTTTTATTTTTATGTAGAGCAAGTTGTATTCTCTACCATAGAGAAATGATTTGTTGTAAAATAAAGACTGTAATCCAAGGAATATTAAAAACCAAACAAACAAGAAAGCACACCCCGCCCCCCACAAATGCCATGTTGTAAATATCAACAGAGAATATGATGGTAACAGTCACATCTCACATGGGTCCAGGATGAAATATGGGATGCTGGAGAATTCCACAAATGTGTTTTACCTTAGTTTACAATGCTACACTGACTGGTAGTCCCTGCCCATAACGAGTCTTTCAGTACAAAAAAAAAAAAGAAAAAGAAAAAGAAAAATAAGTTGCCATCTTATAAAAAAATTAATACAGAAAGGAAAAAAATTGACAAAGGACAGCATAATAACACATTGTGGAAAGGCATTACAAAGTCAAAAAGAGCTGGTAACTATTCATTTGCCCATAGCTTAACAGGCTAAATTCCTCCAGGCTCTGAAAAGATAATGAGTATGCCAATTATTTTTTCCGGGCACGGAGTAAGACAAGGAATTACTGCTGTTTTCAGATGTAATAACGACAACCTGAACAACTCAGAAATGTCATCCTCAAGCAGTCGCTCTTATTTGAGCAAAGAGATGTTAATCACAGGTGAGTCTTGCCAATAGCTCTCCAATCATGGAAGTCGCGGTTCGTTTGCAGTTCAAGCTTGATGCTCTCAAATCAAATCTGATATTAATGAGGTTCCACAATAAGGAGATTTGCAGCAACCATAAATCTTTTGATTTCCAAATCAGCTGTCTATTTGTCCTTGTAGGCAGAGAGCACATATTCACTCTGCTTTCAGGGCAAATTAATTCAAATAGATACCAGAGGTAGAGAAAGATAGCATTGATTCATGAACATGTGTTGCTGTGCCGTAGGTCTTTTGACATGATAATAATTGCTACTTATTTTATACATGAAGAATTATCTCCACGTACAAACACAAGTTTGCATTCTGTTGATATCTATTAAACTTTCAGAGGAAACTAACACAGGAGTTTTGGTGTCATCTGCTGTTCTCTTCAGTTGACTTGTCTCTGTTGATGCTCATTTTGGGTCTTTAATTTTTTATTTAAAAGTTTTAAAAATCTATAAAAATGTTGAAAGAAAAGAACAATAAACACCCATCATCCAGATTCATCAAAATATTAACATTTTGCCACATTTGTGTTAATTTCCTTCCTTCCTTTTTTTCTTGGCTAATCTTATCCATTTAAGAATATATAAAATGTATACACATACACACACTTATTTTTGATGAACCATTTGTAAATGAATTACAGACACCAACTTCACCCCTACATGCTTACTTGTTCTCAGTACATCTGATAAAAATAAGAATTTGTTTTTGTTGACAATCAAAATTCATACTCAGTGGGAATATACTTTGAGGCCATGGGAATATCTTGATTCCCCTACATTTTGCTCAGAAGTTTTCATATTTATTAATGATATCAGCTTGAATTATAATTGGTTACAAATTGGTAATTTTGAAAAATTTCTTCCTTTTTTTCTGTATTTATTACTGAATAATCTCATATAAGAAAAACCTTTCCCCCTTTATTTCTTCTCTTTCTCTCTGTATCATTGTAGATTTATATTCAATGTGATATAGTCCATTACCACCATTACTCTTTTCAATGTTCAAATTGTTCCATTTTGGCAGGTGGAAGACTTTTCATCCTGGCTTCTGTTATTCTTTTGACATGACCCCATTAGTCTTTCAGAACTGTGTTGCCTTAGGGCATGACAAAATATTCAAGATTTACCTCATATTTTTTTTGCCTTGGACCTGGAATCAACCATTTCTCCAAGAAACCCTGATTTCTTTTGATAACAAACCCACATCTGTGTGTTGTGGCCATTCTGAAAACAGGATGGACCCCCATGTAAAACTTGTTTGGAATGTCAAGATTGATGCCACAGGGTGTGGAAAGAATTATTATTTCCTTAATGAAGCTTTCTGGGGAAAGAAGGGCAGGCCTTTCAAGTAGGTCTGAAAGTGACCAGTGGGAGCAGAGAAAGAAGACTGGTATGGGACTAGGGGCTGAGGCTGGTGTATGGATTGCTGTGAAGGATAGCTTGAGTGATTTGAACTTCTCACCCGTGCCAACGGAGGAAGCACCCAAACTTTCTTATCAGCCTGTGGAGAAATGAGCCAGAAAGGGCCAAGGATGGTTTTAGAGATGCCAGCACTCTAACATCAAAACATGGAGTCAGACTCTTCATTGAACTGGGCTACACTTACATTCCTCTGCATAAATAAGGCTGTGTGGTAGACATCAGTTACACAGCATCTGTGTGTGCTCTCATCTCCTTCACAGGGCACATGTCAAGTACATGGAGTCAGAATAGGGAACTTCAAGCCCTCTAAGGGGAAAACAAGCTCTCCACAAACACAACGTTATCATCAAAATCATCACTTCCTTTCCAAGGTACTTGGCATTTTCAAATTGTTCCTAAATCAATTATGAAAATGGTTATCATTTTTCTGCTCAGAGAATCAGCTTGATTCAGCTATGCGCTTCCATGATATGAGAGGCTTATCAGAGGGTCCAAAGTTTTAAATTTATCTCACAGTCAGCACATGACAACCATTCTCAGAGCCCTTATATTTCATATGAAATGTTAGATTAGAGAAGATCATCATTAAATTTAATTAATAGAAAGAGCCACTAAATTTAAATAATCAGAAGATAAAGCTGCAGATATTTGGCAAATAAATAATGATAATAACAAAAATCATAGCAGCTTACCCTTACTGAGTGTCTCTAAGTTCCAGGAACTCTTCCAGACATATTACAATCATCCTCATAACTGCTCATTGGATTAAATATAAGAATTATTCCGTTTTTCCAGGGAGCAACTTGATACCCAGAAAGATTAAACAATGTGATTAACATCCAACAGTGGGCAAATGAAGGAGTGAGAATTCAAATATAAAGCAGGGAGACAACACTGAAAATTAAACATTTCAAAGTTATATTTTAGTTCTAAAAATAAAGCATAGATTAGTTTCTACCAAAGAATAGAAAATGTCAAACTGACTTTCCTTTTAATCTAGCCAGACTAAATGTTATTCTGTTCTATTTCGTTTTTATCTCAGAGGTTTAGAGGTAGAACATCCAAGGAAGCAAGTAGCCAAATGATTAAACGTGGGCCAGATGAATCATTTAGACTTTTCCAATCCAAGGGTCAAATCAACCATTTAGATTGTAGATTCTCAAGGCAGTTTCTCCTTCTGAAATGCAGATGAAGTTACAGAGTGAAATAAGAGAGGCACTGATTTAAAAAGTAAACATAGATTGATGGGTTTAAAGAAATCATTCAACCACTTTTTAATCTTTAACTTTAGAAATCTTAATACAATCTATATAATATTATACCCTACATGATTTATATTTTTCAGAACACACTCACATACATCTAGTTTAAATTCTTCATTGACCTAGTGTTTATGAAGGAAAATTTCTATACACACGCATACGACACACATCATACACAATCAAATAGTGTGCATATGGAAATAAGAGAATGTGTCAAAAGCCCTTTTGTCACCTGTCCTGTACCTCCTTGACCCACCACTTTACTTATACCATTTCTGTGCCTCAGATACACTTGACAACATGCCCCCCAGCTGTGTTGCCTCTTATTTTCTGTCCTAGATTTCTCCATCTTGTAATATTTGTTCTAACCTGGGTCATGTGCAAACCTTACAGTGCAAGGGTTGATCAAGCAAGTGGTAGAAAAATAATCCCATCTTCCCTGTCTCTGGTGGATGACTCTGAGACACCTTCTCTGTGGTTCCAGTGGGACCCTGCATCATTGAGCTCCATCAGCTCCCAGCCATCTTCTTAATCATGCATCCTTGGTAGGCTTCTTTCCTCCCTATTTGTACTCTTCTCCATTTTTCATACTTATTTTGCTTTTTATTGGATTTTTTTACAGTCATTAATAAGTAGTTTACATTTATATCAAGAGAAGACATATTCCACATGAACTATTCCTCAAGTCCTTGCCACAGGATCTGCTTTATGGAAAAATTCAAGTCAAATAAGAGAGGTTTATAAAAGAGATAATCTAGGTCTTCTATCTTCTTGTAGTATATGAATTAAAAAAAAAACTTCTTAAGACAAATTCACCTGGATTTGACATTAGCTAAGACACCCTGAGAATATGCCTTGGTTTTTGTGAACATCAAGTATTAAATCAAAATATTAATATAAATAACAGTAAATCAGTGACTAAGTTTTAGTGAGTGCTTCCACGTATAGACTCTGTTCTAATGCATTATGTGTTTTAATCTGTTAATCTTCATCATAATCGTATGAAATATATGCTAATATCAACATTTTACAGATGGAAAGACTGGGGTACAGCAAGGTTTCTATGCTCAAGATCACAGAGCCAGGAAATAGCAAATCATGAGTTCCAACTGACATAATCAAGCTCCATGGCTCAGGCATTTAAACATTATCAGTTTCCCTGCTACTTCATATAGTTGTAATAATTAAAGACAAAGCATTTAGTTCAGTGTCTGATTGGCAGAAAGTGCTCATAAACATAGAAAAAAAATTCCTGAATGAAAAATGATATTGAATTCTGCTGAAAAAGTTGGCAACAAATATTCCTCTTCTGCCCATTCATCTTTGTTTGTCTAGTTTCTTCTTTTCTCAGACTCTCTTCCATTAAAATGTTACTGCCCTTCCATCACTCTGACTTGTTGATGTTTTATCTTTCCCTTGTTCCTGGGCCCCAATCATCTTCTTCGACTTCTCCTGTTTCTTCCATTCAAACCTCGTTTTTCTCAATTGCAAGGCCATTGACAGATCAGCATGAGAAACATCAGAGATAGTTTATTTTCATGCCATTCTCTTCAGAATTTCACCAGAAGAAACTTTTTTGTGTGTGGTATTTGGGACAAAGCACCCCAAAATACCTGCACAGGCACAATCAGTACTTGTCAGACCCTTCAATACATAAATAGAGGCTTCTGTGTGATCTAAAGGAACCAACGAAAAGCCTCGCTGCAACGCTTTTCAGGCAGAGAGTGTGCTAAATACAGTCTGAGGTACAGGCAAAAAGAGCAAGTAAATTAAATAAACACTTTCAGTACTAAGATCTCCTCTTACTCTTTAATTAATAGTCTAAATGCTAAATGGTTCACCTTAACCTTTTCTCAAAAATGATAACCATTGAGCATAATTTGCATATGCAAAAGAGTCACAAAGAGAGCTTTAATTAAGGCACCTGACAACTTCTTTGATTACAACGTTTTTCATGACTGCCAAGAAATGTCTAACTACAATCTGGTCTTCTTTCCCAGTGTGTAAGAATATTGCTTATAAGAATCTGAATGACACTGGCAATTACTAGTAAAATGTCAGTAGATGACACATAGATGGTTCCACAGTGATGCACGTTGTCTCCTTGGGCAATATTGAATTATCCTGCTTTAGGAAAATGGTAGTGATACCTTGACCCTTCTTTGGAACTAAGCCAAGTGTGAATTAACTTAGTTCAATTAAGTTAGGTATTTCTCAATGGAGAAACATTCCCAGATATGATTAAGTAAACCTGAAATTTATGATCTTCTCTTGAAAGATTCTTTTAAGGTGGTTGGTACATTGATATTTCCAGAGTTTGCAGTAATCTATTCCTGTGGCAAGTAGCTATTTTACTCTGACTTGTGAACAGTGGTTAATTAATAAAAAATAATCTACATATCAAGAGAATAATGTATATACATTTTTTAGCTGAAGAATCTGCATATTGTTTGCTCTTCCAATCATTACTTATTTCTAATGAGTGAAGGAAAAGCAAACCCATACCATACTAACTGGTACATGGAGTCATCTAACATCAAGGCTGTACATTTCCTGAAACTTAGAAAAGCTTTTCTCATGGTAAATACTAATGTGTCTTAGGGTAATCGCATAAGTTGTATACAACTTCTATATTGTGCTTTTTTTTAAAAAAATAATTTTTTAAAATACATATTTAGATGTATAAGGACACAATACCTTTATTTTATTTTTATGTGGTGCTGAATCTAGTGCCTCCCATGTGTGAGGCAAGAGTTCTACCACTGAGCCACACTCCCAGCCCAATATTGTGCTTTTAAAAGTTAACTCAAATGCAGATCTTCTGCTACACATTATGAAAAAGGGTGTCCTTTAGCTTGATCACGTGAAGTTGAAACATACATTAAAATATAATGAAATATGATTTTTAAGTGGGATTTTTAAAATAACACTTGTATAGAGAACTCCTGGTAGAGGAATAAGAAAAATATCATCAATTTTTTTTTTTTTTTGGTCATTTTAAGTGACTCTTTGGGTTTTGGCTGATGGTTACATCTCTAAATAGATGTCACAATTCCTGCATAGAAAAAAACACACACAGCTTTCTTCAGAAATAACAATCTCCTCACTCATCATCACTGAAGTTATCCCACAACCCATCCCAGAACCTGCTAAATTAACTAACAAAAGTTTTGTTGGTCTCAAGTTTTCACAGATAAAGCCCGCCAGTGAGGGCATTTTACAGGTTTTATTCCAGTGTTCCACAGAATGTTCTTATATTTCAGAATGTACCTACGAGTATATAAAATGTCTTCTCCTCTGATCCTGGGAATTAATCATAATGACCACACTTGGGAACCAAAGAGAATTTCACAAGAGGAGAGAACTGAGTGTACTTTGTAGAAGTTCCAGCTTAGAGATATTACCATCATTTAGCCATGGGAACTTCAATTTCCTAGGGTTAAAAAACAAAAAAAGTGGTTTCTTGCAAAACCCAACTCAAGATGGTAATAATTTAAGAGGAAAGTCAGACTCAAAAAAGCATTGGTACCACAGCTAAGAGCAGATCTAGGAGAGTAACCAAATACGAGGTCAGAAATCAGCTCATAAAGCTAGAGCATCTGGAACAGACACCATAGGCGATCAGCTTAGAGGACACCTACCCACCAAGTGTGACTCATCTGCACTGCTCCTAAAGACCACCATTACCATGGAACCTGGCAGGGAATGTTCAGGAGAGATTAAAGCTTCCCTTTCTGAAGCTTTGATGACTATCCACAGTCACATACTGCCCATGCTGGAAGGCATGCTGCTAAGAGTAAGAAAAGCACTTTCCTAAGTTTATTTCTCAATCCCTACAATGCTATTATTTAAAGGAACATTGTAACTAGAGCTTGCAGTTATACAGGGCAGGGGGACCTACTAGGCACCAATATATTTTTCTTATATATATTCATTTAGTGCTGGCTCTACCTGTTTATGTCACCTTCCTTTAATATTACCATTATTCTTTGTGAAATTAGTAGGAACTATTCCCACTTTTGCCATATGTTACCAGAAATTTAATTTTAAATTTAAATGGTTTCAGAAGGTGTCAATATTGCTTGTGCTGTGCGACTTAAGCTAGTGCTTCTCAAACTTTAATGTACTTACAATTTTCCTGAGAGATCTTAATGTGCTTACAATTTCCTAAGAGAAAAAAGTTAGAAATCCAACTTTGAAATTCTGTGGATCTGGGGGGAGATCTGTGACTTTGGATTTCTAACAATGTTCTCATTGTACATCAACTGCCCCAAAGGACATAAGATGATGGGATAACTTCTTTTTTTTGGTGGGGGGGGCATGGATTGAATCTATGGTTGCTTAACCAATGAGCCATGTCCCCAGCCCTTTTTACTTTTTATTTTGAGATAGGGTCTTGCTAAATTGCTGAGGGCCTCACTAAGATGCTGAGGCTGGCTTTGAACTTGCAATCCCCCTGCCTCAGCCTCCTGAGCCACTGGGATTACAGGCATATGCCACTGCACCTGGCAACACTGTTTCAAATAGCCTCATCTACCTGGTCAGCAAGCCCTATTCAACATTAGAAGACCTGCTATGGTCTAACCAGAATTCTAGAAGGACAGTTCTGTCATAGCATTTTAAAGGGGCTGGTACAAACAAAAGTATTATAGTTCCATACCATATATGTCTTGGTTGCTGATAGGGAAAAAAACAACTGTGAACAAGGTAGGAAGAAGAAATAATTTCATTGTTTCTGAAAAACTTAAGCATTTACATGTATGTGGTAATGGCCCATATCAAAGAAAAGAGGAAAAGAAAGCAAAAGTAAGAGCACACATGAAAAAAAATCATGAACAATAATAAATCTGAGCTAAGAAAACACTGTGGGCCAAAACTGAGGTGAAGGAAAATCATATTGAAAACACCTGTTTTCTCAACCATTGTGTTTACTCTTTAGTAGTCAAAAAATAGCCCAGTTTCTGAAGAGGCAGAGGACAAAGAAAAAAGATGTATTTGTTATAGGGACAAGTGAAGCTACTGAATGAAAACTTGAACTACTCTTTTTGTTTTTAAAACTAGTTTAAAGTAATCCATATGACTACACAGAATATTAGTACAGTGAAGGAGTCTTAATTTTTAAGGATGTGAAATAGGCATATGAATGTGCAAATAGAAGCCCATGAGTATTGAAAAAACAGAGTTGTTGAATCTACTTATGAAATGTGAAGATGAAAACTGATTTTTATAGCTATATCCGCAAATATCCAAACCTTGACCTGCTTTTAAATTTTAGATATATTAATTATGCTACAAAAGAAGTAAACATCAAATACATCTCTTTTACATAATCCATAACATCATTCCAGAATAAATGTGAATGTGTATCATAAATATAATTTTTATTTTCAGTTATAATAGCAAACTTTGAGTTTTACAAGAATGACTAAAAAATTATTCAAATAGCTGATAAACATCTATTAATATAATTTGCTGAATCTGGAATAAGTCTCTGAACATGCCACAATTTGAATATTTGGCACCAAGTTCCAATGTTCATTTTTTCTGAAAGAAACAATTGTACTAAATAAAATTCTTTTATAAATTTTGGTGATGGAATTTCTTAATCATAAACTCTCATCTCCCAGTTAATATTATGTTTCATCTGTTTTAAAACAAGCAAACAAACAAACAAAAAAACCAAAGGACTTGAAAAGCAAAGTTTTTTTTTCTTCATAATGAGGTCATTGTAGAATGATCCCTTAATGCAGAATAAAGGTTGAAACGAGTTTTTAACAACATGAAAATGAAGAAGAAACTGACAGAATTTTGTTAAAGTGCTAAAGACATCTGGCTTGCTTCTATATAAATCTGAAACATCCTGTAGCTTATCCACAATACCTCCTCCTTCTATTTTTTTTCTGGAAAAAAAAAATCAACCCTGCCAGCTTGTCTATGACCTCAAAGATACTTAGAACTCAAATACCTTTCTAGGTATTATAATGTGGATTCTTATAATAAAATCCCACTTTCTTACGCTTGTCTGAAGAAATCTCTGTGTTTTGTTTCAAAGGCCTTTGTGCTAGCTAGAAGAATTAAATATTGGCCTACTCAGATTCTTCTTAATGAATTGAATGTGGAGAGATCTCAATGAAAACTCTTTAAAACCAGAAAATTAGTGACACTGGATCATAACCTGAAACAGCAGGAATTCTGTCTTCCATTTTTTGTTCAAAGGAGGTTAACAAGGCTGATTCCACTTTGAAAGCATCATCTCAATTAGGAAAATTTTCATTGCTTTAACCTCCTGGCTAGAAGTTAGTGCTCATGAAGTGCTCCATCCTTCCTCCTAAAAAATAGGGTCAGAGGGATTTGGGAATGATTTACAAACCCAGGCAGCTTCAGAGAACAACTGAGCATCAAGGGCACATTTAGAAACCATTGTTTTATAGTGTGGAAGGACTTGGATAAGAGGTTCAGTGTAAGGAATGGACATAGGAATAGGGAGATAGAGTAAGGGTGATAATATTGGAAGACTGGATACAGTCAGAGACTTAAAGAATAAGGAAGACTCTGAGAATGTCTGGAAATTCTAAAATTTTAATTATTTTCTGCTTTTACACTTTACTGTTTTGGCAGATAGCCTTACTCTAATAAACATATTTGACAGTCATTCATATTGACATCATAAAGAGATATTTACACCTCTCCTCGGACTATACCCAAAGGACTTAAAAACAGCATACTACAGGGACACAGCCACATCAATGTTTATAGCAGCACAATTCACAATAGCTAAACTGTGGTGCCAACCTAGATGTCCTTCAGTGGATGAATGGATAAAAAAAATGTGGCATAAACACACAATGGAATTTTACTCAGCATTAAAAAATAACAAAATCATGGCATTTGCAGGTAAATGGATGCAGTTGGAGAAGATAAAGCTAAGTGAAGTTAGCCAATCCCCCCACCCCCCAAAAAACAAATGCCAAATGTTTTCTCTGATATAAGGAGGGTGACTCATAGTGGGGTAGGGAGGGGGAGCATGGGAGGATTAGATTAATTCTAGATAGAGAAGAGAGGTGGGAGGGAAAGGGAGGGGGCAGGGGATTAGCAAGGATGGTGGAATGTGATGGACATCATTATACAAAGTACACGTATGAAGACTTGAATTGGGTGTCAATATACTTTGTATACAAACAGAGATATGAAAAAGTGTGGTTTATGTGTGTATTAAGAATTGTAATGCAAAAAAACACAAAGTACATGTATAAAGACATAAATTGGTGTGAACATACTTTATATACAGAGATATATTGTAATTGTAATGCATTCCACTGTTGTCATGTATTTTAAAAAATGTAATAATAAAATCAATTAAAAAAAAGAAAATAAAGAGAGCCAACAAAAAGTCAGTACATACGTCATGATGTAATTGCCTGGGCAAAACTTCTATAAAATTCACAATGAAAGAAGTTAATGACAGTTGACTTGGGAAAAATAGAGAAAGCAAAACTTATATTATATTTTTCAAGCAAGATTTTATATTCAACTAATTAAGGTAATCAATTAAAATCAAAATTAAAGTAATGAAAAATTCATATGCTTTTGTGATGAATATAATCCCAAAGGTCACATGAATCAGAGTTAAATAATACACTGACTTTAAAAAATTTAAATGTTACCTGTTTGTGGTTATTCCACCCCACTCTTAGGAGACCTTGTAAGAGCAGGGACCAAGAATGCTATATTAGTTTTTGTTTCTTCATTGACCAGCATATACCAGTCAAGGCTCCCTAAATAGTTGATGAACCAAGCTCAAGTCTCATAAGGGTCTTAAAACTAGTGTTTTACCCCCTCAAAAAAAAAACAAACCCAAAAAGTTGAAATAAATCAATTATTAATATAAATGAGAGATATATAAAATAATATAAACAATAAATACAATAAAGGCCACCAAGATAAAAGTTTCTTCTTTGAAAAATCTGGCAGAATAGAACAAACTTTTGAAAAAAAATCAAATTAAAATGGAAGGAGAGGGCTGTAGCTGTAGCTCAGTGGTATAATGCTTGACTAGCATATGTGAAGCACTGGGTTTGATCCTCAGCATCATATAAAAAATGAATAAATAAAATAAAAAGTCATTATGTCCATGCACAACTAAAATTTTAAAAAGGGGAGTAGGTACAAAGTAATATTATAGATAAAAAGGGAGACACAATTACAGATGGAGGTTTTACAGAGAAAATGTGTGACTATGTGTAATTAATTTATATATTAGAGAAATTGTCATATTTCCAGAAAAATATAACTTACCCAAACTGAAATAGTCCTATAATCACTAAAGAAATTGAAGTACATGTTCTGAACTTCCCCTGTCACTATCTGCCTCCATCAGAAAGAAAATGCATCAGGTCTACATGGCCTCAGGAGTAACTCTTACCAAAGTTTCTAGGCTCATGTTGTTAAAAACTTTGGCAAATTCTTCCCTATTTTTTTAAGAAATATTTTGGTCTCATTTGATGAGACCAAAACATTCTTACATGAGATTAGAAAACATAATTTTTTAAAGAAGGAGGCCAGTTATAGGAAGCTCACTCAATCAACTCTAGATGTCATGATTATCATTTACTACAATCCCTTCACATTAACTTTTTCTAGACACTGTCAGACTAGCAGCTTACTCCCTCCATCTATTCATCTGGTTGGCGTCTGTAATCTGTGGATCCTACCACTTTCTCAATGCTCCTGTCCTGCCTTCACTTCCCTCATTACCCAGGTTAGGGTCCAGTCTGCTATGCCATCACTCCTCAGGGCATATTTTCAAATCCCACCTCACCAGCAGACTTTTCTGTCCTGAGTACACTCCATAAAAACCTCTCTGTTGGTAGAGATGCAAAGCTTCAGGAACTGGGGGAGGGAAAGCAACATGCTGAACTTCATCTCCCACTCTGAATAGAGCAGCAGAGCAGGCATAGCTTGTAACAGTTCTACTGATCTGCCACAATAGAGATAAAACACTGTACATATCGAAAATATAAGCATCAGTGAATGGCAACTAGGTGCAAGATGAATTGGAATTCCTACTCATCAAGTAAACTGAAAAGAATGTTATATAGACCAGAGCTCCAGATTTGAAGAGAGCACAAAACACGTCAGTATGGAGTATAACTTTCCTCAATTCCATAGCCTGCTTGCCAATCCTCAGTATGGAGCCATACTCCAGGTTGGACATCAGATTCTACAAGTGTGAGAAGCACCTTTGGCAGTGAGGTTTATTGAAAGTCTATAATAGGAAGCTTGAAGAAATAGCAAAAAAGCAAAGTTATTCTATTAGGATAAAAACACTATGAAGAGACTTAATATAAAAAATAAAAGCTACATAGTAAGCAAAAGAAAAAACATTAATGGGACTATTAAAAAAAATAAAACTTTGGTACATCAAAAGATAATATGAAGAGAGTGCAAAGGCACCCATGTAAAGAAAGAAAATATTTTCAAAATATATATCTGATAAGTGTTTAATATCAGAAAATGTGATAACATGTTGTTACAACTCAATAACAAAAAGCAGGAGAGGGAAGATGGTGGGCCAGAGCAAGGAAACATTCTGTGTCGCTCTGTGATCCAGATCTCACCTAGTCAGAATACTGCATCTCTGAGAGTGTTAGAGGACCCCTGTACAGCTGATTTCTGCAGAAGTCACTAGCTCTGTGATCCCCGAGCAGGGCTCAGAGCCTCAGCATTAGGACTCCGAACTCCTGGCTCCCAAAACCCAAAGCCCAAAGTTCTAGCCCACACAGGCTTGTGAGCGCTCAGCAGAATCACCTATCAGCACCTCTGCAGAACTCTCAGACTTCACTCTGCTCCCACGCAGGTCACTGGGCTGCTACCTACCCACAGCACAATGCCATTGCCCGGCTCCCCCCACCTCACCAGGCACCCTGGCACTGGAAGAAGACTGCCTCCATCTTGTATCACCTTTCTCACCATATTTAGTGAGAGCAGCTCCCAGATCAGATCTCCAACTGGCCAGGTACCAAGTTTCCAACTCCCCCTCTCCCCATCAGTGAAAACTCAACACAGTAACCACTCAGCACGAAACAGCTCTCAGTTGGACAGGTATGCAGTGCATCCAGGGTGCCGCCCACCTGGTGTGAGCCTTGGTGTGAGAGATCTCACAATTGGGAAATGCTAAGGGAGAGGAAGACAAGGCTAAAGTTTGGAGCCAAACAGAGAGACCAGGAACTGGGAAATCTCCAGGCAAGATAGAGAGATAGTACTGGGTACTCAAGTCATATGAGCAGTCCCCAAAGGAGACCCGTGAAGTGCAATCTCCCTGCAGGTACTGGTGGGTGGCACTCCCTACTTCCAGGTACCCTACACCACAACTAGTCTTCCCATCCTGGTTACCTCCACCATCCTGAGAGCAGAGACACCAGTTTACAACAGACAACCCCACCTATTAGATGAGATGAGAAGCAGGAAAGTTAGGGATCTCTAAAACTAGCAACAACCCTGGTTTCTTTCTTCAAGTATTTTTTTTCTCTCTATTTTCTATCCCTCTATCCTCTGGCCCTCACATCCCCAACATATGTGAAACCAAGAAGTTTGCATGAAATAGGATTTTGAGTCTGAGTCATCTGAATAATTTAATATAAAAGTGTTGTATATGCTCCCTTTTTATTTTCTTTTTTCATTTTTCTTTCCCCCTCTAAATTTTACTATTTTAAAATCCTGTATTTTTCTAAATACATATGTGTGTTTGTTTTATGTATGCTACTGTCTTACCACGTACTTGTCTACCCTAAATTACTTCCTATCTATTCTCTTGCTACTAACCCTCTTCATTAGGTTTCTCTTTCACACTTCCTAAGATCTCTTAATTCTATATCTTCTCATCCTACCACTTCAGCATATAATCCTATGCCCCAGCCCCAGTTCCTTGTCCACTATCAGAAACCATAAACCTTTTTACAAAACTACTGATTATATTTTAGATAATAATTGAATACAACATTTCTGTACATTGAGACTAATCTGTAAACAATCTTAATAACAAATTGTTCATAGGTGGTATATTGTTGATAGTGGGATCTGTTAACATTGACCTTCCCTACAAACATCTTGGAACCCTACAAGAGCACTATTAACCGATAGGGTAAAATCAATAAACTCCAGACACACAGAGCTGAAAAGGAAGACACATGAGCAACATGAAAAGACAAGGAAAGAAAGTGCCCCAAATAAATCAAGACACCACATCATTAGAATCATTGGCAGCCACAGCAGAAGAAATGACAGAGAAGGAGTTCAGGATGTACATGATTAAAATGATCTGTGAACTCAAGGAACATATAAGAGAGCAAATACAGGCAGTAAAAGACCACTTTGACAGGAGCTACACAAACAAATACAGGAAGCAAAAGATCACCTCAACAGAGAGATAGAGGTTCTTAAAAAAAAAAATCAAAGAGAAATCCTTGAAATGAAAGAAACAATAAACCAAATTAAAGCTCAAATGAAAGCATTACCAACAGAGTAGATCACTTGGAAGATAGGACATCAGACAATGAAGACAAAATATACAATATTGAAAAGACCATAGACCACACAGTGATAATGGTAAGAAACCACAAGCAGAACATTCAAGAAATATGGGATAGCATAAAACGATCAAATTTAAGAGTTATTGGGATAGAGGTAGGCATAGAGTTCCAAACCAAAGCAATGAACAATCTATTCAATGAAATAATGTCAGAAAACTTTCCAAACATGAAGAATTAATTGGAAAACCAAATTCAATAAGCCTACAGGACGCCAAATGTACAAAATCACAACAGATCCACACCAAGACACATTATAATAAAAATCAAACATACAGAATAAGGAGAGAATTTTAAAAGTCATAAGGGAAAGTAATCAGATTACATATAGGGTAAAAATCAATTAGGATAATGGTAGATTTTTCAACACAGACCCTGAAAGATAGAAGATCCTGGAACAACATGTATCATGCTCTGAAAGAAAATGAGTGCCAACCAAGAATCTTGTGTCCAGAAAAAATTAAGTTTTGGATTTGAAGATGAAATAAAAACCTTCCATGATAAACAAAAGTTAAAAGAATTTATAGCTAGAAAATCTGCTCTACAAAATATCCTTGGAAAAATTTATTCCATAAAGAGGAAATGAAAAACAACAATGAAAATCAGCAGAGGGATGTAGTACCCTAAAGGAAAAACTAATCAAAGAAGAAAAAGTCAATTCAAGTTAAATAACAAAAATAATCAAATATGGCTGGGAATACAAACCATGTCTCAATAATAACCCTGAATGTTAATGGCTTAAACTCACCAATCAAAAGACATAGGCTAGCAGATTGGATCAAAAAAAGAAAAACAAAACAAAACAATATGCTGCCTCCAGGAAACACATCTGATAGGTAAAGACATAGACAGACTGAAGGTGAAAGGTTGGGAAAAATCATACCACTCACATGAACTGTGGATGCAAGCAGGGGTTTCCATCCTCATATTAAATAAAGTAGACTCCAAACCAAAGTTAATCAAAAGGGATAAAGATGGACATAACATACTGCTCAAGGGAACCATACACCAACAAGACATAACAATCATAAATATATATGCCCCAAACAGTTGTGCAGCTATGTTCATCAAACAAATTCTTCTCAAGTTCAAGAGTCAAATTGACCACAACACAATAATCTTGGGTGACTTTAACACACCTATCTCACCACTGGTTAAATCTTCCAAACAAAAGTTGAATAAAGAAACTATAGAACTCAATAATACAATCAATAACTTAGACTTAACTGACATATATAGAATATTTCAACCTACATCAAGTGGATACACTTTCTTCTCAGCAGCACATGGATCCTTCTCTAAAATAGATCATATACTATGCTACAAAACAACTCTTAGCAAACACAAAAAAGTAGAGATACTACCATGCATTTTATCAGATCATAATGGAATAAAATTCAAAATGGATGATAAAATTAAAAAAATAAAAATTACCCTAACACCTGGAGACTAAACAATAGGCTACCAAATGAACAATCAGAAGACATCAAGGAGGAGATTAAAAAATTCTTAGAGGTAAACGAGAACACAGACACAATATATCAAAATCTCTGAGACACTATGAAAGCAGCACTAAGAGGAAAGTTCAGTGCATAGAGTTCATTCCTTAAAAGAATAAAAGGTCAACAAATAGATGACTTCATGTTACATTTCAAAGTCCTAGAAAAAGAAGAACAAATCTGCAAAAACAATAGAAGGCAAGAAATAACCAAAATTAGAGCTGAAATCAATGAAATCAAAACAAAAGAAACAATTGAAAAAAATGACAAAACAAAGAGTTGGTTCTTTGAAAAAACAAATAAAATTGACAGGCCCTTAGCTATGCTAATGAAGAGCAGGAGAGAGAAAATTCAAATTACTAGCATATGTGTTAAAAAGGTAATATCACAACAGACACTATAGAAATATGAAAGATAATTATAAATTATCTTGAAAATTATACTTCAATAAAATAGAAGGTATTGAAGGCCTCAAAAATTTTCTAGAGTCATATTATTTGCCTAGATTGAACCAGGCAAATATACACAATTTAAACAGACCAATATCAAGTGATGGAATAAAAGAAACCATAAGAAGCCTATCAACCAAGAAAAGCCCAGGACCAGATGGATACACAGCCGAGTTCTACAAGACATTTAATGAAGAATTAATACCAATACTCTTCAATTTATTTCAGGAAATAGAAAAAGAGGCAGCACTTCCAAACTCATTCTATGAGGCCAATATCACCCTGATTCCAAAACCAGACAAAGACACATGAAAGTAAGAAAACTTTAGACCAACATCTCTAATGAACTTAGATGTAAAAATTATCAATAAAATTCTGGTAAATTGAATATAAAACATATCAAAAAGACTGTGCACCATGATCAAGTAGGATTCATCCCAGGTATGCTAGGTTGGTTCAACATACAGAAATCAATAAATGTAATTCATCACATCAATAGACTCAAAGATAAGAATCATATGATCATTTCAATAGATGCAGAAAAAGCATTTGACAAAATACAGCACCCCTTCATGTTCAAAACACTAGAAAAACTAGGGATAACAGGAACATATCTCAACATCATAAAGGCTATCTACGCTAAGCCCCAGGCCAACATCATTCTAAATGGAGAAAACATTAAAGACATTCCCTCTAAAATCTGGAACAAGACAGGGATGACCTCTTTCACCACTTCTATTTAACATAGTTCTTGAAAAATTGGCCAGAGCAATTAGACAGACGAAAGAAATTAAAGGAATACACATAGGAAAAAAAGAACTTAAATTAGCACTATTTGCTGACGATGATTCTATATCTAGAAGACCCAAAAAATTCCACCAGAAAACTTCTAGAACTAGTAAATTAATTCAGAAAAGTAGCAGGATATAAAATCAACATCCATAAAACAAAGGCATTTCTGTATATCAGTGATAAATCCTCTGAGAGGGAAATGAAGAAAATTACCCCATTTACAATAGTTTCAAAAAAAAATACTTGGGAATCAATGAAAGATGTAAAAGACCTATACAATGAAAACTACAGAACCCTAAAGAAAGAAATCAAAGAAGACCTTAGAAGATGGAACGATGTACCTTGCTCTTGGATAGGCAGAATTAATATTATCAAAATGACCATACTACCAAAAGCAGATTTAATGCAATTCCAGTCAAAATTCCAATGGCATTCCTCATAGAAATAGAAAAAGCACTCATGAAATTCATCTGGAAAAATAAAAGGCCCAACATAGCTAAAGAAATCCTTAGCAGGAAAAGTGAAGCAGGTGGCATCACTATACCAGACCTTAAACTATATTCCAGAGCAATAGTAAGAAAAACAACATGGTATTGGCACCAAAACAGACTGGTAGGCCAATGGTACAGAATAGAGGACACAGAGACTAACCCATAAAACTACAATTATCTTATATTAGACAAAGTTACCAAAAACCTGCATTGGAGAAAAGATACTCTCTTCAACAAATAGTGCTGGAAAAACTGGAAGTACATATGCAACAAAATGAAATTAAATCCCTATCTCTCACCATGCACAAAACTCAACTCAAAGTGGATCAAGGACCCATGAATTAAACCAGAGATTCTGTGTCTACTAGAAGAAAAAGTAGGCCCTAATCTTCATCATGTGGGATTAGGTGCCAACTTCCTTAATAAGACACTTATAGCACAAAAATTAAAACCAAGAATCAGTAAATGAGATGGATTGAAAGTAAAGTTTCTTCTCAGCAAAAGAAACAATCTGTGAGGTGAATAGAGAGCCTACGTCTTGGGAGCAATTTTTTTACCCTGCATATATCAGATAGAGCACTAATATCTAGGGTATATAAAGAACTCAAAAAGCTAAGCACCAAAAAAAATAAAACAAATAATCCAATCAATAAATGGGCCAAGGACATGAATAGAAACTTCTCAGAAGAGGGTATACAATCAATCAACAAATATATGAAAAATGTTTATCATCTCTAGCAATTGGAGAAATGAAAAACAAACTAAGATATCATCTCACTCTAGTCAGAATGGCAGCTATTATGAAGACAAACAACAATAAGTGTTGGCGAGGTTGTGGGGAAAATGGTAGATTCACACACTGGTGGTGGGACTGCAAATTGGTGCAGCCAATATGGAAAGCAGTATGGAGATTCCTTGGAAAAGTGGGAATAAAACCACCATTTGATCCAGCTATCCTTCTTCTTGGTCTATACTCAAAGGATTTAAAAACAGCATACTACAGCCACATCAATGTTATAGCAGCACAATTCACAATAGCTCAACTGTGGAACCAACCTAGATGCCCTTCAGTAGAGAAATGGATAAAAAAATGTGGCATTTATACACAATGGAATATTACTCTGCAATAAAAGAGAATAAAATAAATCATGGCATTTGCAGGTAAACGGATGATGTTGGAGAAGATAATGCTAAGTGAAGTTAGTCAATCCCCCCAAAACAAATGCTGAATGTTTTCTCTTATATAAGGAGGCTGATTCATAGTGGGGTAGGGAGGAGGAGCATGGGAGGAATAGACAAACTCTAGATAGGGCAGAGCAGTGGGAGTGGAAGAGAGGGGTCTGAGGGTTAGCAAGAATGGTAGAATATGATGAACATCATTATCCAAAGCACATGTATGAAGACATGAATTGGTGTGAACATATTTTATATACAACCAGAGATATGAAAAATTGTGCTGTATATGTGTAATAAGAATTGTAATGCATTCCATTGTCATTTATTTTTAAAAAATCAATTAAAAAATTTAAAAAAATAACAAAAAGCAAACAGCTGATTTAAAAATGAGCAAAAGACTTAGACATTTCTCCAAAGAACATGTACAAATGTCCAATAAGCACATAAAAATACTCAGCATCACTAATCATTAGAGAAATTGCAAATCGAAGCCACATTCAACTAGCACTTCACAAACATTAGAATGACTATTATCCAAAACCCAGAAGAGTTACTAGAAGGATGCAGAGAAATTGGAACCCCTGTGCACTTTTGGTTGGAATATAAAATGGTGCAAGCACTGTAAAAAGTAACACAGAGACTCCTCAAACAAATAGAATTATCGTATGATTCAGTAACTTCTGTATATATATCCTAAAGAATTGAAATCAAGATCTGTAGCAGATATTTATACATGCACCTTATAGCCACATTATTCACAATAGCCAAAGGGTGGAAGCAATCCACGTGTCATTAAAGAATGAATAGATAAACAAAATGTGGTCTATTCATAAATGGAATATTATTCACCCTTAAAAAGAAAGTAAATTCTGTCAGCTGGCTATAATATAAATGAAGCTGGAAGACATTAAGCTAAGTGAAAAAAGAAAGCCAGTAACAAAAAGACAAATAATGTATGATTCTACTTACATGAGGTTCCTGGAGGAGTCAAATTCTTAGAGACAGAGGGTAGAATGGTGATGTCTAGGGACTGGGGGAATGGAAAAATGGGGTGTTGTTTCTTAAAGGGCAGTATTTCAATTTTGCAAATAAATAAACGTTTGAAAAGAGATTGTGATGATGGTTGCACAACAATGTGGCTGTTCCTAATACCACTAAATGTTATACTTTAAAAAACACTGAAAATGTTGTTACATATATTTTAATCTCAATTTAAAAAATTGTTTTTTAAAAGACAAAGGCTATAAAATCATGAAAGCATGCATATCGTATGGGAAGTGAGTCTCATGAGATTCCAGCCAGATGGAATTAACACATTTCCTCTTCACAATATCTTCCCACTTCATTTGGTGGCTATGGAAATCTGTGATGCATCAGGGTGAGTAACTTTGAGTGTACCTGCTGTGGGAGGACTAATTACAGGTTCTCCAACTTGGGGAGAAACCAGAAAAACAAGTAAAACAGTTTAGAAGGGCTGGCTGAACACAATAAGTTGAGGGAGATCAATGAAGGCCAAAAGTATTTGAGTGAACTTGATGATTCTAGAACATTCTTGGTAAGACTACTCATAACAGGCACCAAATTACTTATTATACCGATGCAATTTGTAGAATGAAGTCTGTAGACTAATTGGACAAATGTATAGGCACTGGGGATTGTTTATCCGATACCGAATGTAACAAAGAATCTAAAGGTTCTCCTTCTGAAATATGCAAAACTGACTCATGGATGATTAATCTAATCTTGTGGTTTGGGATAACAATGATTTTATGTAATTTAGAAAGGTCTGGCTCCACTTCCTATGGAAATGTGAACATTCTGATTTTTTTTTCCACATTCCCTTCTACATAGCCAGTGTCACTGTGAAAAATATTTAAAGAAGTTTAAACAAAAATGGACAGCGAATAACATAAAACTAAGAAAAAGAATATAATAAACATGGTGCCTGAATGAATTGAGAATTTATAGAAAATATTCAAGAAATAAGAGAAAATGACAAAAGATAAGCTGGGAAGAGCTTTAATTTTTTTTTTTTTTAGTTGCAAATGTAAAAATAATTTTTAGAAAACCATGGTGCTAATTTAGCTTTTGGCAAGATTTAAATAGACAAATATTCAATGTATGACACAATTAGCTTCAAGAACAGATGTTATGCTTCCAGGTTCATGGTGGTGCCAAGGGGTACCAGCACCTGTGATGCCCGAGGAGAGCAGTGAAGGAAGAGGATACAGCGATGACAGCTACTGGGAGTTAGGAACAGCAGGAAAACACGCAAGGAACTGCCAATGGACTCCATCAGCAGCAGCACCTCTAACTCACTGGCAGCAGGATGGTAACTGAAGATCTGGTGTATCTAAAGCACACACCAGAAGGATGTGCTGTGTCCAAAGACACACTAGCTCCAGGTGGCAAAAACTAATCAATAACACATTTCCTTTTTTTTTTTTAATTGAAATTCCTCTTGATCTTGATTTACAGAGTGTTTATCTTGTAAAAGCCACCTTTCATTTTGTAAAGATGGCCATTTTATTGCTTGGGGTTTTGGACAAATCTCTACCTGCATATATCATCATTATGCAGGTTGTGATGATTTATATCCATACCACAATGATTATTCAGCATTTAACCTTCCTAAGTCTTTCAAGACAACATCTATCAACCTAGGGGGTGTTCCTCTTGGTTGAGCAATTGCTAACACTGCTTGCCACTTTCTAGACATATTTCCCTTGGTAGAGTTCACTATAGCGTAGCACACTTTCTTTCTAGAATCTGGACAGGAACAAAATCACATTTTCTAATTAGATCTATATTTGTCCTTATGACATAGCACTGGGGAGAATCACACATTCACTTGTAAATCCTCAAAAGATGACTTTAACTTTTTCAGCATTAGGTCTTAGTGATCTTTTCTTATTGAAATTTAATCAACTTATAGTTGATGAAATAGGCACAAGAGCATGGGAAGAGCAACTGTTACAACTCTAGGGGATGCCTGGTCTTCTTCCCATTATTTCTATTTCATGAATTTAATGTTTTTGAAATTTAAGTCTAAGGAATTCCCTTTTAATATAGGTCAAGTACCTTGTCTCTTTTTCGCAAACTTTATAAAGAAAATGTGGATTTAGACTTACTTGATGCAGATAAATCCTGTGAGTATGAAAAAGATTTTATAGGGAGATATAGATCTGAATTCTGCTCCATCACATGGTAATAGGATCTTGCAGGAATTTCTTTACTTCTCTGAGCTCCATTTCCGGTCAAGAATGGTTACCTCTGCTGTGTGTTGGGAGGTAGCAAATGAAGTGATGAAGCATATATGCTTAGCAGAGCACTAAGCACAGTGTAAATGTTTAAAAAATTTGAAGATAAAAGTTTAAGAAATTTATGTGTTCTTGTGTGTGTTCTGAGGAGGAGAAAGATGGGGAGACAATGACAAAAGAGAAGTACCACAACAGAGTACACTAATATCACAGGCTGCCTAGGATACATAGATAGGATCTTAATGTCCTTTATAATACAGAATCACAGACTAGATTAAAAGGCCCATCATCTGCAGCCCTCTCATAAAGCAGATACTGTATAGGACTCCTTCCACATCCTTTGGAGTTCAGTGGGTTCTACTGCATTCAACTTGGACCTGTGTTCAGACACATTCAGACTCAAGGATGACATCATCTCTAAAACAGATTAGAAGGAATTGAAAGATGTCACTTTATGTCCAGTCTCTAACATAAAGGTTAACAGATTTCCCTGTTTTCTTCCTTTCTTACTCTCTAAGAGATGGTCATTTCCCAAACTAGGATGTATTTATCCTATTTGTTCTTCTTTTGGTAATGTTTGGATTGAAAAAATCTTCCATTTGTATGTTGTTCTGGTCTGTTGGACCATCTTTTATCAGATTTCTTAGAATAGTACCTGATAACTTTCAGAGAGTCTTGAAGACTAAGCTGAAAACAACCAGCAGTTTCAAAACAAGCTCAGTGACCAAGGTCAACAGCACACCAGTGAGACCAATGTTTGTTATTTGAACATTAGAAATGTTTTGACATCAACTTGAAAAGGAGGGTTATTTGGTTAATGAATCTGGCACAGCTGCAGCTGGAGAGTCAGGGGAGGGTGAGATACTGAATGAGTTCAGAAATCAAGGAAGCCATTATGAACAAGCAGGGTCATTGCCAACATGTTCCTGCTTCTCTCTAGAAGATTTGAACTTCCTGTGAATCCTACCATTTAAGAGTACAGTATATTCCTCTGGGCTCCTATCACTTTGTAATATTGCAAAGAGAATATGCATATGTATCTATACAGATTTGGTCATGTGTATTTAAAATATATAAATGCTATGATTTTGCTTTTCTAAAAAAAAAAAAAAAAAAAAGAGTACAACCCTTTCCACTCTGGGAGACTCAAATGCCTCTAGTGAAATGCCAACATAAATGAAAATTTAATTGCTTTTCACCTGCAGCACCTGTGCAAATAAATTGTACAAGGCTTCGGACAAGTTGAAGAGCCTCAGTATGTTATAGAAGGAACAGCTGGTCCGGTAAGTGTTCATTTGCTGAATGGTTTTTGTAGTCCCAGCTTGAGCTGGAAAGGAATCTCTGGAAAGACAGCTAAGCCAGAGCTTCCATGCAAGAAGCATCTGTCATGTAAACAACTTCATGGGAGATGCCCTCCCTTTTGGCTGTGACAAATGATGGGAAAGGCTGCCATCTGAAAGAGCAACAATGCTAGTCAACATGTGTTTTTCTGAAGTGACACAACAAGTTTCCATTTTCACTAGTTCATGTTGTTATACAACAAATTCATACGCACTAACCATCACTGACCCTGAGGCCTACAGTGTGTCAGAGATTCTCAAGTAAAGGAAATAAGATGATTTTACTTAAAAATAATGAATCACATACTTGAAAATCAGCGAGGATAAAAAGATACCCCCATACTCCTTGCCCACCAGGTATCACATTGTCTTACTTTTACTTTTGACTGCCTTCCATTTCTAGATCCTTTCCCATCCTTTGGGTTTAATTCCTGAATGAGCAAACAGCTTGACTTTGGTGAGTATTTACCCAACATCATCCTTCACTATCCAAATCTTACCATGAATTTCCAAGGAGAGTACTTTGTCTGGGATACCCTGTTCCCAGGTTCACAAGATGGGAATTCAAAATTCCCATGAGAAAGAGATTGAATGCAAAACACCAGGGAAACCTTCCCTCTGAGGTAGATTGTTCTGAATTTCAGTCTTTGAGGAAAAAGATTTTTTTTAAATGATGGTCATTTAAAATAATATTTTGGGGGAAAATAGCAATACTTCAAGGAAAAACAAATGACACTTGATTTCCTGTAGACCCTTTAAGATCCAAAAGTTGAGTTGATTCATGATGATATTCAGTACAACATGAGGGTCCAAATACTATTGGAAATATTATTACAAATGACTTTATAGCCTAAGACAGTGGCTTGCAATTCTTACCCAGTACAGTTCTATCCTCATTGCCTAATAATTCTCTCTGCACATTTCTTTACACTTCAATCTTTTATCATTAATCAGACATCAGGCATAAATTCGGAGCTCAGTCAAAGTAATAGGAAATTATACCACTCTTATTTGGAACAACTAATAGTTTCCACTTAAGTGAAATGAATTTTATTTTACACCAAATTCAATAATGCAGCTCTAATCTAGGACTTCAGTGTTATGCTCTACTTGCTGGAAGTTCAGTTCCTTCAATTCTTGAACTTCAGCAAAGAAAATCTGAGCTCTACTTTTCTGTTCTGCCACTGAGTTACTATGTAATTAACCTAAATCAGCTGAAATCCCTTTGACTTTGTTCTTCTTCTTCTTTTGTTTGTTTTTTATCCATTTGGAAAGTGCCAATAACCCAACTTCATTCTACAAAGTCATCCAAAGTCAGAAATCTCATTTTAGGATTTTCAAACTATGTTTCTAGAAGCTCAGAAATTCTTCACAATTGTTTTAAGATGCTGCGGGCAAACAACTCAGTCAATATTTTAAATTTTTGATACATATTTTAACTCTTTGGAAATATACTAGTAATTACTAATGCATATATGTTATATGTAAGATATCAAAATACGTGGTAAGCAACTTCCAAGATACTGCCTTGTTAACCTATTCTTCGGTAAAAACCTCAGTATAAAGCTCCTTCCATGAAATAAATGAATGTGTGTGCGCACACACACACACACACACACACACCCTTCCTTTAAATATGTTATTTGCTAATAATGATGTAGATTGGTTCTGGTCTGTCTTTGAAAAGTCAGTGACAAATTTACTCTCATTTCTTAATATGTTTAAGCAAGTCCCCACATATGTGGTGTGAAAGGCTTTGTGAAGGCCTGCATGCTAAGAGGGTCTAGGTTGTTATATGCAACCTATTGACAATGTAGCAGGATGACCTAGTGGTCATGAAAAACTCTTAGAGCAAGGTTGCAAGGACTGTTAACTTTAAGAGTAGACACAGGTCTTTCATTAATGTGACTAGAGGCTTCCTTCACATTCTGCAATGATTTCCACAAAAGTATTTACTTTCCTAAAAAAAAAAAATCTGAAGAGGGCTGGGCTGCAGCTCAGTGGCAGAGTGCTTGCCTAGCATGTGTGAGGCACTGGGTTCAATCCTTAGCACCACATAAAAATAAATAAAATAAAGGCATTCTGTTCATCTACAACTACAAAAAAATAAAATAAAATAAAAGGTGAAGAGGCTTCCAAGAGTGGCTCACTCTATGAGCTGTGTCTAAATTTTCTTCTTCCACAATAAACAATAAGGTAAATATTTTAGGATACCTAAAGATTTTGTCTCTACATTAAAAACTTACTGTAATTATGATTAACTCATATAAATACACTGAGTTTATAATTATTATTTTAAGGTTATTTCTTAAGTGTCTAGATAGGTCTGGATCTTTCTTTCTCTCTCTCTCTCTCTCTCTCTCTCTCTCCCTCCCTCCTCCCCGCTGCCTTGTTGATCCAACACCACACCTCCTGACCTACCCAGCCTCACTTTCACTCTCAACCCCTCTCCTAGAACTACAAAATGTCACAGTTGGAATTGAAGAGGATAGTGGGGCTGATGTGGTTTGCTAAGACAGCCTCCCTGAGAAATCACAAATCAAGAGTCTGATTTATAAAGCACCTATATTTGCTTAGCCCTTCCCATAGCGGGCCTTATCTTAAATGAACCCATGAGAGGAAGGCCTTGGGGCTAGTCNTCTCCTCCCTTCCTTCCCCTCCCCTCCCCTCCCCTTCTCTTCCCTTCCCTTCCTTTCCCTTCCCTTCCCTTCAATCTTTAATTTTCAGGAGTGAGATCCTACCAACATTGATGCTGGTAGTGAATGTGTTGCAAGGCCACTGATGTCTTCATTACTATGGAGAAAGCTGGCATTCACTTGATGAACAGAATCAAAGGGATTATAATTTTGTTGTAGCCAATAAGTGGGTTCCCTCCCTTTCTTTCTTTTTTTTTCTTTCCCAGGGGCACTCTACCACAGAGCTAAATCCTCTGCCCTTTTTAATTTTTTTTTTTTGTTTTGAAATAGTGTCTTGCTAAGTTGCCTGGGCTTCCCTTGAACTTGTGATCCTCATGCCTCAGCCTCCCAAGTAGCTGAGATTACAGGTATGTACCACAGTGCTTGGAGAAATATGCATTTCTACACCCAAAAATTATTATGTGGATTTAAAACGTGATAAACAATATAACTAATACTTGGGATGGATTAAGTACTATTAGAAACAAATCTAGTCTGGGAAGAAAAAAATGCACTTTCTAAGTGGTAGAATGAATTCAATGGCCTGCTATTTAGTGCCTATTAATAAGTCTTAGTGAACATAATAAAGAAATAAAACAGAATAAAGAAATGTAGATGAATTTTCATCAATGAGAACTCTAAAATGGAAAGACAAAACTCTAGTATAAGCTATAAAATATAGGATTTGAGAATGCAAAATTAGACTCTCTGCTCCTCCCTGTATGGCAGATAGCTACATTTTCACACCTTGTGCAGTTTCAGCTATGTCCCTGAGATATTATATTGAAGGCCGGAATGAATGGATTTGGCCATATAGGTGCCTGGTCACAAGAGCTGATTTCAATTTCAATAAAGTGAATACTTTCATCAATGATCCTTTTGTTGACCTCAACCATATGGTCTACATTTTCAATGGCACAGTCAAGGCTGAGAATGGAAAACTTGTTATCAACAGAAAGTCCATATTCAATTTTCAGGTGTGAGATCCTATCAACATTGATGCTGGTAGTGAATGTGTTGCAAGGCCACTGATGTCTTCATTACTATGGAGAAAGCTGGCATTCACTTGATGAGCAGAGTCAAAGGGATTATTATTTTGTTGTAGCCAATAAGTGGGTTCATGGTATCAAGTATTCACTTAACTTTTCTGAGCTTATTTCTATATTTGTAAAATTAGGTGCTAAATGTAATAATTCCAAAATTTTCACATTGCTCATAGTTAGAAAGGCTTTCTTTCCTTTCATTCTACTTTAAAAATAGTTTTATAACAGTAGAAATTAAGAAGAACTATTGTCTTTCCATTGTACTCTTTATCATCTTGTACTGTAGTCTTATGTATCCATATTGTTGTATAATAAACACTCATCATTTTAATAAGTGCTCAAATTACAAAATTGTCTAGGTCCTTTGGAATTAGTATGTAGATCTTAAGGGTGTTCAATGTGTTCCTATACAACAAAGTGTTAGTCAGTACCCAAGATGTGTAAACCACTGTCTAGATGCATAATCCTTATTCTTAAATTTTTTTTAATTCCACAATTGAGAAATAAAAAATAATAAAAATGAACCAAATGAACAAGCATTAGTGGCACAAGGATAGTTTTTTAAGCATAATGTTATCTGTACAGATAGCTCCCATCTTATAATAGTTTGGCTTTTGATTTTTCCGCTTTACCATGCATTCAACAATACAAATCATATTATGAAGTTTGTATTTTAATCTTTTCCCAGATTAGCAATATGTAGTATGGCACTCTTTGGTGATACTGGGCATTTGAAGTGAGCCACAGTTCATAGCCACACAATCATGAAGATTAACAATGAATACTCTACTGGATACTCTGTTGCTCAGCTAGGCTATTTGGTAGGTTAAGTGCACTAATGCATTTTTAACTTATAATATTTGCAATTTAGGATGAGCTTATCAGGACATACCCCCATTGTAAATCAAAGAGTGTCTGTATAGGATGAGGAAAACTTGAAGTAGAGAGTGGCATTTTGAGTGTTAGACTATGTGGTAACATTTAGATACCCTGAAAGGAGTGAGGTACTCATTGCTCCCAGTTGCAGGGCATGTTTGCTATTAATAGCTCACATGTGAATTTTCCCCTCCTTGATATGCCCTAGATCAAAGGGAACTGCCTAATGAAAATATTAATTTGTATTATTATTTTTTGCAGGCATTTTAAAGGGGAAGGGGACTCCCAAGTTTCACTCACTGGACTTAGTTTGGAACATTTTTGCCAGCTTAGAATTTCCATGGAATTAATGGGAGCTTCTGTAGCAATTGCATGTCAGTTCAAATCTCCCTTTATAGAATTCTGATCCCCTTACTCTACTGAATGTGTTGGTCCCAAGACAAAATTCTCCAAAATGTCACAGGCAAACCATTCTCACCTTAGAATAATTCCCAGTAAACAACACATGTGACCATTGGTGACAGGAGTGGTCAAATTAAGGAGGCATGAAAATGAATTCTGGAACTGGATTCCCTCCTAGCTGACTGGCAGAGGATCTATCACCAGTGGTAGATGAGGTACTTTGCTTACAATAGAAGTATAACTGTTAAAATTTTTAGCAGATGTAAAGTAGGTTGTAAATTGGGATATAGGGATAATAAATGCATTGGTGAGTACAATCTGAAGCTTTTTAAGCAGTCAGGGAAAAATAGTAGTCATTAAAACCAAGGAATTTGATGGCTATTTTAGGATTAATAAAGACTTTGAAGAAAGATGATGAAAGGCTGTAGGTGATTAATCACCTTTTTAAGGTCAAGTGCAAAATCAAAGATCTTAATGACAGCAAAAAGAGATTTTCATCTCCTTAAGGTACAAGTTAGATTGTAGGATCATGCCCAGGAGTTAATTGCAATGGTAGCAGAGTTCCAGAGAAGGTTAAATTTGCAAACATGAAAATTCAGGTACATCAAGGTCAAGACCTTTTGTAGAAGGAGTTGTGCATGGTGATACATACTAGCATGATCTGTATTGACACATTATCAATCTTGAATCTGCAGATTTCCCTTAATACTCATTTCTGGGTTTGGAGAAATGACCTTCTCTTCCATGTTAAAGGTAGTTCACTGTTTCTTTTCTTAACATATAATTTATGAACTTTTGTTAAATAAAGCAATATTTTAATTCCAAGTAAATTTATATCATGTTAACATCTTGTACAAATGGGACAGATAAAGAAAGAAGGTTAAAGTATTGGGGGTGAAGAAGGTAATTTGCAAAGGAAGTTGGTCTCTGGCATAAATTACTGGCCCCAGTCCAGCCCTAAACTCAGAAATGTTGCATAACAACAACAAAACAAATCTTATAGAAAGTTTTTAGCTGGAGCATCCTTCTTGGGAGATTAGAAAAACTCATTTTGCATTTGGCTAAATTTGCTGTTCGTATCCCTTCCCTGATACCTGGTCATTTGAAGCGTGATTTATATTGTATTTTTAAAACTTACATTCCATACATTCTCTTCCATCCTTGTACTTTTTCCATTTATATTTAATTCTGATTGTGTAATTTTCAATGATTGTGCAGTCTGGTTTTCATGGAATATAATATATAAAGCAAAGATCAGACAAGTAGGTACAAATTTAGTCTTCCACAAATATAACTTAGAAAATATCTGTAAGATAGTCTACTGAAGTATAATGTAGAGGAGTTTGTGTTCAGTAGCTAATTTGTATTGTAAAAAATTTAAACACACAAAAAGCCAAAGAGATCCTTTATGATTAATATAATTATCTTTTTCACCCCAACACCCTCAAATTATTTAACATACCCAGAAGCACCATTGTTAAATTTGTTACTGACTAGATATTTCTTATGAAAATATAATCTTAAACAAATTTCAGTATTTAGTTTTCATTTCACTTTAAGTATTATTAAACCTGTTTCAGAGGGAGACCCAGCAGTGGAAGCAGCCACAGGCATTCTTGTTCATTTTGGTCACTGGTCCTTGAACTCTCAAAAGAAGGATTTCAAGTGAGTCTCACACAGTAATAATTGCGAGTTTATTAGAAGCGAAAGGAAAAGGATAAAGGCACATTCTCAAGGAAGAAAGGGAGAGAGTAAGTTCTATCAAAAAGGCATGCCCCCTATCCTCCAGTTTTAATTGGGCTGTGGGTGGGGTGGGGTGGGGTTTCCCAGGGAAGTTTCCAAAGAGTCCCGCCCAGGTCCATCTCTGAACTTTTCACCAACAGAAGAATAGCATCATACTTTCAAGTATGTATTGTGCATGATTTTACCCTATGGAGGAGGAATTTTACTACAATAGTGACATTCCAAAGATCCAAACAGGTCACCTTGGCTCATGCTCAGTGGTTCTAATTGGAACTTGTTCTTACAAATTTTATGGTTGGTGAGCTTGCTTCTAATTTTCCTGTCTCTCTGAATCATGGGATACTGTCTGATAAAAATCACTGAAGTCCTCCCTTCAAGGTAGCTTGTGTTTATCTTACTGAAACCAGAGTTTGAGAAGAATCCAGATTCTCCACTTCTATTGGTAGGTAGGGTGTGTGTAAATTACAGGCCTCTGCACCTGAAAAAGCTCATTTTGGTGTTAGCAGCTCTAATGGCAAGTTATGTCCCCCAGTATTGCTGCAGACCCCAGCAGCTCACAGCCAATTTCTTTCTGGGTTCCAGTCTCATGAATTTGAAGAATGAAATCCACAGACAAGGAAGAGTAAGATTAAAAGAGTAGGATTTATTCAAGTGAGAAGAAAAGAGACAGAACTCCTGCAGGGCAAGAAAGGTCTTTATAGGAGTTGCTACTTAAGTTACTAGTCTAGGGGCTTATATAGCCACTGGATAGGGGTATTGATTTTTATCTAAGATAATCAAATATTGGAAAAATACCAAAGCTATTGGTCAAAATTTATGCTCTGCAGATATTGGAAAAGTGCCAGAGCTATTGGTTAAACCTGCAACATTCTGATTGGTTAGCCATTGAGTTTGTAGCCTTCACTCAAGTCTATCCTGCCTCTATTTTCCCACTGCCTTTGGACAAAGGAGTTGGTCGAAATGCTTGGAATGTTTCTACAGGTTAATCTCATGGAGTGGCCTTTACCTTTAGAGAAACTTTTGGGACCCATTTCCTTAACTGCTCATTTTACTATCTTTGTATCCTATCTTATTGATTACCATTAAGAAAGAGTCTTTGGGCCTGCATTTCTTTTGCAAATAATAGGTGGTTTGCTGAAAAATATAATGTATCTTATTGACTTAAGCCAGGGAAAGGCTAGAGTATTCTTCAGTAAATTACTTTCTTAAAAAAAAAAAAAGAATGTGGGGGTTCATTCATTATAGTAGGCCAAGTCTATAGAATTATCCCCTTAATCTCATGTTCTCACTGTTCATGTCTGTCTGCTACCTATCTCTTATGGTAAATCTGGACTGTCAACTTGATTGGATAAGAGACTTCCAGGTATATCAGAAGGTTTCAAGGGATGATTGACATTGGGACAGCCAACAGAGAGGCAGAGACCCACTGTGAATGTAGGTGGTACATCCCAATGGACTAGGGGCTTGGATGGAAGAAAGGTGGAATAAGGAGGAAGCCAACATGGATTCAGGTGCCATTTTTGTTGGACAGGTACTTATATTGCTGCTGTTGTTCCATGAAGAATCAGACTCCAGCTCCTTAACTCTTCCAAAGTGAACTCAAACCGGAGATTCTCCAGGGAGTTTTGAGGCCATTAGTCCTTCTTCTTGGACTGAGTAGTTACTGGTTCTTCCAACTCCCTCTGCAAACAGACATTGTGGGACTATACAGCTTCTGATCCTGTAAGTCAATCTAATAAATTATATTTTTTATAATCATATAGGGGCTTATATAGCTACTAGATAAGGATATTGATCCATATCTAAGCTAATCAAGTATTGGAAAAATTCCAAGGTTATTAATCAAAACTTATGATATATATATATATATATATATATATATATATATATATATATATACATACATATATAAATCACCTATTGGTTCCTTTCCTCTAGAGAACCCTGAGTAATATAGATTTGAGGAGTGGTTCCAGAGAAACAGAACTAGAAGTATAAATTTCTGTAGTTGATTTGGTAGTTTTTAGAGTTGGCTTTCCAAATTAGTTGCTTAAGTGTCTCCTGCTGATAGTACAGGCAGCGCTGTTAATCCATGGCATGAATAGTTTAAAGAGACATGCAAAGTAAATATATTCAATTATCTTAATTCACCACTTGTGAGACATAAGAAGTTTCATGACTCTGTACAAGATACTTTTGAACAAGGAAAACTAAGGAATATAATGACATTGACTGGATTCTTCTGTTGTTTCTGGACATAGAAACAATGGACAAGGATGGGCTCAGAGATTCAATTTTCAGTTCCAGATGTGCACAGCCAATCTAAAATCTTCTCAGTGTAATCTGAAGGAGCATCTTCTCTCCAGTTGCTATGGGACTGAGGTTGCCAAAAAACAAAATGGAAACCCTTATCTGGTGATTGGATGAATGATGATGCAAGTTTAACTTTTAGTCTTGAAAGGTTATAGTGGAAGTGAGGGCATTGCTTTGAAAAGAATGAGATCTGGGAAATTGGGATGAAGATTTGTGGGAGGGCCTTGAAGAGCCTGGGGACATTGAACTCCTACATTCTGATGAGTTTACTTTGCTAGAGGAAGTGGCTTCCCCACTCTTTGTGGTAGGGATATCTCCACTCCCACCTTCTGTGATATTACCATTTCCAACTCTCCCTGAGCAAATTAATCCTGCATTGCCTATGGAAGCAATAATAACCTTCTATAACCTGTTGCTGAGAATGACAATACCAATTCCTCTCAGGATCCACCTTTACCACCCACTTTTTGCCTGTAGGCAAAAATCTCTATGTCCTGATCCAAGTCAAAACAAATCCCTAGAGTTGAGTTACAAGTGTGACCCAAGAGGTGAGCTATACTCTAAAGAAATTTCTTGAGTTTTCTAATTCATACAAGCAGAGATCTGGGTAACATGTATATTAATGGATTTTAAGGATGTGGGATAATGGTGGAAGGAACATAAAATTAGATCAGGCTGAAATTTTTGATATGGACCCATTAAGCAGAGATTCTGAATTTAATGTAGCAGTTGGCAGTGTTATAAAAGGTACTAATAGTCTGTTTGTTTGGGTGAAATATGGGTCAAAAGATCTGTAGATCTGTGGTGTTGGCTAATCAATCATTTTTTCCCCAGAAGTCAAATAGATGGGAAACCCACCAAATTTTTACTTCATTTCTATAAGCAAAAAAAAATTTCTGGGGAATTTTTTTATCCCCAGGGCTGCAAATTCTCCAGTGAACTGACTGCCAATATCAAAGTAAGAACTTGGAGGACTGAAATAGAGAGGTTTTGAACATTTTATTTCTCATGCATTCCTTGGTGGTGGCAGGCTGGGATACAATGGAGGGCTACACTGCACCTGTATGCAGAGGGAATATATAGGATAGGTTGCATGCCTACTGCAGGTGAATTTCTTTGTTTTTGAGTACATTCTTTTACTTTACAACCAAGTAACTCTGCTTTGATTCTCACCTAAGGTTTGGAAATAAGGGCACTGGTTAGGTTACCCTCTTCATTTCCTTTGTTATCCCATTATTTACAATTCTTATCTTATTGCAAGCTTTCCTAGACACTGATTAGTGTTTAACCCAACACTCTGCCCACCACAGTACCTCAGAAGCCCCACAATTGCACAGCATCCTATGTCTTCTCTAAAGCCCTTGGGACAGGTTTCTGAAGGCACATTTCATCCATACTCCCCAAAGCAGTATGAAGAGCAAGAACGTATCAGCAGCCATGACAGTGTAATTAAGATAACATAGAAAGTATGGCATCATGTCAAGGGAAGGGCAGCTAACTATTTAGAGAATGGATCAATCAAAAAGGTATCAATAGGACTGGGGCTTTAGCTCAGTGGTAGAGCACCTACCTAGCATGTGTGAAGCACTGGGTTTGATTCTCAGCACCACATAAAAATAAATAAAGGTATTATGTCTATCTACAACTAATTTTTTTTTAAAAAAAGGGTATCAATAGCATTGATTCTATAAAAATTAGAGCTCTATAATTATAGATAGTAGTTGGGTTTATCCCAACAAACTTGTACAGGCATAAAATTCAATTTTGGTTCATGATTGCCATTTTTCTCTCTACTCTTTTCCCTCTTGTCCTCCTTCTCCTCTCCCAATCTTCTTCTTCTACTCTACTTGACTTCCTTTCACTCATCTATTTATTTATGTTTGATTGGTTCTTTCTATTTATCCATAAAGGTGAAATTGCCTGTGGTAAACTCTCACAAAATGTTCTTTGGTTGATGACACCTGAGGGTAACATCACCTGAGATAACAGTAGGTCATTAAGGCAAACCCCTGGGGGGTTTACTTGTATAGTCCACGGCCAACAAATGCTTCTTGTCTCTGACATTGCTACTTGTGCTACAGGCCAGTTTAAGAAAATGTTCAAGATATGTCAGTTTAAGATATATCCTTTATCTATGACCTTAATGCTGGTAGCTATGAGCAAAATAACATAGAAATGGCTATAGGCCACTGATGCCTGGGTTTTTTTATTTAGTGTTCTTAGTGTATCGTGCAGATGAGCAACCTACCTCTGCAAAGAGTTACTCTCAGTGCTTAAGCATTGTTTCAGCAGGCCATTCATTCTTTCATTTAGTTCATCTTCTGTTGGATTTTATGGTGGGTGGAAAATATCTATGTCCTGATCCTGAGCCCACTGTTGCATGGCATGCCTGTGAGATGAGTTCCTTGGTCTCTTTCAATAGCCTTTGATATGCCATACATGGAACTCAGCTGGATCAGTCCCTTAATAGTTGGCTCTTTAGCTGGGGAAGGCTTGCATCAAGCCTATAACTGTGTCCACAAAAGTCAATGCATATTCAGCCCCTGATAATGGGAGAGGCCCACTTAGTTTACCTGCTATCACTGAAGAGGGATATTACCTTGTTTGATATGCCTGAGACTTCCAGTTGTTGTGGGTTGTGCTGAGAGCAGGCAAGACTGGAATGCAGAAACATCAGATATTTTTATGTTCAGTTCCCTATGTGTCTCCATTGTCCACATAGTCTTTTGACCTGAGTGCTTTCATCTGCAGTGTAGCCAAGTGGCAACCTCTTCTACTGGGGCTTCCTCCAGCCATCTACCTTTGCCAGTTGGTCAACCTCATCATTTCCTTGAAACTGAAGAGAGCAATGGATAGTCACATGGTACGTTGTGTCAAGTTTGGTTTGGATACAATACTAAATATCTTCCCACAGCTGTTTTCCTCACAGATGCATGTCAATAATTATCCATTGTTGCTATTGAGGCAATGACAATGTGAGTCCTCTGAATATGGCTCAGCTGTCTGTGAATATAGTTAATGGCCCACTTTTGTGAGCAATAACCATCCATACTGCTTTCAATTCAGCACACTAGCTGGTGTGCCCTTGTCCTTCATTGATCCACAGAGTCTCAGTCACTGGATGATAGGCTACAGCTCTCCACTCTAAGGGGTTCCCTTTTGCTGATCCATCAGTGTGCCAGGCTGGCTCTAGTGTTGGAGGCTGACCTTCTTGAGTGAAGGGAGTAAAGGTGTGTCTTCTGGTGTTTTATCTTTTTTTGTCATATATGTGACTAGCCCCAGGAATGGCTGGAGCTCTAAGCTGAGAGATAAAGTGCTGTCCATTCCTCCTATGAAAGGTATTCACCCCATTTCATAGTGATCGCCATCTGAGCTTCCCCTGATTTGGGGGTCTTGGTCATTTATTGTAGCCATCCACCAATAGGGTAGGTGGTCACAGTTTGGCTGGTGCTTCTCTGGTGAAGGTCTTCATGGCAAGAAGGGCAGCATAAATAGCATACAATTATTGTTCCAACAAGTGATAACATTCATCTGCCTACTTCCATGACTGTGACCAAAATTCAATAAGGGTCTTATGTCCCTTAATCTGCTCCCATAAACCCTATTCAAAGCCATCTGGAGTGATATGGGTGGTAAGCTCAGCAGGTTACCATGTGTCTGGTGTCCTAATGTATTGTGACTATTTTACTATTTATTTGGCTTGATTAAATGCTTCAGTATGCCAATCAGTCTGGTCCTGTACTGTACCCCTCCTACACAAATTATAGAGGGGTCATAATAACTGAGCCAGATGAAGGATGAAAACCTTCCAAAACCTCAGTAGCCCCACAAATTATTAGATATGCTTTACTGTGTTGGGAGTGAAAATGGCTATCACAACCTGAGCTATTACCTTTGACCTGACCAGACAACACATAAGAATCTCACCAATAAGCTTACATTTTGTTAAAGTTCACAGCTCAGGCTCTCCCTTGGAAATGAGTCGAAAGCATGGGACAGCCTTAGTGGTTAAAAAGATTCAGAAGTAGGATAAAGGTCACCAATATAATGAAGCATTTTTATCTGTTCAGATCAGGACAAGGTTTCTAAATCTTGTGCTATCACACCTTGACACATGATGGGGCTATGAATATATCATTGAGGCAACATTGTAAACATCCATTATTGGCCTTTTCATGTGAAAGTGAAGCAGACCAGAGACTTCTACCAGAAGACTCTTACCATAATTAAGCAGAAACACCCACCATACTTGTAACATATAAGTTCCTCTTCTTGTCAGAAAGTTTTGTAACAGAATATCAGCCAAATTTCTGAAAAAAGAAACAAACAAAAGATACAACAACAACTCAATGTAGGATAGGACTTTCTATTTTTTGTGAGGACTAAATTACTCTGTCTTGCAAAAGCTAAGTTTGGTTGCAGACTTGATGATGTTACCTCTGATTTTGTGATAAAACTTCTAAAACCTCTGTCTAATCTTTAAAAATGGCACAAAAAGCTCTTGTCATGTAAACCTTCAAACCCCTCCTCCCACTGGGTATAAAGTTCAAAGAATTTCCAAACTCATTATCCAGAGAATTTTTAGGTGATATCCCTTCTGGACTCTGCAGTCAATAAACCTGCTTCCTGAAAATTCCTTGGGTTTCCAGCTTCTTCTGTCCTACATCTCTGCTAAAGAATGTATTAGCAAGAGCTAATACAAATGATATGTTCTCATCTGGGTACTGAGCTCTTCTAGAATGGTGACTATATTGGGATCACTGCATAAAGTGAAGGGATCACCTTATTTAATTCCTCATAATTCATTGTTATACATCAAGTTCCACCTGGCATTACTACTGACCACATAGGGAAATTAAAAGGACTGTGGCCTTTCATCTTTTTTTTGTTAGATTGGTTCCCAGGGTTTTTTTTTTTTTTTTTTTTTTTTGAGGCTATTGTGAATGGGATAGTTTTCCTGATTTCTCTTTCAGCTCATTTGTCATTGGTGTATAGGAATGCAATTGATTTATGGTGTTAATTTTATATCCTGCTATTTTGCTGAATATGTATATGAGTTCAAGAAGCTTTTTGGTGGAGATTTTTGGGTCTTGTAAATATAGAATCATGTCATTAGTAAATAGGGATAGTTTGAGCTCTTTTTTTCTATTAATATCCCTTTAATTACTGTCTTTTGCTTAATTACTGTGGCTAGGTTTTCAAAGACTATGTTGAATAGAAATGGTGAAAGAGGGCATCCCTGTCTTTTTTCATTTTTTAGAGAGAATACTATCAATTTTTCTCCATTTAGAATGATGTTGGCCTTGGGTTTATCATACATAGCATAAAAATATTGAGATATGTTCCTACTATTCCCTAGTTTTTCTAGTGTTTTGAACATGAATGAATGTTGCATTTTGTCAAATGCTTTTTCTGCATATATTGAGATGATCATGTGGTTCTTGTCTTTAAGTCTATTGAAATGATGAATTACATTTATTGATTTCTGTATTGAACCAATCTTGCATCCCTAGAATAAACCCCACTTGATCATGGTGCACTATCTTTTAAAAATGTTTTTGTGTGTGATTTGCTATGATTTACATGCCCACTGCACAGCTGATATTCTTCAGATGTCTTATGTATTTTTTTTTTGTTTACTTTACAATCAAGGTCACTCTGCTTTCATTCTCATCTAAAGATTGGAGATAGGGGAAACGGCCAGCTTCCCCTCTTTATTTTCTTTGTTATCACATTCTTTACAGTCCTTATCTTACTGCAAGCTTTCCTAGGTATTGTTTAGTTCTTAAACCCAACGTAAATGTGCAAAAGTCTGCATTGTATCATAATATTAGAGAATCATAGCCCCTTAACCAATTCTCAGACTCAAGCATGGAAGAACCCTGGTACAGCACCAAGAAGTTTTATTGTTAATCTTTCCTCCATCATTCTCCAAAGATTTTACTAGGCCTTTTACCAGGGTACAGCATTTTACCAGTATAACTGTGCATTGAGGGAATAATCAGATTTTTTCAGGATGACCAGATACTGACTCTGACTGCCATTGATTTTGTGGGATCCAAAATGTCATTATGGCCCTCCAGTCAAAGTAGGGGCTTATGGAGGTTAGGTGATCAATGGACTTTTGGTCAGGGTGGATCCAATGGGTCCTTGAAGTCATCCTGTGGTTATTACCCTGAATGATTGGGATAGATACACTTATCACTTGGCTGATTGCCCACATTGGTTCCCTAACCTGTGGTGTGAGGGCCATCTTGGTGGGAAAAGCCACATGGAAGTCATTAGAGTTGTTTCTACCTAGGAAAATATAAAATGAAAACAATATCATATCCCTGAGGGGTTGCAAAGATTAGTGCCACCATCAGGGCTTGAGGGATGCAGGGGTGTTGGTTCCTGCCATATTCCCATTTAACTGTCTTATTTGTTCTGTGAAAAAGACAGATGAGTCTGGTAGAATTTCGGTTGATTATTATAAGTTTAATCAGGTGCTGACTCCATTTGCAGCTGCTATACCAGATGTGGTTTATTTGCTTGAGCAGATTAACTCATCTCTTGGTACATGGTATGTGACTATTTATCTGGAAAATGCATTTTCCTTCATATCTATTCACAAGGTCCACAAGAAGCAATTTGCTTTCAGCTGGCAAGGACACTAATATATATTCACTGTCCTTTCTCAGGAGTATATCAACTCTCTAGTCCTGTGTCATAATTTATTTCACAGAGATCTAGATCACCTTTCTCTTCCAAAAGGTAACATGCTGGTTCATTACATTGATGACATTATGCTAATTGGACCAACTGAATAAGAGGTAACAACCCACTCTGGACTTTCTAGTGAAAGTGGGATAAGAAATAAGTTCTTTCTGGGATCTCAGTGGTGTAGGCCTTCTGAGATATCCCTTGTGTTGCATTTGGACCCTCATACAAACAAGAAAGAAGCACAATGTCTTGTGGGCCTGTTTGGATTTTGGAGGTAGCACACTCCTAGCTTGGGTGTGTTACTCCAGTCTATCTACTGAGTGACTTGAAAGACTGCTAGTTTTAAGTGGGGCCCAGAATAGGAGAAGGCTCTGCAATAGGTCCAGGCTGCTGTGCAGACTGCTCTTCTACTTGGGCTATGTGATCCTGTAGATCCAGTAGTACTTGAAGTAGCAGTGGAAGTTAGAGATGCGGTCTGAAGTCTTTAGTAGGACCCCATAGGTGAATTACAGAGGAGGTCCTTGGGATTTTAGAGCAAAGCCCCATCATCCACTACAGATAACTACTTTCCCTGTGTGAATAGTTCTTGGCCTTCTAGTGGGCCTTCGTGGAAACTGAATGATTAACCATGGGCAACCAAATCACTATGCTTCCTGAACTACCAGTCATGAACTGGGTACAATTTAACCCACCAAGCTATAAAGTTGAACTTGCACAGCAGCTCTTAGTCATCAAATAGAAGTGGTACATACGTGATCAGGCCAAAGCAGGTCCTGAAGGCATGCATGAAATGGCCCAAATGCCCATGGTTCCTACTGCTGCTACAATGCCCCTTTTCTCCCAGAGTGAACCTACGACCTCAGGGGTGAATCTTATGATTAGTTGACAGGGAAACAGAAGACTATGGCCTGTTTTACAGATGGTTCTGCACAATATCTGGGTACTACCTGAAAATGGACATTCTGGGACATCCCTGAAGGACAAGTGATGAAGAAAAATTTCACAGTAGCTAGAACTTCAGGCAACACATTCTGCTTAGAAGAAAAATGGCCAGATATGGTACTATATACTGATTTATGGGGTATATACAATGGTTTGGCTGGATGATCAAGGACCTGGAAAGAACATGATTTGAAAAACGATGACAAAGGCATTTGGGTAAGAAGTGTGTAAATAGACCTCTCCAAATGGGTAAAGGAAATACAGATATTTAGATCCCATGTAAATAAATGCTCATCAAAATGTGACTTCAGGGAACTGGGTTTATGGCTTAATGGTAGAGTGCTCGCTTCGCATGTGCAAGGCCCTGGGTTCGATCCTCAGCACAACATAAAAATAAATAAAGCTACTTTTTTTTAAAAAGGTGACCTCAGTTGGGCTGGGGTTTTGGCTCAGTGGTAGAGTGCTTGCCTAGCACGTATGAGGCACTGGGTGTCTCGAACCCTGGCACCATATAAAAATAAAATAAAGGTATTGTATTCACCTACAACTAAAAAAACAAATTTTTAAAAAAGGTGAACTCACTCAAGGAGGACTTTAATAATCAAATGGATAGGGTGATCCAGTCTGTGGATAGCAGTCCATCTCTTTCCCCACCTACTCCTTTCATTGCCTAATGGGCTCATAAAAAAAATGTGTCCAAGGTTGCAAGGATGGAGTCTATGTATGGGCTTAGCAGCACAAACTTCTACTTATCAAGACTTAACCTGATTATAGCCATTGTTGAATGCCCAATCTGCTAGCAGCAGAGACTGACACTAAGCCTTTAATGTGAAATAATCCCCCAGGGTGATCTACCAGTGCCCTGGTGGCTGATTGATTTTATTGGACGAACTTCTATCATGAACAAGGCAGCATTTCATCCTTAATGGAGTAGACATATATTCTGGGTATGGATTTGCCTTTCCTGCATGTAATGCTTCAGTCAAAATCACCATCTATGCCTTATCCACCATCAAGGTTTTCCACACAGCATTCCTTCTGACCAAGGAACTCACTTCATAGTCAAAGAAGTATGGCAATGGGATCATGCTCATGGGGTTCATTGGTCTTTCCATGTTCTTCTTACCATGTTCTTTATGGTCTTACCATCCTGAAGTAACTGATTTGATAAAATGGTAGAACTGGTTATTAAAGATGCAGTTCCAGTGACAATACGTTTCAGGGCTGGGCAAACCCTCCAGAAGATATATATGCTCTGAATCAACATTCCAATATACAGTATTGTCTCTCCTATAGCTAGGATTCATGGGTCCTGGAAACAAGGGGTGGGAATGGGAATGATACCACTCACCAATATCCTTAGAGACCCACTAGCAAAACTTTTGCTTACTGTCCCTACGACCTTATGCTCCACTGACCTAAAAGTCTTGGTTTCAGTAGAGGATGGCTTATACCAGGAAACATACCAATGATTCCATTGAAATCAAAGTTAGGACTTTCTCTGGCTACTTTGGGCTCCTCATGCCTCTGAGCCGACAGGTGAAGAAGAGAGTTATGGTGTTGGTGGGGAGGGTGTTAATTCAGATTATTAAGGGATATTAGACTATTACTCCACAATGGAGGTAAGGAATTCGGGAATGTATTCTACAGGACATCTCTTAATATTACCATATCTTGTTATTAAGGTTAATGGGAAACTACAACCCAATCTAGACAAGATGACAAGTATCTCAGACACTTCAGGAATGAAAGTGTGTGTCACTCCTCCAGGTAAATAACCAAGACCTGCTGAAGTGCTTGCTAATAGCAGAGGAAATTCATAATGGGTAGTAGAAAAAGGTAGTTATAAATACCAACTCTGGCCATATAACTAATTACAGAAATAAGGATTGTAATTATCATGAGTATTTTTTCTATTTTGTTAAAATATGTTTGTGTTTATATATACATGTATTAAGTAGATTTGTTTGTTTACTCTCCTCATTTATTACTTTATTATATAACATAATATTGATTGACTTAATGTCCGACTTAAAGTGATGGTAAATCTACATTATAGTGTTAAATGGTGGGATGTCAGAAGAGTAAGTATCGAAAAACTGCTCCTTAAATAAATTAGTGCATTTTCAGTTTTAAAAAGGATAGTTATATCATGTTAGATAGAATTATGACCTTGTTATTGTATTTACTTGGAGATTAAGTATGATTTAAAGAACTATGTTTGGATGTTAAACTGACAAAAGAGTGGATTTGTGATAGCTAATCTGGATTATCATCTTGATTGAATTAAGAGACTTCTGGGCCTGACAATGAAGGTATTTTTAGAGATGATTGACATGTGAGACAGCAAAACTCAGGAAGATACCCACCTTGAATATTGGTGGCACAATGGGCTAGGGGCCTGGATGGAAGGAGAGGAAGAAGGAGGAAGCCAACCTGGATGCAGGTGCCATTTTTTCTTGGGTGGGTGCTTATATTGCTGCTGCAATTGTCTGAGGACATCGGACTCCAATCCTTTCATTCTTCCATAGTGAACTCTAAACAGTCATTCTCTAGGGAAGTTTCCATGCTTTCTGTCCTGAAGGGGGGCTGCATACTTTGGCATGTCTTTTTATATATGTTTTAATCCACATAGAAATGAGTGCATAGTTTTTTATTTTAATATGTAATTTCCCAAATATTATATTATTTTTACTTGTGTGACAATTCAGATAATGTTAATGAAAAAATTTAGAAAAAAAAATTATCTTTTTGTGGCTTTTCACATTTCACCAAAAGTTTGCTAGAATGATTATATTTGTAAAATATAAATACAAATTTGTATTTATATTCACTAACAATACTATTTGAAATTTTAAACAAATGCTTTGGCGTATAGCAGGCTATGCTGATGTGTTATTATTTTGGGGACAGCTGGATATCTGACAAAGAGTACTTCAAGTAATTTCAATATTGTTTTTATTTTACTTTTAAATTTTATCTGTCTAAATATCTCATGTTTACTAGTAAAAATTATCATACATGATGATGAAACCAAGAAAATTTTCCTTTTACTTTAAAGAAATCACTATCAAACAGGCCTAAAAGTAAGCATAAATTATGGATATAATGGTTAAAATCTCACTGATAATAGCAGACAAAGTTGTTTCCACTTCAAATAGCTTTTTTTTAAGAGAAATTATGGCACTAAATGCCGCAGTCTGGCTGGGCACAAAATCACGAGCCACCACACAGCTTGTAGATTCAAACAGCAACTCTTTATTCCCGAACTCACACCAGCCGTATACAAACACGTTCTGGGGAAATCCACGTTCTCTGCCCAAATCCACCTCTCTGCCCAAATTCACCTCCACTGGGCTTCTGTCTCCCAAAATATACTGTCTGAATCCCGTGAGAACTCAAGGGGAACTTAGGCAGCAGGATACGCCCTATTCCCAGCAGGAATAATCTTAAACCTTAAACCTGGAACCTAAACTGGGAACGCCCTAAACACGATTATCATAAACCCGGAACACCCTAATCCGCCTTGGTCCTTGAGCAAGGTCACCTACATTCAATGTCACTGCAACATGGGGTACGCTGGCGAGGAAATTGTCATACCTACTTGGCTAATGGCTCCCAGCAACTAAAGACATATTATTCTGGTTGGAGCTCTTCCCTCAAGGCAACTTTGATTTAAATGATACATCCTCATTTGTTCCAGTTATATGAAAGAAAAAAATCAAAATAGAGATTGACAGTCTTTTATGTACTTTTGCTTCTATTTTGTGCTGACTCAATTTTCTTTCAGCTAATTAATGCATCTAAATCAGCTCTAATAAAATTTACCCTGAATCATTTCTCAGAAAAAGTATGAAGTCTGTTCATTGTGAAACATTTTTCCATTATTTTATTACTTTCCTTCCCTTTCTTCCTTTATGACCGTTATTAGTAAGCATCTAGCTGTTCAACAGCCAAAGTCTGTTAATGAGGAGCCTGGATACAGCCAAAATCTTATGCGTGATATTCAAGTCTGACCACAGGCAGTTACCAGACTTCCCCTGGCGGACTTTACATAGGGAAGCTGTTTTTCCACACCAGACTCAAGCCTGTGTCTTGCAGGTTTCTGGAGGGAATAGCAGTCAAGGACTCAGGACCTTTAGGGTTGGTTATGCTCACACATACATCTTCATTTCTAGTCCGAGTACCTCTATTTAGAGACCTAATCAGGAATCTTTAATGATGCATTTATTCTGTTTGGACTCAGTGGTCAATGCCAGCCCTTCCCTCTTCCCACCTCTCATTTGTTCCCCATTTATGGATCCATAGGAAGAACTCCTTGGCGTTGGAGAGTCTCCATTATCTGTTCTTCATCCCTCTGATCCTGTTGTGATACTGTTCCATGCAGGAAAATTGAATACTGGACTTTTGGCACTTTTTGCCTCTTGCTTGTAATATCTCCATAGGTGAAAAAAAAAGTAGTTACTATGTTAATTTTGATACTTTGCCTTAACCATTGTCAATGCCATTGTGACTAGCCACCCAACATTCAGTTGCCTGATATTTAAATACTTATCAAATTGGAGGCATTCCTTCAGCTACCATGAAACTTACTTTCTCAATGCCCAAGATCTTTCATCTCTGAATTCTGATAATTGTTAAATGTATTATTGCCAACCACCACATCTACATTCCCTGATAATACCTTTGAAATTAAAGCTATTTTTTGAGGCCTAAAGATTATCAGAGAAGAGGGAAGTTCAGACATTATAATAACTGGTGTAAGGTTTAGTAACCTGTAATTTATAGAGGTGGAACTTGACCCACCTTCCTGCACTTGGGTGAATACTTATTATACCTGCTGATGTGGCCATGCCCAGTTCCCTTTAAGTAAAAGTAATTTTTAGCAATTGCTGTGGTTTGGATATGAGGTGTCTCCCCAAGGCTCCTGTGTTAAAGCAAGAATGTTCAGAAATGAAATGATTAGATTATGAGAGCTGCAATATAATCAGTAGATTAATCCATTTGGTCGATTAGTAACTTGAAAGGACCACTGTGCTGGGTGGTAACCTTAGGTAGGTGAGGCATCCTGGAGGAGGTGAGTCTCTGAGGGCATGGCCTTGGGGATTATATCTTGTCCCATGGCTCCTCCTTCTCTCTTTCTGCTTCCTGACTGGCATGACCTGAGGAGTTTTCTTCTACCAAGCCCTTCTGTCATGATGTTTTGCCTCACTTCAGGCCTAGAGCAATGGAGTTGGCTGTGCCTGGACTGAACCTCTGGAACTGTGAGCCAAAATAAACTTCTCCTTTAAATTGTTGTCAGGTATTTTGGTCACAGTGATGCGAAGCTAACATAACAATACATCCTGTTATCTGTACGTTTGGACAGCCTTAACGTACATGTACTTCTTTCTACTTTACAGAGATAACATGACTTTTTAAAAAAACCAAAGTAAAAGTCAAAATCCTTTAATGGCCTATGGGAATCTACACATTTGTCCTTGGTTCCCTGTGTATTCTCTGATCTCTGGCTTAGCTTGTGGCCCAATAAGACATCATATGGGGTCTTTGTACTTACTTTTCCCTGCCTAGAGTACTCTTTCTCCATTTGAGTAAAGGTGAGAGAAGAACCCTCATCTATTAGCCAACATTCTAAATAAAAACTCCCAACATAACACACTTCACCTGTGATTCCTACTGAAACCCTTAAACCCAAAATGTTATCCAACACATAGAATGTGCTCAACCAATAGTTGAATAAATTAAATGAAGTAAATGAACCTTACAAATTAGGGAATCCAGAATACTTTCTGAGATAGTAAAAGCTATTATATATTGTTATTGAAGTTCCTCTGCCACTTAAATGTAGAAAAATTATCTATGATATGATAATGGTGTGATTGAAAGAGCGAATTCCCATTTACCTAGCATTCATAAGACCTTGTGTTTAGTCACCAATAACACCATCCCCAACACACCAGAAAAAAAAAGAAAGAAAAAAGAAAAAGAAAAAAATTAAATAAATTTTAAAAAGGAAGAAAACCAGCAAGCAAGCAAATTCAGCTGCTGTAGGAAGTAACTTGTATTTTAGGCTTTCCATGTACAGCTAAAGAACATCTGAGCCCTGGAAGCAGCTCTTTTTCTACTTAAACCTATAAAAAAAGTCCACTTCCACTTTGTTTGCACAGTTCAGAAGAGACATGGCATGGATCAAACAACACAGAGAACAGAGAGAATGAGTAAGGGCACATAGAGCATAAGGACATTCCCCCTAAGAAGTAGCTGTAGGCAGCATTTATTTGAAAAGCAGGCATGCCTCCTAAAATTCTAGCAGTTCATAAATTCATAATAATTAATAAAAGTGATAACTGAGCCTAGGTGATTCCATAAATATGAAAATGACGTGAAGTTAGTGGTAAATCTAATTTAGAGGTAGTGACTTTGTGTGCCTGTGTGTGTGTTTGTGGGTGTGTGTGCGTGCTGAGAATCAAACCCAGGGCTTTGTACATGCTATACAAGCACTCTGCCACTGAACTACATTCTCAGCTCTAGAGGTAGTGACTGTTGGAGCATCAGTAGTTAGCTATCTTTTATTTGCTTCATGCAAAATGTTACGCATTATCTTGTTTATTCTTCATCACAATTTCACACAGCTGTGCACTATTTTTATCCTCATTTTATAAGAAAAGAAAATAAGACTGAGGGGTTAATACTAACTTATAGGGGCCATGAGAATTTCCAAGAGGCTGAAGGAGATATCATTTCTTGATTCAGGTGCTCATTACATGGTTGTGTTCAATTTGTGAAAAAGTCATTGAACTACAGCACATTATTTGTGCATTTTCCTTCTGTAGAATTATATTTCAATAACTATTGCTTAAAAGGAAGCTTCTGCTAATGCTTGAAATAATAGTAAATTTCAAATTAATTTAATCTTAAGCACTGAATTTTTTTAAGCACTGATGTTTTCAAGTATATAGAAACATGAAATCTTTTTTAGTTTTTTTTTGGGAAAGCGATACTAGGCAAAATGTATTCCAAGGTTTTACATGTGAGCATGATAGGATCATTTCTAATTATAACTCTTCTAAAAAAAGATAATCTAACCATATTTTAGAAAAATTTGGGATCATAAAAAGATGTAAAAAGGATGATTCATTTTTTTATGATTACATATATAGTACTGGTAATTTTTTCTTTATATTATCTTTTATTTAAAAAATTGCATGGTTTAAAAAAGATTTATTTTTAATTTAAAAAATGTAATTGCTAGAGTTTTAAGAACTGTTTTCTAGATAGCACAAATAAGGTATTGAAAGTAACTTCCAGTTTCATTTTAATGGAAAAGGAAAATTTTTGTTGGTGACAATACTTTTGACTAGTGACTTATTACAAAATGTAATTTTTACTTCTAAGTTGAAGTCATTAACTAGATTGTTCTAAGTAATTCACAAAATACTTAGAAATGCTTGCAGTGACATTACACTGAAAAAATCTAGCTTTAAAATCCCTTGTTTTAAAATTTGTTTTGATAAAACCTTAGTTTTTGGTATCTGAACTCTTATTTTTCAAGTATTTGACATGATTTCAAAAATTTTAACTCAAGTTTTAAAAAAAAACTATCATAAGAGCCAGGCATGGTGGTGCACACCTGTAATCCCAGCGGCTCATGATGCTGAGGCAGGAGGATTGAGAATTCAGATCCAGCCTCAGCAAAAGTGACGTGAAAGCAACTTGGTGAGACCCTATCTCTAAATAAAATACAAAATGTGGCTTGGGACGTGGTTCAGTAGACAAATGCCCTTGAGTTCAATCCCTGGTACCCCCCAAAAAATTATCATAAGAAATCATGCTTTAATTATTAAACCAGCCTTATAATGATTCTTTAATAGTTTATTTTGTTATTGCACTCCTTAAATGCCTTAAAAATATTTTTTCAATGTTACTTATAATTGTAGCAAATAGCATTGTATATAGAAAGAAAATAAAATTTGTGTATATTTCTATTCTTTTAATTCCACTCTTTTAACTTGTTTTCTTAGTAAAGATGGAGACAATTCATTAAGCACACATTTGATTTTGCCTTTTGTAACTTTTCCTCGGTAATTTTGAGATAACACTATCATTTCATTTAGAACTCATACATACTACCAACAAGCTAGCTAGATATTAATTACTTATTTAATTGGTATTATAAAGAATTTTCATTATGTGTTATTTAGCTATTCAAAAGAATTTTGTTACCATTTATGGAAATGGGTATTTTTGGTTAGAAAAGAAAAGCATTGTAATTTTTTCCAGGTAAAATAATGGAACATAGACTCATGCTGCATATGAAAGTTGATTATGCAATGTATTTTTACAGTTGGATTAGTTTTAGAGGAAAAGGCCTTTAATATGTTATGTAAAAAAATGACACTAATGCTTAAAATGTATTTGCTACATTCTTAACTATACAAGTGAATGTGAGGACTGGGGCTGTGACTAAGTGATAGAGCACTTGCCTGACATGCGTGAGGCACTTGGTTTGATCCCATCCCTGGCACCACATAAAAATAAACAAATAAAATAAAGGTTTTGTGTCCATCTACAACTAAAAAAAAAAAATAGAAGAAAAGTGAATGTGAATCTTTTATCTAGCTTAAACTGAAAAAAAAGTGTCATAAAGACGGTTTGGGAAGATAATCCTCACTGACAATCATTTTAATCCTCTACAATATTCTTCATGATGCTTTACTACTTCTTGAGGGATGGGACAAGAGTGGATATGAAAATTACACAATAAAATTTCTTGTATTAGGTATAGATGTAAGTTTATCTATAAAAACATGTCATGCAGATACATTAGTTAACTAAGATGATAACAATGAAGGATACTATAAAAGTTGAACATTTAGTGCAAGGTAATATTACATATCAGAATAAAGATGTACCAAGAGAATACTTGGGAATATAGGAGAAAATAAAACCTGAGATTACTAGTCCAAGCTCTGAATATTAGGTCTAATGAACTCATTCATAAGACTGATGATTGAGAAAACTAAGTCTTGATAAGGACCCTATACCTTGTTCCTGTTGTAGTAGAGGAAAAGAGAACCTCTTCTGTTACAGTTTGAATATAAGATGTCCTCCCAAACTCCTGTTAATGCAGGAATGTTCACAAGTGAAATGATTGGACTGTGAGAGCTGTAACCCAATCTGTCCATCTGAATTTGAAAGGAATGACTGGGTGGTAACTATAGGAAGGTGGGTGTGGCTGGAGGAGGAGGTTACTGGAGGTGTGCCCTGGAAGGATGCATCTTTCCTATGACCCTTTCCCCCATCTCTCTCCCTGCTTCCTGACCCCACTGTGAGCTGAGCAGTTTCCCTCTACTATGTCCTTCTCCATGATGTTCTGCCTCACGTTGGTCCCCAGAGCAATAGAGTCAGCTGCCTATGGACTGAGACCTCTGAAACCTTAAGTATAATACTTTTTTTCTTTAAGTTGCTCTCACTAGGTATTTTGGTCATGGTGATGAAAAAGCTGACTAACACAGTGTTAGGATGGCCTTAGGCCTGAGTCTAAGCAACTCCATTTTAAAAAACTCCAGTTTGAAACCTGCAGTTTCACCAGGCACATCCAACAGAGCCCTCCAGTATGGCCTCAAACAAATTACTTCCCCTCACCCTGATAAACAGAGAGAAGCCCCTGGCAGGCTGTCCTCACCTGATTAGAGGGAAAGGCGAGAAGATCAGGGTGGAGACCACCAGACCAGATGTTTCTGACCCCAGGGTAAATGATGTCACTGAGAAATCCTGTGGTAGCTGATAAGGATTGAAAGGGGAGTCACCCCCCACCCCCCCACACACAAATTTAGTATAAATAATAGAGCAGATGAACAGGAATTCAGTCAGCTGAAACAAGGATGCACTGGAGCTGGAGAGCCTGATGAGGACTTGACATCCCATCATTTGTCATCATTTCCTGAGCCTCTGCATGATCCTCACTGCTCTCAAACTCTACCGCCTCGTCTGGACCTTGGTGAGAGCTGCAACTTCTCCCTACGACCCTCTTCTCAACCGGTTATCCACTCCATGCCAGGAAAAGCCTGCCTTGGTTCCAGACCTGGTCACTGCAGTCTAAGTGAGTGTGCATCAGCTGGACTTAAAGCCTAAGGCTTAAGACTTTTAAACTTAGCATGCAGAGGAAATGTCTGTCATTAGTGTGTTTTGCAGTGCTAAGAATTAATCTAGAATTGTTTGCTGTGAATTGATTAGGTCTATTGCAGTGCCTAGCATTAAGGATTGTCATTTTCTTGATTAAGAACCTATAGAGTGAAACTGTATTGAGCAATTTGAGTGAATAAAGCATTGAAAGGGGCAGAAGGGCATGGACATTCTTTATTTCTCCCCTCTACTGCATATGTCGCAATTTTGTCCCCTCACGACACACAGCTTCTGTCTGGGGTTCCTCAAGAAGTCACCCTAGTTGCCCCTTTTCCTGCTGAGAAGCCCCAGACCATCTCTTAGCCTCACTTGTCCACTGGTCCTTGGAGGACTGTATCCTGCAAAAGGAAGTGCTGAAACTGTAACATTCTTCTTTCCACTCCTTTAATTTGTTTTCTTAGTAAAGATGGAGAAGATTCATTAAGCACACATTTGATTTTGCCTTTTGTAACTTTTCCTCAGTAATTTTGAGATAACACTATTATAATGGGAATGATTAGGGACTTTGATTAAGAATTTTGAAATTCATTTTGAATATATTTGTTATTGCTCTCAAAAGATTAAACTTTTAGGTGATTCATAAAATTGTAAAAATTATATGTATTAATGGGGTAATATGTAATATTTTAATACATTCAAAATTCTTTCTTCTAGTGTTTTGAGTTATGAAGTACACAATTGTTAGATACAGTCCCCCTACTGTGCAATAGTACACTAGAACTTCTCACTCTTATCTAATTTTACCTAAGTACCTATTGATCAACCTCTCACCATTTTCCTTCCCCAAATTCCCCTTGAAGTCATTATAAAACAAACGAAACAAAAAACTGACAATGTAACAGATTTTCACACTGTGATTATTTTTCTTAAGTAGCTGTAAATTTTTCCATGCAGAGTACTAATTGCAGAGAGGTAGGTTCAGTCGTCCATAATTCCAAACATAACTTTATAAAATCCCAAGTAAAAGAGACTTAACGTTAACTTCTACCAAATGAAGTCAATATTCTAAAGCCAAATTGGATAATACTAGGACCACCATTACAGAAGTTGTTATTAACAAATTTGAAGTGTGAGTATTTTAAATCTTATGTGTTTATATATACAGATATCATCAGACAAATAATATGCAGTTCCCTCCCTAACTATCTCATTGTTCATTGTTTCACAAATATATGTTTTGCTTAGAGTACTGATATTTCTGCATCATTGAAGGTAATGGTTTAACCACCAGGGCCTTCCAGTTTCATAGGTACTTGAAAGTATAAGGCCTTGAAAGAGTTTCTAACATAGGGTTCATAAAATAAATCATTCTGTAAAATTACGGAAGCAAAATATTTAATTGACATTCTGTTAAAACCACTGCTTGGGCCCCTTCCACCTTTTTCTTTGATATACTTTCTTTTCTGGTGACAACTGTGACCCTAGGAATTTTAGGGATCTAAGAGGACTTTGGATTGGCCAAATTTGTATTTTGGATTTAGAGGATTATCTTGTGTGATGACAGTCACTTCAGTACAAAGTCACACTATCCCTACCCATTCTGGCACAAAATTCAGCAACTCCACAGTATTATGAAGAGGACCTGCAGGGCCTGAGCTCACAACATGCCACAATTAGAAGAACAGGGTAGAGGAGAAGGAACAGGGCTTGCAATGTAGATGGCCACAACTAGATTTCAAAATCACTTCTAACTATAAGACATGTAAAATTGTTTGGAGAGAATTCAGTTACCACTGACAGAAAGAGAATATAGAAGTTTCTGCCTTCCAGGAGCAAACTTAATAGCACAGTATAAACAATTGACAGAACCATTGAGCTTCTTCTTCTTCTTCTTCTTTTTTTTCTTCTTTCATAGGAATAAAGACAAATAGATCTACTAGAATTTCTTTTTCTGTTGGACACAAATCTGTAGAAGTATTATGAAAAGGAAGTAAGTCTGTGTGTGAAGTTGTATGTTTTATGCACCACGATGATTTAGATCTTATCTTCATGTGACTGATAGAACTTCTCTTGCTAAATTTTGGAAGTTCCAGACAAAACGCTAAGAAGAACATAATCTAAGCAATAGGTCTTGAGGAAGAAAGATAAAATTCTCTTAGAAGTAACAAAACAGACTCTTAGATGATTTGATAATTAATGAAGAAAAACACATTAAATTAATACTTTGAGAAATTATCCAAATATCTTGCTGATTTGATTTTGATTTGAAATGAAGTATTGACATTACCAAAGACAACAAAACTCTTACCTCACTGTAAGAGGTTGGCTAATGTATGTCATCAATGTTAAGAATACTTGTCATCAGTCTATACAAGAAAACTTGAAAAACATATTCTCTACAATCTTACAAATTTGATAGTTTTCCAAATTTGACAAAAATCCTAAAAATAAAGATGACATCATCAAAACAAGTTATAAAGCTTGAAGAAACTTCTTAAAATGATCACTAACAATAATAATAATAAAAAATATTCAACCATGCTCTTTTCCTATAGATAATAATACAATAAAATTATTGTTCCAGGAAGACATGTTCCTGGAGAATAGAACCACCAAATATAGAAAAAAAAATACTGAGTTAGTGTAGGCCAATAGTTTGTTATTTGACAACTTTTGAAAGTTTTAATGCTTTCAAGATTTGTTCTTTCATTCTAAATAAATATATTTCCTTCCTAATTTTGTATATGTAATTATAGATTATTTCTTAAGGAAGGCTGCCAAGATAACTTTCAAGCCTCATTAAACCTGAATCAGTACTTTTATTTTAGTAGCTTTTTCTGCCTTTGCATAGGTTGATCACATAATTTATTTTTCAAACGTGAACATTATTGAGTGATAATTTTATAGAGACAATTTCAGGCTTTAAACTGGAAGAACACCTCACAAAACAGAAATTGGTCATCCTACTTATATAAACCCCTATAAGATGAATTTTGGATGGACGCATGGGTAGGGGAGTACTTGCTGAGAGCCATAGCCAAGTAGGAATGACACATGGCATTTTTGGTTGAAAGGTGACCCTGCTCAGGGATTAGGGTGGCTCCAGGTTTAGGGTGGATCCTGCTGGATTAGGGTGGCTCTGGGTTTGAGTTCTCGCGGGGTTCTGAGAGTATTGGTACGCAGAGCCAGGTGGAGGGAGTGTATTTTTCCCAGAACATGCGTGTAGAGTGTCGGTGAGAGTTCGGGAATAAAGAGTTGCTGTTTGAATCTACAAGGCGGTGTGGTGGCTTGGTTATTTTGTGCCCAGCCAGACTGCGGCAAGTACTTGTCCCTTTTGGGACGTGGGTTTGATTCCTTGTTGCTTAGCTATCAAAGCTAAATTTCATCAAGTTTATCTTCTTTCCTTGATTTCCAGAAAGCTCAGAGGTAAGTTTGTTCTTAACTGCTATAGAATCTTAGTTTAGTATTATCTGGAAAATTTCTTTCCCCAATTTTCTTTAATTCCTTATAACTTTCTTACTCTTTTTTTTTAAGCATTTACTGAATGTTAAATATTTATATACTATTTGGAGCCACTTAGACTATCTCAAGGCAAGGCATAGTAATATTTTGAAAATACTGTTAGTTTCTTTTACTTTTCTCCAACCATTTTCTTTGCATGTGCTAGTATATTTTGTTGTGTTTTGTTTACTTTGCCCTATCGAGTTTAGTCATATTATTTCAGCAAAAGTTTACTACTTTAAAATTATAGTTTAGAAAAGATAACTTTTAAAATATCTAAAATAAGAAAATATTCAGAGAAAGACAGTTGATGGACAATATATATAAAAAGTACAATGAGTCATAATGTTTTTTCCCCATTTTATTTGCCCCCATTTTTTATTTAATTTTCTCACCGGAGTCTTTCTCCTTCATACTTCTTTAATGTACATTTGGAAGTTAGTATCATGTAGAATAAATATTAAAAACAAAAAGCCCTAAGCATGGTGGTACATATCTATAATCCCAGCCACTTGGAGGCTGAAGCAGGATTACAAGTTCCAAGCTATCCTCAACAATTTAATCAAACTTTCACTAAGTTGAGACTCTCACCGTGTCTTAAAGTAAAAAAATTAAAAAGGCTGAGAGTATGGCTCAGTGGTGAAGTACTTCTGGGTTCAATCTTGTGCCAAAAACCTCAAAACAACAACAACAAAAAAAACAAAATAAAACAAATATCCTTTAAAATTATCATTATAAAGAATCTATTAAACAGCAATGCTGGCCTACCTTTTTCATATTTATTGCATTTAATTGTTCTATTTTTCCTTTGTGATAATAATTTCTAGATCTTATTCCTTCTGTTTAGACAAACTAGTTGCTTGCTTAGTTGCAAACTGTTAATAAAAAATTATCTTCTATCATTTATTTGTCAAATATAGAATATATTTCATTTAATAACCACTTTCTCATAATATGAATTGATTGTCAGCTTCACAATCATGAATCAAATTATTTTTTTTAGTGCAATGCTGAGTGTTTTTCATATATATGTGTATATATATATATATATATATATATATATACACACATATATACACATTTTCTGTTTTTTGTATATATATTTTGGCTCATATCTATACTATCTTAAAAGTATGTGTATTCACATGTGATTTCAGCCTCGCTAAACATTTAAAAAATATTATATCTTCTATGAACGTACAGCAAATAGTCCTGAAATTGTGATATTGTTGTGGAGATTTTATTCAATCATCTGCTTGGCATTTTGACTTTGATAAAATCAATGGAACTTTCACTGCTGAACAAATAGACTGAATTAATTTCTAGACATTGTAGGAGTCTCCATTAGCTCAATGGAACCTTGTATCTGTGACAAATATTGGGGACTCTTAGGAAGCCCCACAAGCTTGTCTGCATTGGCTAATTTCCTGAACTTTCTATGCAGATAACATCTGCTTTTCTACTCTATTCCTTAGAAGCAATAGGTGTTATCTTCAGTGAGAACCTTCAACTTTCTAGATTGTGCCTATAATCTTTCCCAGGAGAAAATCTTAATATGGATTTATGCCATGTGATGATTTTGTGTGTGTATGTGTGTGTGTGTGTGTGTGTGTGTGTGTGTTTTGGGGGGAGTGAAGTCAAGCCATAAGGGAAATCTCTCAACATTGTATTTTCATCTAGGGGATTATTGCAGACTGTGGTGTGTGTGTGTGTGTGTGTGTGTGTGTGTGTGTGTGTATTGGGTTGGGGAATGGAAGGAGTGAAACCCTTGTCAGAGTTCAACTTCACTCTTTTGTTCCTCCCTCTCCATGAGTAATGAGAACACTTAAATTTGAGTGCTTTCTGAGTATGTCTGACTACTGAGGACACCATAAAAGAGAAGAAAGACTGTTCAGGTGAAAAAAATAAATTAAAAACAGTGACAAATGCAATGGGAAGAAAACATTGAGAATGCTCTTTTTGTATATATTGTCTATTAAGAGTCTTTCTGTGAATTTTTTAGACATTTAAAAAGTTGTATTTTCTAGATGTTAATTTTAAAGAAGTGAACTTTTGCTGATATAATATAACCAAATATGGGGTGGGGCAAGATAAGCAAAAAACAAAAGTATACTAGCACAATCAAAGAAAAAGATTGGAATGATGCCAAAGAAATTAACAGTAGTTTCAAAATATCAATATGTGCTGCCTTGAAACAGTCCAAGTGGCTCTGAATTCTGCTTAGTGTGTGTTGGAGAGTGATACTGCCAGTTATCCTGATGAGTCCCCCAATGCTGAAGTATAGCACAAGAGAAGCATATAGAGTGCAAAGTAAAAGGCTTTATTAGAGGATAGTAGAAAAGACTTCTCCCAGGAAGACGGGGAAGGACCTAAAAGGTAGAATCCCTGGGAAGGGGAGGTCTTCTTTGTTCTTCTACATTCCTGTCCTTTATTTTGCTTATCTTCCTCTATTCTGCAGGTGCTGGGGGAAGCTGAAGGACAGGTGGGCTGATGGTGGGGAAGGAGTGATTTGGGCAAGAAGGGCCTGGGGTAATTTGATTAGTATCTCCAGGTCTTGCTGGGAGCTCTTTCATTAACAGTTCTTTGGGATAGGTGGGGACCTTAGAAACATTAACATTTCAATCTCCCAGGTATTGTTCTGGTTTACTGGGCTCAGACCAGACTCCACTTTCTTTATTAGATTGGATATTAGACCCAATTTACCTAACTATACTAACTACCTATGTTTAAATCTGGCTTCAAGAGAGGGCTGGGAATTAGATAAGAAAACAATGTCCTGAAAAATATCATTAATATGTCTAGTGGAGGGCAATGAAAGGTGTGTAAGCCTAGGGAGTCTGGGGAGGTGTGGGGAGTCTGGGGAGGTGGGCGGAGGCACACATTTCTATAAGATTGAAAACCCTCAGCTGACCTCTGAGTCACTGCAAGGGACAGGGAAAATGCTTATACCTCACCATTTTGGTTATTCCCTAATGGGCACAAAGCTGTAAAGGAAAAGCTAAACATTCCCATAAATACTCAATACTAATTATCTCCAGTAGCAAACTGCAATTTAATCAAACAGAAGATGAAAGATGAAGTAAATAAGTAAGAACTTGAGAGAAGTGGGCGGCAGACATTGCTTATGAAGATTCTCAGCTGCTATTTCACACCCCCACCCTCAGGCGTTTAATGCAAGTGCCAAAAGAAAAAAAATAAGATAGAGAAAAAACCCCACATTATGCATGTTTTTTTTCCTCTATGGCTGAGAAGTGGAAATGACTTCAATGATGAGAGAACAACTGAACTAGTCATAGTGAACAGGTTAGCTTCTACTAATTGGGTTAGGGGAATTATCGCAATCACACTGCCCAGGGTGCATCCCAGACACCGTGCAATGAGCACAGTGAGACACATTTAACAAGATTTGCATGGGAATGAATGTGGAGACCACAAAGTCCCACTTAAACCCCATGACATTGTAGCCTCCTCTAACCCCCAGGCCATGCACTGTAGAAATCCAGTCCTCAAATGCAGCTCAGAGGAAAGAGTTTTAGATGAGGAAGGAATGGAGGAAGACCCACCTACACTGTTTCACTGCAAGTGAAGAGTCTACATAGAACTGCCAAGTTGCCAAGTTACCAATTTACCCAAGAACAAGACGAAGGAAAGAAGCCAACATTTAGCAAAGTTACTGCACCCAAAAGAAAGAGTGAGTAAAATAAACATGGCCCACAATGAATAGAAAGTGACTTTATTCTGAAGAAAAAACACAACCCCCAAACTTACAAAACTTCATAGAATTGCATCAGTTCACAAGCTTCCCTTATATGACTTTTATTTTGAAAGCACTGTGTTGTGTCTTTGGAGAGATTGCTGAAATACCCTTTGCTGCTCAAATCACTACCCACTACTGAGAATGAAAAAATCAGTTGATATTAAAGAATGAAAATGATTTAAAATTTATTTTTAATGACAGATGTAGAGTATAAAATTAACTTAAAAGTTTGCTAGATAATTAGATAATTTTCACCAAATAAGCTGTTATTCATATTCAGGTTGGAAATAACAGCTTGCTTCTCATTAAATCTTCAACAAAAGAAGAGCATGATTAAAAGAGACACCATGGCTGTGTATATATTACTTTCAACCTAAAAAAAAAAATCCTCAAAGACATACATAATTATTTAGCCCATGTAGCCTTTCCCTTCTTATAAGGTAAGATTTATTAATAGAATGAGCTTATAAATTTTGGTTTTGTGAATGTGCAACTCACATATATGCTCTCAATGAATTTTTATTGATTCTTCTTCAGAAACAATAATAATACACCAAAGTGGTGAAATTGAATCATTTTCCCTGTTTCTTACAGATGTAATAATATGTCTCAACAGGGGTAAAATAGTGAGGCCTAGGCTCCAGATCAGCATTACCAACCTAAGATCTTGGGAGAGGCAAAGCTCTTAGATCCTCACTCTTCTCATATAAAACATTTGACCTGTAGGATCTCTTTAAAGAAAAGAATTTAAATACTTTCAATCTTAAAATTTAGTTTTCTTATCTTTTTCTGATTCTTGGTTCTTATGAGAAAATCTTAGTAGTCCCTGTCAGATCAGTCGGGGCAGGCAGTGGCCAAAGGAGGCAGATTTAAAAGGGCTGCTGAACAGGCTTTATTGAGATATCACTCCCAGGCAGAACTGGATCAGACCCACAGAGGGGACAGGAGAAGGGTCTGAGGAGAAACCGCGTGGAAGCTCCACCAGACTGGACTTTTATGGGGCTTACAGGAGGAAGGGAAGGGCTTGGGACAGGAAAAGGTGTTTCTAGGGTCCCTTGCCCCCTTGAAGTTGGTCAGGGGAGTTGGCTGAACTCCAGGATTGGCCAGGGGGGTCCTGTTGATTGACAGGCGTTAGTAAGGAGATTTGGCTGATTGACAGGGGTTTCCGCCGGCATCTGATTGATGTTCTTTTCCAGTGCGGGCTGCTTTGTTCTAAGTTGCCACTAAGTCGCCACCAAGTCGAGGCCACCGACCTAACAGTCCCCCCCAAAAAACTCTATAGAGAAGGTTTTCATTAGTGGAAATTGCACTGGACCTAGAGTCACAAGTTTAGTCCTGGTTCGGCCACTGACTGCCTTAGAATGTGGAGATTATTGCTTCACTTCTCTGAGCCTCTGTTTCCACCTGGATAAAATTAAGCAGTTGAATGTGGTGGGTTTTTTTCCTCCCTATTTATTTCTCCTTCCTCTTGTCCTATTTTTTATCATTTTAGGCTTTAATAGACATCTTTGGGGGAAATCTCAAAAATCTATAAAAACTCTTCCTGTGAAAATGTACATCTGCACAATGTTTTGCATGTGATTTCAGGGGTCCCTTTAGGGAGAGGATCATCAACCCCACAGTAAGAGCCCATGAGCTGAACAATCTGTAAGGTCAGTGCCAGGACTCAAGTGATAGAAATCCTACTCACTATTCGAAGGCAGCTGGGAAAATTTCCTTCTGTAATACCAGAAGATCTCTTCACAATATTAGTAATTTGCCTTTTTATTTGTTTATTTCCTTGCATATAAGTTTTTCATAAAGTTGGGGAGATGTATATAATTTTAAATATGATATCTTGTGTTAGGTTATTTATTTAAAGATTTCATGATATGATATGAGAGGCAGAATAATACAGTGAAACAAATCCTTGGCTTATGAATTCATAGACCTGAGTTCTATTCTTTGACCTCAAGATATTTTCTATAATGCAGAATAAGTCACTCATGCTTCTTACTTGATGATAAAAACTTGCCTCCATGACTTCTAAGGTCATTTCCTACTCCAAATTTTTTATTATAAGTTAATAGAGGACTACTGTTTTTCTGTATATGCATAAAATATCATTTGGAATAGTATCAAGATGTGTATAGTAGATTCAAACTGTATTATTTACCAGATTTTCTTTTTTAAAATTTTTTAAATTTGTTCTTTTTAGTTATACATGACAGTAGAGTTTATTTTGACATATATACATACATGGAGCATAACTTCCCATTCTTGTGGTTGTACATGATGTAAAGTTACACGGGTTGTGTATTCATATATGAACAAAGGGAAGTTTTATCTAATTCATTCTATGGCTTTCCTATTCCTATCCTCCCTCCCTTTCCTTCATTCCCTTTTGATGAGTTTTCCCAGGCCTGTCTGTGAGGCCAGATTTGGCTCACCTGAACTGTCCCTTCTGCACCTGGGTTAACAGGGAATCCCGCAAGCAGCTCAGTTCATACCTTGCCACAAGCCATGTCCTTAGCAGTGTTTCCTGTCAACTGTTTGATCAACTATAGCTACCTTAGTCTCCCCAGAAATGAAAGACAGAATTGCACACAGCTTTCATTCTAATATCAATAGAATGATGAAGTCTGTAGTTCTACTCATAATTTCCAGATTCAAAGGAGGTGCCATGTTAAGGGAAGGAGATCTGGATTTTACAGTGACTGCTAGGTGGGCCTGCATGAAATACCCTGGAATTGTGGAAAAATTAATGCCTTTGGAACAATTTTGAGCAGAAAGAAATAGAAGATCTGAAAGAGGAGGAAGATAAATTCTTTGCCATTCCTCCCTCTGACAACTTGTCTGGTGACATCTGGAGTGACCAAGAACTCTGTTGTAGTTTCTTGTGAAATATCTTTAGCAGTCACCTTTTATTCTGTCAGGGTACTTTAGAGAAACAGGACCAATGGGAGTTTACATATATGAAGAGATTTATTATAGGGTATTAACTTACTCACTAATGGAGGTTGAGAAGTCTTGCAGTTTGTAGTCTGCAAGCTGGAGACCCAGGAACACTGGTGGTACAGTTTGAAACCCTGAGAGTTGGTGAGCCGATGGTATAGATTCCAGTTCCAGTCTGAAGGCTTGAGAATCAGGAGTGTCAAAGCAGGAGAAGATCCATTTTCCAGTTCGGTGTTCAGGAAAAATTAACTCAACTTTCTTCTACATTTTGTTGTTTAAGACCCTCACTTGGTTACATGGGGACCATCCACATTGAAAAGGGTCATTTGCTTTACTCAGACTACCAATTCAAATGCTAATGACTTCCTGAAAAACCCTCAGATACACTCAGAAATCAAGTAAGACCAGCTATTTGGGCATTATCTGGCCTGGTTAACACATAAAGGAACCACCACACTCTCCCTCTGCCCTGTTCCATGGCCCTTTCCCTGTCATCCTTGCTGTGCTGGTATTGCACTCCTAATAAAATGGAGCATGCAAATTTTATCTTAGGCTTACATGTTCTGTATTCTCTCTATTCTAATTTATGCAGGCTCAGGCAGATGGTAATGTCTAGGATCATCCAAATTTTCTTCTGGTCTACAAAGAAATTTAAGAAAAATAAAAGCAGGGTAATTACAGAGAACTGAGTGATGTGGCTTAACTCCAAACTTGACATTGCTACAAGTGGTATGTAGCCATCAATAATCAAGAAATGTGTGAATGACTTCCAAAGGCTGTAGTGCCCCTAGTCTATTATATTCTACATTAATCTGCTCCAGTTAGTTATTACTCTCTCTAGCGTTAACTTAGTATTTATTTATTATTCATTATTTATTTGGAGAGAGGGGTGTCTTATAAAGAAATTAGAAAAAAATGAAGAATAGATGGGGCAAAGTCATATGAGAAATGGTGAAACAGAATTAAAATTAGTATAAGAAGATTTTAAATTTCATACACATTAATGCCTATTAGTGTATGTTTTATTCATCTATTTTTCATTACTGTCACTAAAAAGTACCCAACTAGCCCAATTGTAGGGGAGGAAAGTTTTATTTGAGGGCTCATGGTTTCAGAGGTCTTCGTCCATAGAAGGCCGACTCTATTCATCAGGGCTAGAGGTGAGGCAGGACATCATGGTGGAACAGTGTGGCAGAGGGAAGCAGCTCACATGATGATCAGAAAGCAGAGAGAGAGAGAGAGAGAGAGAGAGAGAGCTCACTTGCCAGATACAAATATATACCCCAAAGTCACTTCCCCAATGCTCAACCTCCTCCAGCCATATCCTACCAGCTTTCAGTTGCCACTCAATCCTATCAGGGGATTAATTCACTGATTGGGTTAAGTCTCTCATACCCCAATTGTTTCTCCTCTGAAGCTTCTTGTATTGTCTCACACACCGTGAGCTTTTAGGGTCACCTCACAACCAAACCATAACGGTGTTTTTAGAAGTCAAGATTAAATATGTGTACACATACTAGAACAAGGGACATTATTATTTTTAAAAAATTTGATTTAGTCTATCCTTTAAAGATAAAACCATCTTGTAAAGCCCATTAACCTTCATTCAGGAGTATGATAAGATCCTGTGTTCATACACAGTGGACATGATGGAGATGCACCACTTCATCTCTTTTCAAAGGACTTGTTGCCTCAGTGAAGGGAGTGGTATTAGCAGAGACCCTTCAGCTGCCAGTGACTTTGAGAATGATCTTAGCTTCAGACAGCAACCTCACCTGAGATCATGTCCTTTCTGCGTCAGCACACTGCAGTGACTGACGGTTGTTGTTATAAAGGCCTGGTCATTTTATCTCAATGAGGAGCACCAATGATGATTATTTAACTCCAGGGCTCTGTGTGTGGTCAATCAATACTGTTTTGGTCTACATTGAACCTCAACTTCTCTCTTTGCTCAGTCCTCCTCTCTCCCATTCACAACCAAAGGTATCGATCAAAAGAAGTCCTGGAATATATATGTGGTACACAGTGAATTATACACATGAATCCATTCCACATTAATTTCTTGTGTATGTCTGAGTGTTTGTGTCTAAGAAGCACAAGAGTAGTTTCATCTACCTTTTAATTTATATATCTAACCCCCAATTAGAGGTGAAAACAAAATATTTAAAAATTTGAAGGTCTCAGCTGATAATCAAAAGAGATACATCTTGAAGAACCTTCCTGTGCATTAACCTTTTAATGACTGATCTATGTGAATGTTAGAGGTGGAGTACTAGTATGGAAATATTTAAATTTTTTAGCAATTGATGCAAATTTCCTGGATTATCCTAACTAAATATTGGCGTTCCCCTAAGTAAGGTGTGAACACTATAGCTAGTTTGCAATATGAAGGCAGATTCAGGGCAGGAATATGGTGCCTAGTTAAATTCAGATTTCTTCCAGAAGAGAAAGCAAGGACAGGGACAAACTTTTCCACAGTGGTACAATTCCTCATCACATGGCAGCTTTCGCACTGATCTAGAGCCTATTATATTTTCTCTCTCACCTGGTGGGGACTATGACAACAACGACGATGACTCTTGTGCCTGTGCTGTGAAGAATGCCACTCTACCAGCTGCTTCAGCAAAGTGAAGGAAGAAAGTGCTTCACACAGGGATCTAAGTCAATAGTGCAGAACTGATCATCAACATTCCTGATGAGAGAAGACCCTTCAGGTGGCTTACTTTCTACTTCTCAGGATCAAAGGGAACCCCAATCAACATAAAATGAGAGAGGAGAGAGAAGAGACAAAGCTATACAGAGCACCTTTCCCCTTTCTTTTCTGATTAAACTATTGATGGAAGAGGCACATACTGATAGAAGGTATTTCAGTTTTCAGTATTAGACAATTTAGACCTCCTTTTCTAAACTGAGCCAGCATGCTAAAATCAATAGAATAATAGCATTCTGTAGGGAGAAAGTAAGAGAACATTCCAAATAATTTGAACAGATGTGCCTGGGTGAACTAGATTTACTTGAAGAAATAACAGAGAACTCTAAAAAAAATCCTTAATTCATATTCTTAGCAATATTTGGGAACAAAATGTATTGATAAGATTTAGGACAAATAGGAAAAATTCTGCTAAGTTGACAAATTCAATCATTACTTATGAAAAATTTTTAGGTGTGAAAATTATTAATGTGTTTATTTTTAGCAGGTGATGTTAATGTCATTAGGTGCAACCTGTTACACATAAAATACAAAACTATGAGAGAGGAAAGTCAGCAAGAGCATGAGAAAAACAGAGCAATCTGGTCAAAATATTATCAAATAGGAATTCATCCTTTCAACGTTTCATATGTTTAAAAAATTCAGAGTAAAACTTAGGAAAAAGGAAAAGCATAAAACTTCAGGCAGAAGAAAAAATTAAAGATGTAATCATACTAACTGTTGTGCATTTTCATGACAGAGTAAGTATCATACAATTTTTATTGCTCCTAAAATTTCAGTATGATCCAAGTAGCTTTAGAAAGTGAAAAGGGAAGAAAGCAATTTGGTAGACTCCTTCTAAAAAGAACATTTATTTCTGCTTTTAAGCCTACAGACATTCTATTCTCAGTAGACCTCTTCTGAGGCCTCCAACTCTATGCCCAGAACTAGATTAATAATTTACTTAGTTTAAATGTAAAATTAATTTGTATTTAGATTGGAACACTAAATACTAATATTATTTTTTTGAAATGTGAGCCAAGTGGAACTGTTCTATAGAAAAATAATACTTGGTTATATTCCTACATATTTAAGGTACTTTTTTGTTTGTTTGTTTTTCCTCCCTGCAGAATACTGAGTATATAGACGCTAGAGCCACAGTGGAATACCTCAAATGTGGAACAATTTGTTTATCAACATTCAAGGTGCTACCAAAAGTCCTACCCCTCTCCACTAATGCTTGCCAATACTTGACTTAAAAATTGTCATTTTTCTTATAAGATGCAAATGATACTAGTAGAGAAAAGAAATTATTTTATTTTTTAAATACTATAATCTGAATTAGTTGATCAGATTCTTTCTGAAAGAATATTTTATTTTTGGTGGACTGGGGATTGAACTCAGGACCTCCTGCACTCTAGGCAAGCAAGCACTGAACAGCTAAGCTACATCCCTAGCCCTAAAAGATTTTTGGAAAGGATAAAGAGCAAATGCCAGCAATGCCTAACAACCAAAAATCTTTGAAAAGAAAAAAAAATCTTTTCTCTAATAAAAGCAGCTCTTTTATATTGTATTTAGAGGGTGCTCCTAGAAAACATTACCTTGAAAACAATTCAATCATAATTTGCAATCATTTACTTAATATTTGAAGTTTTAAAAAATAAAAATATTTTTTCTACATATTTAAATCCATTTTAATTGTGCAATGTTTTAAACATTTAAAAATAGGTACTAATATCAGATTAAATGGATGCTAATGTTTGACATATTGTTAATTAAAAAGCACACTCATTGCACAGTTTTGACTATATCTGTACTGATGAAATCCTCCCACCTCCTTTCCTGGAGATAAATTGGTTAGCAATTCCCCTTTCTATCTACACTTTTAAACTTTTGCCATGCCAACCAGTTTCTATCATTATATGATATTGATTTCCATATGTTATGGTTTAGATATGTGGTATCCCCCAAAAGCTTATGTGAGGAGAGACAATGCAAGAATTTTCAGAGGTGCAATAATTATGAGAGGTGTAATTGTTGGATTGGTCCACTGATACAAATTAACTGGGCAGTAACTGTAGATAGGTAGGATGTGGCTGGAGAAAGTAAGTCACTTGTGGGGTGGGACTTTGAGGTTTGTGTTTTGCCCTTGATATGGAGCACTCTCTCTGTTTCCTGGTTGCCATGTCCTGAGCTGCTTTCCTCTGCCATACCCTCTTCCTGGAAGTTCTTTCTCACCTTGGCCCCAGAGCTATGGAGTTGGCCAACCATGGACTGAACTTTCAGACTGTGCCACTCCTCGATTGGTCATTGCAGGGACAGTTAGCAGAAATTGCATTGGTGGCTGCCTGTAACCTGCTTAGCTACTGCCTGAGTATATACACATGGTAACTGAGCAATAAAATCAGACCTGCTTCCTGCAAACTCTGGAGGTCTTGATTAGTGACTCCACAACTACACTCTCCTCTACCCTGTTCTGTGGACCTCCTTGCTGGACGAGAGAGAGCCCATGCAACAGTGATAGAAAAGCTAACTAAAGCATGAAATTTTTAGTATTCACCTGATGCTGCTTCTGTTGTATACATTCTCCTATTTATGCTGAGTCTCTTTCTGTGCTCTCTCTGCCCTATTGATTAAACTATTCTTTTACAACATTAGTAACAAAGTTTTAATTAATAGACTTTCAAAATAAAGTTGTCACCAAAATTCTTTGAAGTTATTTTAGCTGTTTCTAGTTCTTCATTCTTACATGAAAATTTTAGAATTAACTTGTCAAATTTTAGAATTATCTTAGAAATGATCATATTTTGTCCAAGCAATACACTAAATAATTGCAATCACAAATGGCCAATAACCATTTTAAAAGACATTTTAAAAGATCCTAAAACCAAAGTGTGAAAAATATGACTCTCTATAAATGCTATAAGAGCATCCTCAAATCAGAATCATTAATATATAATGGTGATTGGCCTCAGGACACATCAGAATATTATTCTATTTGTAGTATAAATCCAGAAAAATTGTATCTAAATGATTTGACTTCTGGTAAATAACTCCTATGGCCTATGTAGCAGCAATATCCTTGTTTTAATCTTCAATCACATGTAATTGTACTATCTTCCTGCTTAAAAAATGTCCAATTATCACATTTTAATGTTTTACATGTAATTTTATATATTACAATTAAAAATTTTGTTTTATATGTAAAGTAATATTTTTTTATTCAAAGCAATGAGATCACATATAGTTAAAATGTAGCCTGTTACAAAATCACAATATTGCTTTTCTTCCTTCATAGTATGAATTTTGTACTGTGTTTGTATTTATTTTTTTAAGTTAATATTGACTAACTCACCCAGAAATTAAAATTTCTAAAAATCAAATCAAACAGTTTTTATTCTAGAATATTCAGATTGGTCACAGTCATTTGAGGATCCAACTTTGAAAAAGTTAACAAAATCCTTATCAGCCCTTAGCCCATTAGGTATATTGCTGTATATTTGCCTTTTCAAATGCAAGGTGCCTATCTGTGTATTGGTGATTTGCAGGACAGGCAGAATGAACTTCCCCAGGGGACTGTGAAAGCAGCAGCTCTGTTTCAGATCCTATAATAGAGATGGTGGTTCTGCAAAATAAAGTAAATCTGTATACAAAACTTCAGAGCACATCAAAGTCAGTTAAGTAAGCATAGGCCTTGCCTCTAGAGATGAGCTTTGTAGAAATCTAAAAAAATTTCTTTATTTCACAAGAAGACAAATATCCTTGACGAGTGGATCATGTAGTTTTTGCTTATGTGATTCCTACAATGAAATATTGACTTCAGTCTGACTAAGTAGAATTTATTGAATGGTTTCTATGTCTTAGGCACTCTGTTAAAAGATGCAACTACAAATACCAATGGTGTGTGTGTGTGTGTGTGTGTGTCTGTGTGAGTGCATGTGTGCGTGTGTATGTGTGTGTGTGTATGTGTCTATGTGTGTGCGTGTGTGTTACTATTTCACCTTGTTTCAGGATGCATTTGTAAGTATATAAAGATTTATAATGTACAAAAAAACGGACAATAAATTTAAAAGGACAAATAAAAATAGTAAAGGGAAGAAAATTAAAGGTAATAAGAACACACCTGATGTTAATAGTTGTGCTATAAATTCTTCTTCACTTCTGCAGATAGGTCACCAAATGGCACAAATCAAATACATCCATTTACATTTAATTCAATATTTCCTTAGGTTAAGTTCCTAGAAGAGGAATGACTGAGTGAAGGATTTGACCATTCTGAAGGCTTTTAATTCATAATGCCAGTTGCCCTCTGCAAAGGTTATTTCAATTTATAATCCTGCTATTGTTGAATGAGAATGTCTTTTTTCCCCCAAATACTAGCTAATTCTCCTTATTATTCTTCAATTATATTAGTATATTATTTAATATATACCCTATATTATTATTTTAATCACTGTCATCCAAATTAATCATATATCATTTTATTTTCATGTTTATGACTACTAAAGCAGTTAAAATTATCAGTAATGCTGCATTTAATATTTTAAGAATTTTCTCTTTGAAACCATTGCTTTCTTATTTGAGACATCTGTCATTTTCTTAATGACTTTCCTTTAAGTATTAAAGACTTTATATATGAGGACAATAACCTATTTTCTGTCATATATATTGATATGGTTTTGGTATGATTTTTTGAGTCCTAGAGAGTTCATGGGTTAAAGTTTAATTTCCACTGTGAGATGTAAAGAGGGTGGAGACTTAATCCAACTGTGGTGTTTAGAGCTGGGGCTTTGGGAGGTAATTAGGATTAGATGAGGTTGTTAGGAAGGAGCCCCCATGATTGAGTGACTGGTGCTTTGTAAGAGGGAGAGAGACCACACTCCCTGTCTGTTACCAGGAGTAGAGCATTAGCCCTGTGACACCTTAGAACTCTGTCCACAAACAGACTATCACCACATGCAGTCCTTCTTACTTGAATCAGAACAGTGACTAAAAAAAAAAATCTCTTTTCTCTGTAATGTAACCTGCCAAAAGTATTTGATTATAATAATGCAAAATGGACTAATATAAAATAAGCTACTTTTTCTCTTGTGGATACTATTATTTTTTTTTTTACAAATTTTTATTCTATTAATAATGTTTTATTTTTTATTTTATTTTTTATGTGATTTCTACCACTGTTGTCAATTTTGTGATCTGTATTCAGATCAAGATTGGATAAATATTTACATATGTTTTCTTCTAAAAATTGCTACATAATTCTACATAATTTTATAGATACATCTTTAAATGTAAATTTGTATATATACTTATGTAGTTTATTTGGTGTATTCTGGGAATCTCACTCACATTTTTTATGATTCCAGATGGTTAGACAATTGTACCAATATTGACAATGAAATAGCCATTCATTTATTTACCAAGATGAAATGTTAAGTTTACAATTATGTCTTGACTATTTTATCCTGTTTGATTATGATATTATGCTAAGGTTTGAAATTCTGTTTTGGTTTTAAAGAGAAAGAAAAAATTTCCAAATGATTATTTTTTTCTTGATATTTTTTCTTCCAGTGTTTTGTTTCGAGCTTCTTAGTAGACAAATCATTTTACTAGTGGGGATAAAGTGCTGAACCAAACAAATAGCCAAATTGAGTCTGCATTTTAGTATGAAAATAATAACTGTTTATACAATGAACTTATATACAGAGCAAAAAGTGCTACCAAAATGGTCTAGAAAAGGAGAATATGAGAAAGCTTATCTGAGAAATGGATATGGAGACAAACTTTAAAGGACAAAATTTAGTAATGAAGAATATACTAGGGTTACTTTTTCAAGAAAAGAAAAAAAAACAAGCATGTATGAATACTTTAAATGATAAAAGGAAATACTACATTTGGGAAATGGAAAGACCACTGGTTTGGTAGAACCCAAAAGATGAAGAGGAGAGTGCCTCAGGCACTAGTATCCAAGGATCACATCATTCAGGACTTAAGGGCCATGTAAATAATTTTAAGTATTTTTCTGAACAAGGAGAAGTCCTTGAATGTATTTAAGCAAGATGGGATCCTAAATAGAATAAGATATATTCCATGCTTATATAACCATATCAAAATGGATTTTGCTGTCATGTATAACTAAAAAGAACCAATAAATAAATAAGAAAAGGAGAGATGTTATGGAATTAGTTTGGCTTCAATATAAAGACTGACTGGGGAAGAAACAAGAATGGATGCAATGTGGCTTCCTGGTTGGGAGGCCATTTGTCATGGTTAGGCAAGAGATGATGGTGGGTTAGGGTAGGAGAGAAAAGATATAAGAAACAGATACTTATCAGGGAGAAGTTTAAAAGTGCATTGACTAAATGGATGCAGTATGTAAGAATAAATGTATCAGGGATGACTTTGGGGACTGTCATTGGAAAACTACATAAGTAATGGTAGCAGTCACTCATTGTGATAAGAAACACAGAAGAAAGAGAACCAATGATATATTTATTATATATGAAAGATCAGAAGAATAATATATGTTTAGAGCTAAGATGTTGAATTTCAATGGATAACATATCCATTGTTACCACATGTGGATGGCTGTTTAAACCACGTGAGGGATGAGAGGGAGAATTGAGGAAAAAAGGCTAAAATTTGACCTTTATCCTCTAAGGTTTTATGCCAACAATAGTTACATTTTAGATATATAAAAAGAAAGGTGCAATCAAATCTGATAAATGCTGACCAGAACCATAGAAGAAAAACCTAAAATAATGCAAGGGAAGCCAAGGGGGACTAAAAAAAAAGAGAGAGACATCGCTGACATTTTATTAGAGAGACATTTTTACAAGAGAGGCAAATATAATTGTTGAATATCACATGTAAGCAAAGCATTAACCCATACAGAAAAATAAATATTTAAAGTTATGAAATATAGTTGTAACGACCTCTGTGTAAAAATTTGAATTCCCGAAAGAAACAAGATATTTTATAAACAAGATGTTTTATAGAAAAACACAATTTAACAAAATAAAATTTTGATAAGAACAGCATTTTAAAAGACCAATTTTCATAAAACAAATAGAAAATTTGTCAAGTGCCTGTCACTAAAAATTATTGGCCTAAGATATTTTTTCAAAGAATTTTTTTTTTTTGTAAAACAAGAAGAAGAGGTAATTCCCATTCTACTTAAACTGATGTAGAACATGAAAAAAAAAATGAAACTTCAGAGTTCTAGCAAATGAAAATATCATTGGCATTAACACTTATAAAGAATTGCACTAAAAGGAAGAACCTCAGAGATTAAATTTCTTATGTGAATATTAATATTTCCACATAAAATATTTACTAACAGAATAGAGAGAACTATATTATGCTTGTTGTGCTCTTTATTCTTCTAATGCAAGCATGGTTCAACACTAGGAAACTATATCAAAGAATATAATATTTGCCATGTGTGGTGGGGCATGCTTATAATCCCAGAAACTCAGGAGGCTGAGGCAGGAGGATCGTGAGTTCAAAGCCAGCTTCAGCAAAAGTAAGGCACTAAACAACTCAGTGAGACCCTGTCTCTAAATAAAATACAAAATAGGGCTGGGGATGTGGCTCATTGGTTGAGTATCCCTGACTTAAATCTCCTGGTACAAAAAAAAAAGAAAAATCTACGAAGACTAATTATTGTCATCACCATGGATCCTAAAAAAGCCTTTAGTACACTTAAATATCTTCTTTGGTGTAGAGTAATCGATAAGTTAGGGATAAGTATATACTTATTTAAAATGGCAAATATTTCTATTGTACTTTAAAAGACTGAAAAATGCCCAAGACCCACTATGACACATTTATAGGAAACAGAATCTTTTGAAGTAAGGAACTACAACAACAAAAATCCACTGACATCATTATTATTTACGAAGTTTATAACCAACACAATCAAAAACTTTTAAGAAAAGAGTTATAAACTTTTAAAGTAGTCCTTAAAACAATCCCTTTTTAAAAAATATCTGACTCAGGAATAATATATTGGCAGGAATTTCAATATACTTTGCAAGATTACTATAATAAATAAGAGAACTCAGTAAACAGTATAAAATAATTAGGATAATTAAAACAAATGTTTTCATGTGTGCAAACAGCTTGTTAGAGGATATGAAATAATAAAAGATAAAATTTCTAGTAGCAATAAAACTAATTACTAAGCAGCAGCAAGAAATGAAGAAAAATTTACTATACTTCTGACAAAAGATATCTGAAGTAATAGTGCAGTTATGATAGAAAGATTTAGCAACAAAAAGATATCAATTTTCTGTTAATTTATACAATTAAGATGATCTTAATTTAAAAATTCAACTATTTTAAAAAATACAAAGCTAATTCTAAATTTGGTATTATGAAAAAGTACAGCAATATTATATGTGATTGGCATTCTGGTTTTTTTTTTTTTTTTTTTTTTTTGAGGGACTGGTTTTTTATTTCAAAAAGACACTTGTCAAGACTCAGTATCAAAGCAGTTGCACTATTGGTTTCTCTTTCTCCCAACTGGCCCCAGAGAGACCGCAACAAAGCAGAGTACATTTTAAGCCAATAGCTGCAGGATGTATACCTAATAGACTTCACAGAAACCTCACCTAAAAGTGAGGATTGGGTTGGCAAAGAAACTTTCAAAGATCAGCACACAGCCAGCCTAGATTGTAGGACCCTCACAGCAAGACATGAGATGGGGTGACCAGGTACCCAACCCCAAAGATGCAAAGTTTCAAATTAATATAAAATTTAAAAAGTTCTGTACATAAGCTATTCAAGATTCTCCAGCACTGACACAAAGCACAGTGAGATGGCACTTTTAGGTACAGCAGCTTTAGACCCAGAAAAGGGTGATGGGATGAGTTTCATATGGCTAAATCTGTGGGAAAAACAATTTTTTTTCTTTTTCTTTTTTTTCATGGAGGCAGGAGAGCAATTAAGTGGTCACCTCAAGATTAATGTGTGAACACTTAGGAAGTGGGTAGAGATGGGAGAAAAATTAGTTCTCAGGGTTAAGGATATGGCTCAATGGTAGACCATTTGCTGAACATGCATGAGGCCCTGGGTTCAATCCCCAGCACCACAAAAACAAAAAGTCTAGAAGGTTGTACCATGTTAATTTGGTCATTTCTGATGAAAAAAAGTAAAAAAGAAATAAATAAAAATTAAGAATAAAGTTGTTTAAAGATACCTTAAAGTTAAAAACAAAACAAAACCTAAATAGCACAGGGTTTGTTTTTTGGTTAACTCCTCTCTGGTTTGGCTGGTACTTTGCACAGAGCAATGAGGTTTCCCATAATAGAGTCTTTCCCTGGGCTCTGTTTGGCTCTCAGTAAGGCAGGCTCATTCCTCTTTTCCTCCTTTTCGGAGAGGGCAATAGGGTTTAGCCTGGAAAGTTACCTTCCAAAAGTAAGAAGGCAATTAGATTGCTGTTTCAGAGCTATGAAATTATTTGAAATGTTTTACAAATGGTTCCTGTAACAACAAAAATGTAATTACAAAATGTGTATATCACAACATGCTTTAAAAGAAATTTTTCTTTTTTACCCACATTCCCTTAAATGTTGTTCCCAAAGGTGCTCAGCCTCTAGTCCAGTTGGAATCTGTGGGAAGAGACAGAGACAATTTGGTGAAAGAGACAAGGGGGTGGGAGTAGAGGGGGTGTTGAAAGGAGAAAGCTGCCTTTCAGTTAAAGATCAGTCCTCAGGTTCGAGGTTAGCTTTGGACTAGTTATCCTCGGGCGGAGTCAAGGTCAGAGAGAGGAGCAGCAGCTGGGCAGGACTGGGGAGCTCTATATCTCATTCAGTTCAAGCAGAGGCTGGTCCAGCATCCTTTGTGTTCATAGGTGCTCCTCTTTGGAGCACTTCAGCTTATCTTCCAAATCATCAAAAATGTAAGTCTCAGATGGCAGAGGAATATGCAGTCTAATAGAGCAGATAGAAATTTCAAAATCAGTCTCAATTATATTTAAAGTTAGCATGTGATTGTCATACAAGTATGGATAAAATGACCTATTAAATAAATGTTATTGGTATAAAAATAGCGTGTCACATACATAACAGGATAAACATCAAACAGTTCTTAGATGTAAATGTAGAGAAAAGAGTCCATCAAAACTATTGGATATGGAGCATAGTGGTGGTAGGGAACAAGAGAATTTATAGTCTCGGTGTGCAAAGGCCAGTCTATGACTCAAAATTCAGAATCCATCAAAACAACAACAAACACTTGCTACTTGGCAAAAACTACCACACTGTACATCAAGGAATAAGCAATAAACTTGGAAAAATACATGCAAGTCATATCATAGCATATCTTTCTATCATATAAATAATTCTAACAAATTAGGAATAAAAAAATAAACAGAAAATTGGGCAAAAGATAGGAATAAAGTTTTATGACAAAATTTTGCAAATGGTTCTTACATACATGAAAGTGCAGTGATTTCACTCACAATGATAGCAAGTTACTTTAAACAGAGGGTGCTCACTGTGGCAGCACATACAACAAAAACTGATGTTATCCAGATAGGATGAGCATGGCCCCTGAGCAGAGATGTTGTACAAATTCACAGAGTTCCATGTTAAAACAACACAATCAAAACTGAGATACTGTTTTTCAGCATCATCTTGGCAGAAACCCAAGAAATTTAAAACACATTTGGCAAGTCTTTGGGGGAGGAGAAGCCACATCATTCAATGCTAATGATATTATAAATTGTTATAATCTCTAGGAAGAGCAATTTTGAAGTTTCTTTCAAAATTTATAAGGTGTATAAATTTTGAGCAACCAATTCCACCTCCAGGAATGGATCATATGTATATGCATGTATGTACACACATATATACATGTACATATGTTCACAAAATAGAAAACATATTTATAAGGTTATTCATTATGACAGATTGTAATAGCAAGTTTAGAAACAAATTTAATTATCAGTAAGGAACTCTAAAGTAAAAAGCACAGGCAGAGAGTGTGTACAGAAATCTATCACTGAAGGAAAACATGGGGAAATCGTTTATATTTGTTTTCATAGACATAAAAATTTCTCTGAGGAGATTGAAAATAAAACAATTTTTCAAGGAGCAGGGGCTCTGGAAGATACGGGGAGATATGGGTTAGAGGATACAAAGTAGCAATTAGGTGGAATGAAAACAAATCTAGAGATCTAATGTACAACATGAGGACTATAGTCATAATACAATACTACACTGTATTTTATTAATTGAGCAAACATTATTTGCTCTTGCCACACACATTGAAAAAAAATGATCTCATGTATATCGACATGAGATCATGGCTTTACTATAGGAACCATACAAGGAATACATCTATACATGTATCCCATAACATTATATTGTATGCTTTAAATATATAAAAGAAAATTTATTTTTGAAAAACCTTTCTAAAGCTGGGAGTGGTGTGCAAGCTATAGTCCCAACTACTACGAGGCTGAAATGGGAGGATCATTTAAGACTAGGAGTTCAAGGCTAGTGTGGGCAATGTAATGAGACCCCATCTCACAGACAAACAAACAAACAAACAAACGAAAAATAAAAATAAAAAAAAACAAACCCACAAAAAGACTAAACAACAAGTAACTACAACAAACCATTCTGGAAAGACAACACAAGATTTTAACAGTAATATCTAAGAAATAGGGTAGAAGGGAGATTTTTGCAATGTTTAACAATATACTTCAATGTTTGAAACTTGTGCATTTTATGTAAAAATACATTTAAAGAAGACTGTTAGGAAATAGAATGGAAAATATTTTCTTGTGTTGGATGAGGAGAACATTCCTCAGTTTGAATATTAATTATCCTAAAAATGCAGATGCACAATAATTTGTACCAAAGGAAGGTGATGATTGCCCAGGTTTTGATGGGCTTGCCACTGTTTACAGATGAAGAAGATTGCAAAGCCTCAACCTGAAGACACTTACAAGACCATAATATCACCTATCATAGCTGAAATTAAAAATAGGTTAGTTATTCAATGTGTCTTCTTAGACCTGGTCCAGAGGTGTGGCAATATGTACATCCATTTTGTCAACTGTGGTCTAGGTTTAAGGCACCCTATTGCCACAGGTGTAAGGACTCAGCAGTGAACTCTGCTCTCTAGGAGTTTCTATTCTGAAATGGTAAATAAGCCATGCATGTGAATACTTATTGAGTCAGAAAATGCAAATATTTGTAGGAGGGGTAAAGTGCTCTTGTGTTTTAGAGGAGCCAGAAATGACTTCCAGCTGGAGAACAGGAAAGGGAAAATTGAAAGAGGCCCAGCATTTGAGCAAAAGTAGAATGCCAAAAAGGAAAGAAATATCTTTTCAAACACCAGTTCAGGTGGAAAGCACAGTAGGAAGGGGAAAGAGAAAAAGAGGACAAGAAGAGGGAAGAACCAATCACTTAGCATGGCTTAAATATCTTAGAAAAGTGAAATTGTTGGGCCCAGATTATAGTGCACTAAGTAAAGTCTAAATAGTTTCAGTCCATGAAATTGAGAAGCTTCTGGAAGTTCATGAAAATTAGGATAGCAGCATCCAAATAACCCCTTAGCAAGCCTGACGTGGCTACAGGTTTGTAGGGTGGGTTGGAGAAAAGGGTTGACCATGGGGAAAAAGAGAATTAAGTAAGAGGCTATTGAAGAAATACAAGTGTGTAACATCAAAACCACAAGTGGGGTTGGAAATACGGCTCAGTGGAATAGAGTGCACGCTTAGCATGAACTAGGCCCTGCCTTCAAACCCAGCACCAACAAACAGAACCAACGAACAGTGCAAGGTGCAAGGGAACAGATAAGAAGCACTATGTGAGAAAATGGTAGAGGATTAATAAATACCTGTTTTATGAATAAGTAATTTAATGAATAAATAAATGGACAAATGAGCCCAGACAGGAAATAAATGAAGAGCTAATCCCCCCCCCACACACACACACACACTGTTTCTGAGGATGTAAAGTAGTAATGTTTCATTGTTGCCAGGATTTTTGTTAAATTAAAAAATTTGTTATCAAGTTGTGATCAAGCCTGTATCCAGTTCTGCTTCAAGATTTTTCTCTCCTGTCCTTCATCCTTGGAGGAAAGGCCAAACCAACAGTTTGTTAAAATATAAAGAGGAAGGGGAAAAATCTTAGCTTTCCTGTTGAATAGTCTGCCAGAAAGATTCTGAGAGCCATTTTTTTTTTTTTAATTCTCTGATCAATGGGACAACATTAAAGTGCTGTATCTTTAAAGGTGTACCACAGTGGGTTCTCAGTTACCCTAGAAGGGATTGGGGTTAGTTGGTGAATAGTTATAAATTAGACAAAGTCAGGAAACAAGAGAGGAGGATAAAGGATAAAATCCTGGATGCTCTTTCAATATGGAAGGGAAAATTGAGATGTCTAAGGGAAGAAGAAGGGAAAAAAGCACGTGAAAAAGGAAGGAAACAAGAAAGAGAAGGAGAGAGATAGAAGAAAGGAAGAGGTGGAACAGAAGGGAGGGAGGAAATAAGTGGAATGAAGAAAAGATACAAGGAGGGAAGAGAAAAGAAGAAATGAAAAAGAGGAAAGAGGAAAAGAAACTAAACATTTTTGAAACTTTTCTGCTATAAGACTTCCATGTATTTACCTTAACAAATAAAGTTCAGTACTACATGCTTTAATTTTATAGATGAGTTATCTGTATTACTATTGTATCTATGAAGATTTATGAAGCCAATCCTCTGGCTGCAAGTCAACGTGTAATAAAATAGTTTATGACAAGGAAATGTAATCATTGCAAGATGACAGATGGTGGGAAGAGACTGAGATAGGACAGTTTCTGCTTCCTTTTTATTTTAACCGATAATGCTGAGGGGGCCTCACTTTTAGTAGACGTTGTCAGCTCCAGTTTCTATGGAAATTTTAAGCTGCTGTTATGGGGCAGTCAATGATGCCATGGGAACAACATCCTCAATAATGTCAGGCTGCTTCTTTGAAGGAGCAATTTGCTTTTTTTTTCCCCCTGAAATGTGACACACCAACTGACAATTTTGAAATCCCTTCCTGTATGAACACCACATGAATTGTCTGTGCTACAGTCCTTCTCAAAACTGCTGTAAATAGAATTATATGCCCAAATAATAATCTTTCAATTAACAGGATAAAGAGAAAAGAAAATAATATGATAATTAATATGAGGCACAGACTGTCTTCATCTAAATTGTCATGAGAATCTCATCTAATGTTTGACGTCTTACTGTTGTGGGCTATTTCTTCCATTAAATATACGGCACACCCTAGCTGGGTAGAGGAACTCTTGTTCCTGCTCCGTATTTTGCCACATCTGTCAAGTCACTCCACACCAGAGTCCATGTTCCATGGTGCTGAGAATCAGCTGCTTGCAGCTGGCCATGGCTGGGAGGATGCAAACGATGTATGAAGAAGGGTGGTGTGGGGTAATTGTTGTGTAACTTCAACTAATACATGTTGCCTACTGAGTAAATATTATTGTTTATTCTGAGCAAACACTTTGAATCCTTTCATAAAGATTGCATCAGTATATATAAGCATGGTTAATATGAAAGCTGGATCAGCCCTTGGAAAGCTCAAAGTTGATTCTGTGATAATACAAAGAGTCCTGGGGTTTTTATAGTGAATGTCTCATGGATATCCTAGTCCATAAATGTCCTTAAAAACAACAAAAAAAGAAGTCTGGAGGATTGCATGTAGTAATTACGAAGGCAAGTATGGTCCAATCTCCAGGACCTCCAGGTATCTCCATTTTTCTTGGGGAGGCTTTTTGTAGCAATATATTAGAAATAGGAAAGGCTAAAATATGTGTTTTTGGACATTTTATGGAAAAGCACTGCTTTAATCTAGATGGTAAATTTACTTTGGGTTTTTTTTTTTTTGGAGGGGGTGTTTGGGGGTGTAGTGGGCAGTGTGGACATAAAGGAGATGATAGAAAATGAAGATATTCAAGCTGTCCCTTAGCATGTCAACTGCCTGTTTATACTGTTACTCTCTCATTTTATAAAGGCCAATCTTAGCTCCATTGAGCCATTTGACTGATTTTTTTTTTTTACATGGGGTCTTCTTCTTGAACTTGCTTTAATATTCTTGCATTAGCTTCCTTAGTAGCTGGGTAAATTATAGGTGAATGCTTCAGTGCCAGCTCTCCATTTGATCTGATGTATAGTAATTAAAAATAAGGTGTGTATTACTAAATTTTTCTCAGATGTGATGCAAATGAAAAAAGGTTAAGTTAAATTAATCCATCATTAACATAATGAGACTTTTAATGTTTTACTGTTTGAGTCCAGTGGGGACTCTATGCTCACTTCATACTGATTTGTGGTTATTATGGTGCCTTCAGGTTCCAAGAATTCTATTCCTGTCAGATGAATTGCCATGATTCTATTTTTCAATGTGAAGAAGCTCAAGGGGAGAGTACACCTTTGAGTAATTTGTTAAAGCATAGCAGTCTCTTCCATTATCCCATTTGTATGGGAGACTGAGCTACAAAGGTGAGTGCACCATGATGCCAAAGGCCAGAGTGAGCTGTTTCTCTAGGCAAAGATTTAAAGATGTAGGTAGATTTAATACTCAAGATGGCCCAGGGAAGGTTATAAATCAATAGGAATATGAGAATGTAAACACCGTTAGTCAGTTATCCCTAGACTGCTCTACCGAGTGCTTTAGCTATTGTTCACAGGAAAATTGGTCTTAACCGACACTCATTCTGTTTCTTCTCAGACCTATTTTGTTGACTCTGTCCTTTTGGAGTTTTGCACATTTGAAGTTTTACTCTAAAAACATTTCTCATTTTCATCAGAGGACAAGATCATATTTTTTACTTGACAGAGTGGTATATGTGTCCTGGAGCTTCCAAGATGCCCAGGTGGAAATGAGGCATTGCATCTCTCCCAGCTCCCTTCATTGTCCCTGCCTTCCAGTATGCACATCTATCTTCTTTGGATTCTTTCTGTCTCCAAAAGGCATAAACAGTATGTAGGGCCCAGTTCAAAGATCCTTCTCAATCCCTATCTGAGAGGGGACAAATCTGAGTAAACACCACCAGTAAGTAAGCCACCTCCAACTGCTGCCCAGAATTCAAACCATAATATCTTGAGTTGCTGCTTCATCAAAGCTGCATTGGCCTTGACATGTGAACCTCCCTAGGCAGTAGTCTTGGGCGGATAAAAAGGCTAATCATGCTGCACTTTCTGAAAGAAAAATGGGAGCTCTATGTAGTGCTGGTCCATGTATCATCACTATTTTCAGGACAAGTGAAATGTCAAGGCTAAAATACCCTCAAGCTATCTATAAAATAATGTAAGCTAGATGCGGAGTCAGGGCAGAGTTTTGAAATATGATTCAATTGGTTTTCTCTATCAGAAAAAGCCAAAAAAATATATTTTTCTGCTCCACATTTATCAAAAAGCATACTGAATTAAAAGTAAAAATATGGCAACAGAATGGTATCCTGTCAAACTTAATCTATGTGCAATAGTCTAATCTATCTCACAAAAATGCATTATCCTGAAATTGGAAGGCTATTTCAGTATGATGCTTGAGTTTTTCTCCTTTAATACTAGTTTTTTTTATTTTTACACTTGCATTATGAAACAATATGAGATAGTGTTTAATGTGTTTTGCTATTGCTAATCCTGTATGTTAACTCCTCTCTTATTTACAAAATGGAGAGCTCCTGCAGTTTAAAGATATTTTATGTCAGTTTTTAAAATTTCAATTTAGTTTGTAAAGTTTACATTTATGTGTAATATATAAAATTATGGATATACGAAGGCAGAAATATAGGGAATAAATGTTTTTTTTTGACAAACTGAAACACAGAGTTAATCATTAGGATTTAAATAGGTAGTACAATTGTGAATAGCCTTTTTTTTCAGATATAAGCCATGTTTAATGTTATTATAACCATTTTGGTGTTTGTTATTTTAATTCTAGAAGAATACAGAGGCTTATTTTGCTGACAACATATATTTTGGACAGTGATAATGCTCTGTAAATTTGAAATTATTTCAATCAATATATAGATAATATGGTTACTCATACAAGCTACTTGTATCAGTTTTAAGAGCACAATAAGAAATAAGAAATATTTTCTGATTCTATTAAATATGTTAAACCTATGAAGATTAGCATGTTTATTCATTTTTATTGGTGTGTTATAATTATACATAATAGTGGGATTCATTGTTATATATTCACACATGCACACAATATAATGATATAATTTGCTCTATCTTATTGTTTTAAAAATAGTTATTTAAAATTATTACAAATTGGCACCAGAGATAAAGATTTTGGCCCATTCCTGAATAATTTTTCTCTCCATATTTACATATATAAACAGATTGATAAAAGCAAGGAAGCTCTATATTTTTACTGAGAGTGAAAAAATCGTTCTGAAAAGATGTTCATAGCATAACAGTGACATTCACATAACTTCTACATTGACTGAAAAAAATAAAACCCTGTTTACCTAGACAACTTACATATCATTTCAACTTTCAAAGATACAGTATTAGTCAGGTTCAGGGAGTAGGTTAAAATTTCAATTTTCAAATTACAGAAGAGAAGGCAGATGATGAGGGTGGCATCTTTTTTTTTCCTATTTTCTTTTCTGTACTATAAGATTTCCAACCCCCACTCATGATTTGGAGCTAGTTCCCTAAATAGATCTTAGCAATTTGAGACCACAGAAAATAGTCAAAAGCTATATTGCTCTCTGAAAACAATTATGGACATGGATGTCAAGAAATATTCATGTAAATTAGGGGACCCAAATAAACCCACACAAGTTTCATTTGCTTTTCCACATTAACATAAATTTCTCCTCATTTCAGAGATAATGACTTTTCCAGTTAAAAAATAGAAAATTTTCAATTGGAAGGAATCTTAGAGATAATTTTATGCATTATTCAGTTGCCTATGTTTTTACTGAGGCTATTGAAATTCAGACAGATTAATCCCAGATCTGGCAATTAATCTTGTCTGGCTTCTATTATAATAGTCTTCCAGAAGACTTGTTTCCTGATGTCTGACTATACTATGTAAAGTTATATTCATCATGAACTTGTTGAAACTTCAGCTGCAAGGCCTATCATTGGAACAGTCCTTCTCTATGGTAACTCTATTGATTTTGAAGTAGTGAATTTACATAATTTTATTAAAGAGTACTCTTCCAAATTGTGTAAGTTTTAAGTTCCATGCAACCTGTATCCCTCACATTGATATGCATACAATATAGAATTTAATTTTGTTATAACTTTTAACTTTGGGGGGAAGGCAAAGGTCCAATCAATTAAAAAAGCATAGACTGGATCATTAGGGACTTATCTGTTTTAAAGTGTCAGTTTCAAGACATTTCATTACTTACCAATTAAAGCTTCTCTGTGTTTCATAGGAACTTATTTCTCACCATCACTCATTAAATAAAATTAGTAATATCAAGATAACTTCAGCATTCACAAATGTGCAAGTTTATTTAAATAGAAACAGTAGTTTTAAACGAAGAATAGCCTACATTTCTCTCTCTTTTTAAATTGATACGGCATAACTGAACCAAGGATCTTGCCCATGCTAGACAAGTGCTCTACCACTTAACTACATTCTCAGCCCTCTTGAATTGATTTTGACACAGAGTCTCTCTAATTTGCCCCAACTGGTCTCCAACTTGCAATCTTTCTGTTTCAGTCTCCCAAGTAGCTGCAATTGTATAAGAATATGTATTTCAAGATAAAGAGCATGTTTTGATTATTTTATCACATTGAAATTAAACTTTAGCTTCTGTAGAAAAAGAGGTATTTTAATTCACTTTCTGGTGTTTTTCATTGTTCACATGAAAGTAAATCTAGAAGACATTTTAGTATGGTGATCTTGAAATGTTGCTCTATACGTGCACTGAAAATACTTCTACTTCTTAACTACATACACATACTTAACTTTTAGTTTTCATTTCATGATTGACAGTAGGAATGAATAATGAAATACTTAAACATTTAGTGCATTATGGTATGATTAGTGTACAATATCAATAAAAGCAAACATAAAAACCAACAGGCAAGTATCAACATACCTAGGTATAAAAATTTCAACATAAGTCACCACCAGCACAGCAGTGCTGCACCGCAAACACCTGTTCGACCGCCCCATCCCGTCTGCCAAGTCCTCGGACTTGTTCCAACAATCTGTTAAAACATGGTGGGTTACCATGAAGTTCTAGGCATGCAGAGACATGCCTCACCTGAGGATATCAAAAAGGCATATTGGAAACTTGCACTAAAGTGACATCCAGATAAAAATCCTGAGAATAAAGAAGCAGCAGAGAGAAAATTCAAACAAGAAGCTGAGGCATATGAGGTGTTATAAGATGCTAAAAAAATGGGACATCTATGACAAGTATGGTAAAGAAGGCTTAAATGGTGGAGGTGGAGGTGGAAGTCATTTTGACAGTCCATTTGATTTGGCTTCACATTCCAGAAACCAGATGATGTCTTCAGGGAATTTTTTGGTAGAAGGGACCCATTTTTCCTTCACCTTCTTTGAAGACCCATTTGAAGACTTTTTTTTGGGAACCGAAGGGGTCCCCCAGGAAGCAGAAACTGAGGTGCAGGCTCGTTTTTTTCCACTTTCAGTGGATTTCCATCATTTGGAGGTGGATTTTCTTCATTTGATACAGGATTTACTTCATTTGGGTCACTAGGTCATGGTGGCCTTACTTCATTCTCTTCTACATCATTTGGTGGCAGTGGAATAGGTAACTTCAAATCTATATCAACTTCTACCAAAATAGTAAATGGGAGAAAAATCAATGCAAAAAGAATTATGGAGAATGGTTAAGAAAGAAAAGAAGTTGAAGAAGACAGCCAGTTAAAATCCTTAACGATAAATGGTAAGGAGCAGCTGCTACACTTGGTAACAAGTAATTCAACGCATGCATTTAACAGAAATGTTAAACTCTAAGAAGCACCATTTGAAATAGAAACATTTTTTTGAAGATTTCAGGTGAACTGGACTTTCAGTATAATTGTATCTAATCTAAAGTATTTATAAACAGCACATCGGAGCTCCTATTTGTCATAGACTGTTGAGTTTATTGTTGGGACCACACAATAGGACCATTTTTTTTTTGTCTTTAAAATTGTTGTAATCTCTGTATGAACTTTGCTTTTTTATTAAAAGTAATCCAAGGTGAGCCTTGACTTTGAGTAGTGCTTGGACAAGATTGTATTCTAACTCCAGCATGGATCTGCTTTCCATTGTGTTTGACATGTGAGCCAAATAGTGTCAGCTTGCTGTGAGCTAACATTGCCAGGATGAGTCTCCTATAGAAATAATTGTTTTTCAGTATTTAGCAATGAAAGATATTAATGTATTAATGGCAATACATTTCTGTTTTAATATAAATTTAAGGATGTTTTCTAGTTGTGCATGAATGCTGGCAACTCAGTAAAGTTTTGACAATTGTTTAAATACTTAATAACTTGGGTTTAAAAAAGCTGGTAAACTGGGTTTTTGTCATTTGCTTAAAAAATAAATGTGAATATGTTTGGTGAATTAATAGGAAGTGTAAATTCACAAATATAGAAGACTTTCTGACCATCTGAAATATATATATAATTATATATTTATATATTACATATATATTTTATATTTACTCATGACATGCTACCAAGTACTTTTTTTGAGGAAATCATTGAGCATTTATTTAAGGAGTTTCTCTATCTCTTTGAGAGTTTAGGAAAATATACCATATTTTATGCAGCATAAGCCAATTAAAAATACTAGCAATGAAACACCGTATGACCCAATTATCCCACTCCCTGGTATATATCCAAAGATCGAAAATAAGCGTATTATAGCGATACAGCCACTTCAATGTTTATAATAGCACAATTCACAATAACCAAATTATGGAATCAACCCAAGTACCATCAATAGAGAAATAGGTAAAGAGAATGTGGTATATATGCGCAAAAGAGTTTTACTCAGCCACAAGAAAACAATGAAATCATGTCATCTGCTATTGAATGGATGGAAGTGGAGAAAAACATGCTAAGTGAAATACACCAGGGCTGGGGATGTGGCTCAAGCGATAATGCACACTGTGCGGGGTGCTAGGTTCAATCCTCAGCACCACATAAAAATAAAATAAAGATGTTGTGTCCACTGAAAACTGAAAAATAAATAATAAAAAAGAAATAGACCAGACTCAAGAAGTAAAGGGCCAAATGTTTTCTCTCATATGCAGAAGCTACACCAAAATAAAGGGAAAAAGTGTGTGTGAAAATCCCATGAAAATAGAAGGGAGATCAGTGGAATGAAGAAAAGGGTTTCTGGGGAAGGGATGGGAAAAGGGATAAATGGTGGAATGAAACTGACCAAATTATCCTATGTATATATATACAAATATACCAGAGTGAATTTACCTTTAAGCATATCTATAATGCACTAATTAAAGAGAAAAACTATAAATAAATAGAAGAAAGTTTGCTAGAACAGAGAAAAGGGAATGGGGGAGGAAAAAGGGGAAATACTGGGGACTGAATTGGAGCAAATTATATTCCATGCTTATAGAAATATGTCAAAATGAATCCCAATGTTATGTACAACTACACAGCACTAATAAAAATTTTAAAAAGTTATTCTACAAGTAAAATAAATAAATGACTCTATTATATTAACTTTAAAACGTAAGAATCTCAATTTCCTATGGCAGTTCTATGATTGAATCTTTATGTATAATGAGAATAATATTCATGTAGTGTTTCCTAAAGCTTTGAATGTCAAATCGTTTGATTGTTTGAGTGGATTGATTTGAGGCAGAGGCATTGCTTAGAAATGTCAGTGCATCATCAAAAAGCATTCATTCTGCACTTCATGTAGTATTATTTTAGATACTATACGAGTGAACTATATTAGTACCCAGAGGAATTTTAAAATCTAAATTTAAGAATATTTCTTATAGCTAAAAAAATTTTGAGATAAAATTTTCAGTATGAACCTAATTTGAACAAATAAATTCCATGTTTGTGGAAAAATTTTTGTTTTTGAAAAAAATCTAGTTAGATAACAAATAAGTTATTTGTCTAAAGGTTCCTTAGATGGTAGGATTTTATTTATTTATTATTTATTTATTTGGTATTGGGGATTGAAACCAAGGGTGCTTAACCACTGAGCCATATCCCCCAGCCTCTTTCTATTTTTTATTTTGAGACAGTGTCTTGCTAAGTTGCTGAGGCTGGGCTTGAACTTGGGATCCTCCTGCTTTAGTCTCCTGAGTTACTGGGATTATAGGAATGTACCATCACATCTGGAGATGGTGAGATTTTACAAAATCATTTTTGACTATTGGTCTTTTTTTCACTAAACATCTCTAATTGTAACAGTAGTAGTATTCTATAACAAAGTAGATTCTCAATAAAGTTTGTTCAATGAAGAAGTAAAAGCCAGATATAATTTTAGAAACTAGTTTGAACATTGTGAGAGATTATTTCATTTATATATTTCTTACTCAGTTTAGTAGGCAAAGTGTTGATGACATGGATAAATTACTTTTTCTATTATTTGATCACAGAGAAACATGGCACTCTTATTTTGTTTGTAATAAATATGCACAGTAAATGCTACTAGTGTACTCTGGAGGTATATTAGCTAGGATAATACTAAATCTTTCTAAAACCGTGAATGTTTTAGTTATAATTCTCTTAAAACCTTTTGACAATTCTAAACAATGGATTGTCTACTCCTAATCTCAACTTTTTGAAATCTTTCCAATCAATTCAGAATTTTAGTGGGCATATGTTCTCCAAGACAAATTCAAAGTTATTGTGGACTGTTATATCAGGTTGTATATTTTCACTTAGTTTTTTTAAAGTCTGCTTTGTAAGGTTTAAATTCTACTTCTATAGGATTCTGTTACTATTAAACAACATATTTATCTCAGATTCTTGCTTTTGATTTTGATCTATTTAAAATGAAAAGAGAGAGGCAGAAAGTGAGAAATTTCCAGTGTTGTGAATTTGCCTTTGACATTAAACAGCATATCTAAATGCTGTAGAATTGATAGCTCTGTATTTGATTCACAATATGATAATGATAATATAGTGCTATAACATTTATCTCTGAGCAGAACAGATTAGACCTCAGGCTTTTTGTTTTTTTAAGTTGGACTATCTTAATATTGCACATATCAGGTCATATTTCTTTTTCAGATTGAGACCGAAGGTTATATTAGACCCATACTGGGTAAACAAAGCAACTACTTGCAATGACTCAAGGAACCAGCAATAAAAATACCAACTTTAGTTATGAATTCAATTAGATGCTTTAGAATGGTCCATTTAACTTAAAACATGATATGAATTTTGTGGTTGGTTAATATCTGAACTTTGAAGTAAGAAAGTACTCAACATTAAGTCATCCAATTACAGATTACCTAAATTCTTTCATATGAAATAATGAAAAATATTTTCCCAAAGTTCAGGTGGGCATGGATTTCACTTTCTCACTGTAGTTTGCCCAAAATACAACATAATATGACTCATATGTGAGTACTCCTGCCAATAGATAAGCATATATTCCATGAGAATAAGTCCCTGTGAACTCTAGAGATATACTGAAGCATCTCCTATATCCAAAAGATGCTAGTAGCTATGATTTAATAAGAGCTAACTTTACAGTAGGCACTGAGAAAAGATTAAAAAACCATTTAAATAGTTCCTATTTTATCATCATCATCCCTATTTTGCAATTAATAAAAGAGATACATGTTTTCTTTAGTTATATTGGGTCGAGAAATTTCAGTAAACCTTTATTGAGAAGCAATAAAGTACTGTACATTGTTCTGTACTGTACATTGTTCCTCTTTCAGAGTATTGATTTAAAGTATGCCTGTTCCACACTCCCAAAAGCAATGTACAGATTCAATGCAATCCCCAGCAAAATACCAATGACATTCTTCACAGAGTTAGGAAAAAACAGTCCTAAAATTTATTTGGAAGAATAAAAGACTCAGAGTAGCCAAATTACTTCTAGGCCAATAAAGCAATGCTGAAAGAATCACAATGCCTGAATTCAAATTATGCTACAGAGGTATAGTAACAAAAACTGCATGGTACTGTTATAAAAGAGACACATATCAATGATACAGAATAAAGACACAGAGACAAACCCACACATCTCTAGTTATCTGGTCCTTGACAAAGATGCCAAAAACATACAATGAAGAAAAGACAGCCTTTTTAATAAATGGTGCTAGAAAACTGGCTATCCCTATGTAGAAAAATGAAACTACATCCTTACCTCTCACTCTTAAAAAGAACAATTCAAAATGGATCAAAGACTTAGGAATTAGACCAAAGACTGTGCAACTCCTAGAAGAAAACATAGGGTCAACACTCCAGCATATAGGCACAGCCAAGGACTTTCTCAATAGGACCCCCAAAGCTCAGGAAATAATGCCAAGAGTTAATAAACAGATGGCATCAAATTACAAAGCTTCTGCACAGAAAATGAAACAATTAGGTATGTGAAGAGAATACCTACAGAATGGGAAAAAAATCTTTCTAGCTACTTTTCTGACAAGGATTAATGTCTAGAATATACAAAGAGCTCAAAAAACTTTTTACAAAAATGTCAAATAACCCAATTAATAAATGGGCAAATGAATTAAACAGATATTTCTCAAAAGAATAAATTCAAATGACCAACAAATGTATGAAAAAATATTCAACATCATTAGCAATTAGGAAAATGAAAATCAAAACTACACTGAGATCTCATTTCACACCAGCTGAATGGCAGACATCAATAATACAAATTATAATAAATAATGGAAAGGATAGGGGGAGAAAAGAACACTTTTACATTGTTTTTGAGAATTAGTACAACCACTATGGAAATCAGTACAGAGGTTCCTCAAGTACTAGGCATGGGACCACCATATGACCTAGCTGTACCACTTCTTCGTATTTATCAGGAAAAATTAAAGTTAGCATACTATAGTGATGCATGAATACTCAAGTTTATAGCAGCACAATTCACAACAGTCAAACTGTGGGACCAGCCTAGGTGTTCATCAATGGTTGGATGGCTAAAGAAAATGTGGTATATATAAACAATGGAGTTTTATTAAGTCATAGAAAAAAATGAAATTATGTCATTTTCAAGAAAATGAATGAAACTAGAGACCATTATGTTAAGTGAAAGTCAAACTCAGAAAGTCAAGGGCTGTATGTTTTCTCTCATATGCAGAAGCTAAAGAGGAAAAAGGAAAAGAAAGGTGTGTGGGGGGGTAGGGATCTCATGAAGATCAAAGGGAGATTTTTTAAAAAAAGGGATTAGGGTGTGAGAGGAGTGGAATGAGGGGTAAGTTCTAGGGAGTGATATTGGCCAAACTGTTATATTGTGTGCATGTACAAATAATGTATAACTATTATCATTATGTATAACTGTAATGCACCAATAAAAATTAGGGAAAGATAAAAAATAATAAAATAAAAATAAGAGTATGCCAATTAGTTGATTTTAACAAAATTTTATCTTCTATGGTAGGTTCCAAAATATGACCACAAATTCCTTCCAACCCAGTATGCAATTTCTGTTGTGAGCTTTTGCTGTTTTGCTGTTCTTGTTAGAGATAGAATCTATGTCCCCATTCTTCGATTCGGGCTGTAATTTGTTCAACAAAATGAGATGAAGTGATGTTACATCACCTCCTTAACCACCTGAAGTAGCTTTGCAGCATTCCTCTTGCTTTTTTGGAACACTGTCCTGAGACCACAATGGGATGGAGTCCCCTAGTGTGCTAGAGAATCAAAGGGAACAACAGTATGTTATTTTTAAAACCAGGAAATTTCTCATTTGTTTTGCCAGACTCTGTAAGTTTTTAGAAGTCTTTAGTAATTATATGCTCTTTCATAGACCATTAAGCAGTAATAAAAGAGTCACCCCTTCCCCTGGGCAAATTTAATGTGTTAGTTGTTTTGTTAGAATTACTACATCCAATGGACATCATAGTGAAAGCAGCTGAAACTGCACAGACTATCATACCTCTTTTCTCTGTTTTTATTTTTCATGGGAAATGTTTGTTGCTGTGATATACAGCTCCCACCCCTGGTTTATGCATAGACCACTGGTTTATGGATGCCTACCTGCTGAGGTGGCTGTGCAAACCACAAGAAACCTATGCCCTGTCACAATGAATGTAGGAATGTAGGCTTTTCCGCTGATTCTCTCCACTTTGCCATCTCTGACTTGTTTTCCTCTTTTCCAGTATGCATAGAGAGCTGCTTAACAATTCTAGGCATAAGAAAGTGTATAAATGCTAAAAAGGAATCCAATCTAGTGCCTAAACCCCTAAACCCTTCTTTCAGTAAGGGGGTACCAATTCTCCCTGGAGGAGGGAAGAAAGCAAACAGCCATAGGGTTCCCTCTTCCAGGTCCAAGTCTCACAACTCTGAGGACTGATTATTTATTCCTCTCTTCCTTACTTCTTAGGTCTTCTGTAATGTGGACTAGGACTCAAGGAAGCACAGGTACATTGTGGGCAGAGGGGCCAGTGGACCTCCAATTGCATTCATTTCTCTCTAGAAATGTGATACTTGATACCTTGATATGAGCAACCAATTTTGTCCAAAGGAAAGTTCTCTTCAACATTATCTTACATTGTGATGGGCAATTCTCAAATGACATTTTTTGTTTTTGCCATTGCACTAAAATACTGTAATTAATGTGATGTTTTTTTACTTCTAGACTTCTTTCACAAATCACTGATTCCCAAGTGTTTATTTCTATACTTTGGTTTGTATTTTAAAGTTTAAAAATCTTTTTAAAACTCTGCTTACAAATATTTATGAACTTCTGCTTAAATGATTTTGCACTTGTTGAAATATTTGCTATATGTGTGGATGCCTAAATAGAATTAATAAAAACATATTTGAGATATAGCTTAGAACAGTTTTATTTTAGCCTATAGGATGGCTCAGTTTCCTAAACTAGGCAGCTATGTGTATTAGCACTCAAGAACACAGTGACAACAAAAGCCAACCACGGACTGTTTTAATCACCATGAATCAGTTGTAGTTTTATATGTTGCATAAATAGAAGTGCAACTAAATATCATTAATTCTGATTCTGATCATATTACCCTGTAGTAGCAAGCTAGTTTTAAGTAAACACTATAGTCAAAATGTTTTGTTGCTCCAGAGAGAAAAATGTTAAATTATTAAGTTTTTTGATTTTTTGTTGTTGCTAGAACAGTGTGGTTTATTTAGTGATCTCAACTTATAAAGAACTGATTCTTAAACTTGAATATTTAATAGAACTTCAAGAAGATGAGCAGCCACATCCAAAATGTTTGCTATTTTACTTTCAGGGCCTATGCTGAGTTATGCTTGAGTCAGTCAATCAACCAACCAATCAATATTAGAATAATTATCTCTTTCAATTTAGTCTAGTCATTAATTTTTGGTTTGTAAGCAAATAAGCAAATAAGCTACAAAAGGAATGATTACATTGGCCAAACTTATTTGTTTCCTTTTGTAGATGACATTTCTTCAATTCCTCATCTATTATTCATTTATAATTTTCTTTCATATCAGAATGCTTTCGCTGGGTTAGAGGAGAGAACAGAAAGGCAGTCTCTGGGTTCATAATATTTGTCTTTACCTAATTGTCCCTGACAATCATAACCATAACCAGAGAAACCAAACAATAAATACAATGATATATAATAAGTGTTAAATTCTAAGAAACTGAAGGAGTTACATAGTATCTTGGGGTTTGGCAGGAATTATTTTTTTCTGTTTTAATGATCATAAAGTAATCACACAATTTTAGTATCTTTATTTCATTAATTCAAGTAATTATTGAAGACAGGCCTCTGTCAAATATTCAAGAGACAACAGGGTGCAAATACAGGCAACTTCTCGGCTTTCAAGGTGGTAATAGATGAGTTTGGAAGAGAAATCATAATCCAACAATATCCTAGATATGTGCAAAAACTCGTAATGATGACAAATGGTTTTCATCCTGTGTACATCCATTTTCATGGTGTCTCACACTCAGACGCTATGTCCTTGTGATGGATCATAGGGGCTTTGTGCTTACTCCTGTAACTCTTTAATCAATCACCCAGAATATAAGAGACATTCAGAGGACTTAGTAAACCTAATGAATTCCAGCGACAAAACCTCGACTCTGTCATCAAACTAAATCTACTGTTCCCTCAATTACACGGATCATTGCTTTGGCTCTCCACCTAGCTAGAGTGGCAGACATCTTTACTACTTAAAATAAGATAAAATCAGATGTAGTCATTTATTAAAGATTTATGAAAGAGATCTTTCTTATATACCCCCAAATATGGATTAATTTTGCAAAACAAAAATTAAAAAAATAAATGTTTCCTAAAAACTAAGACAGTTTATGACAATTTGTAACATATATTGAATTGTGGCATACCTAGAGCAGTAACTGTGTTTGAAGTAAAATGGTAATTTTGGATAATAATAAAATGTTACTTATAAAAATATCATAGCCCTAAAATTTCTCATTCTTTGAATTTGTTAAGCTATTAGTGTCTGTAGTTGAGGTGTCCATCTCCACATTTTAAAAGGTAAGTATGTATGAATCTGAATGAGGAAAAAAAATACTTGAATAGACAATTCTCAAAAAGAACACATACAAATGGCCACCAGGTATATGAAACAATGCTTGTCATCATTAATTACCAGGCAAATCTAAACCACAAGAAGATTTCTCCTTAAACCTTAGAATTGCTGTGACTAAATAGACAAAAAATAACAAATACTGATGAGTATGTGGAGAAAATGGATTCCTTACATAGTGTGTACCTTACAATGTACTTAGACTTACTGTCATGATTCAGCAATTCTGTTTCTAAGAATATATCCAAAGGAAATGAAATCAGAATCTCAAAATGATATCTGCACTCCCCTATTCAATGCAGTGTTATTTACAACAAGAATTTTTAGTCTACTTAAGCATCAATCAATGGAGAAGTACATCCATATATCTATATTGGAATATCATTCAGTCTTAAAGAAGAACATTTTGCCATTGGTGCCAACATTTGTGAACCTACAAGACACTAATGCCTAGTAAAATAAGTCAGGCAAATAGGTCAAATTTTACTGCAGGATCTCACATAAACGTAAGACCTCAAGTAATCAAATTCACAGAATTTGTGAGAGTAGAATGATGGTTGCCAGGGCCTGGGGAGAGGGAAAATGGGTATATTTTTTCAAAAGATACAAAGCTTCAGTTATGCAAGATGAATAAATTCTGAAGTTCTAATATAAACATGGTGACTGAGATCATACTGTAGCATATACTTGAAATTTGCTAAGAGAGTTGATCTTAAGTGTTTTCACCATAAAAGAAGAACTAAGAATGAAAGAGAGGAAGAAAAGAGGGAGAGAAGGAGAGAGAAAGAAGAAAAAGATTAGGGAAGGCAAAGAAAAGAAAAAAACAGAAAATGGTAACTGTGTGGTGATACATATATTAATTAGTTTGTGACACTAACTTTGCAACATATATCCATATCAACATCAAGTTGTACTTCATTTTATACAAATTTTATCATTTATATGTCATTAAATCTGAAGAAAAATTAGAGAAATGGGTTCAATTCATTATTGAAGTGTAGATGGTAGAAACATTTTACAGTGATTGTTACTTGTGTAGATACATGCACTTGCATTCTCTGTTGTTACTGATTAGGTGCTATTTTAAAGAAATTGTCATGTTAAATTTTCCAAAACAAATAGAGCAGCAGACTTAATTTAATTCCATAATTCCTAGAAAAATTAGATTCAATTTCAAGAACATTGTACTTTGGCCTTTCTTAGTTATTAATCTTTCTAATTCATTTTTAAAAAATCGTTCTGGTTGTAGTAGAATGCAGTCACTCAATTAGAAATGGTTTTGAATGTTAATATTATGTGATGGATTTTAATTTTATTTGTAATTATAAAGCACAACATGTAGAGATTTCCGAGGAGAGAGGGGCATTTCTTGAGCGCTCCGCTCGCTTCTTGAGGAGAGAGAGCTGCGCCTTGGCTCCACGCCCGATAGGGCGGAACCTCCAAGTGCCAGGTCTGGAGCTGAGGACTAGCAGGGGCTACAAGCATTCCGGAGGCGCTGAGCAAAGTGAGAGGGTGGTGGTGGAAAAGAAAAGCGGTCCGTTAGGTGAACTGGATTTATCCTGAGTACCCGCAACAGAAAGAAGTCAGTGGGTTTATAGAACTCAGAGCACTGGAATACTATTGAAGTCGCTTGAAGGTGTTACAATCAAGGAAAGACCTGCTCCTGAATCTGCCAGTTTCCTTCTGAAGAGACTACCAATTTCTGTCACTGAAAAGTAAACTACTGTGTTGTCAGCTTCCCTGTGGAGAGGACTGTGTGACAATTCACTCTGGAGTAACCCAGCTACCATGTTGTCGGAATCGTCTACAATCCTGTAGAAAAGCCTTCATGCAAATGTCAGAATTTTTAACATCATATGATTTTGTTGAAGAAGATTTAAATGTCATAAGAAACCTCCTCCACCTTCCCTGGAATTCAGTGCTCTTTGTAAGGCCAATTTCCTTTTGCTGGACAACATTGGATGAAGACAAGGAAAGACAAGCATAATGTTATGCTCACCTGCTGGTGTGAGAGGCACAACCCATTACCACGTGTTTCAGAATCTGCCTTCACTTTAGTCAAGTTGGAAGCTTTGAGGTCTATAAAGGAACCAAGAGTATGCAGTGACCAGCATGGAAAGCCATGTGGAGCAATGGGTAGGGTCAAGAACTGAACCAGATAAACTGAATTGTTGTATGCTCATCAACCATTTATTTAATTACACAAGTCTTCACTTTTTTCTCATTTATAAAATAGAAATAAAACCCATACCTTTTATGGGTGATGTGATAATAGAAGTAGTTTAAGTTTTTAAAAAACTTAAACTTTATATAATTATCGGTTTTTAACATGAAAGTAAAAGTAAGCTAATTTTTAAATTCTTAGTTAATATTTGCCTCTAGAGCAGTGTTTCAAGTCACTTAAGCTACAAGGATCTATTAAAATCAGTGCCAACAGTGGGAGTAATTGTTTTTTCCAGGTAGTTTTTGACTGTGAATCAGCACCACCATCTGTGGAAGGGAAAATGGCACTGCATGTATATATTTCTAAACATCTTTCATCTGAGAAAACTGGACAGTGACATGGTGAGCTCCTGGGAGGGGGAAGGTCAAGTAGAAACTGTTTACTGATAGCCATTTCTCTTTCTTCCTCCTTCTGGATTACTTTAAAGCAAATGTCAGAATTTTTAACATCATATGATTTTGTTGAAGAAGATTTAAATATCATAAGAAACCTCCTCCACCTTCCCTGGAATTCAGTGCTCTTTGTAAGGCCAATTTCCTTTTGCTCTGATTAGCTTAGCTTCTCTCTGCTCACCAATAGCCAGATTTGACCCAGACAATTGTAGATAATCTAGGATATGCTGAGGAAGTAGACACCACATTTTTAGACTTTAATGACTTTCCTCAAGCGTAAAATGGCCCTTTCTGGATTACTGAGCTCAGTTCCAAGTAGCATCCTGGTATTGGGGGAGGTTGGAAATGAGAGGAAAATAGGCTGAGCGAGTTGCACTTTGGGTTCCTAAGCTTGCTCTGCCTGTAGAACAGCTCTGAACTCTCATGCTGACTTCCTTATTCTTCACTCTAATCTTTGACCTTGCTTTTACTTTTTACCTCTGTTTTCTTTGTTTGTCTACAATATTTCAGTAACATCATCATATAACTATTTTTGAAGAGGAAATGTATAATAATTAATGTGAAAAATAAACAACATGTTTTTCTTCTAAAAAAAAGGTACAACATGTACACAGTAAAATTGTAAAATGTTGAGCATTCTAAGAATGAAAAAACTCTATGTTCCTCTCTTTGTATCACTTTATTTGTAAGAGGTAACTACAATTTATTTGTAAGAGGTAACTGTAATTAGTAGTTTAGTGAGCAGCATGTTTCTAGACCTTGTTCAAAATATTTTATACACATACATATACACAATTTTGTGTTAACTCTTTTTGATGTAAATGGTAGAAATGCATAATCTTGCAACATTTACTTTTTCTTTTAAGTTTGGAGATTTGTTCATGTTATTCCTTTTCCTAATAATATAAAATTGAATATAATTTATCATTTTTATAAATAATTCTCGAATAAATATTTGCACATGCTACCCTAATCATGTGATCTATATATTTCTTTATTTAACTTTAGTTTTTTTTATTAATGCATTATAATTTTTTCATAATAATGAGATTTATTTTGACATATTCATGAATGCATAATATATAATTTAATCCATGTCAGTCCCAGGTACTATCCCTTTCTCTCTTCTCTTTCACCTCCCTGATCTAGAGTAAAGGTCTTTCTTCTGTTAACTTGTTTTATATTAACTGATTTTTTAAATTAGTGCATTGTAGTTATACATAAAAGTGAATTCAATGTGATATATTCATACATGCACATAACACAATTTGGCCCATTTCATTCTGCAGTTTGTCCCCTTTCCCCTCCCTCCTTTTCCCCCCTTGGTTCTTTTCCTTCTACTTAACTCTCCTTTCTATTTTCATGGTATCTGCCCAACTTTTAAAAAATGAATTAACTATTTCTCTTTAGCTTCTGCATATGAAAGAAAATATTGGACTCTTGACTTTTGAAGTCTGGCTTTTTTCACTTAGCCTGGTGTTCTCCAGTTTCATTCATTTACCAGCAAATGTCATAATTTCATTCTTCTTTATGGCTGAGTAAAACTCCATTGTGATTATAAAATACATTTTCTTATTCATTTGCTGACAGGCTGGTTCCATCCCTTGGCTTTGTGAATTGTGCTGTTACAAACATTGGTATGCATGCATCACTATAAGATAGGCTTACATTAGTACTTTTGGATAAATACCAGAGTGAAATAGCTGGATCAAATGGTGGGTCCACTCCTAGTCTTTTGAGGAATCTCCATACTGTTTTTCAAAGTGATTGTACTAATTTTCAGTCCCAACAAAAATTCATGAGGGTACTTTCCTCCTCCATCCTCGCCATCATTTATTGTTACTCCTTTTCTTGATAATCACTATTCTAACTGGAGTGAGATGAAATCTTGGTGCAGTCTTGATTTGCATTTCCTTGATTACTAAAAATGTTGGACATTTTTTTTCCATATATCTGTAGGCCATTTTAATTTTTTCTTTTGGAAAAAAAATCCTATTTAGCTAATTTTCCCATTTTTTTGAGGGTGGGGGGGTATGTTTTCTGAATTTGTTATGTATTCTGAATATTAATATATCATAAAAGTAGTTGGCAAAGATCTTCTCCCATTCTTCACACACTTAGTTTTGTGCAGGAATCTTTCAGCAGGAAGCCATCCCATATAACAGCATTTTTATTGTGCATTATTTTGTTGTGCATTATTCCTTAGCCTTTTTATATCTTTTTATATTTTTATTTTAAGACAGGTTCTCACTAAATTGCTGAGGCTGGCTTTGGACTCATGGTCCTGCTGCCCCAGCCTCCCTAGCCACTGGGATTACAGGCTTGTGCTACCACAGCAGGCCAGAAATCATATTTATAATCCTAAATAAATTTGAGCCAATTTTAGAGAAATTTAGAAAAAAAAGATGAATATTTATTTTCAAAATATTGCCAGTTATTATTTTAGTGTGGTAAATCATGATTTTCTTTTTCCATGTTCATTCTCAAAATTTCTATAGTAACATAATCTGTTCTAATTCATTCCCGAAGACTTCCCCTTTCCCACCCGGTTCCCTTCCCTTCCCTCTATTACTGTACTGATCTTTCTGCTATTTACTTATAGTTTTTTTTTTAATTAGTGTCTTGTGGTTATACATGATAGTGAGATTCACTTTCATTACTTTTAATATCAGCAAAATTATTATTTAGATAGTGCCCCATAAACTAAGTTTTACAACTCCTTAGCAATTACTATGCCAGTTCATAACAGTCACTCCTTTCCCCACATCTGGTTTGATATGTGAGCTGCATTATCAGAATTAGCACATTAAATTGACATCAGAGTGAATGAGGCTGAAAGTGCATAGGTTTCATCAGTTCTTTTTTCTTACTTTCTATCTGTCTTGTTCTTTGTCATAGTTACTAGCTGATGAGTCCCTAGTACTAGCTGGCTTTCTATCAAAGGCTGAGTCATTAAACAAAGCAAAGTGATGAATAACTTTCATCAGAGCCCATTTACAAAGTACATTAGGTCCCCTCTGTGCTCACAGCATTTCCCTTCAGGCTCTACTGCATTATCCATGATCCAGTATAAAAACACATTTTTTTAAAAAATTATTTCTTCTACAAGAGAAACCCTCCTTCTCCTCTAATGTGATATAATGAATCCAGACTTATTCTACTGCCATATATGCTAAGAGACCTTAAGAATATAGTTTTGATTGCAACCTTCTTATATATGTGAATTTGAACATTAAGGTTTAGTATCCTAATTGCATATCTTTCCTCTGCATATCCAATGAATCATATCCAAAAGCCTATTCTCCTGAAGTATCATCTAACTCCATTCCACTTTTTTTTGTTCCTAATACCACTGTGCCTGCTTAGTTTCTCTATCATCTTTCACTTTCTTTGACAGTTTCAACAGCTTCTTCAATAATCTCTTCAGTTTTAATATCATCACCCTTTCCTTCGCATTTTGTAAAAACTGTCTTTTCTGAGCCATGATATAATCATGGTTATAATCTTAATTGATGTGACTCACATAGCTCCACATTTTTTGCAAAACGAAAACCTGCTGTTGGAAGGGCAGTTAATATCCCCTGTAGGTTTAAATCAACTTATTTTTTTCTAGCCTCAATTCTATTTCTCATTCTTCCCCCAAACATATATTCTATATGGCAACTACAAGGCATGACGGATCTGTTAGTTCATACCATCTTTGACTTTTATGTTCTTCCTACCAAAGTGTAATAAATGAAATGTCAATGTCAATTTTATTATTCAACCACAATGGAAATATGCTCAAATTATGAAACAACTACAATAAAAATGTTTCTGTTCTTAAAAGGCAGGGTTCCCATCTTCTCCTATTTATTTTTATCGAATAAAATGTCAGCCTAATTGGAAACTTAATCTTTTCTCAAAGTAGACCATGAAAAAAAAGTGAATTATGAAAAAACTCCTTCTATTGGAAAGCATTAAGGAAACAACCAACCCCAAACTTGTAAGGCTAAGAACCTGGAAAGAGAGGAAATGTAATTATACTGAATTAAGCACAGAAGGGAAGTGATAGAAAGCGGAAGACATCCTACTATCGACTAGCATGGCAGGTGTAATATGCTAAAATAGAATAAATGTCAAGCAAAATTTATATTCCCAGTAAAAATATTCTTCAAATATGAAGATAAAATTAAGGCATTTTCAGACAACAAAAATGAACTATTTATTACATGGTATTGAAATAAATAATGAAGATAAATCTAAGCAGAATGAAAATGATCCAGTGTGGAAACATGGAAATACCAGATGGAATTAAGGACACAGAAAAGGATAAACATAAGGGTAAACATTATATTGAAAACCAGTTATAAGAATAATGATTATAGTGTTTTATGACATTTTAAACACATCTAGAACTAAGATAGGTAAAACAAGATGAAGAAGAAAATAAACAGTTAATATGTTCCATGGTTTTATAATTTTTGGTGAAAAAAATGAAGTATGTGTGTGGTAACCTTCAGAATATAAGATACTACTGAAAAAAATCCATAAATAACACATTAGTGGGAGAAAGAAAATATGGTTAAAAAAATGAGTAATCTAAAGTAAGTTGAAAAAAGGAAAATAAAATCATAACACAAGTGTATTAAACTGAAAGTTAATAGCAGACAGTAGATATGAATTTATATATTCTAATAATATGTAAACGAACTAAATAATATGTACAAGTCAAATTTTAAGATCTTCTGCATGATAAAATATAAGATTTAAGTATAAGGACACAGACATTAGAAAGCAAAGCCTGAAAATCATATATATGGCATATTAATTATCTGTTATTTAAAATATAACCCCCTACCCCACAATTTAACATCTTGTAAAAGGAAACAGTTATTGCCTCATAAAATCTTTGAGTTAGGAATCTGAGAGGCCTTGGCTGCATGGCTGGGACCAAAGTTTTCTCATCCTGCAATCAAGGTTGAGCTAGAGTTACATTCCTCTCAAAGCTTGATCAGGGGAATGTGTGCCTTTAGTCTTCTGTGGTCTTTTCCACAAAGCTGCTTTTCAAAATGGCAGCTGGCTCCTCCATAGCATGTGATTTAAGAGATCTGAAAGTACATACTGTAGTCTTTCAAAAACTTAACATCAGAACAGTTATAACATCCCCTTTGCTTCATTCTGTTTCTTAGGAGTAATTACATCTAGCTCACAATTAAGAGACTAACATTACACAACAATCACTAAGCTACTCTTGAGTTTGATTAATTATTCATTTTGTATTGTTAGTGTAGCAGGTTCTCAAAAGAGAAACTTTCAGGAAGTCTGAGTGATAATTATTTTCATTACAAAAGTAAGATATTTGCTTTTTCTCTCATTTTCTCACAAATATATAGTGGGGTTTTCTAGAGGTAACATGATGTAATATATTATCACTCTGATAATTAATGCTAAAATGGGTGATTGTGTATTCTTTGCTTTTAAACTTTTTCAGTTTTGATCTTCATATGCTAAATATAAATTTATATCTATATATCTATGTCTATAAATCTCTCTCTATATATTCCATGTTATCGTGGATTCCCAATAGTTGGGAAGAAAGGAAGGAAATCCTGGGGCACATTTTAAACTAATATTTAGAATAATTCCACTAAATGAATATAAAAAAAATAACTAAAAGTAATAGAAAGCAATAACAAAATGATGTTTAAAATATCTTACCACTCAAAAAGAAGGCAAAAAATGAGAGACATGAACAAAGAATTGATAGAAAATAGTAAGATTTTAAATTCAAATATATCAGTAATTAATTACTGATAGTTATGTGTTATAAATCTCATAAATACTAAAAAAAAAATAGGACATTATGTATGATTCCACACATAGGAAGTTCAAAAACAGCCAAAACTAATCTATTGTACTGGAAGTTCAAATAGTTGCTGCCTTTGGGGTAGGTAAAATTACACATAACTGAAAGTTTTGATGTATAAACTTTTATGCATATTTTATGCACATAAAAATGTGTGTTTAAAGAAAGCAGAGGGTAACTCATATTTGATTACTGTATCTAAGACTTACCTATGCTGTAACATTGTACCTTACAAAGCTATACTATTTCATCTGAGGTACTAGTCCAGCATGTCACTTCTGAACTCCTGTGCATACTGAGTCAGAAAAAAAAATAGTTTTAAAATTAATTCTTTTATTAAATTTTCTTCAAATTCAGTTCAGTTCTCTCAAGCAAATTCAAACTGTAGCCATGCAAGTGTAATGAGGTTTAGAGCCCATTGCTTAATCTTGGCTTAAGTTCCAAGGCAAATTTGCAGAGAGATTATTTCCAGTGTAATTCAGATACTCACCATCCTTTTAAGGATTATTATTATTTTTGCTTAAAACTTATAGATATGTGGTCACGTGGCTAGAAAACATGATTTAATGTGAGCAAATTGAGATCCAGATGTTTAAACAGGTTATTTAAGGCTACACATCTGGTTGACTACTTCCTGTCTTCATTTCTCTCATTACAGTTCCCCTTATCAACTTGACCCAGGTTCCTGTCTTCCTCATTGCATTAGCATACAGTCCCTTTACCACTGGAAAGAAACTGATTATGTATTGGCTTTGTATTATTAGTGTGGACATTTATTCTGCTCTAATTACTCTGTGTGCTCTTTTGGATCAGTGACTTTGTCTCATGCTGTTTTTCTGGGATCTATCTTTGTTCTTTCATTCTATCAATTAGCAAACATATTCATTAATGCATTCATTCATTTAACATATATTTGTTGAGACCTACTATGTTGAAAACAAAAAGTCTATCCCTTGTTAGAATGTAGATCTTAATCTAATTAAGTAAGAAAGTGAACTACTGTATGTTTTGTGTTATATTCTGACAAATGGCCAAATGCTTTGCAGAAAACAAAAACAGATGATTGATTAACTTTCAAGTGCAGCAATTTTTATGCTGTTTTGAGATTCCTGGGCTTGTATGGAAGCCACTTTGAAACTGATGGAATAAAAAGGCAGTTCAAAAAACCCACCACCCCAGACTGGCTTCATTTATTTTATGTGTTCACATGAAGTGTCACCATATAAAATTCCCTGCAACAAAGCACTCCATAGATGAAAATTAGTTCAACACATCTTTTGGGTTCTAAAACATTTTAGCTTTTCAGAGGGATAAATGATGTTTCCAGACTGTAAAGCTATATATATATCAAATACATTTTGTATTTTATCTATCTGCTCCATAATTACAGGGTATGTATAAGCAGGTAAGTTTATTGTATTGAGGACGGTGTAACCCTTATTTTCTCCACTCTAATGTTTTTTGAATGACCTGATAGAAGACAGCAGTGTGCCCTGTGTGCATTTGTCTACATTTAAGTAATAGAGTCCTTAGATGATTAAGGGAATAACTGTCTTTCAATGATGGTTTACTTACCCTTGTGCAATACTGATTAACCATGTAGAACCAGGTTGGCTCTTTCTTCTGAACCCAATGCCTTCATTGGTAAGTGCTGGCTCATTTCAATAAACTTTTCTGTCACTGATCTGGAGGAGCTACTATTACAGATACGAAAGGCAAACAAAACTTACTTGAGAGATAACAGTTGTATTTTTTAAAAAGGAAGCTGTCAGGGTTGAATGACAACAGAGACAAAAGGAAAGTCTCATTTTATCTATGTCTAATTGAATTGAAGCTGAGAATAGCTTCCAAGATTGATGATAATCATATCAATGATGCTGATGCAAAGGCTATTAAATGTTCAAAGTGTTCTGGGAGTCATGTGGTACATGTTGCATTGAAAGATAATATCTTTTCCATCACATATTTTTGCCTCTAAAAATATATTTTAAAAAATACATTATATATATGTATTCTGTAATACATACATATGCATATATTCTTTAAAAACATAATTGAATCTATGTTTTGTCATTGTTTTGCATAGTTGAATGACTAGAAAGAGGATAATGAAAAAAGAGAAGGACATTTAAAGGGTAAAAAAGTGTGTGGTGTATACTTGGTAAATATAGTTGGAAAATGGAAGAGGATAGTATTCAAATAGAAAATGTATTTAAGAACATTTCAATTTGTATATATCACACCTTTGATTATGTTAAGTTAAATAATAATTTCAGCTCATGCATTTGAAGACAGTATACAGTGATCTAGATAGTTTTGGCTACTAATCATCAGGTTTATTTATTTTTTTTCTCTATTTCATCAGGTTTTTGTAGAAAACCAGAACTTAGTCCAATTTTTATGATCCAAAATAAACTGTGAATATGAAACAGGCACAAATATAGAGATGAGAGTTTCCTTTGGACTACATTTCACATACAATTGGCAAACATCATTAATTCAAGTATGCAAATGCCAATACCTGAAACTTAGTATGACCTTTATTTTTTACTTTTTAAGATTATAATTTATGATAGCATTTCATTTTTGTTGGCACCAACAACACTGAAATGAATTACTGAACATTTGTGAACTATTTTAAAGATTTAACAACACAAGGGGAAAACCGGACATGATAAAAGCTTGCTCCAGAGCAGTTGTGCTCCTCAGGTGCATTCCCCAGATTAGAAACATCAACATTATCTGAGAAGTGCAAATTCTTAGGCTCCATTCTAGACTCAGCAAATCAAAATCCCTGATAGTAAGGCCTAGAAATCTATGTTTTCACAAGTTCTTGAAGTGATTCTCATGTTTAAGTTTGAGAACTGCTCTACAGCAGACCCTGGGCTACAGTACATTCTCGTAATACAAAAACGTCTTGAACAACTTCCTTGAGAAGTCTCTAGATTTGTTCAAGTCATACTGAAAAATAAATACTTCATGCCAGCTCTGAGTCCCTATGAGTTGATGGCTTGAAGAAGTGAATACTAACCTTGCTACTCAACTGCAAACATCTAGAAAATGGACTCATTCATTCTATTTTCTGTCTTAATTGTGTAATCAAGACCTTAAGGATAGGCTCACTATTTTTAAAATGTTTAATAAATAACTCCTTCAAATTTGTTTGGGTGAGAGGGGTAAGGGGGATAAAAAAATTAATCAAATACTCAGTGGTAACTTTTGAAGAAATGTTACAGAAACTTTCTTTAAGTAATTTCAACTAGAATAATATTTTAGAACCTGTTCTCAACTTCTATCAGTTACCTATATAATGAAAGTCAACACTGTGTTAATGAAATATAATGATTGAATCTAGTAATAATTTATTGGAATTATTCTTCCTATTACTTAATAGAGATTTCACATATTTATAATAATATTTTCTTAGGTGAATATAAAACTCCTTTCAAATCTTCTAGGGCAAATGTGAGGCCAGCCCTTTAGGCTGATAAGAAATAATGAAAAGTTCTTTAGTTTGTAATGTTAGGGAGGAAAATTATAACTGTTAGGTATTTTTGCTTTTCCCAACTATTCTAGAGTCTGGATCTGTGGGAAGAAACCAAAACTACTTCATTTCATGCAGATTATTTGAAGTCCTTTTCTTTTTTGTGCTGCATAACTTAGGCTGAGTCATGGATATGGTGATTTGGCCTCCACTACTACACTGACAACACTGAAGACAGAGAGAATTGAAACAGATTACTTTGAGCACATGGTCAAGGGCTTACTGAAAGCATAAAATTATTAGCTACTTTCTTAATATACTATTTGTAACCTATATAAGCATATAGATTTAATAGCTGGTAACTATGACCACTTTAATGATATACTTTCATTGGGTTTTAGAACTAAATATTGAATCTCTAATGAATCTCTAAATAAATTTCATGATAACAGTAAGGAGTACGGATGAATGATGAGTACTAACTTCTGAAATATATATATTTTTTAAAGCCAAAAAGCATTTACTATGCTGGGAAAAAAGTCATGCTGAAATTAACTTGAAACAATTTTGAAGAAGTTCAGAAGTTCAAGATTTTGATATTGGATTTTATACACTGAATATAGTCACTTCAGATTTCAAGGTAAGCTTTGAAATCTCACAGAAATGAAAACTAGAAATGGGAGCTTTAAAAGTCTGCTTAAACATAGAAAGTCCTTTTTTTCCCCCCAAAGTTTCATTTCTTCTTGATTTAACTGAGAATAGATTAATTAGCAATCAGATAGCCACACAAGCTTTGTTCTTTCTAATTACATTTCCCTGATCATGAGACGGTTCCACAATTATAGGCCCTTGCCTCATTAGATGAGGGTTCCTCATTTCCTCCTCTCTGGGGCTCTGAATCACTGCAAATCACTTGGATTAGTATTTTGGTGAATCACTGTTAATATTCATTAAGTGCTCAAATAATGTCACAAGGATCTATGGAAATTAAATTGCATTAAATAAAGGACCAACTGAGCAAATTTTAATTTGTACAAGAAAATCCTCAAAATGAGCCTGCTAAATAACTTTTTTTCAATTAATGGGTACTTCTAAAGAATCATGATACCCACATCCTCTTGGAGAAAGAAGAATTTAGTTATTATGTTGCTGAAAAGTAAAGAGTAACATGGGTCATTCAAGTCACAGAGCATTTTAGGTCATCACTCTGAGTTCTAATCACATCTCTCAGTTGCATCCCAAATGACTTGTTTAATACTTAAGCAATATTTAATTAAAAAGCCCTAAATATAGAAACATATTTATTTAAAATGATAAAACAAAAATAGTCTGGTTCCAGAAGCTTGGAATCTAAATGAAAATATAGCACATATATTGGTCAATTAGGAAAATAACTGAAGGAGAAGGGGAATAGCAAGGATGGGAGAATGTGATGGTCATCACTATACAAAATATATGTATGAAGATTTGAAGTTGGTGTCAACATACCTTACATACAAACAGTGGTATGAAAAATTGTGGTATATATGTGTATTAAGAATTGTAATGCAAAAAAGTACATGTATAATGGCATAATTTGGCATGAACATACTTTATATACAGAGTTACAAAAACTTGTGCTGTAAATGGGTAATAATGAGTGTAATGCATTCCACTATTGTCATGTATGTAATAAAATGAATAAATAAATAAATGATTTTACTTAAGGGTAGTAAATATATTTTGGATCCCAATGCTCGGGAATTATTCGTCACTAACTTAAGATTGCTTTAGAGTTAATTTTAACTGTGAGATTAAAAAAGGAAAATTTAACATTTAGAGTCCTTACAATATGTTAGACGCTGGATTAGGTACTTTCCCACAAATATTACTTAGTCCTTAAGACACAACTTTATTAATGCAAGTGTTGTGCTTAGAGACATGAGTGAACACCTTCCCTGACATCAAAAGTCATCTATGATCTTGACCAACTTGCTTTTCTAAAATTTTTCCTCTGTCATATGCTGCTGCCAGTCCCATATTTCTACGACTTGGTGAATAGCCATCTTCATGAGTTAACACAAACTATTTTCCCTGGGAAAAGAGAAGAAAACCTTTTGTCTTTTTCTCCACTACTTAAAATACATTCTAGCTACTCAAGGGCCCCTGCAGTCAACCCTTGTTCCAATTAAATACAACTTATATACAAATTCAGAGTCTTAATATTTTTATAGTTACTGGTAATGGCCATTTTTAACACTAGTTTTTATTATCTGACATTGAAAGGTAACAGATAGAAAAATTATCAATTTTATTAAGTATCTAATATCAACTTTTAAAAATTAATGGAACATTATTATAGCAGTTTTATGTTACAGTAAATTGAGCAGATAGTACAAAGAGTTCCATATAGCATCTCTTCAGTGCTCATTTTTCCTATCATTAACATCTTGCTTTAGTATGATACATTTGCTTCAATTAATAAACCAATGTTGATACATTATTAATGAAAGTATATAGTTTACTTTAGAATTTTCTATTTGTGTTTCATGGGTTTTGACAAATCTATAGTACCATGTAGCCCTCATGAAAATATCACATAGAGTACATTTACTAATCTCAAATCCCCTATGCTCCGTGCCTACTTTATCCATCTTTCATCCATCCCTACTCCATTTCCCCAGACGACTGGCACCTGCTGATCTTTCTACTGTCTCTATAGTTGTGCCTTTTCCTGAATGTCATGTATTTAGAATCATACATAATGTACCCTTTTCAAACTGACTTCTTATTTAGTGATATGCATTTAAGTGTTTTTATAACTGGATGGAGTTCCATTGTACGTGTGCACATTTTGTTCACTCATTACTTAGGGAAGGACATGCTTCCAGTTTTGGATAACTGTGATGAAAGTTGTTATAAACAATTTGTATTCAGGTTTTCATATGGATAAAATTTCTGGACACATTTATTTGTGTAAATATCTGGGGTACTATTTATTGAATTCTGTTAGTAAGACTATGTTTAACTTGTACAAATATTGTCAAACTCTTTTCTAAAGTGGCCACACCATTTTGCACTGCCACCAAGGAGTGAACTTCAGTGTTTGGTATTGATAGTGTTTTTTTCTTTAAATTTATAATTGTAGCCATTTTAATAGACATATAGTGGTATATTATTGTTTTGCTTTACAATTCCTTAATAGGCAACTTTGTTTTTGTACATTTTTTTCTGGGAAAGTGTCTGCTTAGATCTTTCCCCATTTTTTAAAAAATGGATTCTTTTCTTATGTTGAATATTAAGAATTGTAAGTGTTCTTTGTATATTCTGTTTTTTTTAAATATATATTTTTTAGTTGTCAATGGACTTTTATTTTATTTATTTATATGCAGTGCTGAGAATCTAACCTAGTGCCTCACACATGCTAGGTGAGCATTCTACCACTGAGCTACAACCCCAGCCCATCTTGGTATATTTTAAATACAAGTTCCATATCAGACATGTGTTTTTGTAAATATTTTCTCCCAGTCTGAGTCTTGCTCTTTTTTTCTCTTAACAGTGTCTTTCACACAACAAAAATGTTAATTTTAATGAATGTCAATATTAATTTTTTCCAAGAATCATGCTTATCATGTCATATCTAAAAATCTCATTGTCAAATTCAAACTCAGCCTGATTTTATCCTATGTTATTTTCCTGGTAATTTATAGTTTTATATTTAAGTTTAAATATTTGATATATTTGAGTCATTTGGTAAAAGATGTGAGATCTCTGTATAGATTTTTTTTTTTTTGCTTGTGGGCGTCTAGTTGATTATTTGTTTAAAGACTATCCTTGAATTGTCCTTTTGTCAAATATCAGCTGACTATATTTGGTGTGTTTATCCTTAAGTGACTTTCTGTTCCATCCCATTGATCTATGAGCCTTTTCATTAATATACATTGTTGTGATTACAGTAGCTTTTTAGTCAGTCTTGAAGCTAGGTAGTGCAGTTTTTCTACTTATTTTTCCTTCTTCTTCATTATTGTATTGGCTGTACTGGGTATTTGCCTTTCCATGTAAACTTTAGAGTCACCTAGTTAATATCTATAAAATCAATTGCTAGGATTTTGGTTGAGGTTGCACTGAGTCAATATATCAGTTTGGAAAGAAATGACATGCTAACAATATTGGCTCTTATCTATGAATGTGGACTATCTCTCCATTTATTTAGATCTTCTTTGATTCTTCCTTCAGAATTTTATAGTTTTCCTAAAATATATCTTGTACACATTTGTTAGATTAATGCCTAAATGTTTAATTTTTTTAGTGCTATTGTAAATAGTACTGTTTTAAATTTCAAATTCTAATTGTGCATTACTAGTAGGTAGGAAGAAATTGGCTTTTGTTGTATCTTGAAACTACACTAAAGTTGCTTATGGATTCTATTTTTGTCAATTGTTTGGATTTTCTACATAGGCAATCTTTTATTGGTGTATGTTTTTTTTTCCCTCCTAAATCAATCTATATAACTTTTATTTCCTTTTTACAACTATTGTGTTATTTAAAATTCCCAGTATGATGGTGAAGAGGAGTGGTAAGAAGAGACACCTTCGTCTCCTCTTAGGAGGAAAGTACCAATCTTCTCTCAATTAAATATGATGTTAAATATGTTAAATGTGATGTTAAATATGATGTTTTGGGGAGAAGGGGAGTTTTTTAATATTCTTAATTAAATTGAAGAAATTCCCCTCTATTTCTAGTTGCTGAGAGTTTTCATAATAAATGTATGCTGGTTTTTGTCAAGAGCTTTCTTTATTGATGTGATCATAAGGTTTTCCTTCTTTTGCTTATTAATGGAATGGCTTACAGCTCCCACCCCAACAAAGGAAATATAGTCCTTCATGACAACATGAATGAACTTAGAAGACACCAGTAATTTTAATAAATCAAGCATAGGGAGACAAATAGTGAATTATTTCACTTACTGTGAAATTATAAAATGTTGATTTCATGGACATAGAGAATAGAATGGTAGTTATCAGGAGTTGGGGAAAAGGGTAGTAACCAAGGGGGAAGAATTAACTGATTTTTGAATACTAAATCATTTTTATGATTTTGTAAATTCTATCAAATATTTAGAAGACAAATTATATAAATTCTTTACAATGTCTTTCAGGAAATAGAAGGAAAAAAGACTAACTTGAATCTAGCATTACCAACTATTCTTTATTTTTCTTCCTTTTTACTATGTTTTATTTTATTTTATTTTATTTTCAGTTTTTTCCATATTTTTTATTTGTTCTAATTAGTTACACATGACAGTAGAATGCATTGACATATCATACATAAATGTAGTGTAACTTCTCATTCATCTGGTTGTACATGATGTAGAGTTACACAGGTCACCTAATCATATATGCACCTATGGTAATAAAGTTCAATTCATTCTAGTATCATTTCTACCCCAATGCCCTGTCACCAGTTTGATCAGTTTTGACATGTATGTAACCAATACAATCATATAAAAGGCATTTTCATTATTTTTTTAAAATTTGAAGTCATGCAGACTGTTTCCTGCATGATTTAATATGTTAGAAATCAATCACCTTAAGATATATAGAACCCCAACCTCACATGTCAGCTATTTCAAAATTATTCTTATTTTTTTAAAATTTTTATTATTAGTTGTTCAAAACATTACATACATAGTTCTTGACATATCATATTTCATACATTTGATTCAAGTGGGTTATGAACTCCCATTTTTATCCCATATACAGATTGCAGAATCACATCAGTTACACATCCACTTTTTTACATATTGCCATACTAGTGTCTGATGTGTTCTGCTGCCTTTCCTATCCTCTACTATCCCCCCTCCCCTCCCCTCCCCTCCCATCTTCTCTCTCTACTGATCTACTGTAATTCATTTCTCCCCCTTGTTTTTTTCCCTTTCCCCTCACTTCCTCTTATATGTAATTTTGTATAACAATGAGGGTCTCCTTCCATTTCCATGCAATTTCCCTTCTCTCTCCCTTTCCCTCCCACCTCTCGTCCCTGTTTAATGTTAATCTTCTCCTCATGCTCTTCCTCCCTGCTCTGTTCTTAGTTGCTCTCCTTATATCAAAGAAGACATTTGACATTTGTTTTTTAGGGATTGGCTAGCTTCACTTAGCATAATCTGCTCTAATGCCATCCATTTCCCTGCAAATTCCATGATTTTGTCATTTTTTAGTGCAGAGTAATACTCCATTGTGTATAAATGCCACATTTTTTTTAACCATTCATCTATTGAAGGGCATCTAGGTTGGTTCCACAGTCTTGCTATTGTGAATTGTGCTGCTATGAACATCGATGTAGCAGTATCCCTATAGTACGCTCTTTTAAGGTCTTTAGGGAATAGTCCGAGAAGGGGAATAGCTGAGTCAAATGGTGGTTCCATTCCCACATTCCCAGCTTTCCAAGGAATCTCCATACTGCTTTCCAAATTGGCTGCACCAATTTGCAGTCCCACCAGCAATGTACAAGTGTACTCTTTTTCCCACATCCTCGCCAGCACTTGTTGTTGTTTGACTTCATAATGGCTGCCAATCTCACTGGAGTGAGATGGTATCTTAGGGTGGTTTTGATTTGCATTTCTCTGACTTCTAGAGATGGTGAGCATTTTTTCATGTACTTGTTGATTGATTGTATGTCCTCCTCTGAGAAGCGTCTGTTCAGGTCCTTGGCCCATTTGTTGATTGGGTTATTTGTTTTCTTATTGTTTAATTTTTTGAGTTCTTTGTATACTCTAGATATTAGGGCTCTATCTGAAGTCCATGTTTTATTTTAATTGAACATTTTATATTGTTTTCTATACTTTCTTATATTTTAATTCTTAAAAAATTAAAATAAAAAAATAATTATTTCTATAATATGTGTATACAACATACATTTACTACTAAATTGAGTCTACCTTCAAACATCATATTGTATCATTAGTTTGCAGGCAACTTGTAAGAGTATTTCTGATTCCTTCTGATCTCTTTAAATAACATTGCTGTAATTCACTTTGTTTTTCTTTATTCTATAAACATACAATGCATTTTTGATATTATTCTATTGAATAGTTGTCGCTTAGATAAAGTAGGGAAAAAAGGAAGAGATGATATTTTATCTTTAGTTATTCCTTTTATTCCTTCTCTGGTGCTTTTTTTTTTAAAAATAAACCTGTTTTTAAACAATAATATTTTCTCTGAAGAATTTTTTAAAAATGTGTCTTACAAGGGATGTGTAATGACATCAAATTCCCTCAGTTTTTGTCAGAGAAAGTTTGTTTCTGCCTCACTTCTGAAGGATAATTTCACAGAATCTGGGATTCAGCTAAAGTTGGTAGGTGTATATTGTTTTGGTTTTCCTTTGAATACTTGATATATTTCACCCTATGCTCTTTCTTCTTACATGGTTTCCGCGAGACCCAAGGGAATTCTTTCCCTTTTCATGTAAAGTTAAGGGAGGTTCTTCTCCTTCCCAACCCCATTTTACAACTTTTTCTTTGCTTTTGTGCATGCAATTTGAATATGAAATACTAGATTAATAATTTATTTTTTATAACAATTATATAACCTGCTTGGTTTTCTCTGAGCTTCCTGGATACATAGTTTGATGTTTGAAATTATTTTTTTCATTCATTACATGTAAAATATGTCTTCTTTTTGTCTTCCTACTCTTTCTTTTATTATGTATTTGTAAATGTCCCCAAGTATTTTATTATTCTGTTTTCCTTTCTTCATTCTTTCTTTGCATTTCAGTTGAGAAAGTTTCTGTCGGCTAATTTTGAAGCTCACTGATTTTTTCCAAACTACTGATGAGCTCATCAAAGGTATGTTTCATTTGTAACCTTATTTTTTATTTTTAGCTTTTCTTCTGTATTCTCAGGTTTTACCTCTCTCCTTAGATTACCTACCTGTTCCTGCATATTATCTTTCCTATTTTATTTAAACACTAAGCATATTAATCATAGTTTTTTTTTTAAATTTTCAGACTGATAATCTAGAATTGCTGCTATATCTGAGTCTCATTCTATTATTTGTATCATCTTTTCACACCATTTTTTTTTCTTGCCTTCTAGAATGACTTGTAATTCTTTTGTGGAAATCTGGGACTGATAAGCAGTATCTTAGGAACCAAAACAATTAGGTCTTTTGTGTGAGATTTTATGTCTCTCTCTGACTAGAAGGAAGGCTGTATTTACTATGTAGATAAGAAGCTTCAATTTTTCTCTATTGTCCTTGTTTTTGTCTCATATAGTTGTCTTTGTATTTCTCAAGAATCTGCTTCTTAAAAAGAATTCCAGTCTTATAGTCACCTATTATAATATATTGTATAATATATTATATTATACAAAAGCATTGTTGATGTGGTGGCAAATTGTATGGGGAAGGAGAGTTCTATAATTTCATGATTAGGTTTAAGTTAGATGGCTGGCCAGTACCCCAGGACTATGACCTTCATAAATGCTTTTTTTTTTTTAAATTTCTTTCCTCCTTTGGTGTGATAGGAAGGCTAGAAGGGGTTGGAGTTTAATGCTTTCCTTCTCTAGGTTTGTTAGGCTCTGGTAAAATAGTTTCTTTTGAGGCCAGGCCTTTGTATGGGAAACAGAATTCCATGTCTGTATTGCAGAATGATTATTACCCAGCCACTTCCAGTTTGCAGTAAGAGGGGATAGCGCTCTGAATTTTTTTGAATTCTAGTAAGTTTTTCAAAAATCCTATTGTAATGACCCCTATTTTGTGTCCATGTTTTTTGTGCTAGGTTATTCCTTTGATTTTCACCATAACAACCTAGTGAGTCTCTTATAAGTGAAATTACTCAAAGTTTGTCTTCTTCTCCAAACTGAGCCCCCAGCAATTTTAACTCTCAAGCAAATCCACTCAACCTCTGAATAATTTTTCATTGCTGTTTTAAGTATTCCCACCATTACCAGCTCCAGAGTCTTCTACACCTTGGTAAGCTCTGATTATATCCATTTACCTGCCTCTTAGTGGTCGGGGCAGTGGTTTTCTTATTATCTCAATTTTGTGATGTATCTCAGTAAGTTTGTTGATATTCAGTTGATTCTCATATTGTTCAGTTTTTATTGTTATTGTAGATGGTAGTAGTGGTGGTATTTTGATGAATTCAAAATATTTTACACATGAAAACAGAAATTCAGTTATTCTTTTTTCTTCTTTATTTTACATAATAAATAAATGGAAATCAAAGGCTGAGTTTGACACTGGATAGATCTGGATAAATCATAATTACTTTTTTTTCAGGATATCACATATATGTTAGGAGGGGAAAAATAGAAAAATTTCCTGTAATTAAGAGAAATAGTTGATAATAGCATAGTAGTTACACAGTTAGATTTTACAAATTGAAGATATTAAAGGAGAAAAAGTACTTTTACTAATAGATGCATCAGTTGAGTCACTCCCATCCCCTGTATATAATAAACCTACTTCACTATATCTCATCTGTACTTTCCTTTTGCCAGGTTAATTATTTGTATGTTGTAGAGATAAGAATAAAGCAATAGAAAAAAGCAAAAAATCAGACTGAAGTCTGTTTTTGTGCTTCCTAAACATTTTCTGTATTCTTGGATTAAAACTTGTAGATCAACATGCCATTCTTTGAGATTTCAAACAATCATGGTATGCTTTGGATCTCTCTAAATGTTATATTAGATCTTTTGGTACAATTATATATTAGTTTTTTTCATCTTTTGATGAAATCTGCACTGGAAGCTACATATTTCACTGAAGTCTTTTTTTTCTAGCAGAAATACTAGCAGAAAACTTCTCCAGTGTTGCTCTATTCTTTGACTCCATATTTAATACAATATAATGTCCTGTTAATTATACCTCCTAAATATTCTTAAAGTGGATCTGTGTATCTACTTTCCTCAATCTCTGTGTCTTATATATACAACTAAATTATGTGCATTCCTTCTAATTTTTGTATAACTCACCACATTATGGCTAGAATTATTTTATCATGTCTACTACCTGGCTTTAAGACCCACCAAAGACCTAGTGTTCATTTTAAGGTGAAATCATGGCTTCTAAACCTAATCCTCCCAGGCTTTGTGTGCACCAAATTGACAAAGCCACTCAGTCTAAATACTGCTTCCCACCCCTTCCTTCCATTCTTATTTCTGCTGAGATGTTCAGCTCTCTCCAGAACTCCTGTAATAGCTACTAGGACATCTTCTTCCAGTCTCCCACCCCCTCCAGCAGTCCTTTTAGAACCAATGCAGAAATATCTGTAAGTACAGCTCTGATCATGTCAGGTCCTCTCTTAAGAATGCCCATGAAAATTAAAATATAAAAACTAGTGTTACCTGTTTAATGTCTCTGTCTCATATTTGAATCTAAATGCCCCTTCAGAGCAGGAGACTTGTCTCATTTACCATTGTCTTACATATGCCTGAAACACAGTTGGAAGTTAATGACTATTAGATGAATAAATAACTGAATGAATATCTATGTATGTATTCTAATATATTTTAATTAAAAAATAATAGAATTAAAAATACAAGAGAGAGCGAGAGAGCAGCCTCTTAAACATGGTGACTAAAAGATGGTCCTAGAGTGAGATACAGATAGAATGATGCACTGTGTTTCTAAGTCATGGGAGGAGAGCAGGCTCTGGGCATGGTAAACTACACTGCTGGCTCTTCCTCAAGAAGCCTGGGCTCAAGAGGTGGCATGCAGAGGCACAGGTACTCTTCATTTTCCCTGCTACTGTCATCAATCCCCAGTTTAAGATGCAGTGTGAGCAGCAACTGAAATCCATTAGAGGCAAACTGATGAGAAGTGAGTTTCCAGAAAAGATGACTGCAATAATAGGAACAAGAGGCCCCTGGTATATGATGAAAAGTGTTGGAGTCTGTTTAATTCCCAGAAAAGGATTTATTACTGAAATAAAAGATTGATTCCATTGCTAGAATTGCTCTTTCACAAATGATGCCTGGCAACCTTTGTTAGCTGATTGAATCAAAACTGTGAAGTTTTATTTTTTTAAACTGTATATCCCAATAAGCTGTTTTCCTCTAACTTTGGTAGAATACATGAAGAACTAAATAATGGTAAATGTGTGTGTGGGGGGGAGGAAAGTATATATGTAATTAAAAAATGAAGAGTAAATATTCAAAACTCAATAAGGTATATATAGTCTACTTTCCTTATTTGTGATGTTTTATAAAGCCACCATAAACAATGAATTAATGAATAATGAATTATTGCTCTTAGGGGAAAAACAGGGTCAGTTTCCAGCAAGCCTATGGCCATATTTTTGTCAAAAGATCAGGCATAACTTGATTTTATGTGTTTCTGATTATTGATACCTCAACTAACATATTGTTAATTCATTATCATTAAATTCACAATAAATATCACTATAACTCATATCTGAATGAAGTGTATCTAACATAATTATTTTCTTTATAAGGTACAGCCCAACTTTCTTGTACCTCGGAATTCTAGACAGCATTTTAGCACTATGTTTGGAGGACATCGAAACAGAGAAAGAACCAACAACAAAAAAAATGCAACAATGAGAAAAACGTACCACTAACACACAGAAAATAGGAGAGTTAAAGCACATTGTTTGATTTCAAATGTGGGAATCTTGCATGGGCCAATTAAAAAATTTCCCCCCTCTGTGCATATTTATTCATGAATGACCACAAAATGACTACAAGTATTGAGGGTCACAAAATTTGAACAAGTGGTCTTATTTACAAAAATAAAATACATAAGTAAATAAGGATGGATTATATATACATATGCACATATGACATGAAATACGATATGTGTGTGCACACTCATATACGTGTGAGAGAATATAAGGATGCATTTGAAACATGGCAATATGGCAGAAGTAGACAGCAATAAAATAATTTTCTCTTTAAAATTCATTTACCAATTAATTAAATAAAGCTTTGTTTTAGTTTACTTAGATATATGTGATTTTTTAGAAAGTGACAACATATGATGCTAACTGTATAAAATTATAATTACCTCCAAAATTATTCTCTAAGAATGGAAATACGTAAAGATGATAGTAATAAAAAATACTATCTCAAGTATTGCCAGAACCAATTTAACTGTTGTCAGTCTGTCAATTTTCTTTTTCTTCAGGCTCTTATGTACCCGAATTTCTGCTTTTCTTAGTACTTTGGGAAGACTATCATGGCACCTATGTATAACTTAAGCTGACAAATTAAGTAGCTCAACCATAGAATCATGAACTTAATAAAGTCACTAGGCAAAAACTAAAAGGAAAAGTAAGAAAGCCAATCATAATATAGAAGATAGAGTTAAAAAGGATAGCACTTTGCTTATGAAACAGAAACCACTTGCCTGGCCATTGATTTGGGTAGGTGGTGGAAGTGAATCCTTTTAGGATTAATAAGAAAGTTAATGTGAAGAAAGAAGAAAGAAAGGAAACAATCATTTTCAACTCAACTGCAAGAAAGAAAGAAAGAAAGAAAGAAAGAAAGAAAGAAAGAAAGAAAGAAAAGAAAGCAAAACAAACCCCTACAGGGTCATTTAGAAAAATAAAATGATATTATAAAATCACATATTTAGAAATTAAAGAATAAAAAAAGAATGTTCTGAGAAAAAAATGATAGCACTAGAAAATTAAGTTATTTTATAAAAAATAGATAAGGGAGAGTTTTCTGGTGAGCTCAAATAGATTCTCAAAGGAGACATTAATTCATTAAAGAATTTAATTATTTTATAAAGAAGACAACTTCACTCAAATAATCCTTTTTAGAAGTTTTTGACAACTCTTTTATTATTGTTACCAATGCCACTTAGAGGCTGAATCTCTGTTGGCATTCAGTAGTGATCTGAACTTTTCCAGGGTCAAAAAACATCAGAAATAGAGCAGACTGCCCAAGTCAAACTTGTAATTAACCATTAAACTAATTATTCTAAATTGCATGCTTTTGTAAAAACTGCATAGTCTACTGGGTAGAAGAAAAAGATAAACGTTGCAAAATAAAGACTTGATCTTATAGTCCTTTGTTTCCTATGTTATGAATTATATCCAAAATGGTAATAATAAGCAGGAAGAGACAGGGTTTAATCAAAAACAAGTATAAAAATTGCAAAAGAGAAAAGATACTTGATAGGCATCTGACATGCATATATCAAGTTCAGGCTCTTTTAAAGCCAAAGCCCAAAGCCCAAACTAAACCAAAACAATCTCCACTCAAAAGAATTTTAAACTTGCTTGGGAATTTAAATATAGAAGTTAAGTCTGCAGAATAGACAAGGTTCAAAGCAGAGTGACACTAGCTACCGCAATTATAATTTAGGATAGATTAATTAAATAACACATATACATTATTTTTAATTCTAGTTATCTTGTTGTGGATGTGCTTGTGACCTCAATTTGCTCATTACGCAGTATATTGATATAGTAAAACAGCACACTGTGCCCTATAAAATACAGTTATTATGTGTCAATCAAAACTTTCAGAAGGGAAAATATATCCACATACATACACACACTAATTATCCCTTTGTCGAGTTTTTTAAATCTTCAGAATGCTATAATGAAGGGGAGCTCCATTTAAAAAATAAAATTGGAAAACCACAGGTTGAATATTTTCTCTGATATGTGGAAGCTAACCAAAATAAGTTGGAGGGACATACAAAAAAAAAGGAAGTTCAATGGATTAGGAAAAGGGGAATGGAGGGAAGGGAGGTGAGATGGGAAAAGGAAAGACAGTGGAATGAATCTGACATAACTTTCTATGTACATATATGAATATACCACAGTGAATCTTACCAACCAACATGTACATCAACAAGAAATTAATTAAGAAAAAAAAAAACCAAAACAACTACAGGTTATGGCAGAAAGCTCCATAGAGGGAAGGGAGCATGGGGATGGGGAAAGGAGGGGGACTAAATTAGAATAAGATATATTTCATACTTATATAATTATGTCAGGATGAATTCCAATTGAATTCTAATGTGATATATTTTAACTAAAAAGAATCAATAAAATAAAAAAATAAAATTTGAAAATTAAAAAAAAGTTCACAAAAAAATTTACCAGTGTAAAAAAATCTTTACCAAAAATTAATACTTGATTAAAATAATATTTAATATTTATTTATTGCTTATGGCACATCAGACATTGTTCTAATCACTGTACAGATATTTAACTGATTCATTTCTTAAAATAATACTATAATGTATATGTTATTTTCCTCATTTTCTTAATGAGGAAACAGATTTAGAGAAGCCAAGGTCCTGGGGTTGATAAATACCAGAGCCACAAGTTGTGCCTTTACACAGGGCATGGTCTATAATTCCAGTAGCTTGGGAGGCTGAGGCAGGAGGGTTGAAAATTCAAAGTCAGCCTCAGCAATTTTGCGATACCCTAAGCAACTTGGTGAGACCCGGACTCAAAATAAAAAATAAAAAGGGCTGGGAATATGGCTCAGTGATTAAATTAAAAAAAGTTGTACCTTTGAGCCATTTTCTTAACTATGATTGAGTCTGTGGAACTTTTCTCTGATGTACCATTTACTTCTTTTTTTTTTATTGTTGGTTGTTCAAAACATTACATAGTTCTTGATATATCATATTTCACACTTTGATTCAAGTGGGTTATGAACTCCCATTTTTACCCCGTATACAGAATGCAGAATCACATCAGTTACACATCCATTGATTTACATATTGCCATACTAGTGTCTGTTGTATTCTGCTGCCTTTCCTATCC